>NC_071473.1:3034747-3731995 GCF_028500815.1 Rissa tridactyla
TGCCTCAGTGCAAAGCAGAAAGAACTGATGTCATTTTTCTTTTCGCACTTATGCGACTCTCTGTAGCATCAGATTCTGCAGCCAGAAGATCTGATAGAGTATCCTTTTGTAAAGCGGTTGCTTCATGCTTCAAGAAGCCCTGCTTACCGCGCCAGACATCCCAGACTCTTTGGCTTAACAATGACGTGGAACTACAAAGAACTGGGTGCAGCACAATTAAAACAGATCAAAATGCTTTAGTTGACACTGAAAATGAAAGCCTAAAGCACAAGGAACAGAACAGCTCCTTTCCCTCTCGCTCAGACACTCCCATACCAGCATCTTTCCTGCCCGTACACAGGGATGTGCCTGGCTCCCTCGCACCCGCTCCAACTACTCAAGTCTGACCTTCTGCACACACAAAAGCTTCCTTACGTGAGCAGCTTTAGCGCGGCAGGGAGATTGCTCAGATGAGGGAAGTGCTGTGAGGAGTATTCTTGGCAAGTGAAGTACCTATCATTCTGACTATAGCGAATTATTATTCCCTTTGGGTAAAGAGCGCTCTGAGAATTTAATATAAAGTTTTCAATGCTCTACAGACTTCAAAATTATTGTATAGAATTTCATCACGAGAGCATACCTGATATAGGATAATGCGGACTTCTTTGATATATCCTTTAGAATCTTAAAACGTATTTTCAATTTACTGGTCTAGTGCCTACCATTACATTCGAACAGACTTTCAGCCTAAGAGGAAGGCGAAGCTCTTACTCTCTGTAAATTGTTTTTCCACAGGAACAGTTGACAAGGTGCTGTCGTTTCATTCTCTTTAGGAAGGGAGGCGATGCAGCCAAAGCCATTATAAATTCCCTTCAGTGGCTCAAAACACTCTAGCGACAACATGATTCAATTCTCTGCCCTCGCACAAACGCCAAGCCTGAGACGGAGCCACATATCCCCAACCCAGCATGAGCCCAGATGGGGGGAACGCCAGCAAAGCCTTAGGATGTACTAGTACTTTTATTCTAACAGAGCCCTGAAGACAAGTTTCACGTCTCTTACAGCACCCGCTATGCAAAGACCCCACAGCAACTTTGTAGTACCAGTTACGGAGGTGAAATAGCAACAATTACACCTGGAGAAAAGAAATAAGGACACGGGCTTTTCCAAACATTATCTAGAAACTCACCTTGGTGAGTAGCAGCACACGCTTCTGCAGCCGCCTGACCAGGGCTTCATGCTGCTCACGCTTCTTCTTCTCATCCAAGAGCTGGCTCTGAATCCGCAGTATTTCCTCCTGTAACTGCTGCCGGGCCTTCTCCAGTATTCGAGCACTAAAAAAGATAATACAGATCTGTGAAATCTTGACCACTGTCTCTTACTCAGATCAGAAAAACCTGAGAGGAGAAGCATCACCATGATACCAGGACACTGGGCCTGGGGCCGTTGCATCTTACGGCCGCACACTGGAACGCGAGTAGCTGCAGTCTCATTATCAGCTGTTCTCAGAAAAAGACAGGAAAGAAGAACCATCCCGGTGACAGCCTTCTTGTTCAGCACATGACAGTTACTGGAACCTCACATAAACAGAGCATCTAAGTAATTGGATATCTATTTCAAAATCAACCCATTTGCCTTTGAGAAGATGCCTTGTTTTCAACAAAAGATGCACGATCTCGGGTTCTACTGTGTCTTTTAATCTTTTTCTAACAAAGTAGAAGTAAAACTGAGGTTTAATATGATCTGCTTTGACAGACAGATAATACTCAGCAAGTAATTACAGCCACCACCTGCACACTGTTCTTGCCAGCAATCTATATTGGAAGAGAAATGTCATCTGAGGCCAGGTGATTAGCACTTCTGCAATGTGGACACAATTCTCAATTAAGCCAGAAGAGCTTGGTCCCTCTTCTTCTCAGATCCTTGCTGTGCAGCCCGACACGGTGACGCACAATTATCCGTGTATTCCTGGAGATGTTCTTCACGCGTGCCCTTCAGGCGCTCGCTCCGCTGCTGGGACACTACTGGGCAGCTGTTCCAACGCACTCATCGAGCAGCTCATCACACATCAAGTACGTTGGCAAAGGACTTGATCAATAACAAGGTAAGAGTGAAATTGTGATTGTTAAGAGTCGGTTCATAATTTAAGCGTGACAAGTTTATCCAAGACTGCACTACCTTTGAAGTATGTACAGAGTGAGCAGGACATGAAAAAAAAAAAATATTGCACACAAGTCAAATCCCCCCAGGCAAGCAAGAGAGATCAAACCCATCTCCAGCTCACTCAGGAACAGAAGATCTTTATTTCTCTGAGGCAAAAAACAATACTGGAAAATTTATGATCGCTTCAGAGGGGTATTCTTTATCATTATAATTAAAAGAAAATAAATAAAAATGCTTTTAAATAAAATAACACTATTGTTAAGGTACTGTTTAGATAGATCCAAAAGGGAACACTGCCTTAAGAGTCCCTTTTAGTGTAAATCAAGTACATCCTGCACTGCCAGGTCGCCAAATTGTACTTCCCAGGAAATTTAGGTAGGAGTTCACCAGAATCCCCAAGCAGCTGTCTCCCTACCTCAAAATCCTTCTCCCTGAAGAAAAAATATGCATTTTAAAACACTGGATGAATTAGAAGCCTGTTTAAAGCTCCATTTCAATTTTGAACCATAAACAGCCCACTTTAATAATTAGGGACTGTGAAATAGTCTCTTCATTGTTGTATTCAGGTGGGAAAGTTCATCAAGAGGGCTTCTCATCTGCATTTGAAAATGGGTAATTTTATTCCCAGGACACCACTACTTCCTCGGTTCTGATTTAATTAATCAGTTAAAAAGGGAACCTGGGCCCAAGAGCAGTGTCTATGGTGATGGAAGAAGAAGCAGCGCCAGCCTTGCACCGGATGCTCCTTCCCCATCCCAGCCTCAGGAAACATCTCAAACAGTCTCCTGGATACTTAACAGGAACATTAGCGTCTTTCTTATTAAATAATGCGAGAATTCCACAGGATAAAGTACAGGATCAACTCTTGTCGGATCGTACAAAATAAATCCATATTAAAAAGCTTCCTAGAAGCCAAGATCCAAAGATGGCAAATAGCAGGTTGAGTCCTGGCATACTGTGAAATATGGAATAAAATTAAGTGGTATAGCCGAGATGTCAAATGTCACAAGCGTGGTGCCAAGACAGACTTTACACCCGTACATAGGGGCCAACCTACCATGTGTGCAACGCGCCAGCCTCCAACACAGGGCAGAATGGACGGGCGGGACCAAGTAACCTCAGCCACTGTCTTAAGATTTGTTAGAGTTCAACAATATTCTTTTTTTTTTTTTTCTGCACAGGGTAAATGTAAGTACAAAAGCCTCATCAACTTTGTTATAACAAATTAAATCTCACTACAGAAACCTTACTGCAAATATTATTTGCTCTATCAAAGAAACATAGTCCTGATTAGAGTCAGAACAGCAGAGAAAATGCAAACATAACATTAAATACTACAAACCAGCCAGAATCTCGCACTTGATTATTGCAAAACATTTTGATGGGACAATGGAGAAGTCTTTTTTTCTTACTCTTTCAATATTGTGACCTATTTCTATAAATTCTGAGAGGACTGATGGATTATGCTTGAGTTGACATTCACAAAGAAAAATGTGATATGTGCTAGGTTTCCTTCTTGAAATAACGAAAAATATTTGAGATTCACATCTCATGGCGAGCACAGCCATTCAGCCACATACACACCTCTCAAACTAGGTTAGAAAATTAGTGCTTTAAAACATGAGAAAAATTAAGCCAGGGGAGACAAATGGACAATTTCCTCAGCCATTGCACGGTGTTTGGAAAGAACACCATCATCTGCTTGTATTTCAGCCTCAGATCAAATGTGATATTCATGTAGATAAAATGTAAATGCCAGAGATGTCTACGAAAGCAGAGACAATACTTAAACTCTCTGAACTGACTCTGTTACCACAGATTTCCTTGCTGGAAGAAGGGTGAAATTCAGCTTTCTTACAACTCTCCACACCGTGCCAAAGCAAGTTATGGAGATCATTTCTTCCTCTCTTATGACAGATTGTTATTCTTCCAGAAACTGCACCAAATGCAACATAAACCATCTCTATAAGAAAAAAATCCAAAAAGAAAGTTATATTCCTTATTGACACAAAACAGGATTGGGAAGTTATATGTGGCCACTCTTCCTCCCCACTGATGACACCTATGGCTTTTCAAAAGTAATCGCTCACTCAAAATGAGCATTAAGAAAAAATAAAGTAAAACAGACCCAAAGGTCTCCATTCAACAGAAGCTTGGAGAACTGGCATTTTTTAAAATCTTTGCAAGTTCAAAGTAAACCTTTTAAGCCTTAAAGAGAAAAAGTCATTTCTGTTTATCAGCCTATTATAGAATCATAGAATCATATTAATGTTCCTTGTTCCACATCCCAGTGAATGAGATGCCAACGTCTTTCCATTCCGAGCTGTTGAGACTCTTCATATTTTGCTCTTCCCTTCTGTAATCCACTTTAATGTAATCTTAATGATAAAACTTCAGTTTCCAGAATGTTCTTTGAACGACTGAGAACAATGATGGCAGAGAGTGAATGCTGAAGCTGTAAGATACATTTTAATAATTTCCTTCAAAAAATTACAAAAGCAGCTGACAGCTTCCCCCCCCCACCCCGCCCCGCAATGAGCTATAAAACATTATTTTAATTATTCCATCCTTTCAGTAGCCAAGTTACCACCTCAGAGATACTAATAAAGTAACAGGGAAAGCAAACAGGATGCCACAACCAGTCTGTGGATCAGCCCGAGCGGAAAACAAGAGGTCCACAGCGGCAGGGAGACAATTAGAAGAGCAACACTCTCTGGGTCATGTTGGGACTTGGGAGAAGATGAGACACTTGCACATCCCAGGGCCAACCGTCAGAAACCAGGATCACATCAAAGAGCAAGCACCGAAACCCCGGGAGCGGGGACGGGAAGAACACTGAAGGTGCGCCGAGGGAAAACACGGTGACAGTGCTAACGCACATATATCACAGCAAAAAGAAACAGGCTGCAGCTATCAACATCTCCGTGGCAGAGCCCAAAATAAAAAGGTTAGCACACGAGCTAATGAGGCAAGAAGGAGCAAGGGAAATTGTTTTGTAGCAAGACATTTGGATGAAGAAAAGCACACCCATTCCCGAGGCTTGACAACTTGCAGCCTTTTCAACGTACCTTCACATTTATAGACAGTACACACAGAGACAGAAACCACACTGGAAAGTGATAAACAGAGAGCTTGAGCAAAAGTGTTATTTTTCATTCCAGTTCTTCTCCCCCAGGTTTTAGAAGCCAACATGAAGGTGTAAGTAAGTAAGCACGTAGCAACAGGGTAACTCCAGCACGTCTTCATACTGTCCAGTGGACAAAGACAGAACATCTCTGCACATGCCCTCCCTCGAGGCTCCTTCCGACCCCCAAGTCCCAGATTTCCTCCCCCTCAGCCTCTGCCCAACTCGCCACCGCCTGGGACGGGAATTAAAACAGGGAGAAGACGATGACAAAAACAGTCTGACTTAAAAAGGGACGGGACACAGGAAAGAAAAGGTGGGTCTTGGCAAAACAGAAAAATTTCCATCTCATGTTAAAAACGAAAAAAATTGATCCATTATAAACTGCTGCTGGGCAGACGGATGGGAGCTGTGCGACCCCTGCTGCAGGATGGGACTAACAAATTTAAGGCAGGTAAACTAGAAAAACAAACATCAGGAAGGAGGAGATTATTCAGCGCTACACGTAGTTCAGCTCAAAAGTCAAAGGTCTGGGTGCTAACCTTTCTTCTTCCCATACGGAACTGCGAAGGCAGCGAAGCAGCAGCATCCAGACCTGTGCTAGGACATGTGGGAAGGGTGGAGGCGACATTTCCACGTTAGCTGTTATTTGGTTACCACGTTCAGAAGGGGCAACAGTACAAAATATTAACATCTTTAGCGGCCATATTTTATTTAAAGCTTTAACTGAGCCATATGAAATACTGCTACAGAAAATACCACCGAGAGGCAGCAGGAAAACAAGCTTTCTTCGTGCTTTTTATTTCTCCCAAGTCTTCAGCAAACATCTGCAAACTTTCTCTCCGTTCACGCGTTCTATTTTCTCAAAGACCTTTTATATAACTCACCATCATCAGGCTTCCATAAATCACAAATCACTCAAAAATAAGCAGTTCGTATGGCATGTTGCTGCTCTACATACAAGGAAGACTTGAATTACACTGAATTTATACCGAGGGAACAACATAAAGGGAGTTATTTTGCTAGCGTGGACAGGGAAAACGGGTAAGAAACCGACAGATGTTTGGAGCTTTATTGGTACATTGAAAATATGTTTTGTCACTGAGACAGTATTTAATTTTACTCCCTAACCAGCAGCATCAATATCAGGCTCAGAAATGCAGTTCCTTCAAAGTGAACAGTTAGAGAACAAAAATAAGACGATCTTTATGTCCGGTACAATAGCCATAATTGACTGGCAGAGTTAGGATTTACTGAAAGAAATTCACATCAGGCTCCCTCTGCTTCCCTTCATTAGGGGCTGAGGCGCTGGCGGCAGCACAGGCTCCGCCGCACGCGGCAGCCCAAAGAACCGAAACGCCAGGGCCGGGGCGGCTCTGTCTGCACGGATGTTTCATCAGCCGCTCGATGCCAGGCGGACTGTCCCATTGCTAATAACCATGCTTTCCACATCCACCTTCGAGATGAGGATGAAAGCAACGTCTTAGTTAATAAATGAGAGACTTCTCTGGTTTGTTTTGGTTTTAAGGTGAAACACGAATAGTTTGTCAAATACATCCACCACTGACTTCTGGAATGTGAAATATTGCAAGGGTGAGATAACTACTGGCGTTAAGTGTCCTGTTTCTAAGGCACCAAACCTGAGGTGTTCATAAGGCCAAAGCTTCTATTAAAGGCATTTATTTGGTGAATAAAACTTTTACTGGTATTTAAAAAATACCAACCCCACAGTGTTTATTGTATGCTAACTTGAAAACACTGCCTTCATTAGTAAAACTGGCTACGGGAGAAACCAAGCTGCGAGTTGAATACACAAAGTGATTTATAACAGCTTATGTAGACAAATCTATTAAGGGCTTTTGGTATGTCCAAATGCTCCTGGCTCTTGTTCTGAATCAACAACAAGTCAGAAACACTTGCATCCAGAGCAAACTGATTCCCTTTGCAGTGCTTGGTAGAGAAGCAAATACTTAATGTTCTTAATTAAATGCAAGTAATTAAAAAGGAGTTGAAAACAACGGTCCTGTACGATTATTAACACAGCATATAGCCAGTACAGCATGTGTCATCTATCTCTGTATCATAATTTTGTATGTGGCATTTAGCAATTACAGAGGACTGCCTATTTTTAAAGAGCATTCACCGATAAGGATTTTCCACTCCCACTCTGAGATAAGAATAGTTCCCCCCCGCCAAGAACAAGTTAAAAGCGTCTTCCCAGCCCGGCAGAGAACAGGAGGCACAGTACGGCAGTGCCTCTGACCGCAGACTGGTACACCGAGTGAGCGAAAGTGCTCACGAAATCGTTCCAAATGCGTTACCAGGAGTTGGGAAGAGAATACCTCCTTTCCCATTATTTCAATCGGAGCCCCATGCTCATTTGGTCCCCTTTGGGGCCCCAGTTTTCCTCTCGGCCACCGCAGGCTGGTGAGGACAGTCAGCCCCCGGGCACCGTGTCAGTGAGGAAACACACGGAGCTCCAGCACCGAAACCGGGCAAAGGGCTGCTCCCTTCCCCACCACCCCCCGGCTTTGAACATTCACTGCAAAACACCAGAGAGAGGGAACTGTCATGGGAGGAAGGAAAACAAACAAGCCAGCCCCCAGAAAACAACCCCAAGGAAGAATTTTGAAAGAAAACCTTTTCTCCAGCCAGGATCCTAGCGCCCTCTCTGCAGCTGGCTTTATTTACATCATCTAATTCAAATTCTAAATGCTTCAAAGTGTTATTACACTTTTTTCTTTGAAAACAAAAATGACAACAACTGAAACAAAACTGGGAATGAGAAAACCCAAAGATTGAAATAATTACTAATCAAAGCGGAGGCCCGTACATGGGATGGTGAAGTCACTGGCCAGCTCTACCCAGTAATTTCTCTTCGTGTCAGCTCTGATGAGTTTTATATTTCTAACATTTCACCAATTTGAATCACTAAATTCAATTTGCATTCACAGATAAACAGAGAGGGAATAATAAATACTCTCATCTGACCTTGAAGTGTGAGACAGAAAATTGCCCTCCATGATTTCATTTCAATCTGAACCGTAATGAATAATGCAGTTGGCCCCATCAGTTACCGATCTATAATCACACTTGTGGGCTGGATGAACTCACGGCCATCCCTAAATGTGATGAAGAAAGTCAAAACTTCTCACTGTTTTTGTACTAGTCTTTTTCTGCTTCTCCCTCTGCCCTTCCCCACCAACCCACTCGCCCCCAAACACAGTTGCCTGAAGGGTTTCCACTTATTTCATGGACAAACGTGGGAAGTGAGACGAAGGCATTGCATAGTTTTCTCAAGCCAATTCAGTATTACGTGCATTGTAAAAAAATCTCCTGTAAATGCTCTAAATTCACTAAGTATTCCCCTTCCCAGCAAGCTGTCAAGTCACCGGCCAAACCCTCCAGCGCTGGTGTGAAGCACAAGCAACACAGCACAGACAACTGGTGACACCAGCACCAGCGCCTGAGAATATTTCCTATTTCTGTTATACATCCAAACCAACTCCCAGCATGAGAGCAGAAAAGTCACCTGGGAATAGGCAGGATGAGAGCTGAGGAGCTGTAAAGGATAAAGGACTGAAAGTAGAGTGAAAAAAGGAAAATTTGCTTGAAGTAGGGAAAGAAGTGAGTAGGAGAATGGTTGTGCTGAACCAACTTGTCAGCAAACAAATCTGCTGAAATTCCAGGCTCTTGACAGTTAGATAATAGCTTTTCTTAATAAAATAAAAAGGATCAAAGTGTTTAGATGAGAAAAACAAAACATTAAACCCTCCATTGCAATATAACAAGTGAGCCCTCGCAGACTCGTGACTCATTACAGCTTCGCGAAGGTTCTGCGGATCTGTTTCAAATGACCTTTTCCAATGAGACCTCATTTCCAACGTGCATTACTGTACTCCGCAGTGAAATGAGGATCGAAATGAGGATTGTGTATTACTGTTCACTCACTTCCTTTTTTTTCTTTTTAATATCTGAATCTGAGATTACCTGAATGAATTTACAGAAACACAATTGTCTGAAATATTTCCTGCAGAACGATCCAGCGACGGACCCCCACCATAATTCTCACGCAAAGTCAAAGCTAGGGCTCAGCATTGCAGCACCAGGCTTTTGTCTGTGAAAACCCCTCCAGGTTACGTGATGAAAACCTGTCTAGGTTTTCTCTGGGGGACTCAGAAGAGAATTCGTAACAGATACGTGTTGCCAACAAATAAACCCAAACAATTAAGTACCACCCCCTAGCACTTGCCCATGGGACACTGGCACAGATAAAAGGAACGGAAAGGCTGGGAAGTCACTTAGCTGCCTGTGACAAGCACTCCGACAGACTGCTGTTCTTGGCTTTTCTTTCTCGAAAGCACCAATTTAACTTCATCTCATACCCGCCTCCCACCCGCTTTGACTCAACACATGTCAAAGAAGTCTATCATGATCCAAGCCGTATTAAGCACAGCATTGTAACAGATCTGCTAATGGTTAAATCCAAATAATGGAAGCATATTAAGACTACGAAGGTCTTAAAAATTCCATGACTGTATAACCTGACCTGTAACCATGAATTTTCCAAGTGCCTTTGGGCATAAACAATGTGACATGGTACTACTGTATGATCTTTTCCACCCTACTCTAATAACAACTCCGGATTTGCTGCTAACTGCATCTGTTTTCTGAAGGTTCTCTGCCTCATTTGCTGCAGAATTTGGCAGATTAATAAGGACAGAAATTGCTTAAAGAGAATGGTCTCACATTAAGGCAACTGAAAGTCTCCCAAAAAAACTGGTTCCAATTCTTGCCTATGCCAGAGCTCCCAGCTGATGCCATGAACTTCTCAAAGGTGCTTAGCCATTAGACAGTCCTTTGTGCTGAGCTCAGTGCTGGGCGCTGACACTACTGCTGAAAGCAACAGCTGCTCGGGTAATCATGGCATCATAGAACTGTTTTGGTTCCAAGAGACCTTTAAGATCACTGAGTCCACCTGTTGACCCAGCACCGCCAAGTCCACCCCCACCCCACGTCCCTCAGCACCACGTCTGCCCGCCTTTTAAACCCCTCCAGGGATGGCGACTCCACCACTTCCCTGGGCAGCCTGGTCCAATGCTTGGCAACCCTTTCGGTGAAGAAATTTTTCCTAATATCCATCCTAAACCTCCCCGGGGGCAACTTGAGGCCGTTTCCTCTTGTCCCGTGGCCTGTTCCTTGGGAGCAGAGACCGACACCCCCTGGCTGCCCCCTCCTTTCAGGGAGCTGCAGAGAGCGAGAAGGTCTCCCCTCAGCCCCCTTTTCTCCAGGCTGAACACCCCCAGCACCCTCAGCCGCTCCTCACAGGACTTGTGCTCCAGACCCCTCACCAACTCCGTTGCCCAGATCAGACTCACTAACGAAGTCCTGCTAACCTTATTCCTAAAACATTCTGTGGATGGTTGTTTTCCCTGTTACCACCCAAAAATTCACAGCACCATTTGAATCTGCCACTGGACCGTTGACGCTATCAGGACTTACCTGCAGGGCAGAGAGATCTACTTTCCGCTAATTTCCGTCCCCCAAATTAGCTCAAAGAACCCTTAAACCAATATAAGGCAAGTGGAATAAAGCTGTCACTGTGGAAGGAGAACTGCCAGAACAAGCACATTTATAACCCTGTTACACCAATTCTCCTGCATCAATATTTTTAAATGTTTAATAAAACAATACTACATGCTATGCAATCTTTTTGTAATGAATACTTTATACAGAAACCAGTCAGGTGGACGAGTAAATAGACTTTATGCGGCAGTTTCAGGTTTCAAAATCACTAGATGAGCAGAGAGGTCAGATGTTTTATTTTGGGGTGAAGCTGTGATAGGGAAATGAATTTAAAGACATGGTCACCGAGTCATTTCGTTTCTGTACCACTCATAAAAGAATAGCCCAGCTCAATACAATTTGGTTCCAGCCAGTTGGTATCACAAATCACACATCAACCAGCTCCATGGGACAAGACGGAAAGGCTGGAGGGAAAGGAAGGATTCAACAGGTACAGTGGGAAGAGCTTCCGCCCTCACCAGTGCAGCATCGTAATTCATCCCGCAGGCACGCAGACTGCTTCTGAGGTGCTTTTCACCCAGGAGTTTTACTCTGGATTGAATCGCAGCGGGAGTCCTTGCACCATCAGTGAGTGTCCCAGCTGTAGGCTCTGTAACGGCTCATACCATCGCAGCTACATCGGGAGCACCACGTCTGCACCCAGAGGGATGCGAAACTCACCTCTTCCTTTCCAAGACACACACCAGCACCACTGAGGTCACACAACAGTCACTAATTTGGGCTAATCTGCCTCAATTTCCCGCGGAATTACTTTTGGACACAGTGGTTGATTCAATACTCTTCATCTCCCTCTCCTGGGATGTGGAAGAAGCGCAGCATTTTTTCAGCTTCGTGGGAGTCCCTCCATAGCAAAATCAATGCCCAGTTACAGAGACACGCTGTGGGATACCACTGCAGTTTGCAAACTGCTTCCCGCGATGCAAAGCCATACCGCGTGTTGTGTCTCTCCCAGGAAGGGACGGCATCTGTCAGACCCTCCCCAGTCACACCGGGATGGGTTCTGCTTCATCGGCTCGCTTCCCAGCTCCCAGCCCACGGTGATGTGGACATGCATTTCTAACTCGGCAATCATCCTTGCTCCCAATCTGCCTTTTAATATTCACCTGACCATACCGGCAACACTTCTCCCCTCTCCATCTAAAGGAGAATAACAAAGACCAGCCTTGATAAATCTTTACCACGCAAACTCTCGTGCCCCTGTCAGATGTAACTCCGGCCAGCACTCCATAACTAGGAATAACTGATTCGATGCAGAAAATTAGATGTCTAGCGGCACTATATTCTGTGACAGCAGTCTGAGAAGAATGAAAACAATCGTGAGTCTGCAACATGATGAGTGGCAGGAGGTGAAGAAGGAGCAATTGTTCACTGCCTCCTTCAGTAGAAGAACTAATCAAATTAATGGAGGGAAACTCATCATGGGCTATTAAATACAAAAAGATACCACCTTTGGCTCAAGAAATCTTTAAGCTTCAAACCAAAGAAAAACGTGAGAAGTATCTCTGCACATTTGCTCCTTTATTAGACTTTCCCAAAGCTTCCGGCACTGATGTATTGGTTTAGGTTGATTTTTGATCTGATTGCAAATTTGGGGAAAAGGGTTAAAAGAGGTTTGCTTATTTTTAATGCACACAAACCGATCTCATCTAGCCTAAATTTTTCTCAGGTGCACATTTTTGTTGTATTTTCTTAGGTGAATATGTTGTCATTTAATCTCTTTCACACATGAGTCTCATTCAATTTCCAAACTGTAAATTAGTAGCTGGGAAAAAACAATAAATCTGTTCTCACCGGTGCAGTTTGCCAGCTCTTGGCTATGGCAGCAAGTGGTCCAGCTGACCGGTCTCTGCTACCATAAGGTTCCCATGGGGAAAAAAGGATTCAAAAACTGCCAAAAATCTCCTAGTATGTAAGAATTAAGGCCATAACTATCTATTTTATTTGAACATGCTTGTGTTCAGTTTTTCTCAGTGTTTGGAACAGACAGGGCATTTCCGTAGAGCACTGCTTCATTCCCGCAGCTCCAGTGAGATCCACTGAGATCCTGAGTTTGCAATCCAGAAGGTGCAGCCTTTGCAGAGGACAGCGAAGAAGGACCATGCACGAAAGAGGAGACAGAAAGCGGCTGCAGGGTCCCCGCAGACGCATATGAAGATAAGGCTGAGGTGCAGAATCTGTGCTGTTCAGTGGACATAAAAAGAGGTGACTGGAGCAGCAGATGCTACAGACCAGAAGAATCGGGCTGGTCCTCACCTCATCCTGCCTCGCTGGCCAGGACCTTTCACAGCACCTCTCTTCATCTCTTTCTGTTATAATGCAAATAGGAATTAAAAGGACCACGAATCAACTTCTCATGCAAGGAGAAGAGATCTGCTTTGGATCTTTTCTCTGACTAACAAACACACAATATTCATTTTCAGCGATCTCAGGTGACAATAACAAGTAGGGCTACCAAAGAAAAATTTCAAAGGCCCAAATCTTCCAAAGAGTTCTTCTTTTAAATATGTATGTAGAGAAACCAAACATGAACTACATAAAACCCCAAAGGGCATAAAAAATAACAACATGTATGATTTTACATCGAGTGGCCACCTGCACATAGAGAAAACCAGAAAATTATTCCTATTTTAAAGCCATTTGAAAACGCAGGCATTAGTACACTATCACCACCATTATCCACAATAGGATGGGCAGGCAGAGCATTCCTACATTAAGAATTCATAGCTCTACTAGCCGAAACAGGAACGTTAAGAACATGCAACTGGAAAACGCAGAGACACCTGGCAAGGCTGATTTATCTATCACTTTAAAAAATAGTTTGTACCATGGCACTTTTTTTTTATTGGAAAGGAAAGCAGGAAAGATAATGCTGATGATGTATTTATTTTTGCAAACTCCTTTACGAAGGAAAGAAGAATTTTTTAGGTGGAAAACCTTCAATAAGAGCTTATATGGGACAGCAAAACAGACACAGAAGGGAAAAGTCGCCAAGACCAAAACTAAAAACCCAGCACAATAGGCGGGATGCCCAGCTCGCTCTCTGGAGCTACCCAAGAGGACAATTAGCAGTGCTGGTCCCCCATAGCCTACGTCGCCCGCATTCAATATCGGCACTGTGGCAGCTGGTAGACGGGCTGTGCTCAGCACGCCCTTTGATCGCCGCTGGCTTCCATTAGCATCTCCCCCACTGCCTCCATTGTAGCTCATTAATAAAGCCCATTCTTCCTGTTTATTTCCTTATCGATCCACTGTCTCCTGCGTGGGAAAAGGCGTCGATGCAGTTAAGGGCAAGCACCTGCTTGGAGACTTCACCCTTCAGCTACTTTCTGAAAGTGCATTTTATTCTCACCGGATAATAAGATTCTGTGGTTAAAGGAGCTTTTAGGTATTGGCATTGTCATAAAATGTTCCTTGTGTCCTACTTCACTGGAGCTGACAAACTCTCTGCTTGCTGTCAGCAGACTAATGAGAAAAGAAGCACTTCTAAAGAGCTTTGGATACTTTTGCATTGCAAAGTGAAAAGGAGAAAGTGAGATATTTCAACGATGTTCCATTTCATTCCAAAGCCCCATAAAGAAGAAAGAAAAAAGGGAATGTTTCTGCACAATCACTGTATCAACCAAGCAGCTCGCTTATTAATCGCTCCTTCCTCCGCATTCACTGGCTTGGGGGCTTGGAAAGTTGACACTTGACTTGAAAAATGCCAACTCTAAGCAGTTTATTTCCTCTTGAACTTTAAGAGCTGACTGAGACAGAAGTGACCTTTAAAAAGGCAGGGTTAGTTCTTGTATGAATTGATAGAAGGATTCTTTGCCTACACAGCACAGCAAGGTAGCGAGCAAATCCCCTCTGCAAACACCCCTTTCTCACCAGAGGCAAGAAGAACACCGTGTTCCATCAGCCACGAGATTCCCAAGGCTGGAGAGCCTGGGACCTGGTGACCCAGCTTGGCCACATCAAGAGGGGAAGACTAACAATGTTACAGCCATAAACCAACGACCTTCTATATATACCCAGAACAGACACTACACCAATATTGCTAACCTCAAGGCACTTGATCTTCCATCACAAGGAAGGAACGCAGGGACAGCCAAAATTAAGTACACCTGCTAATCTGTGCCTCAGTCACCAGCCCAGACTACAGAACAGCCCAGCAGGTCCTCTGCCAGCGGGACACGGCAAGGTACCAGGGCTCCCGGGACATCGAGCTGGTTGTTGTGACTCGCATCAACCCCTGCTGAAGCTGCTGAAAAAGAAACTAATCACTACACGGCTCATTAATGGTCTTCGATGAAAGGCAGTTTGAAAATGCAAATCAATGCGCAACAATAACTACTAATAATACTTGCTGCCACACTAGTAGCCAGAAATGTAACCGGGCAGAATATTCTTGTCTGAGGTCCACCACACAATTAATGCCACCAGATGTCCAAAGAAAGGCAATTGAAGGATTCTGTGGCAGCAATTGAAGGATTTTATGGCAGCAGAGGATAACCTATGAGTTTTGATAAAGGAAATTCACAAAACAAATATCTAGGATGCTAACACTAGAATACACTAGAAATAAATAAATTCAGTTTGCCCGTGTGCTAATAAAGACACTTAGCTGAACATCATTTGAAGATATGAAGTGCCCTGCAGACAGGAAGGCCTGTGCCTAAACCTGTACATTAAACCAAGATAACCAAATGATACTTCATTTATCCCAAATAGCGCAGAAGTATTCACCTGTTTCTCACCTTGTATGGAAGGCAGACGTAGCCAATTCGATAACAACAAAACGTTAAAGCAGAAGGTGAGCAAGCTTTCCACTGCTAGGCAGAAAAAAAATCACAGCGTTAGGGTCAATATTTAGATTTTTTTCAATTCCTTTTTATTTCTAGTCTTGATCTTCATCTTCCGTGCCATGCTGACTCCTATCAGTAAAGGACTGATGGAGTTCAGAAATCTCCAGCCAAGTATGAAGTATCATTTTGCCATCAGCAGCAATGAAACGCTTCCCATCTACCATCAGCCCACTTGAGCAGAAGCAGACATTCTATAAAGAGAACCCCACGGCTATTCCGTGCAGAATTCACTTTTTTCTTCTTCTCTGGAAGGAAAGCACACATCAAACTCACCAAGGCAGACAGAAGAAGTCAAGCCCTATATAGTCTAGGTTAACTTATTAATAATGAATCATTTCTGCCATTATTCCTAAGGTTTAGTATCAGGCTGAATGCCTCAAGAGGAATTAGCGGGGGGAGAAGAGATGGGGAGCGATATTTTGCTCTCCAGTGCAAGTGGAGGCGTGACAAAGAACAGCAGCATCAGTGGGATATCGAGTCGAAACTCTCAACCGAGAGCTCGGCATCTCTCTGCTAGCGGAGACTTAGAGAATTCCTGTACCTGAGATGTAGATGTATTTACATGTGTGTGTGTATATAGAGATACAAACACACAGTAGTTATCAATGCATATTAAAAAAAGAATACCTGTACCCTTCTATCCTCCGTAGCATCACAAAAGAGGCAAGTATGAGGATTAAATTTTTTTTATTTTTTTAAATACGGGCTGATCTCCGTGATGGGGCTTTTCCTATGCATATATTCACCGGAGGTGCAAGGAGAGGGACTCCCGCTTTCAAAGTTACTGTACAATCACTTCTTTTTAATGGTCAATTTAACAGTGTTTAGTCTCCAACTGTTGCTTTCCTGCACAGAATACTGCATTTGGGAATCTGACTCTTGTGCATAAAGAGGCT
Source organism: Rissa tridactyla (assembly GCF_028500815.1). Taxonomy (NCBI): domain Eukaryota; kingdom Metazoa; phylum Chordata; class Aves; order Charadriiformes; family Laridae; genus Rissa; species Rissa tridactyla. Next base: position 3,051,343 of record NC_071473.1, read on the forward strand.
TCTTAACATCTGTATGGCAATATGAAAATACAAAAATACAGATTTATACGGTAGGTGTGTAACTACTGCAAAACAGATTTCCTCGGCTGTAATACACATCAAACAATACTAAAAAGCAGTAAGAAACTGCCATCTTATTTACATGAGATGTACTTTGAGACTTCTAACTTTTGCCTGGAGGTTTTAATTATAGCAATTCGTGTCCCAGGGCATTTTTCTTGTAGTAAGTCGTCTTCCTCGTTCAATTGCTTCAAGGGCTCTGCTCTCTGTGCTTTGGCACAATCTAATCACTCCTACGGGAGCAAACGATAACACGAGCGCAGATCAGAAAAACAGCTTTGAATGAACCAAGAAAGACGAAGAACAAGATGTAAAAGAACAAAGAACTTTGCATTCTTTATTCAAGAGTCTATTAGATCTTTGGAAAGACAATAAAGAGCAGGGGGAAAGGCACTGGTCTGCGTAAAACTTGAGACTTCCGAGTTCAGGCACTGCTTGTTCAAATACTCCTTACACCTACGTTCCCACGTCTAACTTTCAGGAGAGATTGTCTTAAGTCAGTTATGGAATTTTTCTATCCTATTTATTTTTTGAAAGAACATGGAGAGAGAGAAAGAAGGAGGAAGTGATCAAGAACCCACGTTTGTCAGCTCTCTCCTTTGCCATTTAATTCAGTTGGAGGGAGGAGAATTTACAAGTCACATCCACTTTGGTGACTCCGGGTATTTCAGCAGAAATGTACCCAGTGACTCAGAATAAAGGGCGGAATCTTCCCCCAGATTTCACGCAACAATACAGAAAACAAAGTTTACTGAAGGATAAAGAAATGTCAACAGTCCTAGCCAAGGCACAATAAATAATCTCAGTGGTACGTTGTGTAAGTTAGCTTCTAGCAGCACAGCACAAAGCCAAGCAAGGCCGTCGCTGAAAACAGGGAATCCATCTTTACCATAAAGGACTTTGACTCATATATTGCCATAACACACTGTTGGATCTGGGGGGGGGGGGGGGGAAATTTAAAAAAAAACAAAACAAAACAAAACAACAAACTCACTCAACAAATCGGACAAAGTAGGATGGTTAGAAAGGGGGAAGTTGCTGTTAAATCCATGCTACTTCTGGATGTGCCGTTAAAGTGCCCCCAGCTGCACCATTCCCAAAGGCAGGAGGTACCAGTCTCTCTGCTGACGCTAACGAAGTCTGCCGTTGTGCGTGGCTCTGCTCTAACATCTCCGCAATATTAGTCTGGGTGGACTTCTTATTAGGGGGCAATGCAAAAAAAAAAAAAATTGTAATTGTGGAAATTCTTGTCGATTTTGCATGAATGCCTTCAGCAAACCCTCTTGCCAGATTCATCAGCACACTGAGGAAAAAATTGAAAAAACTGTCTGGCCCTAAAAACTTTAAAAGGGAATTTGAGCAGAAATCTGGTCATTTTATTGTAAATATACCTTCGCGCATTCACAAGAAGCTTGTAAGAATACAGAAAAGATCTAATTCCACAAAGAGCAACAAACAATGTCACCCTTGAATGCCAGCAGAGTTACTCGTGGGTCGACAGCTATTTGGTGCTGCTTTGAGAGCAGACGTACCAGCTGTAAGTGATGTTCCAAAGAAAGAATATTTGCGGGTACTCCGTTCCATGCAAGTGTCAGCTCGGAACAGCCAGGAAGCGCTTCACGGGCTTTCTAACTTGCTCCATAAAGATGAGATTATATATAAAATACAACTTGCAGAGCAACCATATACAGCCACCATCCTTGTTAAAAGGTTAAAAAAAAAAAAAAAGAAAAGAAAAATCATACAAAAAGCAGCCAACTACCAAGAAAACAGCACAAAACAAAACAAAGAGGACAGAATACTGAAGCCACACATAAGCTCATCAGGATTTTAGGGAGGTTATTTTGTGCATGTCCACTGCCCGGACTGACAGGCTGCTAACGCGGGAGAGATTTTTTTCTTTGATGTTACGGATGTTCAAAGCTATTCTCAAATTGAATAAAAACCGTAAATGGCAAAAGCCCAAACCAATAAAAGTTTCCTCTCCAAATACGCTATTAGTGGTGGTTTTGGCAGTGTTGAGTTGATGGTTGGACTCGATGATCCTAAAGGTCCCTTCCAACACAGACCATTCCATGATTCTGTACAGTATCATGCTATAATGGCACACGTGCCTAAAAGAGCAAATATTTGCTGATCTCTAGCTAATTTTATGACATTTTTAATATCGCAAAATAAGTACATGTTGATAAGTCTACTTGGAATCCCTTAAATCAGTCCACCAAACAATCAATTTCAGTTGAATTCATTAATGTATTTAAAGATTATTGATTCCATAGCTCCAGCTATTAGTTACTGATAGCATATATATATTTAACAACCTGAGAATGATTTAAAAATCCATCAGGCGCTAATTACTTGTTACAAACTTCATACAGGAGTATTTTAAAAGCCTGATCTATCTGATTTCATTAGCGCTTTTCTTCTACAACTCTCCATCTAGACAACGACAATCAATTCATTCCAAGGCTGTTCCCACTTTCATTTTCAGGATCTTGGCGTTCCAACATTTGCGTTTCTGTTAAGGCAGGACAGTCCAGTGAAACAAACGTTTTCAGGAGTTTATAGAAGTGTATGGAAAAATTTCTATTGATCGTAAGTTATTAAAGGATCCTTTTTGAAAAAAAGATAAATCTAATACTTGTAGTTTCCCAGTGGCGTTAACAGACTAAAACTACAGTTTCGCAAGTTCATCAATTTTTTTAATTAGATTTATGAAATGGTTTGTTTCATCCATCTGTGGTGCGGTATATGGGATAAAAGCATTGCATTGGAATTAAAGAGAATTAAGAAAAAAATCCAACACTTACATTGCACTGAATTTTCCAACCGCCGATCTTAACTACAGCACAGTGAATTCTCGCAACGATTACCTGGGCAAGTTGATGTTTTTAAACAGGATGAGAAAGTTAGATTTGGTTTTCTGCCACCATCATCAACGGAACAAAGGCTGAGTAAAAACATTTTGTCTGTCGGCTCCTCGGAGCGTTCTTTAAAGGCTGAATTAAACCATTACACCAGAATAAATGATTCCATCTGAAACTAAAAACATATTCTTCCCCAAGTTAACCACACGACCCCCAGAATTCCAGTGCAACTGTCACAAGGAAGCAGCAAGAACCATGACTGAATGCATGAAGCTTTTAGATACGCGGAAAGAATAATGTCTCGTGAAATACCAGGAATTCATGAAACATTTGCACACTACCAAATGTAGGTAATTTTCCTTTGCTTATCAGACATCTCGCCTCTCCCAGCCTCTTCAGCGCAGGGAACTACTACTTGCTTATTTCAGTAACCGGCATTCATGTACTCCAAAGCCAGAAAAATTTAACTGCTTTAACCTAAGGCACATAAGAGGAATTACTTCCGTTTTGCCCAAAACCCAAGACTAAATTTAACCAAGTCCTGAGCATTTATTTCAAACGTGGGGCACAGATTTAGTTTGCAGCCTTTATGGCCCAGGTTGGCACATTCTCAAGTTTTATTTGGGGTTTTGGTGGGTTTGGGTTTTTTTGAAAAGGTTTTTTTTATCCCCTGGCAATTTGGTCTGACAAACATATGTAAGCTTTCTATGAGATCCTACAAGTTAAGTAGAAAATGATGCTTTTAGCGCTTTGCGCGGTTCTGCGCTGCTAAGTGCGGGCGTGCTGGCCTTCACTCCGCGAACAATACCAAAAGGCAGAGCACCAATACTTAATATTCAAACAATTTCAAGTAGCTATTCCACTTTTTCTTCAAGCTTCTCTAAAAACATTGTAAGCAATCGTGTTAAATAACATCAACTCTATTTATATAAAGCTAATTACAATGCCTGTTTTCACTGACATCCCAAGACAAATCTTTCAGCCAGGAGAGAGCCCTGAAGAGAGACATAAACTAATCCATACGGCCGCCTGCACAACCTTCGCTTGCCTTCACCAGGCTCCCCGATGAATCTTGAAAACCAAGATCAATTTGACATCAACTAATTGTGGTTATTCTCCGCATCCTTCCAAGCGAGGGCGAGACAGAAGGCCCGGGCGGCACAAGTAACCGACGCTGCGAGTGCTGACCTCGGGAGGTAAATTCTGGATTGCCGAGATGATTACGGGTGCCAAACTTACAGTGTAATTAGAAGAAATTAGTGTGCTTTTTTTCGGCGTGCATCGATTTAAAAAAAAAAATAAATCTGAGATATTGAGTGTAATCAACAACAAGGCTCAGCTGGTAGCTCCGCATTTTTAAAAATCAATCTGAAAATCCAATGTCTCCAAAAAACAAGGTAAAAACACCTACTGATTACATTTAATAGCAGAGTAGTAGATCTAAATGTAAATGCAAGGAAAAAGAGACTACTAATAAATATGAAACTGTAATAGCTGTAAATGTCTTGCCTTTAGGAACAACTAATTTATTTTTAAAGGCAGGTTCCAAGTCTCCTGTTTGCTCTCCGCTGGGTCCCATAAACTGTGACTGTGTTAATATAAAGCTTTGTCTGCTCTTAAAGAACAGCCGAGCAGCTTACTTTCTATTCTAATCTTCAAGCAAAGGTCATATCTCCAGCCATCTTTTTCCACTCTTTTGTGCGTAGCGTACAGGAGACGCGCAGGGGTGGGCGGCCTTTCCTCTGACCAATTCAGATGAAGTTTCAGCCCAAACCCAAACTGGTTGGCAGGAGACACCGACATTTCCCATCCCAGCCACATCTCAAAGTATTTCAAATCCATGAAATTCAGAGCTCGTATGCTCGGGAGGGTCCCCTGACAAAACACGTGGTCTGCGCTGTTTCACACAGCCTGCAGATACAGTTCAAAAACAAGAGGGAAAATTTCCTATTCATTTCATATGTTTGCTGTGGATAGCAGCGATAATTAACCAGAGAGATGTAAATTAATTTCATAATGGATAATTTCAGTGGAAACAGCCAGCTGTCCCGAAACTGGTTTGTGCCTGGAATTGAGACTAGAACCAGGCATTTTCCACCCTCTGTTCTGAATATCCCGCAAATGTCTTCATTCCCTGACCCCGTGCAGCGGGGAAACGGGCTGCTGGAGAAAAACTACTACAACACTTCGGCAGCCGACGCGTCCCCCAAGGAAGCACAGCCCTAGCCAGCAATTACGCATTGTATTCTCTAATCCGAAATGTGTGTGCACATGTATGTACATACGCACATAGAGTCATGAAGTATGACATTTCTAGATGACAGCACAGTTAGGAAAGAGGAAATTTAAGTTTTAAATCATCTGTAAGCCTGCAATAGCACTTAGTTAAACGTCACCGCTCCACATGCAGAGCCCCACTGATAGCATTCATCCACAGACGTTTGTGTGCAAACATCAAAGAAAATGATATAAACGTTTTCGCATCGCTCCCATTCAAGATACATTAAGCCTGAAAAGCAAAGAATGGCATCGCAGTATGCTGAGAGCACGGAAGGCGCTTCCCAAACTGCCTCTGAATCACAGCAATTAAAAGAATTAGACGGTGACCCTTTCCATCCGATCAGCGTGAAATTGTTCGGATGTGGAAAAAATGAGTAGGAAAGGGGAAAATGTACTTCGCCTCACATCTACAGCCCACCATACTTCTGCCCTGGCCAGTGGTGATGCTCTGACCGTCACACTCGGGGTCTTGGCTGCAGTTCGCCCGTGTGCGGGGTCATTTCTCTCTGCAAAGGGTCGCTGCCTTTCCGGAGCAGGTCCATCATCAGACTTCGCATCAGATGATTTAAGTGTAATTCTTAGCCATTCGTTTCAAAGCTCTGCAGTTCGTGACTGAGGGCTTTACCAGATCTGTCAAGAACAACGCTAATCTCCCATATTTCTGTACCAATCCAGGAAAACTATGACAGTTTTTTAGGGAAAAACGGCGCTGTGTAAAGTGCTGCCAGCCAGGGCAGGCGGCACCCTGTCTGCAGGGTAATACTTCTGCCAGGACGGAAAGACCAAGAGATACATGACCCCAAATGAATTCGGCAAAACTCTTCCAAGCTTGGTATATTTTGCCTCTTTTTCCCTTAACTTTCTTTCTTGAATTATTTTTTCTGTACGTGGGAAATTATGACAAGATTGAAACAGAAGGTAAAAAAAATTCCAGACTTTTGTTAGGTCCCAGCCGTGCCATATTTAATCTGTGAGAAACAGACCAAAAACAATACTTAGCACTTTAAAAAACAATATTCATACTTTCCAAACGAGCACAGAACCAGGTTTGAAATAAAACTTTAAAATATACAGATTGAAGAATTCTCTTTGTACATTTCTCATGCTGGAAAATGGCAGGCGAGGCAGCCCTACTAACACGAGACAAAAAGCCATTCTACGCTGAAACACTAAAAGCCCTTCATAGTCACAAATTCCACATCTCGGTTTTCAAGGAGAATCTCTTCTTGCAGAAACGTTACAAAACCATTTTCCTCCTCTTTCATCTTGGCGAAACAGCACATTATTTCCATGCAGGGAGCTAAGGTGCAAGGGAATTAAAATCCAGAGTCATTCCAACAACTGACCGGCGAACACTCATCCCAACAAAACTCAGCTGCAAATCTCTTGCTCCAGAGCACGACGTCTCTGAAGCTCCCCAGAATGAACAAAGACTGAAGAATTTCATCCTCTACCCGACCATAAGTAATAACAGACATAATCCCAATGTAATTTCTTAAATGGGAAGGAACTGGCAGACTGGTGATATAGAGAGAACAGAAATGCTGCACCAAGTTAAATTACCTCTATAGTTTTTATACTAGATATGAGAGTTGCTAGTAGCACTCATACAGGAAAAGAATCTTTGATACTGTATTTCCAGTGATATATTTTTGACACACAGAGAGTATTTATAAGAGGAGGTTGATACACATGAACAATTAAGAAATACTCTAGTGCATCATTTCATTCTGAACATTGAAAACTCAGTAGCAAAACTCCCAACGTTACAAAATATGGTGAATTCTTCTATAGGATCTGAAGGCAGAGAAAGAGGCATTTCACAGGCACTCGGAGCTAACTAAAAAGGTGTTACAAGCCTAAGTCTGGGAGACCTCATGTCTCAGCAGGACGTGGCATGCCGAGGACTCTCCCTGCTGTACTAAGATGGGTTCTGGTCCATCCTGAAGTCTGGGCAAAAGCACGTGGACATCTGCCTACAAAAAAACCATAAACATATCCACCATTTCTTAGCCAAATGTCCTGAACTCCCAACGGCAGCACAGGTGACTTGTTTTAAGAAATATCATTGTAAAAATGCAGTCCCAGATATGCTCTTTTACGATCCTGACCCTTCATTTCAATAGCGGTAAGGCTATTGAGCTGGCTTGCAAAGCAATTTCATTGCCACAGAGCACACATTCCCCAGAAGAAAGAGTAAAACTCATTACATCTTCGACAGAGGTCTGGGAAGGAGACAAGCCTTCAGACATCTCAGCCTTTTTGCAATGTCTGAAAGCTTGTCTGGCTTTACCAAGATTATTAAATGGTCTAATAAGAGACACTGAAGCTGCATACAAACCTCTTCTACAGACTTAGGTATTACAATAATTTCACTATCAGAAGAGCAAAGTGTTGATATCCGCCTTGATACTTTTCCCAAATTGCGACTTTATTCTAGAAAGGCTTCCCTGGCACTGAATGGGCTGCAAACGGGTCTCGGAGCTGATGCTGCTCCTCTTCTTTCACGGAAGCCCAGGAGTTTGAAGAGGGCGAGTAGCGGATGGCAGCGTGGGAAGGCGTACACCTCCCTGAGCCCCAGCACCAGGACGGCCTCTCCACAAATTCGTGCTTAAACGGTTGATTGGCTTTGCAGTGAGGATGACATAAGCTTTAACAGAAACTCTATTAATGACTAGGGCATTTCCTCTAAAGGAAATTTATATGAAATTTCCTATTTCATATAAAGGCTCCTACTGTACATTCACAGGATTTTTACAAGGTTTGTGCTCTCACTGCACTTCTTCCCCTCCAATAAAAAATTCCCAAGTTCCCTTTCCTCCATTCAGACACTAGTTTTCACAAGACTACTGAGAACTTCGTATCTTTGAAAACACTTTGTCAAAGAATTTAAAGAGTTATTGGAGAGCACCTTCATATGCCTATTTCCTGTGGTTTTTTTCCATGAGAAGACATTCAACTTAGGTACCCGCTGCGTGATGGGCTTCTGGGGTCAAGTGTTGCCAACCACCCGTTGCACTAGGCTTCAGGAGAGAAGCAATTAACACCAAAGTTACACTTTGGAAGCGAAGAAAACAACAACAACAAACCCCAAAAACCCCACATGAAAACTTTAAGGAGAAAATCAGTTTGGAAACCTGAAGCGCTGAACAAGAGTGTTAGCAGTTTAGCCCATCTTAGAAAAACCTATCCCATGTTTTGACCATGGAACAACAGAGTGGATATAACAGGCTTCCCCAACAGGCACCGTGGGAGAGTGGTCTCTGCAACGCGGTCACCTTCAGCCTCAAGAAATCAAAACAATATACAAAATCTCCCAGGTAACTGCATGTACACGGTTAAAACGGATATCTTTAGCCTGAAGAAAGACTTAAGACTTAAAAGCAATTTATTTTCCACATTCCATAATACTTTGAAAATATTTATTAGTGGTTGTCCAGTTCTTAAAAGTAAATTCCATCTAAAAGTGATAAAACAATTCTTTTGTGTTTAGCCACAGAAATATTTTGCATTTGATGATACGGTTATAAATTAATTGCAGCAGCAACACATGTAAGAAGGAAAATTAACAGGTTAAGGCTTTTATCTGGGATTCAGCAAATCTAAGTTCAAAGCCTCATTGAGCCTCAGGCCTTCAGCTTAACCTTGGGCAATTCATTTAACCTCCCCTGTCCCTCCGTTCCTCATCTGTACGACACTGCATTTCATAAGAATGTCACAATGCTTTTTATCTGCAGTGTTTATATGATAAACATGTAAAAAATTCCGGCACTAGGATCTATGTGAGTATCTATAGACACATAGAAGCTCAAACCCCAAACGTTTCTCAACAGAAGCTTCAGGGCACAAATAATACCTCCTCTCTCAAACAGGGTAAAAAAACCCACATCTCCCAAAAGATGTCATAAAAGAGCTGTCAGAAAGAAGACAGAGCAAAGTTTTCTCTCATATCAGTAGCCCCAATGCAAGAGTACAATAAATGAGAGATACAAGTCTGAGATGCGGACAGCCAGCTCAGAGGGAAAAATCACCTTAATTTCAGATAACCAAAGAGAAATGAGAGGAGACAAAATCAGTTGGTTCTGCTCCAGTGTCATGGATTGGGAAACCAGCTGTTCCCTGCCGGACAAAAGGAGAAATGCTAGAGGTGACACACAGTGCCTGGGGGTTCCATAGGGGAAACCGAGGTGGCAAGCAGGTGGTGCCAGTTAGTCGCCAGCATAGCGGTATCTTCAGGAGAAACATTTTGATTTTCTACCTGGCCTGGTGCATCGACCTCTTTGCAGAGGGAAATCTGGACACGGTCCTGGCAGAGGAGTCCAGGACACAGAGGAGAGGGTGGATTTTGAACCGTGATGACAAAGCGAGCAGTAAAAATCAGCAGCTTTCTGATAACCTTAGCACTTTCAGTAACCTGTGGTCAAGGACGGCAAGTAATAACACATAGCGTATTTTATCAGATAAAACAGATTCACCTTACGGGGCTGAGCCATATATTAGATTTCCCAATATATGTCTGCAATTTAGCAATCTAACAGGGCTGAGGAGGGAACGCAAAGCAAAGGGCTGCACTTCTGCTGCCTTACAGACCCTCCACAAAGCAGCTTCTGTCCAGAGATAAGCAGGAAAGGCAGCCAAGAACTGATCAAACGAACTAACGGAAGATGTTCAGGCACATCACTGGAAATAAACCATTTTAAAGAAAGGCAGCTCAGTTAAGTAAAGAGAGAAACATGAACAAATACGAATGCATTTCAAAAGCAGATACTCCTAACAGACTCTCCACGGGCAGTAGCACAAGCAAGGTGGCTGATAAAGCAGATTCAGCTACTAAAGCAAATGGAATTCACATTTAGTTAGTGGAAATCTACTAGATACCCGAGGGTGATGAACATTAAACAGTGTGAAGTTTTATTGCATTTTTCTGCTCCCCTCCTGGGATTTTTATGACGATAACCATTTTTTGCATATAAACAGTGTGAGCTCCAAAAGCTTCATTTTAATCGAAGATGTTCCATGAAAATTTAACACGCGCAAAGGCTTTGAGTGCGAAGGTTTCTTCATGAAGAATGACATATTTAAACAGTTAGTGAATTAAACCCACATTCATGTTGTGAATGGTAAGGTAACTTAAAAGATTCAAACCCAGCAGGTTCTGAAGTACAGTGAATTTGCTTCGTCGATAATTTGCAATTTATTTGAATATTCCTGGTGTACAGAAACTTGTTTAACTGTCTTGTCATGCAGAAGATGAATTTCTTGAACACCCACCTACTTTATTATTAACATGTAGGTACCGCCACGCTTTGCGCTGAGTACATGCGTATTCCATTTTTTAAAGACTGTCGCTATTCCCCCAAAACACTACGCACAGCGGTCGCGCTGGGTCAGACCAAATCTAATCTCGCCCAGCGCTCTGTCTGCAGCGGCAGCCGAGGCAGATGCCTTTGGAAAAACGCAAAAGCAGGACAAAGGCATAGCAAAACTTTTGCAGAATATTCTCCAGCAACTTAGTGCTCAGGCTCTTTTTGAATCAAATGTGGTACCTTTATAATAATAAACCCAAATGTATTTTTCTTCCTTGAATGTTTTCACTCCTTTCTTTGAACTTCTAGAACATCCCACAGCACGGTATCCCAAAGTTTGATCACCACTCCTTGTGACTGTGCTGGTTTAAGCCTGCAAGTTTTATTTGCTGGTCCCTGGTTCCCGTAGAGCAGACAGACACATCTTAGAGACAGCTGTGAGTTATCCTGAACGCCAAAAGACAGGCAAAGGAAGCTGAGGTGACAAAGATGCACGTCCACATTGTGAAGAGACAGACAATTCTTCACTAAGCAGATATTCTACCTACCTGCAGGAGCTACTGCATAGAAATGAACAAAAACTGCCTACAAATTAAATTCTTTCAACACATTTTTTACTGGTAGCACACCGATAACAAATCTCTGCAGACAATCCCAAACCAGATTACAACTAGTTTTTTTATAGCCTCAGGTATTGGAGAAGTTTTATGAGACAGAGGAAAGAGGCAGCAGCTGCACAGAACACCTTTCATTTGAAAGGCAGGATAATAAATGAATATAAACACAATAGATGGAACAAGGAAAATAAATACTGTCTTATTGTCCTTAGTCATGCTTACAGCTTAAAAAGCGGGTTGGGGGTTGCAGCTATAACGCATCCAAACACTAACCAGCACCTGGATTTTAAGCAAGGAAGACAAATGACAAACAGAAGGGACTACAAGAATAAAACATTTGCGTGTAAAACAATGAGAAAAACGGAAGGGAAGAAGAATCTCAGTAATATGAAAAAACTCAAAGACTTCAGGGTGAATCAGAGGCTGGAGCCCCTCTGCTGTGAGGACAGGCTGAGAGAGCTGGGGGGGTTCAGCCTGGAGAAGAGAAGGCTCCGGGGAGACCTTCCAGCCCCTGCCAGTCCCTAAAGGAAAGCTGGGGAGGGACTCTGGATCAGGGAGGGGAGCCACGGGACAAGGGGGAAGGGTTTTAAACTGAAAGAGGGGAGATTGAGATGAGATCTGAGGAAGAAATTCTTTGCTGTGAGGGTGGTGAGCCCCTGGCCCAGGTTGCCCAGAGAAGCTGTGGCTGCCCCATCCCTGGAGGGGTTCAAGGCCAGGTTGGACGGGGCTTGGAGCAACCTGGGCTGGTGGGAGGTGTCCCTGCCCAGGGCAGGGGGGTGGAACTAGATGATCTTTAAGGTCCCTTCCAACCTAAACCATTCTATGATTCTATGAAATGAAAAGGTGATAATAGACGGAAACTAGCCATGAGTGAAATACATGTTAAAAAAAACAAACAAACCAACAGTTGCTACTGAAATGTGAGCACCAGTCAAGGAGGAATGCTGCAGTTGAGAAGTTACAAAAGTCCCTCTGGATAACAAAAAGTCACTCTGAACTCCTGAGGTTTACAGGAACGTCTTCTCAGGGTGACCAGAAAAGGGAGGACAAAGCATCCCTGGTGCTTTCTGCTAAAGAACATAAAGAACATTCCCCCGAAGTAGTGGAGTACTGAGTGTCTTCTACTGCTATCCATCTCCGAAATCAGTAAAGAAGAATCTTCGACCATTTCTGTCTGGTCTAAGAAAACTCAGACCAAAATGATTGGAAGCCTGTATGAGCAGATGAAACTAGAAAGTTTCTGTGCCAAAACAGTTTTCTCTACCTCAAAATCTCCATCACTGCCTTTTTTTTTTTTTTTTTGAACATTTTAGCTACATCTATTGATTTTCCTCCTCCTCCTCCAGGGAATATTCACAGATGTGCAAAGCCACCTCTAACAGCAACATTAGCTGAAGCAAAAAATGAAATTTACACTTGACTGCCTTCTTCAACAATGTGCAATCACAGTTAATAGGAAAATGGAGCAGAGCGCAAACAGGAAAAGGAAAGGCCTGACTACAACCCACCGGTCCTGGAGCTGACAATACCCCGCTACGGAAAGAAGGCGGATGCTGAGCTGGGAGGAGCACCAGCTCTGCACTGGTCCACAGGCCCTCTCCAGCACGGAGCAACTCAGACAAACCCAAGCAGAAGTACCCAGGGGGAGTATTTTTCATTGAGAAGCACAGTTCTGGCTACCATGACACATCAACTTGCTTTCCTTTTTGTTAAGGAAAACAAAGCAACTGTTTAAGATACACAGTCATGAATCCTTTTTGCTAGCCAACAAAAGCCAAATCCATCAGGAAAAGCCAAGATGGGGTTTGACCTCTGAGCCTTCCCAAGTCCAGCAGTGACACAGCCCCCCGTTTTCTACCCAAAGGCAACAGAATTTGGGCTCAGCTCCACTATCTGGAAAAAGACAGAGGCATCCCATCCCAGAGAAGTTGGCTATCTTGGTAGTGTGGCTCCAGCTCGGAGCGCCCTTCGCAGCAGGGGCAGGTCTCAGATGTCCCCATCAACTCTGGGTACGGGCTGTGCTGCCAGTGACCATCCCACCACGGCAAGACTTCTCTCTGTGACAAAGCCAGGACCTGGAGAGTCAATCCCTTGTTTTGACTTCACTACAAAGCCAGGTCTACACATCCCCCACTCAGGAAACTATGAGCTAGATCCGAGGGGCCGCACTAAAGGACACGCTGCTCGCTGCCACCGACACCTTAGTGACCTGCGGGGTGGCTTCTGAGGAGACAGCACGGACCTGGCCGCGCCGGGTTACCCGAGAGCATTCGCCCACAGGTGCTCTTCCATACTCAGACCATACCTGATGCGTTGATTCGTTTTGCTGTTGTTTTCATTTTTATCATTTACATTACAGGTCTGTTATTAGTGGACTCTCGTTTACCCGTGTCCAAGGGTGAGAGAAATCACCTAATTACCTGCTTTCCCCATCAGTGAAGGAACAGGGGGCTACCAATTTGCTTTCCACTCTTTTCGCTTCTTTCTTTTCATATGTGTGAGATTTACCATCCCCTGTCAGCTGTGAGCTGGAAGAATCATTTTCTAATTATCAAGATTTCTCACACACCAACTTTGAATTGTTGGGCTTTCTTTTTTTCCTCTTAAATTAGGAAAAGATTCCTTTGAAACAATGTTTCATTTTCAACTGGCTCTGAGAAAAGTCTGAATTTCTGCTTAGCTTTTAATTGATATTCACAATACATTATTAATGACAAAACCATAAGAATATGGCTAGAGCAAACAAGTAAACAGCCCCATTTCTCTAACTGAAGGGCAATCTGAATAAAATGAATAGAGAAAGCCTTTAATTTTTTTAACCTAGGTAGAAACTTTACCTTTTTATTTTGCCAAGTATAGCTTTATTTGTAAGACGAGGGAATTTTAAAAACTGCTTTTTTTTTCCCCTCATTTTTTTCTGTCTCAGAATCGTAAATTATACATTTAGAATGAGGTTGGTGCTTTGCACCTCACCTCCCTCCTCGAGCCATTCCGCCGAGCTGAAGGCAGCGAACCCGTCCTCGGAACAAACAAATGGGAGACGTGGCCTGGGTAAAACCAGCTGTAATTACACATTCTAGCAGAGCTAATACAAACAACGGGCTCCTTAAGCAGCTGTCAGGATGGTAAATTATCAGTAAAAGAAGTCTGCCACCAAAATGGGCTCCTAGGCAGTGCCTCTGACAGTAAGAAACTTCACTGTGCCTGAGCAGGAAAGATGCTGAGAAGCAAAGGGCACCGCTAATTTCCATCTCGCCCCCGTTTGCCCTCGGAAACTGAAAACCCTGACAACATCTCTCAGCAGCTGCAGCCTCATCCGCCTAAACTCAAATTGTAGATACTTTCTAGACCCCTAGACCAATACTGTGCAAGACTAAGTAACCACTACAGACGATCTTCAGAGCAAGAGCTTCCAAGAGCAGTATCGCAGAGAAAGGAGAGCGCTGCTAACATCTAGAAAACCAAGAGATAGGAATTTATCTAACCAGCTGCCTGGGGCAAAACATCTCCGCTCGGATAAGCAACGATCAGCGTTGCAGTGCCCAACTGCGTGACAGGCAGCGTCTGTTATTGCAGCCCCTGAAGTCTGATCACAGGAAAGCTGTATTGAACAAATATGGATCACCCCCTTTTTAAGTGATGGTGGGAAGAACGGCAGGAAGGATAACAGTGTCGGAGCTATCAACAGCGCAGCGCCTTAACTCCAGCTCGGCAGTGGCAGGTTCTAACCCTGTGTCTAAATTGTACGTCCGACATACAACAGCAACAAAACAAATCCTGGGAAGATTCCACGCGTTATTGAAGTATCATTCATTTTCCTCATATATTAAAAAAATAGAAGAAGGTTTACATCGAAGCACCGCTAGAAAACCTGAGCAGAAGGTAAGAAGAGACGGGACAGACAGCCGGGTGAATGACCGAGGGGTGAGCAGCCACAGGAATGCAGGCACAAAGTTCAGACATCGTCCTAAAGGATGTCATTCTGGAGGACGGGACAAGCGAAACAGCTAAACTGGGGTTCAGAATCATTTCAGCCATAATTTCCTCTCTTAAAAGAACTTTATATAAAATAATTAAATGAAGGTCAGGAAGAAAGCTCCAGTTAGATATTTTACAATCAGGCAGTTCTGTTAAGCCGACTGGCTTGGTAAATGACCATACCTGGATAAGGTCTCAACTTAAAAAATGTCATATACATCTAATTCCAGTGTTCCCAATACATTTAATATAAAAGACAAGTTCCAAATCTCAGAAATCAGACGAATCCAAATCTGGCTGCTTATGTATGATCAGCAAATCCAGACAGTAACCAGCAGCAGCCTTTTGGGGTTTGGGTTTTTTTTTTGGGTTGGTTTGGGTTGTTGTATTTTTTTAATGTGATACAAATGCTGGAAGGTCCCAGCTTCTGGAGCATTGCAAGGAATGAGTATCCCAGAACTGGGACTCCTTCCTTATCCCACTCCCAAGCAGAGGCGGCAGCCACAGGCTGCAACACTTTGATGCCTTCATACCCAAATGGAAAAAGATTTATCCTAATCTGTAAGAAATGAAGTCAAAATGCCAGCATCTTGCAAGTGAAAAGATTAATCCCGCTTTGAATGAGATCCAGCACAATGACACAGTGGCCAGCAAATTCTGCAGCCGTGCAGAAAGCACTGAGCACCAGATACGATTTCTCCCCTCTGCACCCTGTTCCACTCGGGTTCTCACACCTACGCTGTCACCATGGCACCAAGTGTGCTCCACTGCAGTAGCAGCCTTACAACTTTGACGTATGACACATCGCTTATGGGTTTCTTCCCTTCTTTCCATCCCTGAAGAAGCGCGCAGTTTTAATTCATCACCCGCCTTTCAAACTCTTTGAAACAGAATTGGTAAAGTTATTTTCATTATGGAGGGTAATATCAAAATATACATTCAGCTCAGAAAGGAGGAGCTACGGCGTGGGTTTAGATCCATAAAGAGTTTAATTTTTTTTAAAGAACCTGAAGAAAACAGAACCTCTTCAAAGTGATCTTTAACCTAAAAAAGTTCTGTTCTACATGAAAAGACGAGACGTCATTACAAGATGTCTTTTAGATATCCCAGGCACCGACAATTAGAGCAGTGAACAAACCCATTGAGACCTTGGGTTGCTCTGGAAGGCCAGGACAAAGATGTAACAGCAGACTTGATCTCGGTGCCACAGACCGTGCAGATGAGCCTGAAACCGCCGTGTTTTGTAATCCCAGGACAGAATCACGCTTCAGTAAATCACTGCATATTCTAGCTCGGCCAAGAAATTGCAGAGGTAGATACGAATGAGGACAGGTTGGTACCCAGCCGGTCACAACGCAGTCTCGTAGCCCCAGCACCAGGTAGAACACAAGTTTACCAAGCCCGAAACACAGAATTTTGGCTTAAGCAAACAGCCCAGGAAAATTGCTGCAGATGTAAACCAGCCGGACATTCACAGGAGACCGCACCATAGCTCCAGACCCTTCCCAGATACTTTAGTCTGCAAGCCAGCATTATCTCTAGCAATATTAATAATTCATTTTAATATTAGCTGTTAACCCAAGAGTTCCTTTGAGGCAAATATGGAGACAGACTGAAGACAAACGGTGCTGCCACAAGCTAACAGAAGTAGCAAAACATGCTTAATGAACACAACCCTTCTCTAAGAAGTTCAATCCACTACTGAAAGACAATATTTTGATTAATTCGAGCAGTTATTTTTCTACATATAGTTTTTCTGATCTGTAGAGGTCAGTTAGTCATAAGGTGTCAAGACAGGGTAATAGTTAGCATTTAACATTTCCAAAATTCTATTAAAAAAGCTACAGACACCCTCAAAAGAGAAGAATTATACTTGTTTAAACAACTGAACTCCCTGCCACAAGGAGAACCCAGACTTTAATACACCTTATAATATAGGACAAATAAAAAAAAGCCCCAAGGGCTTCCACCTATGAGTAATACAAGAATAAATTAAACTGTACAGGAAGAATAGAAAGGAATTTTCTCCTTTCTTTTCTAGCGTGTCTGTGAACCTTCCCTTTACAAAATTACCCTTGGTGACTGACAATACAGTAAGTCCTCAGTCATGCAGACAGACAAATGCCTACTTGTATGAGAGAGAAAATAAATCTGGCCGTGAGTTGGATGCATTACTGGGAATCTGAAGAGACCAGGCAACACCTTTTCATACTGAGCTTCACCGTGCAACAGGGAGCTCCAGGCGGCATTTTAAGGGGGCTTCTCTCCTTTCCTATTGTGGATCTAAGTCCGTTTGAAGTGCTCAGACTTCAAGCCTCTCCAAGTCAGATGCTGGCTAGGGAGCCAGCTGTCCTCCACGTGCCTGTAGCATATGGGTTCTTGGTCTGTCACCAGAAGTCCCTTAATAGAAACACAAGAATCAATTACAGGTACCGATATGGCATTTCACAATCATAAAATCTGATATAAACCTGAAGAGAAGGTTAGATTGTGCTCCTAAAGCCCTACTGGTCTGTACTAGGATCCATCACAGACTGGATCTTTTGCCTAGCAGATAACCCTATTTCCTAGAAAACTCGGTAGTTTATGTCTTCACAGCATCTTTTGGGGATTTGTTCTTTCTCACCAACCTAGCTACCACCCTCTGGTCTCCTCCTCCTGATCCCCAGCCGCGATGTCACCCTCTGGCCTGCTTACAACACCCAGCACCCATTTGTCCTCCTGCCGACACGCTGCTTTGGGTAAGCATTCCAAAGAACATAATTTAAAAGTGATGGTATTAGACATCAGAGTGAATATTTGTAAGGGGAAAGCATCCATTCGTTTGTTTGCGTTTTTTTTCTTCTACGCACACACTATGTTATAAAACATTAAAAAAAGATAATGTTTATATAATACTTTATTGTTTAATTTCAGATGTAAATATACTTACGTGTATATACACACATATATTTACATCATGAATTCCACACGCTCCACACTTTGACCTCACAAGTCTGGGGGATCCGTAGTAAAGTAACATTTCTATATCGTGGAACTCCCTGACACAGACAGGGCACGAACATGCAAGAGAACTCTGAGCTGGCAGACAAAGAAACCAAACAACTACAAAGTTTTTTTTCAGTCTGCCATGAACACAGACAATAAAACCAAGATTACCAAAGTGAGACCCAGTCTACAGCTTCCTTAACCATATCCCCAAATCGAACATGTTTGGGGATTTTTTTTGTTTTTATTCTATGCCTGGAAATTTTAATAGAAATGTTATTGTACATTTGAAAACAGAACAAACTTGAGGGATTATATCAAATCAATTCCACTGGGATTTGTGTCCGCTCTAATCCCCTATTCAGTCTCAATCTCATTAACATACCAGGCTTAATTGGCATTTCATCCCTGCATTGTGTCTCCAAAATGAACAAGGTGTAATTATGTTAAAAACAGCACTTCAACGGTTTTAGTTTAATTCATGTCATTCATCCGCGTCAGAATGAACGCAGATGTTCTATTGCGGGATACAGCAAGAGATGAGCAGCTTTGAAACCACACTTTTTAGTTGAAAACTTTATGTTAAAAAAGTTATTTAAGTGAAACGTAAAACACAGTATTTTCTTCTTTTGTTTCAGTTGCTATACAACATTAACTTTCAAAAGCTGGTTCTGCTTAATTTGATTTTTCATTTTCAAATGAACAGCTGTGTTTAAGTCTAAAAGCCCTTTGTTTAAGCATACAGAGCCCCAGAAAAGGTTTGAACAAAGCATCTTTCTGTAAACACTTGATTACCAGGAAAGGCCTGGCTTTCAAAGTAATCTAGGGGTGTTTTTGCTCTAGGTTCTCTTTTAAAGGAAAAAAATTGCATCACTTCTCAGATGTCAAACAACAAAAGCAACAAATGTTTTACTAATTGCATGGGCTTCTTGTATTCAAGGTAAATAAGCCAAGGCAGAAGAGGGTATTCCAAATGGCCATTTTCAAACAGTTTTTCCCCCTTCCCCAGTTACAGGCACAAACCCACATTAATGAACAGCACAACTAATCAGCATCGTGTTTTAATTGACAGCAAATCAGCCATCCTTGAATTTTGTGGTCAGACAGGTCTAATAGTGATAGTTTCCAGATAAACAGAGTGTATGTATAA
This sequence comes from Rissa tridactyla, assembly GCF_028500815.1. Lineage (NCBI taxonomy): Eukaryota > Metazoa > Chordata > Aves > Charadriiformes > Laridae > Rissa > Rissa tridactyla. The sequence continues at coordinate 3,070,589 of NC_071473.1, forward strand.
GATATTCTGATTAACGTTTAGGTTCAAAGCAGCTACAGAAAACAAGGATCTCAGCTAAGAGTCACTTAATAAGGATTCTTAACCAAATATTATTGCGCATTAAGAAAAAGGCTCAGCGAGGAGGCCCAGGCATTTGCCCAGACTTTCCGTTTTAACATCCATTTTGGTAGCACTGTACTCCCCACTTCACCGTCCTTGTGAGGAAGTAAATGCACAAGTATAAATCTCTTTATTAAAAATTAGGTAAGCTTTCTTAAGTGATTACTGGTGAAAATACTCTGGAAATCTAAATACACCTATTAAGCCATTTCCTATTATATTTTCCCAACCAGGAACCATGACAAATACAACATCTATTGTATAAATTCTGTCATTTCCTAATTGCATGGCATCAGGTAAATACGAGACAATTTAGAGCAGCAGGTAAATGGGTAATTAGGGAATTAAGATTTATTATTCAGAATGCATAATAACGATGACTGATTCAAAGGCGCACCCAAAGAAGCAAGCAGAAGTACCTCAATACAATCCCTGCTACAGGAGGCAATGGTGGCTCTTCCTTCAGTACAGGCGACTGGCGTATAATCCCCAAATGCAGCCTGAGTCATTCATTCACAAACTGATTAAAAAGGTCATGTAAAAGGTTCTGGTCAAAGTCAGCGTGATGAAAAATCTTTAATAAAAGCACAGACACAGCATTCACAAAAAATATCGGTGTCTTTTTTAATAATAACCGGTTAATGATGCTTTATGAAAATATGCGGTGGCTTTGGAAATCACAACGCAAATTCCGCGTGGCAGGAACATCCACACAACACCCTGCTTTTATCATCTTCTGAAAGGGAAGGAACATTAAATGGTACTTTCTCACTTTGTATGCAAAGGATACAAGTTCTAAATTATTCTCCTAAAAAGATGCAACATAACTGTAAGCACCTCTGGGTGCAAACCCCATGTTTTTAGGGGGTTTTTAATCATTATTATTTAAAATTAAGGTTAGACAATCATTCTGTGCATCTTTTTCCTCCCCTGTAACACCTGCTTTAGAATTTCACCTACATAGAGAGTAGACATCCCAAGGATAATTCTCTTCCTACAAGTTTTATGAAAATAAGCAGCCGGAGAGGGGACAATTTGGAATTCACAAATTCACCCATAATTCTTCAGCCCCTGATCTAATCACTGGTGCGGAACACAGCAGCTCACATGCTGCTAGCCAAAATACTCTGTAGGAAAAGAGCAACAGGGAGAAAAGGACGGTGGTTTTCCAGGCTAATGAAGAATCAACAGAAAAATTAAGCACAATTCAGTTTAAAGAAAGCTAATTAACCAAGACGGAGAAATCCATACGAAATTAAAGCATTTTCATTGCTCACAAAACTACTTGTTTGGTCTTTCTGATAAGAGCTGCTAAAGGGTCTGTTCAATATTTGACATACTTAACCCTAAAAAGTACTTTTCCCAGAGACCTGAGAAGTCTCAGGCCCCAAGTTCGGAGACATTTAAGCACATGCTCCGTCATCTTCGCCAGACGGAGCCCAAAGACGCAGTGGTCCAATTCCCCTTTGGCCTGAGACTCACACTCCCTGGAGACAGCGGTACACGTCCCCTGTCTTCCTTTCTCACCTAACATACACGGGAAAAGCATAGAAGCAGCAGAAGCAGGTCGAGGAGAAGCTCATTTCAGGTTTATCTTCAACTAAGTCAGATTTAATACAAAACAAAACGCATTCATTGATTGCCAGTAATAAAAGTCTGTTTATTTCATGCTACTGTAACTTGGGAGGTAGAACTTATCTCCAGCAATGCCATTATGTTTAGTATTCAAAACTTATAAACAACATATGACCCTCAAGGCTTAGGAAAGAGTCCAAAATCTGTGTTTTTATTTCACTGTTGCATTTATGACCATACAACGCAGTTTGAATATAAACAGTTTTGAAGCCACCTGCTTTTGCAAAAGTTATTTTCCACAAATAAGTATTTTCATATCAACGTCATCCAGGTTATCTAAAAACATTTGTTTTTCCTTTATACATATAATCAAAAGCAGCATATGGTATGAACTAAAACTGTAACTGTAAGAACACAAGCAAAATATTGTCACTAAAATGATTATTGCAAACCTCAAACCTCAGAAGAAGCAAGACCTTAACTTGAATCACTGTCTTCATTCAAATAAGAGATGCCATAAAACTCTAATTTATCCTCAACGCCAGCTGCTCTTTTTGTATCTCCTGCGACTGTGCTTTTTGTCAGGGTCTAACATTTACCCTGTTAAACCGCACCAAGTCCCAGCAAAATCCCGTACACTTCATCACGCACCAGTGAAGGGCTGCCTTACCTGGGGCACCGGCCTCTACATTCCTTGTCTCCGGACCCCAGCGGGTTCTGTTTTGAGCTCCCTGACCATTAGCAATGGTGCACAACCTCTTGGTGAGCACAGGGCTCAGTAACCTGTTACAAAGCACCTGAAGGTAGGAAACACCTGTCTGTCACGGCTGCTCCGGAGGTGGAAACTGTCTATACTTCTTCTCACACAGCAGATAGATGCCCAAAGCATGAGTACGGCGTTGCCGTTCCCCGGTGCAGGACAGGAAGCCCACGCACGCACCCATCCAGTGAGATAATACAGGTCCAACACAGGACAGCCACAAGCTTTTGTGATGCCCAGGAAAAAAGCTGCAGGGAGTGGGCTACTGAAAGAATGCATACGGCTTGCAACTCACGCCTGCCCTTGTCCGTAAATTCACCAAGACGCAAAAAGCATCAGCTAAACTGTTCCTAAACGCCACATACAGGTCACAAGTGCCAAGTGAACCATCCATTTTAAGACAAGCCATGCAGTTTAGCTGATTAAGAATTAATGAACTTGCAATAAGTAAGATTTAGATAAGCGACTACACAAGTATGCACAGGAGGTAGGTAGAGAAGTCAGGCAAATACGGACTTCAAATAAGAATTTTACGCTTGCACTTTAAATATCTAACTCTTCAAAGACAACTTGTCTAGGATTCATGGTGAAGTAAATATAAGTGCATGAGACATTTTTAACATGCAGCTGGGGAGGCTACAAACCAGTCTTCTCTCCTGTAAAATCAAACATGCTAAAATGGCACAATAAATCAATGAAGCTGGGTAGGGAGGTAAAGAACAGTACACAGGAAAGCTTGCTTAACACAAAGAAAATGGAAATGCAGAGGACTGGTAACACTGGTAAATGCAGTCAAAGAAGGAAAAAAAGATAAAATCAACAGTTATCTTCAGAAAACACTGAAAGCATACAGAGACAGGAGAAAATAAATAGTTGTGTATATAATGATAATTTTACCAGGGATGAGAAAAAATGCTGCTTTACATAGGCGCAGAGTGCTCTACTTGTGTATGAGGAAGATCAACTAGAATACCACCTGTGTGAGCAATCAATTTTCCAGCAACATCAGGAGGTGGAGATGGGTATTCAATAGGTAACAGAAAAGATTAGGGAAAAGTCAGGTGTGCTGAAAGCAAACAGAGAACCACATTTAGGTAATTTTCAAGTACTGCTATTAAAAGTAATCCCATTGCAGCCCCTTACGCAGGACAGGAGCTGTAACAAGTATTTCCTAAGAGCTCCAAAATTCAGCTCAGTTTCAGGTACAGCATCACTGAATATGAAAAAAAAAAAAAAAATCATAAAGCAAAATATTTTGGCATCAGATATTTTTAGCTGCCATTGGCAGAAGACGACATTGAAGTAAAAAAGAAGTAGCAGAATGGAGAGAAAATTCTACGACTACATCGTGTTTATGTTAATACTGCCTAGGATAAAAATGCAAGGATCCGAGAGGAGCTACCCTATAAGTCAGTTATTGGCTACTGTGTATATAACTTTTAAATATTTTACTGAAGCTTTCATTACAGGTAATCAAATTAAACCAACAACAGGCCAATTGTTCTACTCCTATAGTCACTTGGGGATGTATCAAAAGTTAAATGTGTCATGGATTGTGACATTGGTCTTTCCCTCAAATACAGATGCAAGGACGAAATGCACCATTCAAAATCTCAATAAATCAATTAAAAGGATATGACACGATCCCTACAAATCTGGGGTCTGGTCTAGAATCCAAGAGGTTCTTGCCAGTTCCTTCGTTTCCACGACAGCCATGACCCAGCTGCAAGGTTCCGTTTCTGGGGAAACGTTTTCTGGGGAAACGGAAAGCGCAGGTGCAAAGAATTAATTTACAGACCAATATTAAGACTGTATCCCGCATGATAATCACTCACGGCGCTTGCTCAGGCCTCCCTCCTGGTGTCTCCATCAGTCGCTGCTGAGAGGAGAAGCAGCCTGGTGATTTATAAACTTTTTTTTTTTTTTTTTTTTTAATACGATGTGTACTATGCCAGGAAAAAAATTAAGGATTCTTTTCTAGAAATGCCAGGGAGAATTGCATATAATAGTTCTTTAAATTTTAATGAAACATCAAAATGTTTGAGGTTCCCCCCCACTCTTGTATGGAAATCACACTACATTGTTGGGAAGTATGCTTTCATGGTAGTTCTATTAGCAAGCCCTCATGAAAAATGTATCAAAGACAGATAGTTCCACAAAACTAGTATTTATTTTCTCAAAAGTGAAAATGTAACACGAGAAAATCCCAACCTATCAGCGTAAAACCATGCAAAAACACAATCTAACAGAACATTAACCAAAAAAAACCCAAACTGGAAATGCCGTAGAAACAGAAAAATCTGACAAGCTTCACCACACACGTTCTCATAATGTGAGGAATCGCGCACATCCAGCCCAGCTGTTACACCATCCATGGACTTTCTGCCTGTCCATTTTCCAGGTCCCTCAAGAGCTGGAGTGCCATGAGGAACGTCCTTCCTCCCTCCCTTCTCTATTACAGTCCAAATATTAATTTCCAAAAGCCCCTTTTGGTGTCTAGGGGTGAGGCGTATGGGGAGAGCCACTTTACAAGTTACATCTTCTCCTCACACGGATTACCTTAGTGTTCTCCGGACTGTCCATGTTAAAGATGTTTCTCACTTGTAGCAAAGTTGAGCAGAGTCCTTTGTCTACAACGGATGATGCAGTAAGCACTACCGAGGGCTATTTTTCACTTGTTATCTTCTTTAAGAACTTTCAGGCCCTCACCAGTGTCAAAAGCCTTTCCAGCGTTCTCTCCGAGGACTTCCAGAACGCTCACTTTTCATCAGGGACCAAGGGATCTCTGATGCTCGCAGGGTGCAATGTCACCATGCTTCATCTCTGACAACGCTAAAATTTTCATGACTTCAGAGCAGAAGTCATTTAAGGGAAGAGACTGGTTAATCCTTTCAAGGTACAAATCACAATGGCAAGATCAAGCCAGTGTGGAGGAGAGCTGCATCCACTCGTCTCCATTGACTTAATGGTGAATAAAATCCTGTACTTGCACACTTGTTTGAAATGCACATTTTCAGGTCATATGATCCCAGGAGCTGGAACTAGGGTCATTTCAGGAGATGCAAGTGAAGTTTGTGCCTCCACGTTCCCCATCCCTATGTAAGTAGCCCCTTGGGAGATGCTAAATCTGCCCAGACAAACCCTACATGATCCCACATCTCCCATGATGGAGCTTGGGCTGAATGAGGTCTCCCTACAGCGGCAGTCACCTCCCAGAGTGCCCATTTTCTACGTGGGCTGCTCTACCTTCATGTAACAGGATCAAAATACAGATCAGGAAGAAACCACAAGCTCCTGAGGAAGAGGGCTGGAAAGCGAGATGCCACATCTGCAATAATTCCTCCAGCTCATTGCCTGCCCCTGGAACAGCACTTTGGGGACAAGCAACAGGAGGCAGCTGCTATCCCAGAGACCCACGAGAGAAGGACAAACACGTCCAGGTGTGTGTTGTGCAGCACATGCAGGTAATTTGGATGCTTGTGAGAAACAAGAGATCCCTGGTGCATATGCTGCACCACTGATAAAAAAGCACACAGTAAATTGGAGATGGCACATCGACACGCCAGTAGGACCATGTGCAGGGTACAGGTAGGGGACCGCGGCATGTCATTTGTGAGAGCTCCCACACAAGGCTCCGGGGAGCTGCAGTACACAGCGTTTTCTTCAGAAAGAGACACCTCCCACATTCTCCCACGTAGGGTTTATTAATAAAGTCAATGAAACTTATTTACAGAATATATTGATGACACAATAGTTCCTGGATCTCACAACACCCTCTGATCGGCTGGGTCTTTTTACCTTGCATGTTATAAATACAGCATCTTAAAAATTAAATAATGAGAAGCCCTTGAAGATTTTAGTGTGCTAGAAAAAAGGTTTCAAGAACACACCATCAAAGTTCTAGCTTCCTGGATGCTGCTAGGAAAACATTTCTCATTCCCTTCAGTTCTTTTCTTTTTTTTCCACTAGTATTTCTGTCACCCTCCTTCTGCCTGGGACAAAGCACGGACGAGGATTTCCCAGCACAATGCACACCTATTCCTCAGCTTGGCTGTTCTATAATCAAAAAGAAGTAATAATCATAATACAAACAGCTGGATTCATATTCTCCTCCATAGATTGCAAACCCATATATTTTCTGTACAAAGCGGTGAAGTCTGTGTTTCGTACAGCTAAAAACTACGTGTTTGCGTAAAGAAGGATTGCTCCATGCTGGGCTGATGGTTTCACTTTTGTAGGGTTTTATTTTGTAGTAAGTCTTCTCTTGCCAAACACCTTTTTTCCTCCAGATGAGGAGGGGAAAGCACAATAGCAAGGTAAAATGGGAAGCACAAATACTTTCAGACTTATAAATACAACACCCATTTGTTCTTGTGAGATTAAGAAGTGCTGGCTCGCTACAATCACCCTTTCAGTTTACATTAGAAATCCTCAGTGTCTGTTAATACTTAAGTCATGACTTTACTTCCTGAAATATTCATCAGTCCCACATTGTAGCCTCAGATTGTAAATGACATTTGATTTTTAATTCTACAAATTATATAAGCTCTGTCTCCTCACCCTATTTTCCTCAATAACGAGTGGTGACTTAAAAACAAAAAGCACACCGATGTGTGGCAGCCTGAAGTCATCAGTTCCCACTTCCTCGGCCAGACCGACCGCAGCGAGTCAGGCCACACCACTAAATCCCTCCACAAATCCGTAAAAACACTCTGCAGCCACTGGGAGTTTAGATAAACTCTATATGAATGATTTATTCCCATTCTGAAAGCAAGTTGTTTCTTGATTCCAAAATGAGAAATGGTACATAAATAGCCTCGCTTCACAACGCAACTCGTACACCAAACAAATTCCTTTCATTTATTGTCTGAGTTTTGATATTTTCCCTTCCTCCCTACTCCTTATCCCAATTAGCCTTTTCACTTGTCAGCTTCATGGGTGGCACACAGAAAGCTCGGAATACTAATGCATCACCAAAAGGAGCCAAAGCAGCGGTGGGCTGTCGGAGAAAGCAAGCTGCTGCTAGGGAGCATTAGTGGTCTTTGCAACCCCAAAAAAGACCCTTTGCAGCCCACACGTTCCTAAACCCTTCGGATAAACTTGAGCTGGTACCTTAGTGACAAGGAATTAAGGAAGTGATTTTTAAGTGCAATAAAATATTCAAGAGGAGCAGACAAAGAAGTGAGCCCGCACGCCCCCCAGGATGCTGCAAATAGTGGTACTTTAACTTCACTTATTTTTATTATTTTTTTTTTACACCTCAACAACTAATATACACGACTATCAACAAACGAACCTGTGACTTACCATCTCAACACTCTTCCATGTCTATTTACAAGCAGTGAATTATTTATGTTGTATAAGAGCACACACAGGAAGAGATCCGTATATGTAGAAAACCAGAGAACATCAACTCCCAATGAGCAGCACCTCGTCTTAGAAACTATGAGGGCTAGTCCCAAAATGTTGAAGTATCACAATGTCTGTAAAACTTCGGTCTCTAGATTACTTTGATACTTAAAAATTTACCTTATGTTCACAGTCTGCTCTAATGCAAATCCCATTACTCTGGGCTACAGCTCAATTTTATTCTGCTAGCAAGGAACTTTTATTGGCAGTAAAGCCCAAGAGAATAAAACTTGCCCTAATTAGATTGTTCCCAGTGTCTTTCCTACAGGAGAAGCACGAGCCATACCAGCAGCCATTGAACCCTGGGGGTATTAAGGGGAAGCTGCACTTGTAACAGCAGCAGATCATCACCAGGTTACTGTATGTGGAGTATTTTAGGGTGCATGAGGTTAGCAGTCAGAAGTGTCGAGAGCAGCAATGGCAAGAGCCAAAGGTCCTTCGCTTTCCTTCACACAGCTCTGACGATGCTTTCCGGCACTAACCCTACACTATACTGGGCAGCACCGCAACCAAAGAGATTCGAGACGGTCAGCAGAACCCCTGGGGATAGTGATAAGAGCCAGTCCAACCAATGCCAAGGACTTTATTTGGATTTTTTGGGGTGAGAGGAGAAAAAAAAAAAAAAAAAAAAGATGAACTTTTTTTCTCGGCAGTTGGATTAGATGATCGTTGTCAGTCCTTCCAACCGAACTATTCTATCTTACTCTTATTACGACTTGCAAGAGTGTTTTCTTCTAACGTACCTCTTAATGAACTGTTGTCACTATTCCAAAACTATCCTACTACAAAGGCTTTTCAACGCATCTCCTCTTAAAATTAGTCACCCAACAGTCATCCTCACAGTTTATTAAATTCCCTCTGCTCTGCAGTCAACCGCAACGCAGCTGCGCAGTCAGAATGATAAATACCCCAGAAAAGCACAGAAGAATCCAAGATACACTGCTTAATTTTGTTTGCTCTTTTGCCCGAAGCCACTTTCTCCTCTGACACAATATCTGATATTGGCTGAGAACCTCGTATTTCTCCAGGCCATGGCAGGAGTCTCATCTGAGCGCAGCCCTGACAGGGGGACTATAGAGATCAAGCGAGGACTGTAAACAAAACGCATCCTGTTTATGACAGTCGGCACAGAAGAGCCATTTCCCTCCTGCTTGGCACTTCCCAACATGTCACTTGGCATCTCCTCGCTGTTTTGGGAAGAAAGCTCATTAGCAAATTCGTTTACTGCTAAGAAATTCTCCTCCTGAAGGACTGTATCTCAAGGGGGAAGCACTGGGAAGGGATCGCGGCACATCCAGCGGGGCCTGGACGCTGATGGAAATTGTCAAGTTTCCAGGCACAAGAAATCAGATGTTTCCAAATTGTTGTGTTTCCACATGAAAATAAATGGGTGAGAAGCTGCAGCTATTCACTGGCTTCTACCACCGCCTCTATGGCAGAAGCTGTGTGTCTCAAAGGCTACTTCCAACTAATGGATCTTTCTACGATGCATTTTAGTCTTATGACTATTCACTCCGATCTTTCTCTACTAAAATATAGATAGCATAACACAAATTCACCTCCTACAGAACAGACTATTGTTAGAATGTCCTTCTACCAAACTCAGCAGGAGCCTTTCAGAGAGAAAAAAAAAAAGCACACATCTTCCTGTTTTCCAAACTGCTTTATCCATAACGCCCAAGGCTGGACTGAGTTTGGCAGATAAAAAGTTGGAATTTTATCTAACAAACTACTTTATTCTTTCCATCAACTACCGCTAGTTCAAAGGACACATACAATCAAGAATATGATAATACAGCCCTAGGTCACAGTGCACCTGGGAGTAGGAGAAACGAGGAGCAGCCCACAGTCCCAGTAAATCACAACAGTCTACTCTGTACTGGCCTAAAGGCAACTTGAAAATGGAAAATAATATCAAGTGAATGCCGTAAACAAGAAAAAACTTACAGTTGACAAAAGCATTTTTCAAGATTGTTGAAAAATTTGGAATTTATTTTTTTTTTAATATACCTTAGAAGCAGATCTTTGCTACCATGAAGGACTTGAAGACTAGCAAGGAGTGAAATTACAAGAGGACTTGAGAGAAACTGAGGCCACCGACGTGACATTGCTGCCACGGCTGGAGTAGTTTGGGATGTCACCGCGCCAGAGGCAAGGCAGCAAGGGAACTGCAGCAACTCATCACAAGGCATTGAAAAAGTAATTAGACAAGCCTTTATAGCAACTCATTTAAAGAGTCATCTGTTAATAACATTTTAAAATTATCAGATGACTATGTTGAGTCACTACAACAAGATTATCACACAGCTTTAACTCCAGATACTGTGTTAATTATTTCACCCTGGCACAAAGCAGACACACAAAACAATGCTGTTTGTTTTGGTAAATGTTCAGTACTCCTTCAGCCTTATAATCCTTTATCATACCAAACTTCTTCACTAAACCCAGAAACATTATTTTTAAATGTAGGGTAAATTGGGGGCTGGGGGCTGTTGGGCAAGTAGCAGAAAAGTTACCGTTCTTCAGGCTTATTTATACAGCTTTCACAAGGTGGTGCACAAAGTACACAAAGATGTTTATTTACAGTCTTTCCAGGTCATCATTAAGCAAAATCCTAGCTCTGGAAAAATTAAGATCAAAGCCTAAGTACTGAGTGCTACACAAATTAGATCTATAGTGAGTTTCCATATGAGGTACCTTAAATCTCCATAAAGACAGGAAGAAAGAGATAATCCCAAATATCACCAACAACACTGGACAAAACGGAGACTGCAAACCTGGGACTTTGCCAAAAGTAACTTGATAAAAATAGCTAAATCTGTAGCAGATTGTGTACACAGACACACCACCAAAAGAAAAATAATAAAATCAAAGAACAAGAACAAATGGCAGCCTGTTCAGACGGTGTCAGAGGAGGAAAAATGGTGCAGTTCAGGCTGGAAAGGCCGGTCTGAAGGAACCACCTGGAATCTAAAAACAGGAATATCAGATGGACGAATGGACGAGGAGGAGACTTGGCACAGCATCAGTACCTGCTTCATCTCGGAAATGGCTAAAACTAGCAGTAAGTCTGCCATAATGCACACATCTTAAGTACTGCTGCAAACTCCAAGCGCTCTTTCTAAAGTTAGATCAGGTAAAGCGAAGTCTGTTAAAGAGCAATTAAGTATATTACAAACTGGGTTCAGCTCACTGCGGGGAATCGATAGATCCCCTGGTTCTGTGTCCCTGCAAGTAACGAATCAATCAAGCCAGTGCCTCGCGCTACTCCCACACAGGAAGCAAATCTGTTTACAGTCCTGGAATAAATAAATAAATGAAACTCAACCCTAGACAACACCCTAAGTTTTCCTCAGTGCATGATATTAACAGCAGAGCACTAAGCCGCCAATTGCAGCAGTCACACTCCATTAAAAGAAAAAAGAAAAAAAAAAAAAGAGGGTAAGTCTGACATCTTTGTGTAGCAATAATATGCCAGCAATGCACACAAACAAGAAAACATCTGATATAAACAAACATTTCTCAAAGGCATGAGGGACACAGAAATATTGTGCATCTTACATCTGAAAAGTTTGATTAAAACTACTTCATCGCTATAGAAAAGTTAACTAGCACGGATCTGTTCCAAGTACCGGACAACCCAGTAACTGGAGATCTAATCTGATGTATTTAAGCACAGTTGCAATCTGGATCTTCAGGAAAAATCCACTTTTAATTGTTATGGAGAGAACCGTATTTACATCCAACTCCACCAACTTCGCTTCTGCACTGCATCAATCCAATCTACACGGGACTTGCTCTGCTAAATGCTAATTTTTGATGCTGAGCTACTGCAAACATCCAGGGAATATACAAAGCCATTAAGTACATACCTCCTGTATTGTTATGTACCCAGAAATAGAAATAGGGGCTTAATTTTGAACAAGGCATTCATATCTGGCAAGGAAAGGTACAGCTTTGGAAGGGAAAAGAAAGGAGAAATAACAAATTGTTCTTTTTATCATAAAGCACCTTTAGAATCATTTGGCAAGGAATCCGTTCTGGACTTCTTCAATCCTGTGAGAGAGATTAAAAAGGAATAAAAATAACCTGAATTAACTATACAGGATTAGGGAAATCCAGCAATCTCCTGGGAGCTGAGCCTCGGGCTCAGAAGAGGTACTAACTCAGCTCAAAACATCAGCACAAGAAAGTCTATTACAAAGCAAAAGACACAAAGCAACAACTCTCCAGAAAAGAACGGCTGAATCTGAATTTAGACACTGCTTCTATTATTATCCATCAGCCTCTCAACTGAAGGGAAACCGATACCAACACAATAAATACGTCAATGTTTACCAAGCACTTTATTAAGAACCGTATCATTCTGTGATGCAAAATGAAAACCGAAGCAGTATTGCTTGGTCAAAGCCCTAAACCCGGCTTATTGAACCCTGTTTAAACTCCATCTCAGCTGTCCTGTCTATACAAAAGCTTTTGCCAGATAAGGGATTTCAACACTCAAAAGAGTTAAGCAACTAAAAGCCATCTAGATATACTTACTATAGCCTGCTCAGCGAGGCTTATCATTCCTTCCTGTTTTCCCCTACCACTTGTTTTTATACCCACTTGTTACATCTTCAATTAAATTACATTCCAAGCTAATTAAGATAATAACCACTTTGTGTTTTTGTTAAGCAAGTGAAACAATGAGATCCCTCTTGTCTCTGATGGACTCGGGGTAATAAGGAGCCAAACAGTAGCCACCCCAGAGATGAATTTAATGCCTTTAGATGTATAACACAGCGTTAAAGAAAACAAGCTAAAGCACAGAAGAGAGCCGGCATACGGCCATATGATGTACAGGGCCCTTCCTCATCTCGTGGGACCGAGTATTTTTTCAAGGAAAGTGAAAGGTGATCATTAAGGCAGATAGAAGCCTTCCAAGACGTATGATGTACCCAACATCATTTCAGCAAGCTCTCATGCAGAAAACCAGAAAACTTTCATTTTCGTCATCTTTCATGGGTCTTCGGCACCAAGTGCAACCGTAATACTGAGGCTGCAGCAGCTTTTAGGAGAACACACAAGTACTCAACTACTTTGGTTAAACAGCTTGAGCAAAAACACACACTCGTTCCACTCCCACTTTCCTGAAACGAGTTAGATGTGAATGCTTAGATGAGGGCAAAAAAACCCAACTCACTAGTGGGAGCACTGTTTGAATGTCAGTCGTACAGCACGCCCACTGCAGTGACTGAATAGTGTAACATTTTCACGTAAAAAAAAATGGTTTCATAAGTCTGTTTTCAAAAAAAAGAAGTCAATTTAATTAGAAACCCTCTCTTGTTAGATGTAAGTGAGAAAGGTCTGCGCACATGGACCCAGGCATCTTCTAGTAAATAAAGGACACATCTGTGCTGATGACATTTTACTTACTGGTTCCCGAGGATTCTGTGTTTGCCCCAGGCACCACTTCAAGAAATACAACTTATTGTTTTGGGGCTTGATCTAATTTTATTGTTTATTACATTTCATAAATTGCTATTCTGGGTAGAAGCGATTAATAGACATAATTCTATGTATCCTCCTCCAGAAATTTTCCAACAGAATAATCAGAATAAACAGACCAGCAGTTTCATGGCTTCCTATATTAGTGTGTGTCCCCTCTCTGTAAAACAGTGAAAGTTAACTTCAAAAGTAACACTTCAATCTCTATCACGTAAGCACACATTTTATGAGTTACTGAAAGAGTTCTGTAGCCTTTTTCAAACAACAAAATTGTATTTGACATCTGACAAAACCGAATATGTTATGGTAAGACCTGGCAGCATTCAGCACTTAATTTTTAAGGAAAGAGTCTGGCTTTTAAAAGTCACCAGTTAAACTGGAGGTTATTTTTGGTTGCTGGCACTTAGCTCAGCTCTAATTTCTAGTCACTTCAGCTTCCCTTGCTGCCACACGAAGCAGGTGGATCCCGACGGCAGAGGCAGCGCTGAGGCTGCCAGAGAGGAAACCAGAAACGCTTTAATTGCCCCGGAGAAGCGAGAGAAGCACAAGGGATGCAAAAGGGGAGGAGGGAAGGATGCCAAAGAGGGAATATTTACCAGAAATTATAAATCCCAATCATGGGCATATGTGAAGGATCAAACCTTTTTTTCCTTCAATGCCTGAATTTTCCCCCTCTCAATTCTGTCCCATGTATCTGTCTCTTTTTGACATTTCTAATGCTCTCGCTTGGAATAGATAGCAAATGTCTGAATTTCCTACCGAGACCACAACCTAGACGTGGTGAAGGAAACGGTGCAGTCATTTTGGTCACCAGCTGAACTGGCAATTTACAGCCAAAGAGAAAGGAACGCAACATTTAAGATATGAGCTAAAGCCAAAGGAATTTAGTTCAAAAATACAGAGTACATTTGTGTCCACCCACTGCAATAGTCTCTCTCTCGCAATTTTCTGCCATGAAGTTCTTTATAATTAGCACACCACCAAGCCTGTTAATCCGCAGAAAAAAATCAATGGATACAACTTTGGAAGACACAGAATGAAATTCTCCATACCGAAATGTCTCTCTTTAGCTGCATAGTCATTAGGAAAAAGAGGGTTTAAGGAAATCAATTATGGTCTTAACCTGCTCAGTCACAAAATGCATGTCAGGAGAAAAATACAACTCTTTCAACAGCTGTTATTAAGCAAGACACCTTACAGGCAGCCCTCTCTGCCCATACGCGCGCACACACACACACAAACCAAACACTCTAGTCCACAAAACCACCCAACTAATAAAGCCCAGTTTCCTTTGGATTTTTGTTGTACATCTCTTAAGTTTTCCCATGAGGTAATGAATCAAACGTCCTCCCACATCACCCCCAGCAGCCCCACACGGCCCACCCTTCCTCTCCCCCCACCTCCCCACACTTTCTCTCCAAGTCCTCTACTACTTCTGAACGTGTGGGCTAAAGAAAGCACAGACCCTTCTCCTTGCTGCCACCAAACTAAATCGAGCATCCCAGCTGCCTCTGCATCTTGTTTGAGTGAAAGCAACAGACTTGCTCCCTCCTTTGCTGCTTCGCACAAATCTTCCCGGCTTCAAAAGACCTGCCCCAGTTTGACCAAGCCAGTCAAGGGGTTGAGAAGGGAGGGCGAATGAACACCACAAACTTCATAGCCATCTAAAACTAGTCCAAAAATAAATTTTCCTTCTGATTTTAAAAAACGAAGCTGGTCTGACAGCCTAGAAAAAAATCCCACAACGATGCAGTCCACTCAATGCAAATACCCCAGCATCTCCGCATCAGCTTGCGGAAGTGGTGTTAAAACTGGAGCCCAGTACAATAAAAAAAAACCCAAATAATCTTTTTTAAACAGTCAGAGGCTCAAATTCCTGTGATCTACAAACCCAAGCCTGAGATTTAACAAAACTTTGATCTCATATTAAATCTAGCAACAAAGATATTAATCTCAGCATGACATTTTAAAAGCAGATGGAGACTGCCCATGAGAATGAACGTGCACCGTGTCTTCTCACGGAAGACAGAGAGATGAATAATCCAGGTAAATTAACAAAAGGATAGAAAAGCTTTTCACAGTTAAATGTCCCGTTCAAACTCCACCATGATTAACAGCTTAATTTTCAGGGTACCTAACAGCAGAATGTCACTTTCAGCATTTATTTGGCAAAGAGACCCACAAATCAAATAATTATGTTGTCCCAGTCAACGGATTGAGATATGATTATTTAGCCGCTATGAGAAGCTCTCACAAGGTCTCCTCCGTTCGAACGCACTTACACACAAAAAACTGATGGCAGCCCTGAAAATAAGTCTGATCTGATCACTACACTCTTCCTTGATAAGATATTTTAGATGAATAGTAGCTGTTCGGCCATGATCAACGATTTCAATAGAAACGGCTATTCTATTTTTTTTTAAAGAAAACTAGCTTCTTCCAGCTATGCTGACTCTAATTGTGATTATCAAACAGTCTGTACCTTGTCACATAACATTTGGTAAAGATGCAAAACGAGAAACAAAAGTAATATTTGTAATTCTCATATTCATAACACATCTGAAGAGCGACTGTTTATGGAAACTCCAGACCAAACAGCTAATCCTCAATTCTGAAATCACCATTTCTGTTGGCCCCAAAGTGACTTAAGTGCAGCCAGAACAGCCTCCACCCGCCCAGGAAGACTTTTCTATGGCCGGATTAACTGTGACATACCTCACTTGTAACAACCAGCTGGAGTTTTCCATGGCACATCCGCTCTTTTATGGAGGCGGCTGCTGATGTTGGAAACATTAGGGATGTTTGAACCCAGTCCTAGCTGACAGCTCGCCGAGGCTGCGCTGCAGAGGTGGGATTGTGTTAATTGAGCCAGGCAGGCAGCGTGAAAAGGGCAGCTTTTCCCCCAGGACGCCCAGGGGTGGCATGAAGAATTCTCAGCGGACCAAGCACCTCCGGTGTGATCCTCAGCACAGGGCAGGCTCGGAGAAATCAGGTGTCAGCTTGGGCCAAGAGGAACAAACCAGGGCTTCATCTTACAAATACTACCCCAAGTAGTAGGGAATTTACATGTACAACAGATCAGATACTGCAATATTCTATGATTCTATGATGTGGCTTTAATAAACACCTACTCTAAAAAATTCTCCTCCTCATTTAGAGCAAAACTCAGCACTTACACTTTTGCCAAGAATGGACAGGAAGGAAACACTTTACCTATTGGCTGACATTCTTTTGCCCCAACAGATAGAAACTGAAATACAGTCTTTTCAAAGAAATGTAAAGAGGTTGATTTCTTTCAACATCTGAAGGTTTCACAGAAGTAGACGTGTACACCACACTTCTGAGCAGCACCAGATGACAGTCTGCACAAATACCCAGGCTTCACGATAAATCACGTTCACACTATTTGTAATTTTTTTTTTTTTAATTTTACGTGGTCCTGTAAGTTGGATTTATATGACTTATCTTCAGCGTACTCATTTTTTAGTGAGTCATATCACGTAAAGCGACCGAAATATTCTTTTCTGTAAGAACCATAAAAATAAATTGGAACCATTACAGCAAAAAACACACAACGTCTACCCCGTGCCACTCCACATCGCTACTACAATAAGGACACCAGTATTCAAACTTCGGCCGAGGTGCTGTCCCTGTAAATCCCTATAACCAGCACCTCCAGAAGCTCCCCAGCCACACGCGACCCCGGGGCATCCCAGCAGTTTTCCACCCCAACACAGTGGGAGGCAAAACCAGCAACAGTCAAAAATTACACCAAATCTGAGTCTTACTGGTGAAGATGCAGCAGTAAGATTGCTTCCCGCTGCAATCCATCGTTAAATTATTGTGACCCTTTTCCATTCAACATTTGAACAGGTGTTTGTCTTCACTGAATATCAGAGTAACCAAAGAGGTTTAGGTTTCATTAACAGTGCAGGCTTTGATCATTTATTTATTATTTGGGCACAGCTTAGAGCTAAGAGTAATAACGAGAAAAGCTCATTCCACTATGGTTGTTATATACCTGAAAAAAAAACGTATTTGAGATTATTAGACCACATAAGAACTTCATATAATTCGTATTACACATTCAAAATGTATTTAGAAAACAATTGTATAGTACATTAGCAATAATTATTATATGTGGACAAAGAGCTCATGTAGGGCAAACAAAAATACCAGTTAGTATTTGAAGCCAAAAGGAATTTTAGGAATAAGTGAGCATTTCACGGCGGCTTTCCAAACTACAGTGATACATCAAAATACGTCAGTCAAACCAAAACCATACCAACCTTCTCCAGAAAACATGAAAAGAGAATTTACACACTGAGAGGGGAAAAGAAGCCACAGGGAGGGTTTTAGGAGCTGGGATATTTAGCTTGCCATCTTGCGGCTGACTTTACTGCAGATCGGAGAGCTCTAGAAAATTCTCATTAGCAAACGAACAATACATTCCCCGTTTTCTTCATTTACATTTTCTTATCATTTTTATTTGTCAACTAATAATAGAATCGGATATATTAAATACTACCTAAGCAAGTCACAGAGATGAGAGAAATGTTGTCCAAGAGGAATTACATGCTTTCTTCAAATCATTTAACATCTGGATAAATCTTTTTTTTTTTTTTAAACTACATCTACATGCTGTTTCTCTAGCAGCAATAAAAGTTTTCCAAAGACAAAAAGTAACCAAAAAGGTAAGTGTCTGCCAGTAAAGCCTTCAGCTCAACTTGCCAGATCTCATTAGAAATCCAGTGTCGGAGGCATCCTCCCCGCGATACTCGCCCGTGTAACCATGTCCTGCACCAACGGATTTCATATTTCCAGAACCACCAGGCAGGAACGAACTCAGTTACTGCACGTTTAGGTATGAAGAGTTTAACCCAAAGGCAAATGGAGGTCTGAAGCAGGAAGAGAAAGAAGTTTTTTTTCTTCCCCTTATCCTGAGAAGATCACAAAGGAAAGGTTATCTCTGGGAACTCTCCAGCTTACGCCATTATTCGTCTGTAGCACGGGGTTAATATTTTGGCCTGCAGTGCACGGAATGAAGCTTTTTCCTTCTTATAGTTCTACCGAAGTCCAGTGCAAAACCAGAAGAGCTTTACGAGCCAAACTAGGCAGGGCCCCTTTAGAAATGCGTGCGGGTGCCCATTTTCAATGAACATTAAAATGCCACAAATACTGGTCTGCTGAGAATTACAGAACAACCTTCTCGTAAAAAAATAGCTCTCAACCAAAAGCTAACTGAAAACTTGTCCAGGTAAACAGGCCTTTCCTTACCCCTTACAGTTTTTTCCCCATACCTGTAGCACACATCCATGCATGCTCTGACTCAGTTTAAGCACTCTCATTCATTTCTATCTTTCCAATATTTAACTAAACTAGTCATTTTTCAATTGTCAGCCCATCCAAATAATTTTGCCAGCAGCACAAGTCATCTCTCTCATAATTATAAGAGATACTAAGAGCCTCCTTTCATCTTCCAGTGAATATATATTTCTAGTTTCCAAATACCTGCTGCAATTTGTTATCCAGGGCTGCTTCTTGCCCCCGGCAGTCTCCTTTCTGTAATTCAGTGACATTCTAAGGATCCAACAATGTGTTGTACAGCAGCAGTACATCACTTATTTTAAGATGTTCAAATCGTTTCCTGATACCAATGAGAGTATTTCTTCAGCCTTTCAAACTACTGCTACATATCAGAATGATTTTTTTTTTTTTTTGGAACCACTGAACACAAGAACACCTAAAATGGTTTTTCTTCATCTGGGTCTACAGCCAGAGTATCTTTCCAATGGGCTCCTTACTAAAAACTGGTTTAAAATTCTCAAATACACAGTCCATTTATTAAGGAGCTTAAATGATCTACATCCTTTTGAGTCTGGGTGAACTATTATTACTCAATCAGAATTTGTTCCGCCTTCCACTTCCAATCACCTTCAAGCTTAAATTTCACTTAACACACTCATTTCCACTTTTAACACGGCCAAATCGAGGGACCATATGGACCTAGTAAAATTATTAAAAATGGAGGCTCTCTGCTTTAATAGTGTGATCAACTAATCAAGCAAAAACTCGTAAAACCAACATTATGAAACATTATAACAGCATTGTAAAAAACAACAAGCCCAGTCTTTCAGCAATTTGACAGCACTGAGAAAAATCCAATTACTATCATCCCAGAATAAATACATCCCACAAAACAATACAACATTTCCATCGAGAATGGGTTTATGGCTCTGGGTCACTGTCCTCCTCCTGTAGGCACATTGAGTGGTTTGGTTAGCTATTGACTCTCTTGTGTGTTCACCCTTAATGCTGTATTTCTTATCTTACAATCCCTATTGACATAAAATCTCTTCCCACTTTGTACCGAGTCTGTCTTCTGCTTCTGCCTATTAACTCGTGTCAATATAGCAAAGGGAGCAAAATAAAGCAGCGAAGTCGATAGTCATCCATCACATTTTTGTGCAACTGCTGCAAAGAAGAGGAACAGAGAGGTCAAAAATCCGAGATGCCGTAGGGAGCTGCCCCAGCCCTGCCTGGCATCGCTGTCCTGTGGCTCACGCAGCCAAGGAACGGGGCTGCCCAGGCCAGAAATTCACCTGCCAAATGACCACGGAGCATCCCGACTATTCACAGCAAAGACCACACGCTGCAGCCGAAGCTGCTCTGATCTCTTCTGTGGCTTTTGCAAATAAAAGTCCCTCACCATACAAACCGTCCTTGTTTTAGGAAAATCACAAACTGGGGTGGGATTTACCAGACAGTCCCACCTTCCTCCCTAGGCTTTTTCTGCCCTTCCCACAATTGCACTTTTCTAACTCGGTGACAAAGTACCTCTGGGGATAAAGGGAGGCATCATCACCGAACACTGAACTGGACAGGATGAGCTTTCTTCTCCCCCAATCCCTGCAACAATGGGAACACTAGAGATCTGAATTCGGAACAAAGAAGAAAGCATTTATCAGACAGAATAGAAGAGATTAAAGCATTTCTACCTCTGATTGAATGACCACAGTATCACATTCCCTCTGCTCCTGCTGCTACAGCAGGAGTGATTGAGCCCCGGCACAGGGGCCTCGCTGAGGGAGGGAGGGGGCAAATCCTCCCTCCGGAATTTTAATCTCCTGCTCCTGGAACCAGGAAATCATTACCCAGTGCAGCAGAGAAATGAAGGCTACACGGCATCCAATGTCTCCCCGCTGGTAATTTCTACACGAGAGACAGTTTATTTCAAAGAGACTGTATAAGGTATTGCAGGCCTTTAAGTTGTATGGGACTGATGAAGGGCTAAAAAAACCAAAAAAAACCAAAAGGACAAAAAGGAATAAAAAAGAGAAAAAATGAAACTGTGAACACAATTTAAAGATGGATGAAAAGAGCCAAGTTGAATCTGTG
Source organism: Rissa tridactyla (assembly GCF_028500815.1). NCBI lineage: Eukaryota > Metazoa > Chordata > Aves > Charadriiformes > Laridae > Rissa > Rissa tridactyla. The sequence goes on from NC_071473.1 coordinate 3,091,320, forward strand.
ACTTCCACTGTGGAGCAGTAAAATACATTAACAAAATACGTGCTGCAAAAGACATTACTTTAGTACCTTTTATACACACGTGGGCTTAACTCAAGCCCCTTTTCTCCTTTCCAGTGGACAATGCTGGGGTGCCAGGAAGAGAAGAAGGTGCAAATCTGAGGGCTGGCTTCTGGATTGATTTCCAGATGAAGAGACTTCTGACTCCAACTCATGCTCGTTTTCGGCTCAGCAGAGCCTGTTGCACCCAGCCACACCAGAAGCACAGCTGCGCAAGGTGGGAACACACCAGAGCTCACAGCTCACTGCTTTAAATTCAAAACTCATCCAGTACCAGAAAAGAAGGTTTTGGTTTCCCTTTGTCCTAACGTTTGCAAGAACAAACTCTCCAAAAAGAGGATTTTTTCCAAGTTACAGAACTATTTAGAGACAGGTCTACCAAGCCACATAAGCCAGCCATCCTCTGTTACAAAAGATGAGAAACCTTAACAACACTTGTACATGTAAGAATGCTTGAGATACTACCAGAGAGCTAAATGGGTTTTTTTCTAAGAAACCATATCATATTTACTCAAAGGAAAAAAGCTACATAGTATAAGTAAAAGTTGGCTACTTTTATCACAAGTCTTACAACACTTGACTGTTCCTCAAAACTGCCAGTTCCTAGATGTGGATTTCCATCATTTCAGAACCAATTTTCATAGTAAGTTACTGACCTTCATACTTACGGAGAACCACCTTATTAAAATGGCAACGTTGGCAAAAATGAAAGCAAATAGAAAGAAGATTTGTTGACTTTAAATGCTGGGGGGTTGATCATTTTTGCATTCCCGAGATGCGACGTCAGCTATTCTGTTGGGCAGAATGTCAATCTTGAAGAGATGTAAGGCTCCCCTGTAATAAGAACAGATTTCTTTCCAACTCCCTTCAGTTGTGAACTATCATGCTAACATACACTGGAGACGAGGTATAATCAGGCAAAAACCCCAAATTGTTGACGTTTCATCTATTTGTAAGTTACATCGTAAATTTACTGTTTTTTTCTAGTCAAATAGCGTATTCCATAAATATGGCAGGCACAACCTGTTTTAAAAAAAAAAAAAAAGCTGCAAGTTTTTAGAACAGAAAAAAATTGAGGTTTTAAGGAGCAGCAAATTGGGCACCTTTTCCTTCCCATTATCTTCAAACCAACGGTTAAAGGTACAAGAATTCAAACGCAACACAATGCAGAATTTACACAGGAACACACGTAGCCAAGGCTTTCTAATTTTCTTTTTAATTTCTTTTTTTCTGCTGTAGAAATCAAGGGGCAGTGAGAAAATAACGCAGGTTTACAAGAAGGAAAAGGTTAGCTATTCCGATATTTGTTTAGATGTGGACAAAGCTGAATGAGTGATGGGCTACCTGCTTTGCACGCTCCAAAGCAAATCTGCGTTGGCTCCCAGAATGATTAAATGGATGCAATAAAGCAATTATTAAAATAATTTTATTTAATTCTGTTCCATGTCCAAGTTCGAGTATTAAATTGTTTGCACAAAGAGCAGACTTATTTATCATGGCCGTTACTGGGAGCCTGTAAAGTCATTAAATTTTACATTGAGGCTTCGGGTTAGTGGGCAGAGGATTCTGCCATGCTAACGGGGTCTCATTTAGACACCATGTTTTAGGCTTCCCCATTTGTGACATTTTAGACAAACAGGCACTGGTTTAATAGTTCTGATGGATTAAGGGGGATGGGTTTTTTTGGTTCATTTTGTTTTTAAACAGAAGCAGCAAAGCAGAACAGTCCCTGTTCTAACATGGAAAAGGCTCCAAGAAAGCTCGCTCAGTCTTGGTTTCCTCTGCGGGTCTCGGTCTGCGCTGAACACAGAACTTGGTATAAACCAGCTGCTGAGGGAGATACAAGTTTGTGACATGAGAACTGAAGTTGTCACTTGCAGAAATCATCGTAAACATTTTACAGGAACATTTACTATCTGTTAAGCCGTGATGAAATCAGAACTAACAGACAATACCACAGGTACCAGTTCTCAAGCAGTTTTAATGTCAAAAGGTATTAAATGAAGTTCTGACCCAGGTGGAGATCAGAGAGACCGGCCTTGCCACTCACGCAAGGGAGTTTCAAAGCCAAATGCTCAACAGTTAAGAAACATCACATATATCCATGGAAGCACCCTCCAGTAACTGCCTCTCTTCCCAAGCTATTTTAGCTTTAAAATGCAGCAGAAGTAATTGACCTCCTGAAAGCTGATGTATGAGATCACATTTCTAAAGATTTGTGTGTTGTTGCAGAAAGACTAACTGCAATTAATAGAAAAACTAGAACTGCTCCTCATCTCTACCTTTGTAAGCCAGCCCCGGGTTGGGCAGAGACCCCCTGGACTACAGAGACCATTTCTTACTCCTTCCCTAGAAGGGTCTTTGTTCCAGAAGCCAGGGAGGAAGGTACGAACAAGCTTCCAGTGGTTTTCAGCATTCGGCTCAAATTGCAAAAGCAAAAAAATCTCCTTACTGATGGCTTAGAGCTTGCAGGAATAGCACCAGTAGATGCCTGCGTCTCTCGTAGCACAGAAGTTATAAAGACAGGTCCATTCACAGCTCTCGGTTAAAAATGAGCAGTCAGCTACAAAGGGTCTCGGGTATCCCGTATAATAGCTGTATATAATGCACACTGTATAGCTATATGTATAATAACTCGCTGAACCCTTCTATGGGAAGGAAGGAAACAGAGCCTCCCTCCTCTCCTCACATTTGGATTGATGCCTCAAAGCGTAAACCAGCTCCTCAGATGACAGGAAAAGGAGGAATTTTTTAACAAGGAAATTCATTCTCAGCTGTGACAGGGTTGGGTTTTTTTACTTCTGAACTGTCTTCCCTAAGCAGGTGATCCCAGAGTTTCAGTTTAAGCCTTTCAGTGACTTCCACACATCCTCCCTGCACTAAAAACATCACTGCAGTGGACACTGCCTCTCATTTCTTAGATTTTTATGACCTACTATATCAAAACCAGTTTAAATGTAATAAAGTCTGCAACATTTACAGCTGGAAAATACGGGAGGATAATAAAATTAGCCAAGCATAAAAATAAGGGAGTCTTAAACATCCTCTGCTCACTTTCCAGGGACAATATACACAGAACAGGCACGGACTGCAAAATCAAAAGGAATTTAAATCAATTTAAAATTCAAACAACCTTTTCGCCTGCCTGCTAGGGGCTCAAGGGACATTAACACACACAGACTTGCTCTTCTGCATTGTTTCCTCAGGTTTTCATTCTCGCTTTCTAAAATTTGTTTATAAAAGTGGTGATCTGAAGTATTGATGATGTACTCATCTCTCATACGTGGTTTTGCTCAGCTGCCGATGCTTTTGCAGTAATGATGTACTTTCTCCCTTCACTTCACACTCCGCCCCTTTTCTGCAGGAGATGGAGTTGGAACATACGATTTTTAGATTGCTCTTTCTACCTTCCCTGCTCTCGCATTCACTTAATACATACCATTACAGCGTGTAAGGTAAAGCAGCAAATTCACTGAAGCAAAACTTTGACTGTCATAACACATTCTTACCATAGTGCCAAAACAAATCTGTTCTCACAGCTGTTCCTACCCCTCTGCCACTCCTTCAGTATGAGCATGAACTGTCCGGGAGACGAAGGAAGGGTCTCTCTGCCTAATAGCCTATCCCAGAACCACAAAATACTGCCAGCTTCTTCCTCTCCTTAGGAGGGTTCCCACAGTTTTCTTAGTAGGATGCTATTTAATGAACGGGATATAAAGCTGATTGAAGCAAAAAATAAAAAAAAATAAAAATTGTATCTGCTTTATAACGTGTTTACACAAAGCAGAATTCGGAAAAATCTGTTTGGGCATAGGCAAAAGCTTTAGGAATTGCAAGTGGCATGAACCACACTTTGGGAAAGCCCTGCACAGGCAGTGACAAAGACAGGCTTTAGTAGACATGACCACAAGCCTTGTTAACTGTCACCTCCACAAGGCAGAGGACAGGTCACTGACTTGCTCAACATTACAGAAAAGTCCTGGGTCAGAACCAGAGCTGGAAACAAAATTGCTTCCAGAGGTCCACTGAGTTTTGAGTATTTCTGCAGCCCAGCCTTACACAGGTCTCACTTTCCATCCAGCCTCCCCATCCCATTTACCTCAAGCAGCTTTAATGCTTTACAGAAGTGCTACGTTACAAGACCACAATCAGAAACACACGTCCTGGTACATTTAGGAAAAGCATAGGTAACATTTACTGTACTTCAGAGAGGATCCGGTCCAGGCCAGATGTAAATACGCAGCAGACATACATCACTCATACCATCACCCTCCCTCTAAGAAAAATGGTTTTACGAGTCCTGGTTTGTCTCTGCTGCAGGACTTCTGTTGGTCCCACCCAGCCTCCACAGGAGCCTCTCCTGACACAGAGGTGAGCATGTAGTGGTATAAATGGGAATATGCAAATGGCTTCTGTATTGATAACAATCAGCAAAATGTCATGGATTTTATGACGTCTCCAATTCTCTCTTTTAAATAGAAACAGAACAATGCAACGCCTTTTGTTTATTTTTTGGACAGGAGGCAATTCAGATGGTTGATTAGAAAGATTAGTTAATTTTTTTGAACCACAGAGAAGGAACTGCATTGGATACAGCCAGCCTTACTCTAATAATTACCTCTGCTACAATAAAGTTTGGTATTTGGAGACATGGCTAATAAAAGACCTCTTCTTTTGGGATTCAAATCCCCGAGTCCCAAAGCAGTACTCTAAACAGGGCGTGTTTCCAGAACGTGACTTAATATCTTGCAGCAGAGACAATGATGGTCTTTTACTCCTTTGAGGTAAAGTAACTAGAGAAGGAACTTAATTCTTCAAAAGTGCTGTGGAAAAAATTAATTAAAAACTAGCCTGGCTGATCAAACCTGGTAGCATCTACACTGAGTCCTTGGCTTGATTCAGTTCTTTAAGGACATGAGGAACTTCCTCAAAGTCTGTACACGTTAAGAAAAGATGCCACTCACTTTATTTTTGAAACCTCAAAACCAATGAAGTCTGAGGCTGTCTGACCAGGACGGCTGGGTTTGCAAGGAGAAGGACACTGTAACTTCTGTCAGCCCCAATGACAGCTACATTAGCCACGAGAGCTGCAGCTCCCCTTCCCTCTCTTGCTCCGTTCTCATTCAGGAATTAGACAACGGTCTCCAGAGGATGGGAAAAGAGAAACTACTAAAACTTCACCCAGCTTCACTCTCCTATATTCAGTTCAAGACCTTCAGCGTTAATTCAGGGAAGAGGTGAAGTAACTACTTCAAGACAAAATTAAAAAAATCCAAATTAAAGGCTTGCAAAAGCTGAGGAATTTCTGCCTTATACTTGGCAGGTACATTTGAAACAAGGTCCCTATTTCATCATTCACTAGTTTGCCACTGAGCCACAAATTTCCCAAGGGAGGCGGAATGAATTTCAAGTTTCCTCTGTCTTTAAGTATTAATGAATACTTCCTCTGTCAGTTCAAGAATGTCCCCGTGTCGCTGTTTATACACAGAACCCCCACGTTCAAGTAGCAGCCTTGTCAGATGGCACAGCCTGGGTGCTCCTCTTCTCCACCGGGCAAAGCTCTCCCTGCAGTTCAGAACAAGCATGTTACGAAGTTCTTCTAAAAAAGGGCACGTTCTACAGACAGCAGACCTGCATTCTGGGGTTGAGGAGACGACTGGAATGCATTTGCTCTCTGCATAAAGGCATTTCTTTGGAGACATCTGCAATCCATGCAAATGAAACGTTTCCAACACGTCTTTGGCAATATAAAATGTAATTAGCTTAAAAACATCAAGTATTTTTAGGAACCACTTTGCCCCAAGTTATCTTACTGTTACTTGTTTTTTTTATAATCACAGTTCCTATTATCAGCATTTTTTTTCCTTTTTGAATGTAATCAGGAAAGAAAAAATTCTGACAAACACACTGTTAAAAGATACTACCTTACCCTCAAATCAGCGAGTTAGAGACTTACCACCCATGGCTGCGCACTACGCTACACATAATGATGCTGACTAACACAGCAGCAGATGCACTTCTATGAAAAAGGACAGAGTTTTTTGTTGGTTTTTTTTTTTAAAAAAAAAAAAAGAAACAAGGCACATCATGCTGTCCTATGAAGTCCAAATGGTTACTCAAAATTGACAACAGATTTTGCCACGAACACCAACACGCCACTGGGTAGGCAGAGCTGGTCTCTCCCAGCATCAGCAGAGCCCACAGTACTCACAAGTACAAGAGGCAGAAATGCCACGTCTCAAGAAACGTGCTTCATCCTAGAACACATTCGGACAAGTGAAGCAAAACTCATTCAACAGTCATTGTAATGGCAGGTTCAGACTTGCTGCTGCAGCTGAGTGCCCAGAGGAGATAAGTCAAACAATACGATAACATGATTTTATTGACAGTATAGAAAATAATATTTGGGGTTAATATAAAACTTGAAGTTCTAGCCCCTTAACTGCAAGCCTGACACACCAGTGCTAAGTCAGTGAAACATATTTATTGTGTCTATTTACTGGTATATGGCTCCAGCAAAAACATGACACACACAGTATATCTGCTTCCAAGCTCCTTCTGTACGGAGGAAGTTCATACTACTAACTGTTACTCTTAAGTACCCAAGCTCTGGTCATGCAGCAGAACGATTCAGGCCGAGTCTCTGTCTCTCACAGATGCTAACAGCCCTTTCATCTCTTCTGTCTGATACCTCCCCCTGTTCCGCACGTGCCCACAACCTTCTCTCTCAAATTGTCTAATTGATTAATAAAGTTAAACTCAGAGCAATTGTTCTCAACCTGCATTTAGCTTGAAGGCTTTTGCTTCTATATCAGATCTGAGTATTGGCTGTGTGCCCAAACGCATGTCTGTCTTCTAATCCTATCAGTTGGGCTAATAAAAGGTATTACTTCTCCCTACAAACCCTGCTTTGCTGATTCTTCTGTGAATGATCAAAATGCACTCTGACTTCAACAAGCTCCGATTCTTACACCACTGCAAGATCTGGAGAATGAAAACCAAGCCATAAGACCCAGATGAGCGAGTTCACTCAATAAACTGGGAGTGGGACACAGCCAGACAACCTGTGTTGCAATTATTTCCTTGGTGGCACAGGATTCCGGTTCTCTCAACTGGAGGGGATGTGAGCAGCGCTGCTCCACACTCCCAGCTGCAAGGGAAAGGGCTACCAAGTGACTTCAGCCTTGCTCTCTAAGTAGATAAAGATGCATCAACATGAATAACACATTTGGTTTCCAAGAGTCAATCAATGCATTGCCTTGGGGACAATTTTTACCTCCAACGCAAGGTGCGAGAAGAAGGATTTTTTTCATTAGGTTAATTCACAGATAATGTGAGTCCCATTAAAAATAAAAAAAAAAACAAAAACCTCACAGCATTTTCTTAAAGCATACACTCTCTTTTATTAGGAGTAGATACCTTGGACTCCACGTACTGCAACTGCCATGGGCTAGATCTGATAATCCCATATTTGTACAGCCAGAAAGAGACACATTTTGGTTTATTTCCATAAATATTTCAAAAGCTTTTTCTGGCCAAGAAAGAGAAAGCTTCTTCAGTAGTTACTTCACTCATAAGAATTTGATTTTTGTTGCTTGAATACAAGGAAAGCCAGGGGGTTTTGTTGTGGGTTGTTTGTTGGGATTTTTTGTGTGTGTTTTGGTTTTGGGGGTTTTTTTAACCGATTTCCATCTCTTAACAGCGAGAACGTATTTTAAAACTTATGAATATGTGAACATTGTTTTAAAAATTGAAAATATGTAAAAACAGTCCATACATAAAATATGACAGAAAGGAAATTACATTTTGCTAGAACAGTGTTCTGAACTCTAACAGAGTACAATGCCTGAGCCTTCTGACCAAGCATCCAGCCCCCAAAGGGCCCCGGAATGTCAGATCCTACCAGTTTTCCCTCCTGTGGCTGCAGTAAAAAAAAAATACCCAAAGTCATCGGCAACAAAATAACTGGACCAGTTGCCAATCACTCCTCCTGAACCCACCTCCAGCTCTCCCCACCACCTTTCCCGAGGAGTGACATGTTCCTGCGAAAGAATGACTGCACTGAGAAACTGTCAGAATTTCTTCTAAGCAACAGAGCACGGCTGCACTGATACTGCCAGAAAACACACCCACTCCTGTCCGAAAAGAGGGACAGAGAGAGGACTAGAAACAGGTTTCTCCTCCGTGATGCCCCTGCAAGAACTAAGCAATCAGTCTGACTTTGAGAATTTAAAAAAAAAAAAAATCAGAAATTTGCTTCAACAAGAAATCTTGTAGACAAGGACGAAGAGAGGAAGAAACACCGTCAAGGCACAAACACACCCTCAGGATCTTTCCAAAATTTATCAGAAAACCTTCTATTATTAGCACAATTTCCTAAGAAGGCCTTGCCCTGTTTCCCTGGTCTTGTCTCCTCCAAAACTACCACTCCTCCCTCAACCAGGTGCCTCAAAAGCATCTGATGTTTCCCCGAAAGCTGCACCAAAGCTGTAGCGAAAAGCGACATCCCAGCTCTCCATGGGAAGGGTTTCTGAGACAGGCACATTCGCATCAACATATTCGGCAGCTTTTCCTTTCTTTCCTTTCACTTGCAACGTTTTTTAGCTAATTGGCTCCAGAATTTATAATCCCGGTGACAGCACCCCGGCTGTGCGAGACAGAAGAGGTGGAGGAGGAGGGGAGGGAAGGCAGAGAAGCTCCCAAGGCTGCCGGCACCATCTTCCGTTCCCAGCACGGTACTGCAGAGCGGCAGCTCCACGGCGGGATGCCATCACCATCCTCATCCTCCCATCGCCATCCCCAAAGTGCGGGGAATCTTACCCTTAGAAACATCACAAGGCATCTTCGGAGGTTTTCTGCAGACTCTAGAAAAAGCAGGAATCCAAATAGGAAGTGCAACTAAAACCCACTAAATTTGAAAAGGAGAAAATTAAGCAGTCGGGGGGGGGGGGGGGGGGAATGCAATTACAGCAGAAAAAAAAAAAAAACTGTTTCACCATTAGCATTGCACAATAAGAAGGTTTGTCAGGCACCGGTTTAGCCTACACATGTTCACATCCGTCAGCATTTCCATGATAAATCCTAATTTTCGCCATTGTTGATCACATTGAACTAAAACTTGGTATGCAAGTTTTTAGCACAGATGCTCAAATAAATTATGCACATTAGTCATTTAACTTTCAGAGCAGCAAAAGAAAGCTGCTTTTTTTTTGGGGGGGGTGGGGTGACTGCAATTTATGACAAGTTTTTCTGCCTTACACAGCTAAAAAAGACAAGGCAGCTTACTTTTTATTTTTCATTAAACTTTTCAAGCAGTATGTCTTTTGTATAAATGATAAAACTTTGACATTAGGGAAATATTTATAACTAAAAATGCCCCCCCTATATACAGCTATATATGTACAGTCCCATATGTACCATATATACAGCTATATATACACATACAGTATGTCCTCCATTTACTATTGCACCATAGGCTACACATTCACGTGTGCATACAAGCAGACGCAGAGAACATTAAAATGAAAATACATAATGAAAATACCAATAATAGCTGGCTGAAGAAGTCATGCAGCAGAGTTGACATGATTCCGCTGAGGAATTGTTAAACAAGCGATTAGCCAGAGAGCTGGACAAAGTTTACAAGCAGATACGATCAACTGACTGAGACATCCCAGCCAAGACAATCTATTTTTCAGACGTAACCCTACTCTGAGCAGTATTTGAACTGACACTACTTCACAGCAGTTACAAAATCCTACAGAATTCAGGTTTACCTTGGTAAAATGCCTGTGTGTATTCTGGCTGTCCCCACTCTCCCCAGAGCGCTGTACCCTAAAATACTTGAGAAAAAAAATCACAGTCTTTAATACCCCTGTTATAATGGCAGAAATAGACAGAAATTCATTCTGCATTCTACCACCAGTCTTGCTCTGGCTTCTCATGACTGCTCAGGAAAGCTATAAGGCAGTTCTAGCATTACAAATTACGAGACAAAACAGTTATATACAACCTTGTTTGACTGTTGTAGACTTATAAAACACTTCAAAGGAACAGTTCAAGAACCATGGTCGGTGCTATATTTTTAAGGTATTATATGAGAAGAAATAAACATGTATCATGCTTTTGGGGGAGAAGGGAATAAAAACATCTTAACAGGTACGGATTTATAGGAATTAATGTATTTTATTTGCCTTAAAAATAATTAGTTGCAGACTAGACAGCATCTGTGGAGCAGAGGTGTTTGTTTTCATTCATGAGGTCTTTTGGATGTGTATATGAGAAGACGAGAAACTCAGGTCCCTGTATTGAGTGACTCAGCACACCCTGAGCAAACACAAAGCTTCTCCAGACACTAAGTCCAGACTTCTTAGGCCACATTCTTCTGCCTTATCCATGGGACCATCCCTCTGACTTCAAGACTGATTCAAAAGACATTACCCAACTGAAAGGCCCTCCTCTTTTCCAATTCATAAGATTTTTCAAGGCTTACTGCCACATTGCAGAGGCAATAAGAGACAAATCCCTACGCACTGGAAATCTTAAGTCACTACAATTCCCACAGCTCTATACAAAGCTTGGCAACAGGCTGAATTCAAGATTTTACATAATACTGTTTTCAAAGTAGAATATTTTTGTACTGCTGCCTACTGCGTAGCTGAGATTATAATTTTTCCCTCTGTATTCACATCACAAATTAATATGGATGTGGGGCATTCTTCCTTTGGCTCACCAGCCTCACGTAAATCATTAATTTCATCATGGCATCTCTTTGCTAAAAAGGAAAGAATACAAATACTGAAAATAGATAATAAGTTTTGACTTCAAACTACTTCAATAATTCTAAATATTCATTCTAGTTCCCAAGAACTCTAGACCTGTGTTAACATACATCTGTTTCATCTGGAATTTTTAGGAATTTTAGTTTCACAGAAGTGAAAGATTTTTAGTACAGATGTGAGCCATGTATAGAAGAAATGCCAGACAGACTTCTCTTCCATAACTTTTACAATGCAGCTCCATGGTTGAAACATGGAGTGTGTGCTGTACAACACAGCAGCAAGAACAGTCTATGTTTCCTATCAAATTAACCGATTATTTTTACACATTTTTCTGGTTAATAATACACACTGCTGCCTGGACACCCAAGGGAATGCTGAATCAGTATCTCCTGAGGAACACCAACAAATGAAAGCTATTGTTTATTCTAGCAATAAGACGACACATAAACATCAGGGATGCCAGTAGGAACAAGGGTCAGTCACAACCCTGGAACAAGAAAAATTTAAGAACAGTGTTAAATAGCTTCTACAACTTTTTTTAATCATTAGCATCAGAGGCATTCCACAGATTCTCCTTGAATGTTCTCCAAGAAGCACAGTCAAATATAAGGTAAGAAACTAATGTTTTCACTGGTTTTGCACTGTGCAGTTTACACAGAGCTCCAGGCAGAAGAGATAGTACAATTACAGCTGTGTCTGTCCCCTGGAGGCTGTTCTTTAGGCTTTTTCTATATATTTTCTTTTAAACAGAAAAAGAGACAAGTTCCATAAGCTTCAAAAACCAAAGTTGCCTGGTTTCCTATGGATTTCTCTCTCCAAAGGTGAATATTGACTCAAGTAGACTTCCATTTTTCATACCAACAGCGTGAAAATGATACCAAGAGTACCACAGTACTAACAAATGCCACGGGCCTTGGGAGAACTTGGTATAGCAGAAATTATGGCCTGCGATATCCCTGTGGTATCAGAATAGTGCTCACTCACCGCCAGCCTCAAGGCTGAGGAAGCGGTGGCCAAGGAGGAATGATGTCCAAGAGCAGCCTTGCTGCTGATGTGACATTTAAGAGGGTCTTGCGGGGCTCTGATGTCTAATAGGGCACGACCTCCAGTTGCACCAACAGGATGTCTCTCATGGAGCTGGAAACCTGTTTTCCTTCAGCTCACTGGAATTTATCATTTTGAAGACCTCTACCATCTGCCAAACGTGACAGAACACAACTAGCGAGTTCAAAAGTGTAGGGTAGGCACAATCTCATCTACATACACACACAAAGCACAGTAATAAGCCTCACTTCCTCAGGAAATCAGACTAAAAATGGCACAATCATGAAAAGCAAAGGTCTGGGCAAAATCCCATGTTTTTAGAATTGGAAGCAGAAGTCAATGTCTTGACTAAATTATTTTTTGCCTTCCCATTTTCCGATAGGGATTAACCATATGACAGAAAAAAATTGGAAAAGCTTTGTATCTACCAAATTAGAGTCATGAATAACCAGATGTTGCTCTAGAAGCTTACTAGCTGAATATGTTTATTTGGAGAGAGTAGCTTGGTCACTTAATGGGACACTATCAACTACCTACTGGTATAAAAATGCATGAAAGATCCATTTTGCAGAAAAGAAAAAGCAATACCTACTAGTCATTTCTTCGTAATATTACTCTATAAATGAATGCAGAACCTGACAGCAGTTAATATTGCCCTGAAGCGCTGTGAATAAACATTTGTCTGGTATTAGGTACACACACAGCTCCACACATAAATCAAGGCACAATGTGCCATATAGATGAATAAGAGCAAAAAAAAAAAATCCTACCTTGTCCTATATTAGACATTAAGTGCTTCTTTTGATCACAAAATAACTCATAAAGCCTATCAAAAAGTTAGCACTTCTCTCTCTGTCAGATAAAAGACATTTCACTGTAATTAAACTTCTGTCCAACTTTCCAGAAGATTAGGGGAAGAAGTCTGACGGGCTCTATTTATATTTGTGACTGCCACTCCTTGGGACATCCAAGGAAAAGAGAAGATGGGCAATAGATTTACAACACACTTCTGAGCTAACAGCACTTAGAGATGGATGGTTTTGAGCTTATCATCACTCATTCATTGTTTTATTTATTTAAAAAAATCCGTGCTGCCAAACTCAAAAGCATTTTCTGTTCAGTTTGCAATCTACATTCCCCAACCTTCAATGGTTTAGTTTTTTATTTAATTTCTAAGTGGCAACACAGACAGCAGGTTGTTTGGGTAAATCAGCTTTACATGATTTATATGAATAAAGGTGGTAAACAACCATGTCTCGTAACAGAACTCTCTGAGCACTTGGAGAAGGAAAACATTATTCTATATATCCCTTTTCACATATGAAACTATACGTCAAAACACATGGCTGCGTTTCTGACAGTAGGCGATGAGAATAAGCCATGAGCTCCAGGATCCCAACACCTGAACCAAAGATTTACTCCCCTTCTGGGTTTTTTTGTGTCCTTCATCCTTCTCAGTACTAACTCCAGCTGTGCGTTTCCTTGTATCTGACTTTCTACAAGATACCTCAATGGTCCACAGTCAATATTACACTTAGACAACAAGAGCAAAAGTAGAAAAGAAATAATCACTTTAGGAGGGACAACAAATAACCAAAAAAAATATATTTTCATAGCCTGCCTTTCAGAACTGAAGCAAAGACCAAACTGTAAGCAGTGGCAGAGGACAACACTGATAAGAAGGGAAGTTTTCCCCTACATTTCAAATTCTAGAATGCTTTGCCAGGATTGTCTTAAGAAATCTCTCCAGAGATATCAAATATGCAGATAGGGTGCTGGAAAAATAAGTATGCAGCTTTTCTCACTTAAAAAAAAAAAAACATAGTGTAATGACTACATCATTTTTCTGTAAGACAAAAGCTTATAAACAGCTTGGCCGACTTAATGTATTCCAAGCTACAACTATCAACTCTTCCTGAAAAGGTACAGTTCAACATCCCACGCCTATAGAATTCACACTCTGGGGGAAAAATGCACATAAACTAATGATGGCTGCATGGTTAAACTGACCCACTAATAAAACACCTTTCCTTCATTACCTTTTCCTAAACAACGCTGGTACATTTCATGCTATCAAAGCGGCCCTAAGCAATCTTCTTTTGAGCCTTTAAACCTTTGGATTGTTCTCTTTGTTCTGCAGTTACAGGGCTCCACCATACTTCCTGCTGTTACTGCTGAAAGTATAATTTACTCTATTTACACAACTTGTAGCTACACACTCCATCACGTGCTATTAATGGCACTTTCAGCGACGTTACTCAGCGATCTGCAGTTGTGAAGAGAAGTGAGCGGCTGGTTATGTGTTCAGGGCAAGAGTGACCCTCTCCTCTGTTCCCGCGCCGGCACTGCAGAAAGGTTTTCCTCCCTAGCAAAAATAGCCAGCTCCAAGGAAGTCTATACAACTCAAACATGTAAATAATCACTGTTAAAAGAAATTGATTTAAACCCACTGTTCAGGAAATTCAGTCCTGTGGTTCTGTGTCTAAAAACATCCAATCTGAGTGCTACAGCAAATGTGATATGCATCATCATTTGATCTCTGGGAGGCCTTGAGACACCGGCAATTGCACAGGGTACACAAAACACAGACTGTGCTTCAGATCCCCGAGCCAGAAGCAGGGGGAATATCAATGCAAAGGATGATTTGTAGTGATGGGGCCTTTTTGTGGTGCGATGACCTCTATTGCCTTTTTAGTAACAGAAATGCTGGCTCTAAAAAAAATAAATAAATAAATAAATATATATATACACACACAGTAATAAATGGAAAGCAGTTCAAGAATGGGAGAATGAGACAAAAATAAATGTAGTCTGTTTAGTGAAACCATATGCTATTTGGAAAACCTTGTTACCACTGTGTTTGTATACCATAACTCTCCATTCTAGATCATCTAAGGGACACTGAGAAGCAGTTGAACTAGATCTGTCTCCAGTTTTTACAGAAATGGATGGGACCTTACACAGCGAATTGTTCCCTTGTGGTACCTTTTCCATGCCTGGTTTGTTTTCTGAAGTCAAGTCCTGCTCATATTCCGCTACATTAACGATTAACTCCTGCTTCGCTACCAAGCATCTCCTCTTATCAAAAAGAAACTGGGGACTATTTGTCAGGTTGTGAGACAAATAGTAGCTGGCAAGTGTCTATCACAGGCGCTAAACAATGCGGGAAAGGTACCATCACTGGGAATAAAAAACAGTAAGACGACTGCAGCGTAAAGATTGAGAGAAAGAATAACCAGCTTGCAAAAAACCCTTCCAGGCACTCTTCTGCCTGTGTTTAACAGCTCAGTGACAACCAAACGTACATTCACAGCACAAAGGCTCAATATCAGCCGTTTACGGAAGAGGGTCATATCACCATCTCTAACACCACATTCCTACTAAACTGAATTTTGCACTGTAGCAACAGGTAAGCCAGGGCTACCTGTGATTCTCCACTTCATTGCCAAAAAATAAGTTCAAATGCCAACTTCTGATGATGTTTTGCTTAAGCCTAATTAATTTTAATGTAGAAAATTAATCAAAGCGAGGCAAAAATTCTTTCGTTTTTCTACTGCAGGTTGCTCTATACACACAGAGCCACCAACTCTAGAAACCAAACATAGCACTATCAGTACTGAAGACATTTCAACTAAAAGCAAAAGAACTGGTAGCTGGAAAAAAAAAAACCACAACAGAAAGCTGAATAAGTGCTGGGCTCAATCACTAGAGGGAGTCATGATCACATATTAAGTTACTGTAATGCACAGACCACTCTGAACACAATTATGAAACAAATAAAAGCGAAGACCATCAGCTAAATCTGGATGTCATTCAGGGAAAAGAGAAAATTAGATTTGCTTCCTTAACAAGGTTTTATTTCGAAAGACTCAAGACCTTCTCCTGGGAACTTTCAAATCATCTGTAATGAAAGGTTTTTAAAAATGTATCTTATTGCTGCATTTTAAGACAGAATAAGGTATGTGACAGAAGAAAGCCAAAATTATCAGTTTTGGAAATGACACACAGCATTGCATCAAGAAAATGTTAGAATTTTAATTTAAGCAGCTTTACAGCCCATTTCACTTGAAATCAAAGAGTAATCTTAATCATGTTTTTACTTTTAAACTAAATTGGCACAATTACATCCAGCATGAATAGGCACTACCAAAAGGCTGCTTTTTCAATAGATGATTCCCCCTGGCCAGTAATAAATTTAGAAAAGCATTTCTCTGACAGGCTGAGAGAAGCAGCCTGGAAAAAAAAAAAAATCAATAACTCAAACATTACCATTGTTCTTTTATTTGATCATTTGATCAATTGTGGGTTTGAGGGTTTGCTTGGTTTATTTTTAATATATGAAATGTCTTCTTTATATTGATGATATTCCAGCCCTCCTGCCTTTTAAACTTCCTAGCAAAACCCACAAAACCATTTGGCCGGCTGCACTCATGGGAATTTACACTTGGCTAACAATTTTACAACTGACTAAACAGTTTCATTAACAGCAGCAGCCCACACAAAGCTTTTAACACCCAGCTTGAATCCTGCCCATCACCACTAAGGCGGAGCCCAGAACACGATCATCTCTTGAACCAAAATCTCCCACGTATCTCAGGAGACACGTTAGCAAATGCAGCCCAAGACAAACAGAGTGCTTGTTCAATGCTCAATTACACAGTATTTGACTGCTGTACAGTCAACGTCTTTACACCACAGGTTGAAATTCTCCACACTTCTCTTGCTTTGAGAAGTCAGCTAACACCTTGGCAATGCAAACAGTCCGAGAGCCTTTTTGAAAGACAGAAGTACTGTTTTTTAACAAGAATAGACACGGGTTCCTAATGTGAGGAAAGAAAACAGCGTGAGAAGCAAGAATATGTGCACCGAGGATGAGAAGTGCTTTCCGGCATGCCATGGAAGCATGTTAAGAAATGCTATGTGTAACCAATGCAGTCTGGAAAGTTAAGCCCTGGCAGAGAAATTCGTTTCCCCTACTAGATATTCACTCCCACATCAGGACAAAGGCTTAAACACCCTCTAGTTTCAAATACATATCTGACTCTACACACAGACTGCTCCTCACAATGAGTAGCAGTACTTTTCCACCAAAACTGCAAACATACTTTTCCACCACCATCTATATAAACTGGTCCTCTAGGTAGTCAAATCACAGCTCTCAAGACTCTTACTCCCTTCCCGTACCCAGATGACTACTTTGCGCATTTTACTATGGCATTCCCTTTCCAGATGAGACGGTCTGGGAAAGCAGCTTACTTCCCCTTGCAAACACTTTAGCTCATAAAATAGAGCTGGATAAACTCTTCATCGCATCCTCCCACAGTTCTTCATCTTTTTCTTCCTGCAAGGATTTAAGTAAGCAAAAAAACTCTTCATCAACGTGGGAAACACACAGATAGCATAGAAGGCTCCATGGAGCATCAGGGAAATCTAAAAAGCCATCCTCTCAGGCTGCAGTCTGTCTTCTTTACATATGCTTTAATACAGCGGTGGATGCTGGTAGCAAGACACTGTTAGTATCACTTACCTGTTCGTGACGGTAGAGTTCTGCTCTTTCAGCACAATCTCTCTTTGCTGCAGGGCCACAATTTGCCTGGAGAGATCATCAGGTGTCCTACACAATTAAAACAAAACAGAAACTTTTAACCAATCATTGGCTGAAAAACTATATTCTGTATATAACCATAAAATGGTCTCACCAAAGGCAGAGAAGGCAATTTCACCAGGCCAAAGTTGCTGCAGTCCCTTAGAACAACACAGGGTTGCATCCTGTCCAGCTCACATAAAAGCCTGTTTTATTAAAGCCATGGCAGGATGCTCTAATCACCACCCAAGTCACAGCATCTCGCCACTGTTGGCTTCAACCCATAAACTAACTCTAAAGCCATGCAGTCAGCAAGACCGAATTCTTCAAAGCAAGCAGCCTGCATAAACATTCATACCAGATGAACAGGCACTTTATCACTTCAACACATAAACGTTTTTGTTTTTTTAAAATACATAAGAATAGGTGTTCGCAGTCTCCTCCCCATCATAGTGCTCAGCGGGAATACACAGGGGTGAGCACACGCAGCGGTACTCTAATTGCTACTCAACTACAGAGCCTCAGCGGAGCACGGTCACAGGATTATTACTAAGAGGGCAAGAAAAGGAAGAAGTAAATATACATATAAACTGTACAATTCAATAGCTTTTGGCTACTGCTGAACACTCGCTGATAGCGTAGAAGTTCACCTACAACATAGGTGACTCAAAGCAGCACTCCCACACAATTACCAGCGTGCTGACTTCAGAGTCCTTCATACAAGCAGTGACTCCAGAGCCACGTGGGGAAAAAATAATCCATCAGCTCTAGATAACACTTCAGATACCACTCTGATAACCTTTTCTTGTCAGAGACTAAAGATTTCTACAGATCCGCTAGCAACAGCTCTGCAGTTGCCAGGAATAGGTTTATTTTTCCATCAAATGCAATGACGAATTCTTAAAGCTAGTGGAATGGGATCAAGATAACTCTAGCCTGGCAGTCCCAGAAACCACTGTCCTACATCAACAGTCTCTGCAGGAGATAACTGTTCTTTTCAGAGACCTCTCTTTAAATCACAAGTGTAAGAGATTCAACTCTAAATGAGGCAGCTTATGAAAAAATACAGAAAGATTTTTCTCTTGAGCCACCAGAAAGGGTTTCCCATCACAAAAGAGAAGCATATCTCACTTCTCAAAGGAAAGGAAGCAGCAAAGGGCATCACAGTATGTACTGGGTGCATCCTTTGGCTACAGCAAGCTGCATCACCCCTAAAGGGGAAGAGCGACCCAATCCTTGAAAGGGCCTTTCATAGGGAGCAAGTGGGAAGGTAATTTTGGAGAAGTGAAATCTGTAGAAAAGCATTCTGTCGTGTCCCCCAAGATGCAAGTCAAGGCTTTGCTGTTGCTGGCAGATGAAATTAAGCCCGCTCAGATTTTACATTATTCAAATACAGCCCTGGAATGAGGCTTCTGCCACTCCAAAAACCGAATCCGTAGGAGATATGCCCCTACCTTGACCATTGGGATTCTGACTGAATCTGGGCTTCTAAAGAAGCCATTTCTCTGATGATACCACTTTTCAGCCAACTGTTCGCATACAGATAAGGCATCACTTTTTCCTCTTTAATCATCTGTCACTTCCAGCCAAGTGGAAATCAGTTAAACACCGAGCTGACGCAGATAGTCTGGATTCAGTTCTGGCAATCCCAGTTCAAAGGCTCCTGCTTTTTGCTTCTAGAATTGCACATGTGTAGCCTTCCTCAGCAGTAAATTTTGAAGGCTCTAATAGCACTTGTGTTACCTGCAAGTCTTAACAGTCAATATACAATAAAACAGATGGACGTGCCCTTCCTCAGACAATGCAGACACGTATTGCAGCAGTCAAAGAAATCTGTCAGAACAGGATGAAAGACTATCCTTCAAAGACATCACGCTCAATGGCCAAGGAAACTATGAGAACACCAGGCTGGCGATGGTTTGATTAAAATATCTAAAATTCAAATTCTGCTAGCAGAGACAAGTCAATTTTAAGCCAACATACACCTGCATTTTCAAATGTGTTGCAGCACTAGATAACACACTTCAAACTCCTGTAACTGAGCCTGAAGGGATTCTTAATTTAAGCAGTTCCCCATCTCTTGACTGAGGGATCCTTAATGGCTGGGCATCAGAGCAACACTGGAAAACTAATTCAACCCGACCTGGTGCAAGTCACATCCTCGCATACGGCAGGAATGAGGGGAAAAAAAAACCACTGGTTTCTTGGAATCTCAGCTCCAAAGAGCTCAAATCTAACACTGCTCTAACTTTGGCTTACAAGTTGGAGGACTCAGGTTCTTTCTATTGGTATATAAATGGAGAACTAAATGCTAACATATGCCAGAAAATGGAAGAAAGTTGGTTTCGTGTATGGTCCACAATGTCTGCACAAGAAAAAAAAAAAAAAAAAAAAACAGCAAAAAACCTACAAAAGAAGTCTATAAAGTTACAATCTGATTTCAACATGGGTTCATTAGATTCTGTCTGTTGGAAGTGGACCTCTGACTCAGATTTTATTTTTTTCCATGAATTAAGGAAGTAGATCTTCACTTTCCACAGTAGTTCCTAACTAGAAAAGTCTATAGATAAGGTAAGGATAAAGGCAACTTTGTATTAGTGCTGATGAGAAGGAAAAAAAATAAATTAAAAAGTTACAAATTATGTTTCCCTTTCCACTTCACCATCTTTCACCTACTATAGCCACCAGAAGCTAAAAAACAGAGAACACGAGATAGAAATGGACAGGGTATGCTTAGTCTGTTTGGCAAAAAGAAGCCATTAGCAGACACACCAATTTTAACATGGACAATCTTTGTAAATTTATAATGCCAAGTCAACAAGGCTCTGAAAAATGCCGTTCCAAGCCTCTCGTAATTCAACGAAATATAGCAGATTTGTCACAAGGATAGTTAGTATCAGGCATTTCTCTCGCCATGCTGAGCACCAGCCCCCAACACCAGTGTTTGGTCCCTGCATCAATGAAATAATTGCACAGATTTTTTTTAAAATGGGCAAAAAAAAAGTATATTTGCCTTGATTTTTTTTATTGTTTTCTCAGAAATTCATACCATAATATATTAGGACTGAGACAGAGAACTGAAATTAATCCAGTAGTAAAATGAGACAGGATTATAAAAGCCACAGATTTCTAGCAATGATAGCTACTGACAGATTTCCAATAAAAAACAATCACCCTCATCTGTTCGGCAATTCAAATTAACAATCAGCTTCCAATCTCAGTTTCAGCAATTGGCAGCTTTAGGTTTATACTTATTTCTGGTGGATGTTTTATTGGCATTACATGGAGCGTCCAAGTGGAGTGGCATAGATGTATAACAGAAAATAAAGTCAATGAGCATTAATCCTCTTCTAAAGAAGAGCTCGCTTTCTGTAAAACTAAATCATGTCAGGTGATCAGAGCAAAGACACCCCTTGCATGGACTCTGCCATCACGTACCTTTATTGAGAGGTTTCAAAGCTTGTTTCTGAGGTCTACATCCTATCCTGATCACACACAATTTGACAAAAGCCAAATTTACACAGTTCCAAGTAGAAGGATGACACTGCATGCACAGTGAAATTAAATCAGATGAGCTTTCAATTTGAAGAGAACTGGTCAACTCCCAAAGCCCTGCGAATACCGAGCAGCCCTCATTGCTGTAAACTGCCCTCTCATTTCACAAATTTCTGAAAACAATGCCACGTGAAGAGAGAAATTTGTCAGCATTCCAACACACACTTAACATGTTCTGGCCTTGAGAGGCTTTGTCTGATGGACTAGCTGTATATAACTTTTGCTAAAGCTCTGTCCATTCCCTGTGGAACAGTTGACACCAAAACCAGTATTAAAAAGCCAAGAAGTCTGTTTTAAGAGAATCTGTCTGACAGATATATCTTAACAACGCTACTTGAATCACCATTTCTACTTGAGAGTAGTTTGAAATTCTATCCTTACATAAATATATCCAGAACTCCCTTTGCGAAGCTGCTTTCTTTCTGCACTGTCACTATGTTTGCCCTGCAGATGGCTTCCTTCCCCGTGGAGCCATGGAACCACGAATAAACACACACCTAGTTTCTATCAGCCATGTCAAATCCTGTAAATGAAACACACACACTTAACGGTATGATTCAAGAGCAGCGTGTAATTAGGACTGAATCATATGCCATGTAATTACAAGGATATCACGAAGAACAAATGGCAAAAAGTGGCTTCCAAACACGGGTGCAGATTAAATCACTGCCTTCAGTTCCTTTCTCCTGGGTAAGGCACAAGGAGACAAAAACTAGAACGTTCTTCCTCTGTCCCACCATCCCATCCTGAGACCGCATTTCCTTCTGCAATAACATTTACGCAAAAATAAAATAAAAACACAAAACCAGGAGAATTTAAGCCTAATTGAGAAACAAGATTTCTTGCCCTAAATGAGCAAATTAGTCCAGTGTAGCTTAGCAGCACAGTAAGGAAGGAGAGGGACAAACAGAGCTCTCTGACTTTCTTTGAAGCGCAGATAATTTGAAAAGAAGCTATTTAAGAATGACAGAAACCTAAAACTGTTCAAATGAAGTGAAAAATTAATTTAATGGGATGCCCACCCAAGTCACTCAATGACTTTTCAGGGGCCCACTGGCACACTTTCTTAACTTTTAACATGGAAAATGGCTTATGCATTTTTTTTATACTTTTTTTTTTTTATTTAATGCACACAACCGGCATTTCATAGACACTGGCTAGAAAGCTCTGTTGAACCATGTTAGTTAAGGATCTATTACCATTTCAGTATAAACTATGACAGTTACACACTGAGAATTAGCTATTGAAGTAACATTAAACCAAGACTCAGTAAGAAGATGAAGACGTTAAAGTAAAAATGGGATTTTTTTTTAATTTATAATTTATTAGAACGTCAACTTCTTATTGCATCTATAAAATGTTTCAAAATTCACAGCAAAGGAAGAAGTTTGATTGTAGCTAGATATCTGACATTAAATTTTAACTATGGAAGTGCAAGACAAAAGTAAAACTAAATACAAAAACAGGCACTTAGTCAACTCTGTTTGGAGGACTAAGGTCTTCACTCCTCTTTTTTTTTTCTTTTTAAATTAAATTTGCTTGAAACTACCAAACTAATGATACTAAATTACTCAGAATTACTTATTTTTGGAAGTCTGTTGAATTAACATTTCTCTCCGTAGTTTCAACTCCGCATGAATGTACGATGACACAGATAACTAAGTCATATTAAATTGAAATGGAACATTCCCAGGTTTTTGGCAGGGCATTTTAGGTGGATCCATGAACTGGTTTACACTTAAGTACAATTAACTGGTATAGCCCAGAGGCAGAAGTCTTCACTTGAGTGTTTGTTAAGAGAATCAGGCACAGAAAGGGAGGGCCATCTGCTGCTTTCTCTTCAATCAAAAATAACTTCCAGGTTGTTTGGGTTTTTTTTTTTAAGGCAGTCTCCTAAAAGTATAAGGAACAAAATCCAGATTTTCTTATCTGTTTTTATGCTACATATAATAAACACCAGAAAATTTTGAAATTCTCCTCTCCTCAAGAAGGACCTTTTCTACTTTTAAGCAAGAATTTCATCTTCTTCCTAGGCAGGAAAACAGCAGCATCTGAAGAACACACACAGAATGATAACATGACAACAACAGAAGATTTCTGCAAAAGCGTTTTAGTTGTTTTAAATATTTCTGTGTGATTAGGCGGCTATGGAATGCCTGTAACAGTCTCTTCCTGTATGTTTGAAGTGAGTCCCCCAAACCTCCTTTTTGT
Organism: Rissa tridactyla; assembly: GCF_028500815.1. Taxonomy (NCBI): domain Eukaryota; kingdom Metazoa; phylum Chordata; class Aves; order Charadriiformes; family Laridae; genus Rissa; species Rissa tridactyla. The sequence continues at coordinate 3,114,552 of NC_071473.1, forward strand.
ATATTTGAGCTCTACAACGGTTTAACTCCTCTATCTCTGGTGTACAGGAGTTTCCCGCTTATTCCTTAAACTTCACCAGCAAGTCCAAAAGCAGCTCAGGTCCTGTGATGACTTGCCCTTCAAAGAGTTTAATTTGGTCACATTAACTCGAAGTTTGTATCAGAAAACCACAGCTTGCTCAACATCCCTTTCCCCTCGAAATATGCACCCCCTCCCTGCGAGCACACCTCAGCTCCCCTTCACCACTAAAGGAAAATATCGCCACTAAAATCTGGTGTCCAGGCCTGGAAGTCTCACAACAGCGATTCTCTTGCAAAAAAAGCCCCTTCAAGCTCCAGTCCAGGTAGTTACATCTATTTGTTAATGTCTCCACACCTACCTCCTCCCTTTCTATTGCTAACTACAGGAACTAAACCATATGGTAAGGAATCTGCTGCACACATTGTTCACAAACATTAATTCTCAAGATTTCCTAGGCAATTAGGACACATTTAGTGTTTTGTAACACTTTGATTAAAATGTTTTGAAGAGCAATCGCTTACCTTTATTCATGCAAATGAAGGTGCTAAGAACTGTCAAAAAACCAAAACTAAGGTACACCTTACACTGTTTCTCCAATAAACTGCATGCTTAATACTTTATGTACAAAGTGAACGAAGTCTGAAGTGTAAACTGAAAGCAATAAGCAATCTCAGCTTCTGAGGTTCCCTTCATTTAGGAGGGAAATCTCATATTTGTGTACATAGAATCAATAAATCCAATTGCTCTTTACCAAAGCAAATGTCCCCATTAACCACTTGAAGCAGAACAACTTATTTGTAAGAAAGCGTTTTAAGTGTTTCTAAGTGTCTTGACAATTCCAAAAACAATTGATATGACTCTTTTGAAGCAACTGCAAAATTAGCAATTAATCCAATCAAGCCATAATTTGAAGAGGGGAGAAAAGAAAATGAAGAAAACTATCTTAGATTCCAGTCAATAGACTTTTGAGGGGTTTAATGAAAAAAGCGTTTTTCTTCCCAAAGTTAACAATACAGCATCATAACAACTAATCTTTCCATTTTAATTTCTACTTTAAAGAGACATTTAAGAGCCCAACAAGATAAAATTAATTTTACTTTTGAAAACTAATTAATCATTTGGCGGGCATTTCAACGTTACAAACTTCTTCCTCATCCCTACCACTGCTCTAACAGCAAGCAGAGAACAAACCACCGAAACTTCATAAGCACACACAATGCATAGTCGAATGTAACCTCACAAGTGAAAGACTTTAACACAACTCAAGGAGAGGGAATGTTACAGTAGTATCAAACCTGCTGATTTGGAAGGTAAGATAGAAATAGTCTGCTTTTTATTTTTTAATCTTCACCCAGAAGTCAGGTCATTGCATACTGAATCACGTGCAATTTAGAGCTTTGAGAGGTCATGGTGAAACAAAAGCAATTTTCTATAGCTTGATTAAAAAAGCGCTAGAGTACACGGCTGAGCTTTTTACGCAGCAAGCCCAGAGAGTGTTGAGTTTCCAAAATGGATCCAGCTCACACAGATCATCATCGTAGACTTCCAGGCTTCTCCTCTCTGGGTGCAACTCAGTGAGAGCAGTGGAGCAAATCTAATTGCTGCTGCCACCGGAGTGGCTGTCGCTGGCTTTGCTTCATTCATTTTCTGACACCGAAGGTCTGAATCAGCTTGCTGAAACTCCCCCTTTCAACAAGAAGCTGCTAACCGGCCCAGCTGTCTTCTCATCAAAACATATCCTCAAGCTCTCACTGAGCTTACAGTGCTCCGTTCTACAAGTCAGGCAACATCAGCCACACAGAGAAAACATTAATGAGGCTCGAGGGTGAGACACGTGAACTGTCAGTCTGGCTCTCAAAAACCGGTGAGAAGTCAGGCTGCCTATGTTGCGAGAGATCCATCATCATGTCATCATTTTGGGTTTTGAGGTGGGTGAATAATTGTACGCTATATCTCAGAGATTTGTTTAAATACTGTCAAGACTAGATTTCATTAAGAGTCAAAACTAAGCTATGCTTTAAACAGAAAAAAGATGTACTACCGCAGAGAAAGTACATAAGTAGCAAGGAAAACAGAGAGTTAACTAGAAAACCAGAATGAGCTATCTCCTGCTCTTCCTAATGACAAGTATATCCCCATCCAAGCTCAATTTGTACTGCTGCTAACCCACAGGGGCGTCCTTTAATTGCTCTGCTGTTTCACATTACAGCACAAGGCTGACCACTGGGTGCCACCGGAGTAAAACATGCTTGGCTCTCCACTCTACTCAGCTGCCACTCTTTGGGCTTTTTGGCACAAAAGCTAATGATTTGTAGCATAAATAAGGAATTAAAAAAAAAAAAAAAGTATTGACTCTAAACCTCTTACTTAGGCTTGACATTTTCAATACAATCAAAGCTTACTTTGCCATGTCCTGTTCTTGACTCTCTCCTTAGACAAAACCAAAAAAACAATCTTTTTGGTATTTTAATACAGATGAAATCAATTCCTTCTTGCAGCATGCCTTATCCTACAGGGGAAAAAAAGGGAGAGATACACAAAAGAATTTTGTGTAACCCAAAAAGATTTTAATTTGGCTTAAACTCAGTTGCATAAAATGAAACAGTTTATAACAGCAACAATAAGCCATTTGATATACAACTCAAGAAACATGGAGCATATCTTCAAAGCTATTAAATATTCTGTACCCCATGGTTTTCCAATATAAGAAAACAAACAGTTCTTAAGGTCTTCCCTTTTTAGGCTATCAAGAAGCACAACAAACCTACTGTACTTAACTAATCCATAGGAACCAGTGTCTTCGAAATGCTTTCAGACCATTGTTTGGTAGGATGCAGGGAAAATCCTTGGGTTCTAGCAACAGAGACTTCCTACAACAGCACTGGCGTCCTTCTCCGAGCCAGACAGCACTGCCCACAGCACTGTATTCTCCAGCACACTCTTCCCTGTTTTTTGACTATGTCATCACTGTTCCATCTCTCTTTAAAAGAAAAAGTTCCATATTAAGGAGAGCAATCCTTAAGTACCTTAGGTGTGCTCATTCACAATCAGTTTGAAATTCTAAACCAATTATAGCCTGGTACTATTCAAGACTCTAAGATGTCATCAGTGGATAACAGTTCTTTTTGCTTAACTTTTCCCAAAAAACTAACACAGATTAGAGATCGAACAGGGGGGAAAAAAAAGAAAAAAAAAAAAACAAAAACAAAAACCAAACAACGCAAACTTCTAAAGCACCTTTTAGCTATTTAACAGCAGTAGCACAGAAGTAGCAAAGTTGGAAATGTTCATAAAGGATTTTCAAAAAATTGCTGTTGCTGCTCACATACTAGAGTGGATATCAGCATGATCTTTACAATTAAAGAAGCAAACGTTTTTCTCAATTTTGAATTTAATTTAGTGAATGTAATTATATATTAATGATGAAGCTGAAAGGAAATTACTGTGGCATATAATTTTGTACCTACTGGCCTTAAGATTTCAAGCACAAAATGTAAACACATTTAATAATGTAACATTTCATTTTACTGCAGCAGCAGCAAAAGATATTTTAAGTCTTTTACCCCATCATGAACTTAATTTGAGAAATAGAAACAGCTAAAGGGAAAAATAATGCCATGAAATGAATGAAATAACTTATTTCAGGGAGTCATAAGTAGGGTGGCTTTTCCTGTAGTTTCCATTTGTCAATGGAGTTGGAACAATCCTTGTGACAATCTAGAGTTGGGCAGAGAGGACACCGTGAACTATTTGCTGGGATAAAAATTAAGGTTTCACAATGGGGCTGGGGGGGGCAGGGAGAGGGGGGTAAATCAAGCTAATCTAAAGAACAGAATTGAAACAGAATATCAATTATTTATTCTAACCACATGGGTATCCTAAGATCTTCAAGTCATTTGGATCATTGTAAGTAAACATAAGCAAAAAGTTAGTATCTGAAAACCACAGACTGAAATACAGAGATATGTTCGTTGTAAACAAACTCTGCACAGACAGATGTTATATCTTTCAAAGACGTATCATTCAACAGAGGATCATTACAAACCCTGAAAACCATTCCAGGTCAATTACTGGGATTGCACGAAGCTGGGAAAGCATCCTAACAGCCAAAATAAAGGCAATAAACGAAACTTCCAGGAGATCAGGCAGAAGCTTCTCTTTCTAAGTTTCACGTCAATGACTAAAAACTAGTTCAGAAACTTGCTCCTCACTAAGCTGAGAGCCAGCAGGGATGGCTGGTTACAACGGAAGGATCTCAAGTAAAAAACTTAACGACTTAGCTTTCAAATTCGGGAAAAACGTTCATGCAAATAAACAGACTGAGTTAGTAATCCTGACGTAATTTTAGTGAACCTCTGCCGGCTCCATTCTGCAAGGTCAATTCCAAGACATTTGAAGACACTCGGACCAGCCTAGAAATCAGACAACAGCAGCTTGTTTCCAACGAAGGGGGGGAGAGGGGATTAGAAAACAAACAAACAAAAAAAACCCTCAGCTGGCTTGTATCCACCATACCTTTCTGGCGTAACTTCTACCCACATGGAAAGTAGAGAGACATCATTTTTACAGATAACGAGGGCTTCTGTCTGATAAGAAAGGGAGCCAATACTGTAACCAAGACTAGGCACTGACAATATATGTATATTTGACTGTTCTACAGATTTCACTAAATTGATAGTCTTGTTCTTTTGACACCTGTCTGAGATAATCCTTGCAGAATATTAATTTACCCAAGTTCTTGCATTGTTTTCAACATCTTTATTGATCACATTGTTTTCCCAGACTCTTATCAGCTGAAAACATCAGTCATCAGTAACAAGAAGTCCCTCATCTTGAGCAAGAAGAAGTACTATTAATGACTGCCTACAAGTCCTTGTCAGAGTCTAGACCATATTTTCAGCTACTTTTATATAAAGTGATTTGACATCCCATATATTATTCTTATTTACTTTTGATTACAATCACATACCTCTTCAATCTCATGGCAGTAATAGCCACTTTAAACTGCAACTTTAAGCTCCAGTAAAAGTTATTTTAAGTGGTTTTTTTAATATCATCCAATAACCTCAGTCACAGGTAAATTTATCATGACAATTTTAGAAAGAATGAAAAGCATACTGCTTATATATGTTCAGCTAGAATACTAAATTATTCTTTCAGACAGAAAATTGAGGTTAAGCCTGTTGCTTCGATTAATTAAAAACTACCCAAACTCAAGCAAAGATTATTTCAAAGCTTTTCACAGCAGATGTCTCACCCCTGGCAGAAGCATAAAGTAAAACATCCTAGTTTCAGCAAATGTGGGAGGTTCAAAACCTCATTGAGGTACAGAAAACACACGGCTGATAAATGATTATATTTATCATGAAAATCAATAGTGGAACAAATAAAGTAGAAGATGCCTAAGGGAAGTGCTTGCATTGGCAGTAGCAGCTTATTCCTACAAGTGATTTGTATTAAGATGGCACAAAAGGCATCAGCTACCACTGAGGCTCCACTCGTGGTGGATACATGAGGTGCACAATACACGTGGGGTAAGACTAGACTTCTCTAGAACCAAAAGCAAGGCCTTAATTTTAGAATCCAAGGCACAAAGAGTTTAAGCAACCTGACTAGGGACACCCAACGCCAATACAAGAAAATTTAACTCCATGTTGATTATTGATCCTTTAAACTGTAAGAGCTATACCCTAAATCTTCTGTTTCTTAACTTGTAAAGTAGTCAAATATCAGTACACAACACTATTTTTGAGTGCCATACTAATAAGCTAATCCTGAAACATGAGGTTAAATCCTAGCTTTTTGCTTAGTCTAGGCTCACAATTAGCTATCGCATCATCTCCTACTGAGCTCATTTACCATGCAGAGCCTGTTGCTCAGGTACCAGTTTTAACAAATCCACAAGCACGTGAGCTCCCTCTTTATAACCCCCTCCCCCCCAATTTGTCTCAGGCCTCCCCACTTAACGAAGCACATTTCTCACTCAGCTGTCCACAAGCCGACAAGTGAGCTTAACTTCAGGAAAACGAATTACACACGTCCCCAGACACATGTAAATAAAATGAAGAAATTTTAGATTTAGTAATCAGTGCTGCCTACAAACCCTCTCCCCCAGCTCAGGGAGGATTAAAAAGGACTTCAAAGAAGCCCAAGTTCCAATTAAAACACTGTGACCACCCCAGGGACGCAAAAATATTCCTGTGATTAGTGAGATGCGCTCTTTGAACTGTTTAGCTAAAAAAAGCTTTCAGAACTTTAAACAAATGCAGTAATTCTCTCTCATACTTTTTTTTTTTTTGAAAGTTTCTAAAAATTTAATATTCAAAGTGAAGGACAAATAACATTTCAGACCAAAAGTTTTGTGGAAGCCCATTAACACATCAGCTTTAGGCATCTACTAATAAACATGAGACATACCAAGACCTAAACATTGCAAATGACACAAGTCATTAGAAGAGAAGAAGAACCCAAAGAGCGTTATTGTTGCCACAGTGGTGTCCTGGCCAGGTAAAGAGGATACAAAATCCCAAACTCGTCAGCCCTCAGAACCACTCTCCCCTCCAGGGCAGAGCACGTCAATTCCATCTCTCATTTTCAAATTCTGCTTTCTTTCCTTACCATCCGAATCTCCCAAGCCACACATATAAAGCAGCTCATATCCAAGTCCTTTGACACACCATGACAATAAAACAGCTGCCCCCAGCCTCGGCAATAAGCACAGATTTAAGCAAAAAGCTCTTCCTATGCTTCCTACAAAAATAAAATTAAAAAAAGAGAAAACCAACTCACCCCACCCCCTCAATCTCTCATTCCCCAAACCAGAGTTGGATTACATACTCTGAAAGTTGTAACGTCAAGAAGAGTGATGAACATTAAGAACAAATGCTGGGAAAATAACTGAGTCTTAGAGCATGCCAAAGCAGTCAGAACTAAGTGGATATAATAAACCTGCCTGTGAAAGCCAAACCCCAATCACATCATCCATAAATAATGAATAATTCATGTCAGAAGGAAATAGAAGCAGACTTTAAGACTTGTTCATAGAAAGTGGAACTGCTACAGCGTAATCGCATTAAAGATGTAAACAGTGGCATTTCAGCAATTACTGTTCTCCTTTCGCCAGCTCGCTCGCACAAGCCGGTACATCAGCTCAGCTGCCGGCACCAAGCATAGGGTTCAGAGCAGCCAGAAGCAATTATGATTCCCGGTGTCTTTGCCGCAGGCTCCTGTGACTGGGATTGAAATAGGGACTGGAGTCACAGGCACTTTGACACCAGCTTGGCTTACCATTATCATCAAGTTTTAGTCACGTTCAACGCCTGAAGCTACTAGGGGAGGCACTGATAAAATTGGATGATAAAGAGTTTCTAAAATTTGAAAAGTATTCACAGAAGAGAAAGAGCTCCTATTCTCTCCATTGAAAGAGACAGACATCCGTCCCTGTTTCACACCACTTTCGCATCCTTCCTTACGTGCATTTATCTTCAAGATCTCATTTCATCACACCACGGGATACAGCATAGAGGACTGCCCATGATCAGTTACTTTTTCTTTGGTGAATGGACAGTACAGAACCAACTAGACAAAAATAAAGAGTTAAACCCCACCCTTCTAGAAGTCTTCACAATCTCCTCCTATCTCCTCCAGGACCTGCAGCTTCCTGATTCTGCTCATTGCTGGCGTGACTGCACTTTTGTACAAGACTGTAGGAAAAGGTGCCTCAGATATTCCTAACTCTTCATATTCCACTTGAGCTCGATTGGGAAGACACTGCAAAGTGTTTATAACCTCAGTGTAAATGGGAGTCCTATTTATACAATAAGTATTATACAACTGTAATGCTAAACGTGTCTGCTTTGGACAATAGTTTCGGTGAGCAAGCACAAATGAAAGCTGCAGCCATTAAACCACAAAACAATTTAACGTTACTGGTGCAGAGCTACCTCAGTTAGCTTCTTTCCTCCTAAGCTTGTCTGAATTCTCAGATTTTCCTGTTACATTCCTGAGAATTTTTTTAATTTACTTCAACCATTCTTGTTTAGAACTTGAGTTTTGCCAGCTAAAAGGATTCTCCAATCTCAGCTCAATCCTCCGTCCTCTGCTCAGACACAGCTTCCCTCAGAAAACTCCCCACTTCAGAAGCTTCTCAAAGAAACAGTGCCAGAATTATGCATTTCTTGTAGAACTCGATACCTCCACTATGTTTCGTACTTAACCTTTGCAAAGACAGGATTAAAACGAAAACACAAAGGGATATGGAAAACAAATAACTTTGCAAATGCTTACAGAACATTTGGCCACATGCTGAGCATTTACTCCTTGAGTCACGTATCAAGTCCAGGATTTCTGAATTGCCAAACCACCTTTTTTTCTACCACATTTACTATAATTTTTTGACAAGGAAAAAAAAAATCTGCACACAGCATACAACAGAGAGAAGACACCCTTAAATTTTTGTAAGTAATGCTTATACAGTGCAGAGAGTTTTTTTGTAACCCTGGATAAGAGGATGACTGACCAGGGGGGGGAAAAAAAAAAAAAAAAAAAAAAGAAAGAAGGCACATCTTTTAAGTTCCACCTTTCGTGTAAGGAGATCAACTTTTCATCAGTGCGAGAAACCCAGAAAGGTTGAACAGTAGGAGCCTCCACATGAAACCGATACTTCTCTGCACAGGCATCTTGCTGCCCTCTGCACTGCTTCGAAAAGCTGGAGTCAGACATCAGACACATCCTCCCTTGGATGGAGGACACATCCATCAGACACATCCTCCATTGGCACTCCTTTTCCCGTAGAGGACCACTTTTGGAATGGAATGGGCACAATTACTGCAGTGAGAGATTCAAATATATCCTACAAAGAAACTTTTTGCTTCAAACCCAGGGAAGTACATAAACAATCACAAATCCCATGTGCACATTCACCACGGTCTGTAAAACGATCCATTTTTTATCAGGCTTAAAATAAATGCTCAAAACATACAGCTTCGCAGAAAGGAGAAACGAGAGCTGCCTATTGATTTTGTAACAGGGCTACCTCAGAAAAGAAGGGGAAGAACATAATAGTTGAAACAAATGTTGCCCCGCCACGTTCTCCCTTCAGAAAGCACAAAGGCTTTAAATACATGAAACCAGCTCAACTGTGTAGTTACCCTCTGAAAGGCCATCAATTACCTAAATTGGGCTGTGTGGCAGAGAGGAATAAAAATGAGACAGGGTCAAACCAGCTCTGGAATTAATCTGGTGGGGGGAGAGGGTATATTTCAGAAGAGGGAGGGCCTTTGTTCTCACCTTCCCTCCTCCTCCCTCACTCTCCAGCAATCGTCATGGCCCAAAGAGACAGCAGAAGAGGATTTCATTAATAAATTTATTTCAACTTTCTTTTCAATGGTGCTAAAAATGTATGCAAATCCATTCATAATTAGGTTTAAAAATTCCATTTCATGGGATAATCAGACTTCAAAAAACTCAATTTTAGTTTTAATCAGATTTTAACAAGGATATTAAGTCCATTTCGTTCAGAAGAGGGAGAAACGGTGAATTTAACACAAAATGTATTCAAGCTTAGCCCTGGGAGATAATTAAATAAAATTAATTTGGCAAGGGTTGTCTGTAAATGGAAACGCTCCAGACAGCGGAGCACGTTTCTGAAGGAAACAAAAGCAGTTCATTACTGTACAAACAGATACAAAGCTTATTGTTCAGACAGAAGGGAATTGCAGCTCTTCCACAACAGCGAGACAACCTGGGCCCTCAAGCTGCCTCTGACAAACGCAGCAGTTTGTGGAGAAGGTAGTTATTTCCTTCTCTTTTCAGCTAAGTCCCTTAAACTCCCCCAGCACAGCAAGGAGGGAAAGTGCAAGGGACAGCATATACAAACCTAATGATTCCAAATTATCAAGTACAGAACACGATAAGAAACGACTTAGTGAGAGACAGCTCCTTAAAACTACAAAAACCCATGAGCAATTTGAGGCCATCAGCAAGATTCTTGTCAGATACAATTCCATCACATTCCATGTAGCGATTTAGTCCCTACACCATAGACCTAAATCCCAACTTAATACCAAAAGAATCCCATTCTCCCTGACAAAAGCCATGCATAGATACGGATGCTAAAACTTCAATAACTGTCCTTCTGACGTTTCAATTCTGAAGGGTCAAATATTTATTTTGTAGCCCTTACAATCTTAGTCACAAAGTGCAGTTCTTTTAACACTGTATATTATCAGATTTGTCTGACCCTTAACTACTAACATCGTACGGTACTAGAGACTGTCCATGAAAGTCACTTCTGCCAAATACTTAACCAACATACATCATGAAAACATAGAGCACAATAGCTGACTCTCAAGCGAAGTTAAGGGTTTAATTTGTATCCTCCAAACTTTTCCCCTACGTTGGACACAAGACTCAGCTGGACAGGGAGCTGGGCCATCTTGTCCGTGCTTTTGCCATGAAAGGCTGGACCAGATGATCCTTGAGGTCCCTTCCCACCTGGTAGTCTGCAATCCTATGACACTCTACTGATCTAGACACACCATCACTGAAAAGAACAACACAGCATACAAGAAAGTGACAAATATTTTAGAAAAAATTTATTTTAAACATCTAACTACAGCCAAAAGACTGACACTGAGAAATGGCATGTTTATCTCTAGCAGCTATCATAAGCCACACAGACAGGAGCACACGCATTTTCCAAGACCTGTATCCACCCAATCGGAAAAAAAACCACTTTTTCACTCTTCCTCTCTACCAGCCTTCCAAATATATCAGTTATTACAAAGTGCCAATTGCATTTCCCCTTGCCAGCTACTCGCAGACAGGCGAGCCGATAGGTGTTCTGTCACCTTGACAAGTAGGCCAGCTATCCAGAAGGCAGGCAGATGATGTCTTTGCCAAAGTCACACTGGAAACCATCAGGACTAAATGAAAGGCTTGTCACAAAATAGGCTTGATGCCATCAACCTTGGCTGCTAAATTTGCAGAAAGCCACCTGAAGCCACAAAGCTTTAACTCTGGGAGTACAAAGAGCATACAATCAGAAATGTTATTTGCAAATGTACTAGCAAAACAGAGTAAAAAAAAAAAATCCTAACTAGGTTAAAGCATCGTCTTCTGAACTAAGCCAATAGCAGAGCTCTGATGTATCACCAAAAACTGTCCAAGCTAACTAATCGATGAACAGCTGACTTCTCCAATTAGGATACTGATACTAAACACAGTCTCAGTCAAAGCCAGATACCCTAACTCTGTCCTTCTTAGAAAAGTCAGTAGGATTTCAAGCCCCCACTGAACAGTTTCATGTGTACCACAGGAAAAGAATGATTGTTTCATTAAAACAGAAAAGAAATTAACTTGGTCAGCAGGGTATAACTCAGGAAAATCCAGAATTTCATATTTCTTCCTACCCAGGAGATTGATCATCCTTTCACTATGCTGGTTCTATCAGAGTATCTCTGGAAGAGCTTAAACAAGTGATGAGAATTCAAAAGCAATTCCAGCAAGAACAACTTGTGCTAGGAAATGGTTATTGCAATAGTTGCCCATTACTCCCCAAAGAGGAATAGCAATTGTTAACTTTGCTAGCAAGAGAGTTGAGAATAACGTAGAGAAGGAGTGGGTAAGGACTGAGTCAAAGTGGTACTAGAAAAGGAGCGAAGAAATGCTCAAGATCTCAAGTAAATAAATTTCTAGAAAAGCCAAAATTGCACCTACGTTGGAAGGTTAGGCTCTCTGACGCATCCTACTTCTGTTCATAGCAAGAGGCAGTAACAGTTGAGAGCTACTTCAATGTGCAGAGGTTTCTAACACGCTATTTCAAAATGCATCATCCTCTTACAGGACTGCCATTCTGCAACAGGCATGACTTCATTACAAGAAACATTTCGCAGCTAGGTGATGAGCAAAATACAGGCAGAACACATTTTAGAGCATCAGAAAAAAAAAATTTTTTGAAAAAATAATGCACTCCCTGCATTCTACATCCATGGCAGGGAAGGAAAGAAAGTTCCATACACCTCCACCTCTTAACTGCCTTGGCTACGCGGAACAATTGGGCATGTTCTATCTTCTTTGTGCTGAAAAGGCCTGGCTCCATTTGCTACACGCTGTTCTAACCCCGCAGAAAGCTCCACGTTGATAAGAGTTAACAAACTTATATTCCAAAAGTCTGCTTCGTGTCTTGCATGTTACTCTGGAGACGCTTATGGAATACCACTGTCTCTGACACTGGACCAGAGATGGATTAGTAAGTAATCCAATCCAACAAGGCAATTTCTGTGCTGTAAGTTATTTTAAAATAACAAACAACACTTACGTAATCACAGCTAGTTCAAGAGAACCTTGAGGCACTTATCACATTAATCTTTTAACTCACTAACATTTCAAGTTCACTATGCCCTTTAAAAAATGTTTGAAAATATTGTGCAGTGCTTTTGCTACTACAAGCCACGTTAATTTTTTCTCTCCCCAAAAAATGCATGCACAAAGGCATATTGCCTTCAAAAATGTAGCTTATGAGGAAAGAAAATATAGCCCAGGTGAAGACGTGCTTTGGTCAAGAATATTCACTGCAAAGAGGTCCTAAGGGAGGAAAGATTGAAGCTTAAGGACAAGGCTTACATAATAATATCACCAGGCATTTAAGCTGGCTTGTCAGAGCTAGGAGCATTTTAAAGATGCTAAAACACTGAAACAGTTTCCTGTTCATACATTTCCAATTTTCTCTCACTCCATCTTGATATTGCTATGTTGGCCACCCTATTAAGCACAATTAAAACTGAAAATTAGACCTTTCCTGGCTGATCCAGTACAGAACTCCCCCCTGCGCTGATGACAAACCAAAGACAAACAATTAAAGTAGCACCTTCCCAGCCACCATCAGAAGTACGAATCCTTGCTCTAGGCACTGATGAGGTTAAGTACTAACCAGGAGTGAATCATTTTCAAAACGCCATCAAGATAACCTGCCCCAAATAGGCTCAGAAAAGCTTCTCAGGCGATACAAATCATATTTTGGTCTTATCTACACTGGCAGATAAACTCTTTGTATGAGTTCAGCGCATTTTTCAGCAAACTGCTTATTTCTCAACCTGAACAAAGGTCGGCTGTTCTCATGCTTCAGGTCCCTGTCCACAGCCGTTGTTCTGTGCAGGCAGGAAGATGGACACGGTCTGCTTTTATTCACTAAACCCTCCCTCTCTTTCCCAACTGCAGTTTTCAGAACCCTGATATTAAACAACACCTGCAATTCCAAACTAAAAAATATTGCTCCACTCTTCCTATTCTTGAGTCCGTTCCCTTGCTTCCAGATCGACACATACATATTCATGTAAAGGTGGGACTGAAAAGAATCTTTTAGTTTAGGTCCTTGCTATTATGAGCTCGAGTCTTCTCTTCCATAACCTTGTAGAACTTCAGCTTGAAACAGTAATTTGTGTACTTTTGACTCCGCTGGAAGCTGCATTCAGAACTTGGTCTTTCTAAAAGTTGGAACCTTCTTCTTGCTGTATTCACGGCAGGGTTACTGTGATTTGATTTAAATGCCAATGCTAGTCTTGAGTATAGATGGTTCTTTTCATCACTAGTATTGATACCTCTTCCTTCCCCTCCCCTCCATCCATGTTTTTCTTGGCAGCAATTACATCTCCCGCCAGCCTTTGCTAAAGGAGGCCAGTCCTTCCATTCACCACTGGTTCAGGGGGCTCTCAGGCTCCTACTAGCAACCCTTTTCTGCATTTAGTTCCCACTATCTTACTCCACAGTGCATGCCCAGAACTCTGAGAATTGTCTCCCTGACCATCTACAGAGGCACTTAAATACTTCCACTTCTGTGAAAGTTTTTCTTCTGGTGCATCCTATGTGGGAGAATTAGCAGTCACCCTGTTGTGAAGAGGCACGCAGCCCTTCTAGTCCTTTCCACTGCATGTGCTACATTTCACAAAAGAAGTTTGTATTCAGCTCCCAATTCCACAGAGCCTTGCGCTTTGTTTCACTGAATTTTATCCCACTTCTTCACTCGAATCCTTAGGGTCACTCAGTTCTGCACATCCAGCTTTTGTGTATTTATGAATCCTCTGAACTTGGCATCATTAGCCAAGTTTTATCAGCACACACCAAATTTTTGCACCAAAATCATTAATAGAAATACTAAATAAAGCAAATCCTAAGGCTAATCTTTGAGGAATTCTACTTATCCTTGCATTTTCCTTTCAACAATACTAAATCTATCCCTGCTTAAACAATTCCTTATACACCCTACAATTCTGCTATTAATTTCCATCTTCTCCCACATGGTTTATATTTTCCCAGTGGTTCTCTTGATCAAATGTTTCAATGAAGTTCAAATAAATAAGATCTATCGTGCTTTATTTTATAAGATAATCAGTTCTCCAGACAAAGAAAGCTGTTACGTTAGTTTGGCACAACCCATCTTTGCATTCCTTGACCCAATGAAGAAGGCAGATCCCTTGCCCTGTAGATAAAGGCCATGCCTACTTGTACAAGGGAGTAGCACAAGAGTTTGAATACTTACTGAAGCATTTTGAGAAGGGTTTTGAAAAAGGCCTTGCTACTCTAAAACAAAATCATCCTCAATAAGCATGTACAGGATCCATTTTTACATTTTTATTTGAAAGTTTCTGTGCAAAAAGAAAACTCTGAAGATAAATGAGGTACAATGCACTGCATATATAAGGGAGAGGGAAGGCATAGCACGTCGACAGCCCCAGCAGAAAATTTAGCACTGAAATACCAAAAGATGCTAAAATGGAAATGGAAAGGTAAAATTAAAAATGAGCTAGAGATTATAGTGGTTATTGGGTTTGGGGAAATGACCAAATGAGAGGCTGAATAAAAATCAAGCACGAGCATTTGAGTTCTCTGACAGTAGCAAACCATCCCCTTGCTGATTAGTCTCTGCTATTTAAATGATAATTTCACTTTGAGGCAAACAGGACTGCTTACTGTAAGGAAAGTGGCTCTCTGAAAGTGTCTGTATTTTTGAAAGCTGCTCCTTCACAGCAGAGTGAGCACCTAAGTTCAAGCCATTTACACAAAACACAGGTCACTACATGCTGGAAGAAAGCAAGCTACTCTTACCCAACTCTTTTTCAACAGCATCTCAAACACCTCTTGCAAGAAGTATGGCAGCAACACAAAATGAAGTGTCTGACTGGGGAGTCCCCCGTGGCAAACAAATCACCTGCCATGCAGCAGACAACACCAGCACACATTTCTAAAACCACTCCAATTCCTAGTGGAAAAAGAGTCTAAATTTATTGGATTGGGAAACGCACCCTATATTCAAGCTAGGACAATGCTCTATATTCTGGTAAGAGGAGTCAATGGAAAAAGAAGTGATATTTCCAGTAAAAAAGGGTTCATTGGCATCTTCACTTCCAAAATAAAATTCTCATTCCCCTAGTAGAAATCATCCATCTTTTCTTTGATGCCATTATTCTCCATACAGTTCCTGTAGGCGAACTATCCAAGTTCCTCAAATTATTCTTCAACAAAGATGGATAGTGTGCTAAGCTATTGTTCAATAGCTTTCTCTGTCTCCAGCATGGTAGATCTGTGATCCTGGAAAGGCAGTTTCTTTAACTGTTCCCAGAGCTTTGAAATGCAAAGCAAGGACAGATATATTTTTGATGTAAGCTTGCTTACTTCTTACTCTGATTCTCTGATTATGCATTACAGCCTTAGTCTGCCAAGGTGTCAGGTGCTCATCCATTATGTTTTACACTCTTCCTATCTTTCCTTTAGCCTCAAGGCTCTGATATATTCAAATGGAAATAAAAGCATTAATGGCAAAGGAGAAAGAACACTAATATTTTTTAACATCAGAGATAAGTACAGCGTTTTTAGAGAAAATTAATATCAGACAGGAAAATGATAATGCAGGAAGCTTTGCCCAGCATTTCAGCAAAGCACTGGCAGAAACAGCCCTACAATATTTAAAATAAAAAAAAAATTCTGTGCAAAGAGGCGCAGATGGTTGCCATATTAAAAGTGGATCAACACCATGAGAATGGGAAAAGACTAAATTCTGGCTAAAGCACAGATTTGATGACACCAGGCTTCCAAACATCGCATTTAAATACATTACTCCCTTCCAACACTCAAACATGTCCTGAAGTCTCCCAAAACTGCATTCTGACTACACTGAAAACTGGAGCTTCAGATTTTGAGATGACAAAGGAACATTTTCTCCCCACCAGGCATGAAAAGCATTCTGTCAAGGAAAACTAAATCCTAAAACACTGCAAAAAGTGAAGAATAATGTACATTTTTAACATAAGATAGCAGGATAATGAAGAGCAGAAGAGCTTAGAGCAATACTCTAAGCATCTCAGCATATGCTGCATGTCACATTCAATAGGTGACAGCTTCCTCCAAGATTTCTCTATGTAAAGAATGGTGGCTTCAGTACACATACAATAATTGTAAGACAACCACAATTAGTTTTCACTTGAAACTTCTATTTCACTCTCTAAAGACAAAGATCTCCTTTGGAACTGTTCAGGCACTTTTCTCTCAAGAAGTTTTTAAATGCTTCTAAAGCAATGCTTTTACGCGTACTAAGTCCTAAAAATACTGAGCATGTAAAGCTTATTTCTAAATAAACACAATGATTATCCTCATCCTCCCTTCCAACCCTGGCTGCTCATTGCCACTTCCTCTGCCCCGCTTTGGAACAGCACCAGTATTTACGGGCTCCCACAGGAAACCTGATGAGGGAACCGATCTGGCTGAAAGCTGTGTTCCATTCTGGGTTACATTTTGCTATGCAGGACCACCTCTTTCAGCTGCTGTGCTCACAGAACCATTAAGTACCAGGTAGGAACAGAACATTTTCACACAGATGCTCGAGTCAGAAGTCTCACGTGACGGGAACGGCAGAACTGCTCTACGTTAAGACTCACTTGCCCTGGCAGAACCACGCAAGAGAAATTCAGATGACATTCACCCCTGTGTAGAAGCAAGCAGAGCGCCCTATTTTGAGGGATTTTGCAGAATATTAACAACCTGCTCACATTGGCCCTTTTAACAGACGGAATTCTTAAACATTTATCAAACCTTCAACTTCAGTGGAAGGCACTTTTTTTGATGAAAAAAAAAAAAAGCTTTTCAAAGTAACTGTAAAATGTAGTACTGCATCTGTACAGGACAACAGTAGATGTTTTTTCCATGAGGTAAGCTGAGACCTCTTAACTATAAAAGCTTCTCTAGTGAGCATAGCTTCTTTTCTTTTTTTGTTTTTTTTTTTTTTTTGTTGTTTTTCTGTCAGGTTTTTTTAATTAGCATCTCCCCTATGTAGTATTTATCTCCCTTTTTGGGAACTCCCACTGCAATGGGACAGCATGTTTTACACTGGGAATCTCATCAACAGCAGTCACGCAATTTTCAATATGTTCATAGATCATAAATTACAACTGTTTACGTAAAACTTGGATGTACAAAATGAAGGTTCAATATTCTCCTACTATCCAAATTCTGTTTTTCTTCTCAAATTAGGGACCTAGCTCTAAAGTAGAGGGCCACCATTAGCGAAGCCAGACAACACACCCTCCACAAAAAAAACCCCACAGAAATTAGCACTTAAGTCCAGGTCAGTGCTACAGTTACAGACAGCAGCCAGCATCAAACATTTTTAATTAGATTGATTTCTTGCTTGGTGACAAAAGACCAGTGGGCTACTATAGGCTACTCCAATAAAAATATTTGCTTAACTATGGAGCAGTCATGCTAGAATTATGGCATTACTGGAACTAGCAACAGTAACCCCCAGTCTTGTCTTGATTGGTTGCAGTTAATTAAGTATCCAGAAACGCGTATGAGCAATTCAAATTATTTCAGCATGCACTGCTTTGTATATCTGTCAACAGATATTTTTTTTTAAACCAGTAACCACTTATTCATAACGGACATTCAGAGAAAGGTAAATTACTACCTTGTGAGAAAAGAGACGATTATGAGCTTCATTCACTACTGCAAAGATATTCAATGCCTTGGATGGAAGAGTGCACAGAGTAGCTAAGCATAGTTAATCAAGATTCAAAAAGGAAAGTAGAGAACTCCAATATTCTCCCTTTTCTTCTATTCACTGAAAAAAAAAGAGCACTAATCCACCACTAAATGCAGAATCAAGAAATTTGATTCCCTTTCCCTCCCTCTCTCCTCCCTTCCCCCCAACTCCAAAAGCAGAATCTGCATAGAAGGACTTCCCGTACTGAGCGTAGCACCTGTGTAATTACAAATTACAACTGTGCTAACCACTGTACTAAATAGAGATGCTTGCCACTTAATTAAACCCTTTCTTAGAGAGGAAATGCATACACATTCACACTCTCTCCTCATCTTAATTGGTCTCAGACATTGCAGGAAGCTAGTCCCCAAGATTTGTCAGCCAGCCAGCCCACAGATGTTTCGGAAAGAAAACCAGGTCAGCATTAACAGGTTCACTTCTTTGGCTCTAGGCGACAGGTCAGCAGATCAGTGTCTGCTCTCTGCAGCTGGCAGGCTCTGCTGAGTGAAAATGGTCCTTAAGCATTGGCCTGAATTCCTGTTAAATCTGCATTTCTCTTTACAAGCCTGGACAGCAAGCATGCAAAACAGCTATAGCAGCTTAATGCGATATCATCACTGAAGCCAACTAAATTTACCCTTGCAAATTGAAGGACGACTATAGGTACTCTCCAAACCCATGCTTCAATAAACTGAAGAGTCCCTCCAGATCAGCCATCACTGTAGGCACCAGGGGGCTGAGACCTGCCTTCCAACGTAACCGCAGTTAGATGCAACTAAAGAACATCCAAGACCAGGACTGGAGCCTCTGCGCAACATGGAAAAGCCCAAGCACACTACTTGTCTTCCTGATACATCAGCCTCACCTTTAATTTCCATACCGTATCCCATGGCCCTTCAGAAAAGGAGAACTGATCTCTCCATTGCTTCCCTGTGATGGGCATGGGAAGAAGGAAAGTGATTGTGAGAAGTAATAGGAACAAAATCTTTTGCTTTATTTTTCACACACAAACACTGAGCTTGAGCTGACAGGACTATTTGCAACAGAAAACAGTGCCCCAAAAAAGGAAAGACTGACTTAAATAGGTCATTATCAATATATTTGATCACCTTCCGCTCCTTGATTACACTAACATCAAAATTCTACCACTGATATAAAATAATTCTGCTGTGTGTGCAAAGACCTTTGAGCCCAGCAGGTGACAATAAAAACTTCACATAGTCAGTACTTCCAATTAAAATCCCCCCCAAAAAAACTAAACAAACAGACAAAAAATAAAAACCAAAACAACATAAAAAAAACACAAAAAAACCTAAACCAAACCAAACCACAAACCAAAACAAAACCAAACAAAATCACACATTACTATTTATTCTCTCAAAAAAAAAAAATGTGCTTGGACTAAAACTCCTCTGAAGCTATTGCTTATGATCCGCCTGTCAGCCTTCAGAAATTTGCATAACTTTTCAGCAAAACTTCAACCTTTCAAAACTTGTGATCTTCTGCCACTTATGGATAAGTACAGAGACAAATGCACCATTAGCCCTTGCCAGCTGCTATCGATGACTATCAGTATCTGACTTACCAACCGCCTCATCTTTAAAACATACCTGATGCACATCATTTTGCATCATTCAGTACTCCAGGGTGTATCTATTTGTGGATACCAAACTCACCTGGCTAATTCATTAAAGGGCAAAGGCAACACCAGCCAAACATAGACAAGCAGCAGCAAAAAAGCCTTCTTTAGATTAAAAGCTCACAGAACAAGAACGCTCATTTTTTATTTGAGTATCTTCTACATGTCACAGAAGGGAAAGTCGGAACAGTGACAGTGCAGCTCTCAAGGGTGCAATTCTAAGGCTTGGGATGGGGAGAAGAGAACAAGGTTTGAAGAACTCCTATTAAGCAAGACAAAATGAAGAATGTGTGGTGTAAATATGAAGTTTACAGAGTTAGTTGCAAAAACACTCTATTCTGTATGCCATTAGAGAAATACGCACAAATATTTTTCATACCAAGTTACTACCCTAAGTACTGGACAAGGAGACAGTGACTGCACACATGCAGCATTAAATATATTTTAAAAGATTTGACAGCAACAACAATCAATTTTCATTAGACTCGCTAACCCTTCTTCAGGTGTTCAACTGATGGTTTTTACATCAGGCTGCGCCTGCCAGAGTGGAGCAGAAAACCAGTTTTCTCCAGCAGCAGGGGAAAGGATGCCATCTCGTGGGTTGTTTTGCACACTGCCATCCAAATAAACCACCCACCTTTTCTTGCAACAACCTTACAGAAATATTTTTCTGTTAAAATACATGTTGTTTAATGGCAGTCAAAAAACTACCTGGAAAGTATCTCTAAGCTAAAAGTCAAACTCTGAAAAAAACAACCAAGTCTGTCGTGATTAATATGGTTCTTCAGTGAAGATGGTCAACGACTCAGAGTACAAGAAGCTTGTTTTCTCAACACAACTCTTTCCTAACAAAGTCCTACAATAGCCGTAAATGAATATCCTTCTCAATAAGAGTAAACTCAAAAATAAATAAGACTTCCTACTCACAAAGCAGAAATTTCAGCATTTGGTATTTTTTTCCTTCTACAGTTGGAGCCAAATCCTACTACAGGAATATCAAGTCAGAGCAACACGTGACAAATGTATGAAAATCCCTAGCAGCGTAACAGTAACAAATACAAAAAACCTACAAGACAAAATTACATCCATGATGAAACACAGAACCAACTATACCAGAAAGTAGGCAGTAAGAAGTTCAAGATAACAAAAGGATATATAATTGAACACAAAAAAGATTATGCAGATTCGTAATGTGTATACATAATGATGGGGTGTATTATTTGATTATCTGGGTATGGTGCAGCTTACAAGTATATTATATACCATTTGTATAAGGCAAGCATAATTCCAAGGGCAAATTCTGGAAAGAACACCACACAACAGCCATGCAAACACACCAACTTGCTCTAGAGCTAAAGCTGTCTTTGTTCCCATAGTTTATGAGAGCAAGAGCAAAACCCAGGAGCTTATAAATGGCATCCAGAACTAGCAAACATGAGATTAGCCTTTGAGTAAACTGTTAATGAACTTGTTTTCCCCCCAAAAGGTGAAGCATTATAAACACTTAGCTCTTTCATTGTTACCAAAAAGAGACTAGTACTAAAACAGTAGGATTACCACTCCACTCCTAAAAGCTGCACCTCCTTTCCAAGTATTATTACATAAAATTAAACTTGAAATTACACTCCTAGGTCTGATCATAAGCCAATCTGACAAAAAGCCTGCTGGGACCATGCAATCAGTGAACAGAAACCACCGAGAGCAGACACGGAACAAGCCCTGTGGAAGCGCTGGAGGAAATGAAAAACCATTCTCTCCTAAAACACCGCAGGCTGTACGCACTTCCCTTACATTCTCTGTACCAATGAAAAATGTGATAAGGAAAGATGAGAAATCCTAACACATTCCCTTTTTCCTTGCTTATCAAGTTATTAGCAAACAGCACATTGCTCTGGCTCTTTGGGACAACCATCCAACTTGTTCCTATTTTCTCCTATTATGAGATGAGCAATTAACTCTTCTCAAACCTTCACCAACAGCATGCTCCAGGAACCTGACTAGGACAGTGATACCTCATCATCTTCATATTCCTGACCAAAAATGAATGCAATTCATGCCGTAAGAAGTCTGAACAACACCAAAAAAAAAAAACCACAAAAAAAGAGAGGTGGGAATCATCCAGTTCCACTTGTTACAATTGCATGTAAGAGATGATTTTTCTCAAGAGCAATTCCCTTTTCTGTATGAGAAGACGCCATTAATAGCACTAAACAATACGGCCCAATCAAAAACCTAACACTTTACAGTGAATATTCTGATTTTAAATGAAGGAGTTATTAGACTTCAACAGGCAGAATCACTTGGTTCCATTTCTCTCCCACTGTGAAATTACCTCATTAAATCTTTAACAGCTTGAGGTAAGTAAAAAGCTTTTACTCCACTGTCTGATAGAACAGGTTTTGAGAAAAAGATTCATACTATTTCTGTCCGTTCCTTGCCAAAGGAGATATAGCACAATTCTAACTTCATCTAAATGTATGTATCCTCAGCAGATGAAGGAAAGAATCTCAAGCATGATACCTACTAGCCTCTAGAAAAAGGTTCATTATTCTTATTAAACAGAGAACACAGAAAATTAAGGGAGCTTTCCCAGGTTGAACATAAGTGTCTTTCACATGACACAGTAATGTGCTCAAACCATACATGCATCTCCAAACACTCCTACTTCCAAACAATCCCAGCAGCGTGCAGACACAACTCTGTTGCTGGGCACATGTAATGAATGGAATAAAGAAACAATCAGTAAAATTCAGTTCTGTGGTTCATGTTGCAGCTCAGGCCTTTATCCAATATGAAAGGTGATCTGTACTATAATGCTCAAATCAAAACAGCTGTTTACAAAGAAACATCCGTCCTTCTAGGTTAAGAACAATGTAAATATTTAGAGACAATAAAGCAGTGCTGAAACATATGACACACAAATGCATTGAACCTTCTACAGTGGAAGAAAATGATCAGCAGATGCACTGTTTCCAGCCCTCCTTTATACCACATACATACCAGAGACCTTAAAAAAATCTGGTTCAATGCTCCACATGTCAGAAAGAGTTGTTAAGTAATGGTACATAAAGAAACTAGCTGGTCTAACAAAATACCGTTTGGGGGACTGGGTTTTTTCCCCCTTTTATAAGAAGCTGAGTTTATTCCATTTCCCTTGTTAGATAAAATAACTAAATTAACAACTGTTCTTCAGCTGCTTTAGGGAAGAGGAGTCACAACAACATGACCTGGCAGTTTATTTTGATATCCAGATTTCAAAGAAATCACATTTACAACAATTTGTTATAAGTAACATACATTCTCTTCATATCCTAAAATTCTTAAAAGTTCACTTGTTAAGCTAGCTGAATCTCTAAGTAAACGTGAGCACAGCTATACGCAAATAGTTCAAAGAACTCAACATTGAACCTTGGCCTCAGAGACACTGGTCAAGCCGCCTTGTTGAAAACCCTTGTTAGTTCCCAAAGATACTTTATAACAGTTTGTATCTTAAGGTTCTACCCCTACATAATAAAAGATACTGGAAAAGCTTCCACTTGAGGAAGAGATCGCAAGAAAGCATGACCAACACACATCAGAGATCAGACAATTAAGAGGAAAAGAAAGTGGTTTAGAAGTTTTACCTCCCTCCAGAGCTGTGAGCACATACCTGATATTCAAGCCAGTGCTCTGGTCCAGTTTCTCCCAGCTTTTTAATTTTCCCAGAAGTTTCTGAAGTAGAGATCAAAAGAAGAGTTAGAGACACTGACAAATGTTCTAACAGCTCACTTTCCACAGAGTTTTCTCATAATTCTCCATTCAAACTCAGTGTCTTTTCCTGCTGTGGATTTCATTATTTTCTTATCTAGCACCTTTGTGTTGTCATTCTCCAGCCCTCGCAAACGTTTTCCCTGTCACCACAGCCTTACAACACATAAAACCCATGTTAGACATCAGTACTACAGATTACCTAACCCTGTGAGCTACCATCACTGTACTAAATCCTTGGTAGACTAGACCCTTGGCAGCAGAGAAGAAAAGTTCTATCCTCAACGCTGGTTCTGTAGCAGCCAAAGTGCTGACTTCTCCTTTTCCAGTTCCTCTAATAGCTTTTTATTTCCAGTCAATACCTGATAGTATTACCAAAACCTGATCAGACACCAATATAGTTCCGCAGATCAAGAAGTCTACACATTTAGGTTAATTTCTTAACAACTCACTGTAAGCTCGATACAGAGTGGGATGGAAGCAAGACAATTTTATTCACTTGAGACCACATTCTGTCCCACATTGGCAGCAACCCAAGTGTGCATCAAGGTTCTTACCACACGCCTGTTCAGCAACACCATCTGGGCAGAGCTTATTGCCAAAAAAAGCATTTTCAGCAGAAGAAAGGTAAAAGCAAGACAGCAAGGCCAAAAAAGACACTATGATAAGATTGTTCTTTACAGAAAGTCTCCAGCTGAGCAGTAGATATCCTTTTGCCTTCTTCACCTTCATTGCCATTGCTCCCCCTCATGCTGACGTTTAAGTTTGTGAATTCCTAGTTCAAACCCATTAATTAAAACAGGTATCACATCTCAACTAATACAATATAAGAAGAGCCTAGAAGGGGACAGGCAACAAAGGAAACCCCTATTCTGCTCATCCACCAAACGTTCCCAGCTCCTCACCTCATTTTCCAATTCAACAGACACTAGCTGTGCTTGTACTTTCTCATAGCGTTCCAGTTTTCTTTGGAGACCTTCTACCTCCTCTTTAAGCAATCCATTGTTTTCTTTCATTTCCCTATGGTGAAGAGAGAGACAACGATTAAAGAGCCATGCAACTCAATTCCCTCTCTCAAACTTCCAGATACACATGGAATTACAAGGGAATCAAATGACATTGAACAGACGTTATTACATTCAACTGACTCACTTCTATAACCTTCACTGCAAAGCCACTGCTACAAACACACGCAGCTTGATTTAACTGATTTTTTCTACTCTAAGTAGAAAATATCATAATTATGTCCAAACAACCTGAAGTTTTGTAGCTGCTTTACTGATTGGCAAAACCGCATGAAGAGTAGCAAAAGACTCCCAACTCTGATCTTCAGTCAGGCTGAATGCAGGGTTGGAACACAGCAAGCGGTGGACACTTGGGCTTTTTAAGTACTCTGTGATGACTGAGCAAGCATTGAGACTGCTTGGTTTTACTTCAATAGAGGTGTGCAGGGGTGAGATAAAACTGTATTAAAAAAAAAAAAAAACCTCCAACCTGGTGATATCATGTTTCTGAGCACAAAAAAACAAGCATGAGAAGAGATTCCAAGATAAATGATTTCAAATGATAATGAAACACTAACAAGAACAAAGCCAAGGGAAATTATTTAATTTTAGAATAAGAAAAAGCTGGCAAGATCACTCATGTAATTCAGGCTTTTTTTTTTAAAGAAGCACCAGAAGATGGAAATAAAGTTTACTGTAAACAAAAAAAATATATACACACACACACACACCTTTAAGGCAGGTTATTCCATAGTACATAGGAATTTCATTTTTCAAATTAATTGTCACTTCAGAAACCCAGAAAGCCTACTCCACCGAGGGCAATTATCAGGGTGCTTTAGAAATGTAAACAAAAGACTTTCCAAACAGTATGCTGGACCAACAGGCATAGTGGTAACAATAACTAAGCAAAAACAGTTTGTAACAAAAATAGTGGTAACAATAAGTAAGCAAAACCAGTTATTATAGAAATGTTCAGCTGTCTCTTCTCTCTACAGGGATTTCTTTCCCAAACCTGTATAAAGTTCATCACTACATTTAAACATCGAATTTTGTTCTAACAACTATGTATCCCCATCCAAAACAATCAATACGCTCTTGCTGTGTTCAGGAAGATTACCCAGATCTTGTCAAATCCTCTCATCTAGTAACCATCACAACACTGCTCAATTCATACACAGTATTTATATGAAATAGTTAAACTTCCTTCTAAAGTTCCCCATATGGAAGCCCAATAGAGGGATCTGAAAGCGCATGTAGTGCAATTACAGCAGGTAGAGAAGAACACAAAATAACCCCCTCAACAACTGAACCCTTCTTTCACCTGAAGTAGGCATTTTCCTCCCTGAGTTGACGCAATTCCCGCTCCATTTTTGGGAAACGGGCCAGCTCTGCCTTCATGTTCTTGACAATTAGAGCATCATGTTCCTGCTGGGAGAACTTCTGTTCCAGATCCTGGAAACACGGGATGACAAGAGGGCAGAAATTACTAACTTGGAACTCCTAAGAAATACTTCTCTATTGTACTTTTTAAACTCGAGTGAAGTTGGAAAGGAACTCAGTAGGTCATCTGGTCCAATCCATTGCTCAAAGTAGGGATGACTCTTGGGCCACTTGTAACACCTGGGCTGGCCTCTTCTCTACACCTGTTTACCCTAAGTTCATAACAAAAAAAGATCTCTGCTAATCATTAAAAGGTCCTTCTTCTATTGACTAAACAAAATCCGTGATTTTCTTGACATCTGTCCCTCTGCCAATGAAGTGTAGAGAGGGGCACTTGGATGGCCTGCAAGAATTAGGAATGAAAAGAAACACAACTGTGCATTTTAGCATTATGGTAAATGTTGCTCTTCTTTTCCCCTAAAAAAAAAAAAAAAGTTTATTTAGGTATCAGGCTGCAATGGTATTGCAGCCTGATACCATGTTTCCTGACCTTTCCTTTCAATGGAGGAAGTCTCTTCTTGCAATCACAGAACTGGCAATGAAGCTGGCTTTCACTGTAGCTTTACTTTACCGCAACCACAGGCAGTGCGACTAACAGCACCCGCTCAAACCAAAGTAACTCTCCACATCTGCCTCTCCCAGGAAGATAAAACAAGTGAAAAAGATACACTCCCACCCATCTACGTGTTAATTTGAAAGGACATAAGACATTTGTCCATTCAACTGAATTTAGCCAGCTTCAAGCTCTTGCTGGCCATCAGATCAAATTCTTCTATGACGAACTAACCTTTTATTCCTGCAATAATTTAAAAAAACAAAAAAAAAAACCACAGACAACACTGTTTGTTCTAACACTGTTAGTTTATAAACTAAAGCTTTATATAAGCCACCAAGTTTCTTACCTTAATCTTCTGTTCATATTCTGCCAGTAGAGATTGGCTTGCTTGCAATGTCTGAATCTGCTGACTAGCCTCTTGCCATTTTCTATTAGATGTAGACACAAGCGGAATTTAGCACACAGGAATCACATACCAGAAACAACCTTCATGCAGAACCATCTCTAACAAACATTTTCAAACACCACTAACAAGGTACGTGGTACTGTTACAGAAGATGGTCTCTCAAACAGTTTCACACTCATACCATCTCCCTCTAATTCAGAGACAAAAACATCCATTTTTACTAAAAAGATGCATCCTGAGAAATACCCCCAAATCAAGCCACCTTAACTCTGAAACCAACAAATACACACTCGCAGTAAATAAACCTTTGAAATTGAAGAGTTGAACTTAGTAAGCAAGAAAAAAGCACACTCATCTCTTTCAACTACCCCTCAAGTATGATTTATGGCTTGGTATTTTTGTTCCGTTGGGTCTATAAAGTTCAGATTAGCCATTCCCACCCACATGCATTCTGTTAACTCTCCACCATGAACATGAGACATCACTGAGATTTTAAGCTCAAGTTGTTGTTTTTTCTCAAGGTACAATTAAATTGCACCTTGGAGCTAGTTTCAAACAATGGTTATAACCTGCACATCCAGATCAAAGAACCCCTTTGATGAGTGGAAATCAAACGCCATTGGAAGTTTTGACTGACAACGGCAGCAGAAGACTGAAGTTTTGTTTGCCTTTTTCTCCCTACAGTTATCCATCCCCTGCTTACTTATGTTGAACATCCAACTGTTCCATCAGCTCCTGCTTCTGAGAGTCTTGGCTTGTCATTTGCATCTCTTGGTTCATTATATTCCATTGCAGCTCTGATATTTTCCCTTTTAATATAGTGATTGTCTGAATTAATGGAAAGAAAGAATAAACACACATGGCTATGAGCCTCCAAGCTGGACGTTATGGATGGTGACAGAAATCATATACAACTAAAAAGTACAATCACCAAACCCAGAAACAATCCCATACTCTTGCAAACCTCCAGACCTGCTAACTCACCTCAAAAGGAAAGGCACAAGAAAATCATTTAGTTACTTTCATCTGTCACCCAAATTGTCACTTCCATTACCTATTGAATGGGTGACCTCAAACTGGCGTGAAAAACATCAAGCTTCAAAGCTAGATGATGATAAAACACAAGTTTTAAAGTAAAAAAATTATCCCACAACCATTCCAAATATATTTTTCTTGGGTTTCAAAATTGAAAATGTCTGGGTTTGCCTCAGCCAAATACCAGAAGTATTACGCTTTCCTTAAAAGTAGAGGCCAGCATTTTTAAAAATTCTGTTCTAAATATCTTAACTCCAAAGAAAAACTCAGAGGTTTGTTTCAAATAGCCATTACTCTGCTCCCTTTAACAGAGAAAAAATCTCAAAACATTACACATGCAGGGTGCTTTCTAGACAGAGAGACATGTAGGGTTCTCATCTTGATACTGGTGGATACGGAAATAAAAAGAACACAGAAATAGAACTGCTGCACATGTTTCATATGTAGGTTTAGTTTCTCACACCTGCCATCACTGTCTCCCTGTTTTTAATCCCTGATAACTGGCACATTAAATCTGTTTACCTGCTTTATCACATAGATACATTTCCAGCGACATCTAGGCAGGAGGAAGGCTTAAGGACTTAGTGGTTGTTGATCCACAGCTGGTGCAGGACACCAATTTAAACAGAAAAGTTACAAATGATCTAGCTGAACTTAACTATAATGATATCTGAAAAGGCTGAGGACTGAGACAATGGTCTGTTCATCCAAAAGAACTGAAATTCTTATACAAGCATTCATTCTATAGTGGAACATATAGACATACTTTGTACGTAACTTTGGTCTCATCCACTCTACAGTTCATGCTCCTTCCCTGAACATCTTCCCATCTTATCTCCTCCATCGCTTCCCCTTTCTTTACTCAATGTCATGTAACCTGACTTCTAAACCTAGATGCTGTACATTGCCTTGCACTTTTTTTTCCCTCCTTCTCCATACCAACCTAAGAATTCTCTTCTCGTTAATTAACACAGCAGCATCTTCTGACCTGCTCACTTGTGTCTAGACTTGGTTAGGTTCCAAACTTTGACAGCAAAGACGCCCACCACCAGGGTTCATTCATTTGCAGATGATGAACATAGCAATTCCAATTTTTTTTTTTTTTTAAAATCAAAAAGGGCACTTTCAATTCACAAGAATTGCAAAGTCACCTGAAGCTATGAACGGATTAAAAAATTACTCTGCTCTTACTTCATTAGCTTCAGCTAATTTGCTCTCCTTCTCTTGCAGCTTCTTACTCATTGTCTCCATGCTCTTCTTATAGGATTTGTTCATCTCCATTTGTTCTTTCAGTTTATTTTCAGCTTCTGTTTCCCTTTCCTGATACTGCTTTATGCGTGTGAGCAGCTCCTGGTTACGGTCAGCCTCTCGCTTGCAAAGAAAAAAATGCAAAGACATAAGAAAGCAGCGCAAAGGTGAAGCCGTTTTCATTTCTACTGTCTCTGTTCCTCATTACTGTGGTCACCAAGGCATCTCCACGAAGCAACGTTACTCAGACCATAGCTTTAACCTCTGCACTAGAAAGGGCAAAAAAATCTTACCAGCAGCAACTCAATGTCAAGGAACTACCCAGGGCAATGGAGCTAGAAAATTAAAAGACAGAGTCTTCCAAATCTCTTAGACTGTGACATGAATATGAGAATACAGACATGGCTTCACAGACTCCACTGCACACTCTCCAGCAGATCAAAGATGAAAGAATTCGATGCTCCAATTTGAAGATGACCCATGCATAGCAAATTGACTTTCAGAAACTGGGATCTCAATAGTTGTGTTAATAAGACAAACTTGCCTCTGCAGCTTCTGGAAATTGTATGATGTTATTTAATAGGAAAGAAACGGGCTTTAAATGCACTGTATTATCAACAAATACAATAAATATTTTTGCACTCTGACAACCTTTCACACACCATTTCAGTTTATTCCCACCACAAATTGATTAACACTTACTGAAAAAGTGTGTAGTAAATTCCTTCGCTAATCAAAGCGAATCGAGACAGGGATTTACATAGTAAGCAAGGATTATGCAAAGCAACGTGAGGTTCATAAAACCTTTATCCACGTGACTCAAAAAAACGACAGAATCTGAGCAGGGTAATTACCACAGTGCTGGATTAGTGCTGCTCCCTTTTTTTGCACCAGTATTCCAAGGGTGTCTGTGACTGACTCAGCTACATTCCAGTTTGAAATCTTCGAGGCTTAATCCCACACCACCCAACTTCAGAGAAATGAGGAATTTAGTCACTGACTTGCTATTTCACAACTACACACTAAATCTGTCGCCCAGCACCCTTGTAAAATACAACAAAACATGCTTATTATTTTTTAAATATTTCTTTTCAAATAATCAGCCCCATATAAGACCTTTATTATGCCACAAAACCCACAAATCTACTACTTATTTGTGTAATGCAGTTAAGCAAACACATGCAGGCATAAAACCAGAAACCAATAAAAGCTTAGTCCCTGAGTGAGGCTCACTTTTTTATCAGTGCAAGCTCTCTTGTGTGACAGTGCATGGTTGGCACTGCTGCCATTCCAATTAATTACAGTCACACAAACTAAATGCTTGCAATTGTGCCAGCAGAAGTTTAAATTCATCTGGGAGAAAAATGATTAAATACTTCTGGGAGAAACAAATAACAAATCCTTTTTGTTACTGGTACCCATGACAACTTCAGTGCTAAACTAACAGAATCTAGCAATCAGGTTATCAGTTTGTCAACTAAACAAGGCTTTGACATTCACACTCTTGTGTACACGAGCAAGTTAATGCAGTGCACTGTGAGGGGATATGTAGAGCAAAACAGCTGGTGCTGGGAACTTGACACCCACACCACCACCGCTTTTGCAGTAAATGCAAACGCAGTAAATGCATTACTGGAGCATTTATTACAGATTCACTCAAGTGTTGCTCTGAAGACAATGTCCATTAGCAGCTTGGGAACACTAGGCTTGCATCTTTCAGTTCAGTTTCATCCAAAAAAAGTCAACTATACACATTCTGAGAAACAGCACTGCAAACCAAAGCACAGCAGGTGAGAAGTCAAGAGCACATCCCTGATCCAAACTAAAACACCAACGTAGATGCACTACATACGTCCTGACTTAGGCCTATGATATCAAGCCATCCATAACCCGTGCACTCACCTCATAGTTTCTGGCGTTGGTATTAGCTGCCTTCTCTAGCTCAATGCGAGCTCGTTTGTGGCTAAGCTCCATCTGCATCTTCTCTCGTTCCACCTGCAGGAGCTGGGATTTGGAGTGGATCTGCCCAGCTTGTTCTTCCAACTGGCCAGTTCATGTGTGAAAAGTGACATTGGACACCATTAACAGCACTGCAACAGTATCATCATCTCCCACCCTGTACTATTCAGCTGACACTTGCATGCCATTTTACAAATTACAAGGAAGTTATCACTATGTTTGTGGTACTTCTCATACCAACTGTAGATGCAGAAATCAAGAGTTCAACAACACACTCAGAAACCCACATCAAATCAATGTTAGCTGGAAAGACGTGACTTTGAAGTTCTTCATTCAGAATTTCCCATTCAACCTCCAGAGGTACTCTGACAAAACGTACTTCTCTATTTAAAAAAAAGGTTAATTAATTATGAACTCCCCACCCCTCATAAAACTAACAGCAGCTAACCAAGCAGAGAGCGTGCTCCCCACGAAATTTAACTGCTGAGCAAAATAACGTTTCTTTACTACCTGCTACAACATTATGCTACATTTTTTCATTCAAATTACCCTAGAGCACAGACAACATTAATAGAATACCTCACATCTAAGCAATGTACATTGAAGGCACAGCTAATGAAGACTCTCTAAGCAGAGAGACCCTCCTCTAACCATCTCTGTAACCAGAGATGTACCACAGACAAAACGTATACATTTTTTCAACATTCCAAATGCAAAGCAGATTTACATTAAAAAGAAAGCCAGCTTATTTTACACTTAGAGACTGAAATAGAAATTATATTAAGGTACAGAATACCGAAACTTCATTCCAGTCTAATAAACAGTCCTTATGATCCAAGATGTCCGCTTACTTCATGCTTTATCAGCATAAGGCAACTTACAGGGAAAAGTCAAAAAAACCCATATGGATACAAGCAGAAACAGACAAGAAAATACATCTGGTTAGCACATCAAAGCCATAGCACAATGCAAGCCTCCTGTATGTGACCAGGCAGAGAAACTTTAAGGAAGATTGTGGGAAAAAAGGTAAAAAAATTACTTATTATAAAAAATATTAACAGATATAAAGCTCCTTTGTTCAGCAATATGAAAACAACTTACAATTTAATTTCCTGAGCTGCTACACAGCTATAACAAGCAGGGAATAAATTCAAAGGACCTTTCTTAAGTTTTTACAAAACAGAAATAAATATGCCTGACACTTTAAAAAAAAAATTAAAGATTCTAGAATGTTGACCAAAAGCAAGCTTCCATTATTGAGCTTGCATGAATAACAGTTTTAGAAAGAATGGTCAGATCTTAATGAAATCAATCCCGATTCCTGGAATTAAAAGGAGTCTACAACCACACTAAAGCAATACTCCAGGCATCACTAAGCTAAGGACACCTCACCTGCATCCTCTGCTGGTACTGAATCTGCAAGGAGCTTTGAGACGATCCTGGTGTGGCCAGTCCTGACACCCCCTCCATACGCTGTGAAATAAAGTTGTTGAGGGATCTCAGGGTGGAGAAGACAGTGGTATTATTTTCCAAGTCCTCCATGGCTCTGGAAACACACAGAAAATCATCAATAAAACATTCATAACAACCTACAGTCTACTAGCTGCTTTGCTAAAGAGAGATACATCACTGTCCTGAGGAAACACTAAATGCAAGGTCTTCCAATTTACAGGGTACAAACCCCAATCTGCTAGTCTCTGCTGGGATCAACTTGAACCAGAAAACACAATCCAACCAAGGCTGATATCTCTGAAACGAGAAACTGACGCAGCAGAGCCTGCTCTTCCCTGAGCTTTCTACCTATTTCCTTTTATTTAAATACATTCTCCCCTGAATCTTAGCCCACAAGCGTACAAATAAGAGCATAAGTCACACAAAATTGAATTCTTCTTTCGTATATAATCAAGAAAGACTCTGGGATACAAGGTAATATTGTAGGACATGAAGTTCTACAGCATATAACACTAACAAACAGAACGCATTACTCTTCCTCCAAACGTTTGAGGCTGATGAGGGAAGGAGAACTAATTCCACATCAGCAGCAAACCCTACCTTTGACACAACTTGATTCTGGTTTCCAAAAAGCACTTTGGAACCTAACTTCCAGCAGTGAGATGTCCCAAGCTCACAGATCACTTTTATAAGTAAAGCTGTGTCTCCTCATGCACATAAAAGTTTTTACAATTCATCCTTCAAATTGGGAAGGGTACTAACTAAAAGGCCAAAGACAAATCAAGCCTGGAGCTCAGCAAATCTGCAAGGTTTCCCAGGAGGCTTCAGGAAGCCTTAAGCGAGTCCCTCTAGCGTGCATGCCCCACAAAGCCCCAGAAGCACAGAAGGTTCAAGACCGGGAAAGGCAGCCCACAACATTCACATAGGCTTGTACCACAGACACAGATTTGAGGCGAACTTCCAGAGTAACACAGTGGTTATTCTTTGGATTTGTATCTTCACGAAAAGGAGACATAATAGAAGCACACAGGCAACAGATCAGCCAAAACACAAATGAAAACGTTTACTCGAAAAAAGTACTTCAGTGCCACCTGCAAATAAATTCAAGACACCACTTCCAACAGGTAGGTGCGCTGCAGCAAGCCTCTTTTGAAATTAACCGAGCTAAGAAGGCCCGTACGCCCCGCTCCCCGCGGCAGAAAGCGCTTTGGCACAGGTCCCTTGCCCTCACAGCCCGCCGCCCCGCCGCACAGCCCCGCGGCCGGGCCCTCACGGACCCCCCTCACCCCACAGCCCTCCCTGCCCTGCCCCGCCTCCGGGACGGCGCTGAGAGGAACAGGGGACACGGCGCAGCCTCCCTTCCCCGCTCCCGCACCGCCGAGCTCGGCGGCGGGGCGGGCCGAGCAGAGCCGGCGGGCTCCCCGACCGCCCTCAGCCGCCACCGGCCGCCCTCACTCTCTCACTCACCCGCCGCTTGGATCTCCCTCCTCGCCCCGCCGCCGAGATCTCGCGGGAACTCGCCCCCAGCTCTCGCGAGAACAGCGGCACGGGCCGCCGTAACGACGGGACTAGGCGCGCCAGCCGTCCGCGCCGTACCGTAATGCCCAGATTCGAGCTCCGCCCGCCCCGCCAAAACCGCTGTGTCCCCCCGCTGTGTCCCTTCCGCTCTGTCCCCGGGCACGGCCCTGCTCGGGCAAAGCCCCACTGCCCCACCGAAGCTGCATCCAGCACGGAGATCGAGAAGGCGGAGGTTTCAAAGCCGTTGAAAGTGGATAAATCCATAAGCAACCCTAAATGAGATGTTTATAACGAGAAAGATCTGGAAGCCTGAAACACAGACAGTGCTGCCAGTCCCTCTTATAACTCATGTCACAGTTGGCCTGATAAAAGTGCTATTTAATGTAAAAGTTGTCACTTCCAGATAAGGTGGTGGCTAAATTTATTTTCACAAACAGAATTGTAGCAATTCAGTCAGTAATTCTCCCTGTCTGGGATCCAAGGAACATCTTGTCACCTCACCTAAGAAACACCATCGGTCAAACATAAAACACCACTGAAAACATCGTGGAAATTATCTGCTCAGTAGCGATGACCCTGCCCTGCTGTCATCTACCGGATTTATGAGTACAATGAAGTAGTAACTTCCAAATACAACCCGTGCCTTCAGACAACGCAGCAGAGCCGACAGGCGAAACACTCCCCAGCCAGAGTCGTGTGTCCCGACACAGCTCATAACGCGGCGACACAGATCTCCGCACGCACGAGAACGTCACCTATTTTCACATGCGCTAATAAATTGCACCAGCTTTTAGGAACGGTGAAGAGGCAATAAATTGGCTCAAAGTCCCCTTGCTGTTCCCTCTCACTCTTACGTCTCGTCTCATATATGACAACACCAGCAGTGCAATGATTTTCAAGCACACATTAAAAACTCATACGATCAGTTTTATTTTCATTTCCATTACTGCAGCCCCAGAGGCTGCCTTTCAGATTACTCCTCTCTACCCCCCACTGTTTTCCCCACAGGTGAGGAGCTAGATTGGATGTCTCCACTTGTATAATTAGTGGATAAACTCGGTCGGACACCACCCTGGTTTATTTTTGTATTTGAAAAGCATGATGTACTTCGAAAGAACTGTGGCGGAATTTCCCGGGTTGTTCTCAACAATGTCACGGTTCAAGTCAGGGGTCTTAATGATGGGATTTTTCTTTAAACACAAGCCAAATTCCGCTTTCCCGTCAATGTCTGATCACCTGTTTGATAACCCGCGGTTCTCAGCGTTCATTTCCCTTTGTACAGCCTTGCCAAATAATAAGCTTCAGCAGAGTCCTTCCGGCTGGCCAGAGGCTTTATAGTTCTCACGTCTTGGAACTGCTCCTTCAGTCTGTTTTGGAGAAGACGGGACTCATGTCCATCCCAGAATTTACACAGTATCGTTCCTTTTGGCTTTAAAATACTTTTGGACAGATCCAGAAGGCCTAAACACAGATTGATCAGCCTCTGATGATCCAGTTCTTTAATGCCTGTCGCATTAGGTGCCATGTCACTCAGGATAACATCCACCTTCTCCGCAGGCAGCAGGCTCTGAATCGTCCTCAGCGTGCCTGGGTCTGCAACATCAGCCTCCGACAGGAACACTGCTCCTTCCAGAGGAGAAATCCGCAGGAGGTCAACGCCAAGGACGAAGCCGGTGGGAAGAGCAGGATCTAGATTATAAGGATGAATGACATGCTGAACACTCATCATGGCTGCAAACAACCTGCATATGCATGAGCTCCAGGCTAGTCAATAAACAAAAACGTTATCACCTGCCTTGTCTGGTTGTCTTGTCCTTAGACCATTTGCTGTGTGCATCCAGATGGATGGTTTGCTATAAGCTAATCCATTCAAGATGAAAACTCAGTTACTTTGGATAAGCAAGGGGTATTTTTCTTGTTTTTTCCTGTTCTTTCAAAGCTGACAGTCCAGAAATCCTGGACAACAGCACAGATAGTAACATCTTATCTTGTAAATATTAATGGCTTAAAACACATCAACCGTACACAGTGGCTACTATCATTTTTCAAGATGTCAGACAAAAATACAGAAAAACCAAATTACCTCCTGGAAGCTACATGAATTTCAGAACTGTATGAAGGCATCCTCCCCACAACACAGTTAATCCAAACACTTTGTTATACCTACGGAGGCAACTCACAGTAAGTTTTTATTTCACAAACATGATTTCTCTGGACTGTATGAAGATTTTCACTGTCACACAGGTACACACCTTCACACTTCTATCAGTGACTCTGATGTTTGCCGGTGCCCATGTGCCTTCCCCACACCGCCACCATCACAGACGAGTTTTCTCACACGCTTCAAGATGAGCATCAACCCCATCTTGCCTGCCAAAAATGTTCACTTACCGGTACCTAAGGCATTGACCCTCTCTACAGCAACCTGGCTCCAAGCACCAGGTGCTGCTCCACAATCAAGAACTGCAAGTCCTGGACGAAGAATATGAAGCTTGTCATCGATCTCTAGCAATTTGAAGGCACTTCGGCAACGATAATGCTGCCGCTTCGTTGCCTTGACAAAGGGATCCTTCAGGTGCCGCTCCAGCCACCAGTGCTCAGTTCCAGTTTTCTTCAGACACCCCGCCGTGGTGTGGAGACATTTGCTCGCCAGATGCCAACAGCTGCTCAGGAACACAGGTGAGTTAATTGGATAGCGCATCATCACCACGTATTTCAAAAGTCTCCATAGTAATTAATTCTGATCTTGACTACAGCTCCTCCTATGTCATCAGGCTCAAAAAAACCTCTCCAAATTTGAGATTCTTGGCACCTTTGGTTATCTGGTCCAATCTCAATGTATTTTGGGTGGAGGCCAAACAGGTTACCCCCTGAGTGAAGGCAGGGAAGAGGACCCCGCTCCAAGCTCTTGGCCTCTGCTCCGGTGCTTGTGCTGAAGGGCACAACATGGCACACTGATCCCAGGAAGGACCCGGGCTGCCTCAGAGGGGCTGGCGGCCTCCACGAGAGGGGACACGAGAGCACCTATGCCCCTCAGAGGACAGAGGAGCGCCCAAGCTGCTGGAGGCTCCTTGGGGCCTCGGAGCAGAGCACACCGACAGCCACGGGCACTGCTACCACCTCCTGCCAGGTAACTGACCCCACTCCGGCACCGACAAACCCCACACGCTCCTTCCCCGCTCCTGACGGAAATTTACGGCGCCGGGACTAACGCCGCACCTCCCCGGGGACACCCCACCACCGCGGCGGGACCAGTCGGCCCGTCCCGGCGCCAGGCTCTCCTCCGCGGCCCCGACACGCACCTGCCCCCGCGCCAGGCCATGGCGGCCGCCGCAGCCCGCCCCGTTCCCCTCACGGCGGCGCGCGGCGGGGCGGGAAGGGGCGGGAAGGGGCGGGGCGGGTATGAGCCGGGGGGCGGTGGCGGGCGGGAAAGTCGGGCGTTGGGCCTGAGGTGATCGGGGGACGGGGGAGCCCGGAACGGAGGATGGGGGTGCTGGGGAATGGTTCCGGACAAGGATTTGGGGAAGGGGGGCTCAAAGATCTGGGGAGGGGGTTCTGGGGAATCAACATTTGGGGAGGGGGGTGAAAAATTTGGGGAGGGTGTTCTAGGGCATCAAGATTTGGGGAGGGGGTAGTGAAGGGACAAGGATTTGGGGAGGGGGTTCAAGATTTGGGGAGGGAGTTGCTCAGGGGAACAAGGATTTGGGGAGGGGGTTCTGGGGAATCGATATTTAGGGAGGGTGTTCTGAGGGGGACAAGGGTTTGAGGAGGGGGATGAAAGATTTGGGGAGGGGGCATCAAGATTTGGGGATGGAGCTGCTGTGGGGACAAGGATTTGGGGAGAGGGATGAAAGATTTGGGGAGGTGGATCGGGGGGAGAGGGAGACCAAGGGTCAGTGGGGCGCGTTAGAGAAGTGGGCATCGGGAGAGGCAGTGGGGGACCAAGGGTTTGGGCTGGGGACGGTGGGAGCAGGCATTTGGGGAGGGGGAGCTGGGTGTTTGGGGGTGCAGGGCTATCTGCCCCCCCAGCCCCGGGCCAGAAGGGCAGCCTGGCCTCCCCTCAGGGGTGCTGGCAGCCCTTGACCAATGTGCCCTCCTCGCCCCCTGCCCAGGAGCCATGTGCACATCCAGGCTCTTCACCCTGGTCCTGGTGGTGCAGCCGCCCCGCGTCCTGCTGGGCATGAAGAAACGTGGCTTTGGAGCCGGGCTGTGGAACGGCTTCGGGGGGAAGGTGCAGCCCGGGGAGAGCATCGAGGAGGCTGCTCGCAGGTGAGGCCCGTCCCGGCCGGGAGAGGCGGGTATTGGGGCACAGGGTCGGCCATGGAGGTGTCAGACCATTTGTGATGGGCTGCAGGTGGAGGCACCGCCACTCAGCCGATCAGTGACGCCCTCGTAACCAGTGTTACCCACCAGTGCAGTCGTGAACCATCCCTGAACAGAGAAAATCGCCTGCGCCACTGGCGATGAGGGCTCGTCCACATGTACAAAGAAATGGGATTGCTCCCCGTTGCCTGTCATCTGCAGATCTGTCACTGTCATCTGATCTATGAGTAACTGGAAGTTACTGAGTGTCCTCCCTCCCACCTCTTGCTTCTGATCTAAACTGAGCCTTAGTCTTGCTAGCGGTGGGCAGAGGCCCTTGCACTGTTCAGAAAGGTGCAGAGTTTAATTTTGGCTATATAGAAGAATTTCAGCTTATGCCAGCGTACTGCATATTGTTCAAATTTGAAGCTATTGAACAGGTGCTACCTTCCAGTAGCATTTTTAGTGCTGCTTGAAAATGTAGGGACAAAATTCTCAGAGGTCTCTTATGAAAGGCACTGTAGAAATTTATTGTTTGACTGCATGGTGGCATTTTTAAGCCCTAATGCTGGGGTAGGGAATTGAATTCCATTGGTACAGAGGTACAGTACCATTTTTGAACCTTTTATTACCGATTTCTTGAAGTTCTTCTCTCTAGTCATCAAAATGAAATAGCAGATCGCAGCTGAATTGCTAAACTTTAAAAATTAGGTACCTCATTCTTTATGTGAACGTTGCTGATACAGAGCCACACTTTGCCACCTCCTCACTTTCTTGTATGCCCAAAGTTACCCTCGCACCTGCAGGAAGATCAGTGTTGGTGTGCTCAACAGCTACCAAACAGCTTTTGCCCTGAACCACCTTCTCAGCTGTGCCACTGCAACCGCCTGGGTTCTGTGGTGAGATGAGCCAGGGACAGAAGGGTCCTCTCTGCAGATGTGCACCCCGCAGTGCACAGGGTTAACGGACCTGATGCTTCTCATGTCATTTATCGGCTGTGAGTGGAGGGAGATCAGCTTTGTTAACTTAAATCGGGCCTACATTTGATGGGCTTACATTGCCACTGACTGTGGTGTAAATTAATGATTTAATTTAGCATTTGATTTCCTAGGTGTGCGCTAGCCCAGAGTTAGAAACTGGAGCTTTAGTCCATACAAGATGTCAAGCGATAGAAGTTTCAGCATTCTCGGTGCAACGTGCCGCAGCAGAGCCAGCGCTGCTGCTCTGGACAGTGGAACAGTCTGGTCCTCAGCCCTTTGGAGGCAGCTGGTAGGAGTTTACTGCAGAATGACACAACTGATTCCTGCTGGGGTCAACTGAGCAGGAAGCAGTTCCCAGAGCCAGGGCCAGCTGGGCGCGCAGCCCACCTTCCTGGAGGGAACACCGCTGTGTCCGTGCTGCCTCGGGGCGCAGCTCCCCTCCAGGACGCATCACAGAGTCCAAACCAAACTTGCCTCACACCACCTCCGCTCTGTGTTCGGCGTCGAGGTGTTACACTGCGGTTCCGTGTTGCACTGTCTCGCTGGACCTTGCAGTGGCATAAGGTGTGAAGTGTCCTCCCAGCACAGGTAGTTAAACGTTAAGCTGAAACATGAACTTAAGTTTCCTGTATCAGTAAGATTTCTGTACTCTGGGTATGCCACGTTCCCGTGACCGCCTGGGCACACAGCTCTTCAGTGGCACATCTTGTAAGGGGAGCATTTAGCTAGCTCGTTATTTCTAGTTTGCTACCTGTAGTGTTTCCAATTACTATAGACAGGGCCAAACAGCTAACAGATAAATTGCTTGGAGAACCATAGCAGCGTTGTGCTTTGTTGTTCAATTATCACAGCCTGTAAAACGTGACTTTTAGCTTTGTTGCTGGAAAACCGTCTCTGCTTTAGACATTGTTTGTCAGGAAGATAAACTAAAATTAGCTAAGACATTAAGTTGGAATATAATTTTGAAGGATGAGATTCATGAAATTGATGCCAAAGGAAGCTGGAGCCTTAAAGATCATTTCCATTACACTTTAAAATCGTTAGTTACTGACAAATATGTGACTGCATTAATTATTAACCTTAACTGAAGAGACACTGCTTCCAAGTATTCCTTGTTTTTGTACATTAGAAAAACCATGACTAACTTCAAGCTATGCTGATTCTGTTAGAGGCAGATAAAAATTAAAGAAGCCCTAAATGCACAGCCCAAACACAGCAAGTAATTGAATGTGCTTCAAGTAGCCCTGCATGGCGATGCACGGAAAAGAGCTGTCTGGCAAGTCTCTCAAAGTGCTCTTAAAAGTCTTGCCTTCTAGCCTCTCGTTATGCTAAATGTACTCCCAAGAAGCAGAAATGGAAAGTTTACACAATTGCTTTGTGTTTTTCCTACAGCATTTGAATGGGAGACAGTATTCCTAACGGCCTGCGTGCAAATGACGTTACGCAAATGATGTTACGCAGTGTGTGGTGTTATTTCAATAAGCTTCAGTTAGCCTCAGAACTAGCTGATTTTGTAACAAGTACAGACGTTCTAGTATTTATTACCTGCTTCCCCATGATTCTAAAAGCTTTAGCTTGAAGTTGGCAAAGCCTTGGTTTTGCCTGTCTAAATGAGTATCTCTGAGTCCTTAAGCCACATCCAGCAACAGTCCTATGAGTGTTAGTCCACTTCTAACTAATCTCAGAAAAGACCATCGTGTTGCAAGGAGCATAAATTATACTAAACAATCAATTTTCCTGAATCTTCCCTTTCCAACGTTAGCCTATTTTCCTACCAGTCTTTAGAAGCTTGAAATAAGACACGAGCCAGTCCGACCTGGCTCCGCTGGGCTGTGAGCAGGCCAATGGTTTGGTGCCAGCCAGAACTCTGCCCTGCTCTGCAGGCTGTGCCCTCCTCTGTTTTCCAGGTGCAGCTTTCACCTTTGGTTCGCTGCAAGTATTTTCGATGTGCAAATAAAGCTAATGACTGCTTTTTGTTCTCCCACTGCTCGCTTTCATGTAATGAAGTCTATTTCTTGTGCAGGGAGCTCCTGGAGGAGAGCGGACTGACAGTGGACACCTTGCAGAAGATGGGCCAGATCACATTTGAATTTGTAGGCAACTCTGAACTCATGGATGTTCACATTTTCCGGGCAGATAATTTTCATGGAGAGCCAACGGAAAGCGATGGTAGGTAGCTAGGGGAGAGGAAGGAAGGATGTGCATTCTCTTCTGAGACAGTCCTGCTCTTCAGAAACGCAGAACTACTCATGCCAAAACCCCTTTGAGACGGGAGGCGGCTGCGCTGGAGAGGGAAGCTCTTTGTTGACACATACTCAAAGTCTGGGCAGCAAGAAAACAACAGAAAGTCTCATGCAAAGTTCTTTTGTTTTCTCCCCCCAGAAATGCGTCCACAGTGGTTTCAGCTGGATGAGGTGCCGTTCAATCACATGTGGGCAGATGACATCTATTGGTTTCCCCTGGTGCTTCAGAAAAAGTTGTTTCGTGGCTATTTTAAGTTCCAGGGACAAGACACAATCCTGGAGCACACTCTGAAAGAAGTGGAGGAAGTTTAAGAAAACGGAAGCATTCAACCCACGCGCTTCTGCCCACACTGGGCTAACACCACCATAGTACTATTCGTAAGGGTCTCCTTTCTCAACTCTCCAGCAAAGGAGGCTTATTTGCCATGTCACTGGGAAGTTAAGGAAAATAAGGGGGTTTCTTACAGCAAAAATAAAAGTAACGAGATTTTGCATGCTGTGAAGTCCCCGGCTGTGGTATACTTTAGCGGTTATGTGATCACAACTATTAAAAACTTAGTGTTAACCCTTTTCTTTGCAGGTGGCTAACGCTTTAGGCTTTTCCCTTGTGGCTAGAAATGTTTTTAAAAGATTATTAAAAAATATTTTTAAAAGTGTGTGTTGTATATGGCTGGCTACCTTCTCGGCTATTTAATGGCCTTGCAGGAGTTGGCTTCCTTTCACAGGAACATTGAGTGGAACCGTGATGTGGCAGAACCCATTAAGTGTCTTCTCTCTGCCAGTTTCCATGCTGTCCCCTTTTCGGCATTGCCTCCTGTGACAAGGCCAGGCTTGACCAGCCCTGGGAAAGCCATTTCGAAAGCTAAGGTGGAGATCCCTTCAGGGCTCTCCAGCTGAAGGGGGTGTAAGGTTAGAGGAGTTACCAAAACAGAGTCAGAAGTAGACGGATGGCACTATTTGAGCCCTGCTTTCACTCTTACAGCTTCTACCGTGAACTTAAACTGTTTTGAGCATTTCAGGTAAAAATATCCTGGACAAAAATCAACTTTGAGCAAGTCCAGGTTACAGAGTGCCATGGCCGATGGCTGCGGGCTTTGCCACACAGGGGTAGCAGGCGACTAGTTCAGCATTCAGGTCAGCCCAACCCCACACGCCGAGCAGCAAAAGCTTAATCAAACTCTGCTAGAAATAACACATCACATATATAACTTCTTACACGAGTTTTGGTTTTTTTGTTGGTTTTTTTTTTTTTTTTAAACACTATTACAAACACATATAACACAGATAGAATCGTGGAATGTAATATAGGATCTGTAAACATTTCCAGTCTACCAGCTGTAGTAATAGTTCTTTAATTCCTGCATTTGGATAAAGTGCTTCATACATAAGGCTATTTGAGCAAAGCAAAGATACAGGATATTCCAGGCAGGCAAAATTCACACCCTCTGAACAAGATTGTTTCTTCTTGTCTCCCTCCAGCAGTTCTGAATAATTTATACCGCTCAAAAATGCCCTTCTCCATATGCTCAGTAAGCCACAGCTCAGAGGATAAGAGTTAACACCTCAGACTCTCGCTCTTGCTATTGTAAAGAAGCCAGTGTGCAGCACAGAGTTTTTGATACCTCTGCTCCCGACAGCAGTCAGGGCTCCTGGCTGTTCCAGTGGAGACAATGGCTTCAGGCAAACAGAGGAGAGAAAACACGCGCAAGGGGACAGGGAGCTTGGAACGGGATGCAAGACCTTACTGCGTGGTAGGAAAAGGGAGTGACCAGCAGCCGATGCCTGTGATGGGCTCTCGCTTCATTTCCTGGTGGAAACTGTAAATTGCATGGTGGGAAAGCGCAAGTTACTTTCTCTTCCTCCAGGAGTTTAGGTAGGAAAGAACAAGCGCGGCTCAGGCCTGCACTTCTATTTGCCGTCCCCTCCTCTGCAGTCAGCTCAATCCTCTCACAAGGATGCTCTCACCAGCACTGACTTTCAGCTCACACCAAAGAGTAGTGACATTATTTTTCCTGCTGCTGTTGTGGAGACTGATAGGT
Source organism: Rissa tridactyla (assembly GCF_028500815.1). NCBI lineage: Eukaryota > Metazoa > Chordata > Aves > Charadriiformes > Laridae > Rissa > Rissa tridactyla. The sequence goes on from NC_071473.1 coordinate 3,158,175, forward strand.
TTTAAATAAATTCTGTCCCCAGCTAGTGATCTTTGTCATTTAGGAAACAGCACAAATTGGAGATTGTGAATTAGCCTGTTACAAATTCCATGAATTACACCTTGGCATGATCAAAGCAGAAGAGTAAAAGCACTGGAGTGCAGCAAGGCACCGTTGAAAACATGTTACAACTCAGGAGGAGCAACTTGCAAGGAAGATGGAAGGAGAGGGAAAGAAGGATCAAAGATTAAGGTTGTATTGTAAATACAGTTTGGAAAGCCTTTCAACACATGATACTGGTCAAAAAGCCTGTATATTGCCACTTCACAGCTTGAGGCAGAGACCTCAGGAGTGACAAAAACATATAGCCCTTTTGATAAAACATTTTTCAGTTTTTCAGGTGTTTATTACTCTGGTACCTCCGTGACAGATTTTGAGAGCGACACTGACAAAAAAAAAGCGGAGGCCTCTTCTATCATTACTATTTTGAAGACACGAAAGTCCCCAGGAGCTGCAGCACTACCCAGAAAGCTTCCATTCAAGAAGGCACGTTAACTCTTTGGCGCTATGTCTTACAGGAGCATCAGTTCTGGGACAGGCAGCACGCGCTCGTCAATTAGTCTTCCAGTTTTAGTGTTTATTGCAACCTGCCCAGCCACCAGCAACGGAACCAGCTTCACGAAGCCTTGTTCTCCCCTTGCACCCAGCCAGGCCGTTTGCCGCAGAAGGCAGCGGCGCAGAGGTAACTAGAACCGTTTCCCTTACACTGACGAGGGCAGACAAGACAACCGATTCCCGGCTGCGTTCCTCTACAGGAAGGAAGCTGTACTTGATACTGCTCTCCATAAGTCTGCCAGATCCCTAAATGAAACAGGACAAATACAGTAAGGAAATCCCTCACACCTTGAGGTAAACGTAACAGTGCTATTTGCAGAATGACCAGCCTCCCCAAAATCAGTCTTGCAAGCGAAGGGTCGTATGAAATAGCGTACGTGTGTGTGTAGGAATGAGGCAGAAGCTCGACAGTCCAGTACGCAACAAACTCTGAAAGTGCCATCAGCTGTATCAGCTTTGAGAACACAAGGCCTCTGTGCTCAAAATACTAGGTGAACACAGTAAAATCAAAACAAGAAAACCCCACCCCAAAACTGCCCTCCTCAGAGGCGAGGGCTGACAATGGAGGAACAGGAGTTTTCTCAAAACAACGCAATTCCAGTTCCTTTATCAGTCCTGCGGTCTGTGTTTATCATTATTACAGTCTCTGCAGTTGGACTGTAGAATTCTTGCTTTGAAGGAGAACAGGAAGGAGGAGTTAGTCCAAAGTCCAAATGTGGGTTTGATGTTTGTTTTTTGGAGTTTTGTTTTTAAATAAAGTCCAAAATTGTAACTTCTTTTTCTAAATGCGAGAAGTGCAAAGTTCCAGTCAGGCTCACACCTTGCAAGTACTGCTACAGAACGCAGCCCAGCCACTACCCCAGCCAGACAAGTTAGGTAGAAGATCCATCATACAGATACCAGATCTTGCCCCAAAACATACGGTATTTTCTCAATTTGACCGTTCACCACTTCAGGCTAAATGAGGGAGGATGGGTCCTAAGACTAAGCAAATGCCAGGCCGTAAGCAGCCAGCACCTCCTGAAGGTGCTAGGAGTGTTTAAAAACAAGGTAACTCGATTTCCGCACTTTAACCACAAACTATCTTCCTAATCAAGACACGGTCAAGCAGAAAAGCCTTTTGTGCCATTCTTGAGATAATATCGTCTTTGTTACTGTAGTGCAGAAACCTTTCCCTCCCCAGCCAGTTCGCTCTGGCTTGTGAGCTGAATCTCTTCTGCATCCCTTTGGAAATCTTCAGGAGAGAAAATCAAATCCGTCACAGCCATTCGCAGTTCATCTGTCTCGCAGGCCAAGGCTGATAGGCAGGAGTAAAGACTCAGAAGAGAGTTAGCATTTAAATCACTGTAAAAAGCTCTGAATAACACATTCTGAGCAAGGCTGTTAAACAAGTCTCCCTACACACTCCTTAAGGCCCAGCACCCAAGAAATTCACCCACATAAGCCTGTAATGGTTATGCTGAGCAAGTAACAGCATCTTACTCCCAGCTGAAGAAACTAACCCATAATTTCCACCTGGACTAGGCAGAGCTTCACGTTGCATTGAATTTTCTAAATTAAAAACAAGACAAAAAAAAAAAAAGAAAAAAGCTTTTGTGATTGGAGGCTTTAAATATATTTCCTGCTAATGGGGAAGTTCCCCAATGGGAAAATACTGCGCCGGTTCCAGTTTGACAGCGAGCACACATCCCTGTTAGCGTGCTTCCTTTTGACCCACTCAGGGAAAACGCTAAGAAGCCGAGTCTCAAATTCTCCTTTGGCAGCTGTTTTGGCCCCAGAGAAGTTGGGTTCAGGGGAGTCCTGTGCAGGTCGAGTTTTGCTGCACGTGTTTGCGGATTCGTCACTTATCAGTTTTTCTGGAGGATACGCACAATTTCCCCTAAGGGAACATGACAGGCAAGTTCTCCTCCCCCTACCCTTGGCTTCACGAGGGAAAGTCACCGGAGATATAAAGCGAAACATGGAGAACGTTTAGTCCCTTTATCGCAATCCCGAACCATCCTGAAAACCCCATTACCAAGGATGGTGCTATTTTTAGAGAGATAAAGAACTCTCACTTAATTGTCTTCTTGACAAACACAATCCAGTGCTACCCAGAAAAACGTAGGACAGCAACACCCTGATAAATACTGATTTTTTTGGCTAATGAATTTTATCAGGATCCTGTGCCAGGCTGCTGGTGTAACAGGATACTTCATCTGATATTAGCGCAAAGCAAACACCAGCCTTCGGGACAGCAGCTCCCCAACAGCCCTAAAGAGCTACTGAGCAGATGGATGTCAGAACCTCCAGAAGAAAATAAGCAAGCTACCTTGTAGCTGTTCTGCTCCTCTAGTGCGAGTCGTTTACAATCAAGGAGTGTTTTATTCAATTATTTTCCTCATATAAACGAGGAAACTCTTCCCAGTTCCTGAACCCAGTCATCTTTGGCCTCAAACTGAAATACATGAGTGCCCAGGCCGCCCTACAACCGCGAACCGGAACGCGCGGACAATCCCGTCGCCCAGCCTCGCTGGGACAATCGCTGTCACGCAGCAGCGCTGACCCCCACCCAGCTGGGTTAGAGAATCCAGCCACTTCATTCACCTGTTTTGCCCTAAGGTCTAGCAGTAAGAAATCAAATCCAGACACCTATCAACGGGATGGGGGATGGCCTTCGGCTTTCCTTACGCACGTATGCCTCTAGCACAGGCCCTCCCAAGCCTAAAAGACAACCCAGCTCTACAAGTGCTTCAGATATCCCAATTCACCTCAGCACTCCAGAGACATGCAGAGATGCGTCAGCGCGTGTGCAGGTAAACGCTGTGGGAGGACTGTTAGTACAAGATGCAGAGGCATCAGCAGCAGCCCCGCAGCGCTCACTGCACCAGGGCACATCCTGACCCCACGAAGAGTGTCTGCAGGTAACAAACACCAGCTCTGCCCCAGAGCATGTCAAAATTAAGAGATTGTCTTTATGTCCGTATGTTCTGCCCCACATCCAGTCTGTCTAAATCAGAGAGCAGCTCAAAGCAGCGGTATTAAAAAAAAAAAATTAAAAAAATAGCTGTTTGGAGGATTCATTCTAACATCTGGAGGTAGAGGTCCCACCCCTTCGTTGATTGCACTTCTTGCTCCACACTAGATGCTCAGAGCATTAATTGGAGAAGAAGTTTCCCTCTGGAGGTGACAACGGTGGAGTTGGCATACTGCTAGATCCCACAAAGAGGCAGCTCAGCTTCGGCTTCAATTCATTCCAAACTTTACTCATCTGTGAACAGAAAAGGAGAGAAAACAGACATCACAAGATGGTAGGTAATCATCTCACCACGCTGTATTTTAGCGGCAGTTTCAGAGTACTCAAAAGCACAACCGAAAATTGCTGAAGTACTTTGGGGAAGTCCAGCGGAGGCAGATCGTCCCTTTTAGACTGGTGCTAGAATACAGCGCTCTGAGCATTTCACTGAGCACACGGGGAAGGGAGATTTCCCACACCTCAGTCAAATTCCTTCAGTGCAGGGAGGGAAGGGAGCCGAAGGAGAGACTTTTCTAACGTAACGAATGCAAGAGAGACTGTACATGGGGAATGCTGAAGGTCGTACTTAGGGGTTAACAAAAGGGAGCTCTTGGATTTAGAGCAAAACCAAGGAAGTTGTTCTTTGTCATATAACTTCTGTGTAGCACAACAAAAACCAGATTCATCAAGCAAACACACCTCCTTCATTACAGACTAGCTAGTTATTTAATGGCGGGGTCTTCTTCAACTACCTGTAGGGTAAAGCCATCCACAGACGAGAGAAGGGTGGGGTGAAAAAAAAAAAAAAAAAAGAAAAAGAAAGAAAAAAACCCATAGCAACTTGCAGCAAGAAGAAACACTCTTTTTAGAGGGGTTAGAGGCCAGCCTTGGTCCTCACCCCAAGCTGGAAAGACTTTTGGTGACTTCTTAGGAAGTTATGAAAGCACCCAGCTGGACAGATGGTTAGAGGAGGAAGGCACACGGGTGAAAACAAGTACATTCAAATTCTCATTCATATTTTGGAAAAAGAATTCAGTCCAAAAGAACTCACCTCTTTGTGACCCTGGATCTGGGAGTTGACAAAGGCCCCCAGGATGTGAGAGGTGAGAGGCAGGTAGATGTGGATAAGCTGTGTCTCCTGATGCAGGCAATACAGAGAGAAGTAGTTCCGCAGCTCCATGGTTAGGATAGCATTTTCTTGCTGAAAGAAGAGGAACTCAGTGAAATACGCTGCTAGGAAGAGGGTGCCAAGAAGGTTCACTTGCAGCAGGAGAAAACAGCATTCCTCACCATACTAGCAATGCAAACACATACCAAACACCTAAAAAGGCAGTTCCTGGACCCATTTGATACCACAGCAACTGCACTTTCCATCATGCAGACTGCTGCTTTCCACAGCTCCTGCAAGTGACATGTTGCCAAAGAGCCCGTAATAAGCGTTGAGGAAAACAAATGCGTTTTCCTTGTAGCACAGCAGGCAGCTCCAATTACCCAAAGTACAGGTCACCCTTTCGGTCTAATGGCTTTCTGCAAGTATGACCGAGGCACCATCAGAGGAGTCCAGTTCCACCCTTTGCTCTCCCAGGCACCTGCCCTACCTCCACAATTCGAGACTCCAGTTGCTCCACCGATTCTGGTTCTTTGTTCTGCACGGTGGCACTCATCATCTGCTTCTTCATCATGCTGTACTTATGCAAGGCTCGCTGGTGCTTGTGCAACACCCCCTTCTCATGTCTTTCACACAGGTCCTTTATGGGAAAGGGAAAAAACAGGTACTTAGTGGAGGCTAAGAGGCAGCAAGCACACAAGCCAAGTACATCAGGAACACAAACACATGGTCACACTTTATGTAATTTCTATGCTGCAGATTTTTGTTTCTTTATTTTCAAGAGGGTAAAAAAAAAATAAAAAATAATGTTGGCAGCTAAGAATTAAGAAAGAAAGCTGCTTGGACCCAGACCAGTGATCTTAAGAGGCAATCTGGAGCATCGCTTCTGCCAACATTTTAGATCTTATCAGGCCTCTTATCTTTTGTGTCCTTCTCAATATTAAGTACTGGCAATTAACTGTGGTAAGAGCTTGCTAGTGTCCTTCTACTTCAGTCCAGGCCTGGGAATGTCAGGAGAGGCTGCCACTTATAGTTTCAGCAGGTGCTTCTAAAAGAAAAGTGCCTTTGAACAAAAGGTCAGTATTAACAGAAATTCTTTTATTTGTAACTGAACTCATGTCCCATGAACAAACCAGCAGCCATCTAATTCACTGCTTTGACTCAAAAGCAGCCAGATTTTGAAAAAAGTTAGCTGATCCACATAGTTCAAGCAGCCATATTTTTAAATTCCTTGCAGGGTTTGCTGTTTGGCAAATGCTCATCAGAAGATGAGCTGATCAGTAAGGCTATTGAGCTTGCTACGGCCAACAGCCACTCCCCTCCCTCTGCCAGATGTCCAGTTCGCCTCTGAACTGGCCTCCCAGACAGTTTTCCATCCAGTTGGCATTACACCCTCCAAAGAGCACAAGCTTGCTCTAAACAACTTTCTTATTGGCAGAAGAACAGTAGAGCTCACTTTATAGGACTGGAGTAAATCCAGGAAAAGGTTCAGCTTCTCCACCACATCATTCTCTTCCTGTTTACCCTAGAAAACAAGGAAAAAGTACATTTTATGCAATCCTGGCAAGAACCGACATCACAGGTCTTCACATCCTTACACCATGCAGGCCCTCCACTGTGTTCTCCAGGGCACATCGAGGCTTACGCAACTGCATCAAAAATCTTTCAGATGGCGCTGCAGCGTTTAGTCCTCAGTACGCAGAACAAAGATCTGACTGGAGCAGGAGCAGCTTTTCCAATTGACTGATCGCTACAACAAGAGGAGTTTAGTTCCACAGTCCTGCGTGTCAGTCCTTTCAGCGCGCTCTGCCTGGAATTTCTTGCTCTTGCAGATTCCTTCCATCTTTCATCTTCCCTTCTTACAAGATAACTAATCCATTAAAGCTATAAATACCGGCATGTTCCCCATAATAGCTCATGCATCAGAATGCAGAGCTGAGACACCAAGCCAAATCTCACTACTTGTTTTTTTATTTTACTAAATACCGTCTTTTCTTCTGGTATCAACAGAGCATAAACTCTGGAGAAAGAGACCTGGTCTGACTGATCTATAAAAGCATGTGGAGGATTTTACACGACGAGATGAAGAGAAGACAAAACAATTACTTTTCCTTCCCAGACTGTCACGCTCTCACGTTATTCTAACAGTCATTATCACACTGCAAACTTACACAGGAATATGACGCTTCTGTCTGAATGACTCTCATGTAATGTTTAAGTATATGAATGTCAAAATTTGATTCAGAAGTAATTCTTCGGGATCCTCTCTAGCAGATTAATAAGACAAATAAGACAGAACAAGACTTTTGGACAGCTCAGTATAGTAGTACAGCTTAACTTGTCCAATAACCATTTGAAATGAAAAAAGAAAGCAAGTTTTTCCCCTTGCCCATTGTATTTTTCACATTTAAACACAGTCCGGGTTTTTCATTCAAGCTTGAACAAGCAGGCTGGTCGTTGAGGATATGAGTTTGGGCTACAATCTTCCCCTTAACTCTTTAAGTGCCTTTGTCCACAGAGATCATGGTTCAAGATAAAACTTAAGGCAGCAATGTACGTTCTTCATTTTACAAATGGGGGGGGTGGGGGGGAAGAAAAAGAGTAATGAACTCACCTGCTGCACAGCCTTATCTGCCAGCAGTGCAAATTCAACAGACAGACCCTTCAAGGCTTGTTTCAGAGTCCCCCATGTGCTATTATTCAAAGCAGCCCAGGAAGGAAGCGGTGTAGTGTCTGAGCCCAAAGCACTAGGAAGAAATTAAGAAGTATTCAAATCTAGGAGACAAATTCCACTAAGCAGATACACTTAATTGCAGAGGGCAGTTCAGAGTTTCAAATCCGTCTAAATAGCTCGCAGTGCTGAGCTCCTACTGCACAACCACAAACGCCAAGCTGTGTATATACTGGGGGAAGAGACAATAAAACCAGCACCTGAACATCAAAGTGTTTGTATTTTCTTTACTCTTGCTCTATGGAATGCAACTTTAGCAGAAAGCATGCCTTTTCTTCTTTTATAGTAGGAAAAAATTTATTATGACCTACAGCACGCGTTGAAATACTCATTCTTACCAGACAATTTGCAGGTAAACTTTACAACGGTTTTGAGTTCTGAAACAACAGTAGAAACGCTCACGTTAGCAAATCCTCTTCCCCCCAGCATACCTTAGTTCCTTTCCAAATATGAGAAGATCTGAGGCATTATCAATGGCTCGAGAAGCTATCCTCTCCGCACGGTCCCGAAGCTTATAAAAGCTATTATAAATATTTCTGATGAGCTCCCTGCTGGCAGCAAACTGGGCCTGTATGTCAGCTGGAAGGAAGTCCTGAAGAAATGCAAGAGATTACTAGTGGACAGATCAGGGGCACATACACGTACGTTAACTGTAGGCACACCACACAGTCAGCAGAGAGACAGGTTTCCCGCTTGTGCTCGCTCTCTCATGCCATCCTGTGACAGCTCTGAAGAGATTAACTTCACAGTTTAGGTGCCCAAGTCAGATGTTATACAAATACCCCTAATTTTCAGGGGCAGAAAGAGGTTCAAATACCGGGTGTTGACAGTGTGGACAAAATCTGCAATTCTACTATGCAGTTAAAACAACATTTATGAGGTTTCAAGCTCACAGGTTCTGATCTGAAGCTATTAGTAACTGCCACTCTGGCAAAGTCAAGCATGTACTGAAAGTTCAGCTCTTTTGACCTGTGCATCACTGGTAAAAGCATAAATTAAGCTCCAGTTGCAAAACCTTCTGCTAGCATTGCAGGAACCTGAACAACAACTTGTTTTAGAATTGCTCAATGAACACAGTGAATGTATATTTAAAACTCGCCATAGCCCTAATCACTGGGATAAGGAGATATATGGAAGACTCACAACTAACTTCTCTATAACAATCCAAATTACTCTCCCACAGGGAGAAGACAACTGACAGAATGAGGGCATGAACACATGGCGAAGACATCAATCTAGATATTAACTTTTAAATTGTGCAGTATGCGCATTTGTTTGTTATGCAAGTACAAGTAATTACTGAGAAACATGTTTTGAGCAGGATTCATTGTTTAATCTTTATCGTATTCATGAACCAGCACTTAGCTAGAAATATCAGGGCCTCAAGAGTCAAATATTTATTTGATCTTTTTGATAAAAATCACAAGTTTAAAAGCCCTTCAAACTTTGGAAACAACTCTCTCCTACCTAAGGTCTCCATCACTCAACAACTGCCGTAACTGATCCACCTGGAGGACAGAGACATTTAAACCAGAATAATTTGTCGCAAGAAATTAACATACATACCTTGGCCTGGGTAGCTAATCTGCAGGTCATAAATTCATCTCCTACCCCCTGGACCAACTCTCTTAGCTTATTCTGTACATCCTGGAGAAGATACAAAATCAAATGATCACGCAAGAACTAAGTAATACACAGGTAGTTCACAGAGGTCTCAGATATATTGCAATAGTAAGGCACAACTTGAGCAGAAATAGCTTTGCCCAGGTTAGGTTTGATTTAAGCAGAAGCGTAGTATGTATTCCCCTAAGAACAGTTACCATTTTCAAAATACTATACTCCTGGCATTGAGTGAAATTACCTTCCACTTTCCAGCTGTAGAAATACCTATTGAGAGAACATTCTTCTCATCACAGGGAGCAACAACGTGTAGGTCAAGAGCAATTCTGAACTCTGTACCCAGCAAAGCAGTTACAGGAAGATATTCAAACTCAAGACTATTGGTAACAAGTACTCACTGAGCCACTGAAGGACAGAAAGAGTTTCAAGAGCACATCTTCTGAGAAAGGGGGATGTCGAGACACCAGGTTTATAAAACGCTTCAGTGCTCTCCTCCTAGATTCTATGAATTCTCGATCAGCTATGGGAAGAAAAATTAAATTTCAATTAATGCACCACATATTACAGCTGCTCAGAAAGAGAAAAAAGAAAGCACTCAGTCCAATAATTTCTCTGTACTTACAACCCTTGCTAAAACACTGCAACAGAAATAAAGAACGATTACCTGTAGTCTGTTAGCTCCCTAAAACAGATCTTTTGGATTGACCACCAGAACAAATATTCTTTCAAGATCAGTGCCCATCTTTTTCACGTAAGACATCAGAAAGTACTTTGGAAGACCCGCACAGCAAGCTGCAGTACATCCAGCCACAGTCCTTACTTGTCAAGCTAAAAAAGTTCCCCTCATCTTCCTGAAACAGGAAGTTTCAATCTGGTGTTACTGCAATAAAGCATTAAATCAAAAATCCTGGAATTTTTCAGGAAAGATGAAAAACTAAACTAAAAGAGGTTTCAAGAAAAAGAAAGCAGTGCAGAAGAAAATTAAAGGAATGTTCTTATCCACGACAACACTATCATATCACAAAAGGATATTATTCTTTTGCCTCAGCTTTAAGCTGGGACTTTGTTGGCTGTATGGACTCTCTATAATGATCCTTAGTACAGTATCACACATCACATGATTTTTCTGCCATTAGGGTTGCAGATGGTGCTTTTGCTTTGTTCTTATTTTAGCCTACATGGAGATTTCTGAAGTCATCTACACGCTTCCTACACAATCTGCCTCAGTTTGCTGCTATCTTCCAAAACGAGCAGAGCAGACTATCAATCTTTCTTCATCTGACAGACAGATGAGAGTACACCATCACAAAAATAAGAGTGTAACTTAGTAGATGAGTACACCGAGTGTAAAATGCACGTAGCTTTGCCCATCTGGCTCTGGGGCTAAGGAAGTTGCAAGAGTCACACACCTATAGTAATCCATCAAATCCTGTGTCCTGCAATTCCATCTGTTAGCCCATTAACCTACTCAGAAACAAGAACTATCCACTCTGTTTCCTTTTTCCTGTTTGCAGCTTCTGTTAAGACCACTTACACAGCTTTTCTACGTGAGAGTCACTGGACTAAAAGCATTCATCACTCTCTGCCTTAACATAGTTTTGGACTGTATTAGGACTGTACTCCTAGTACAGTTTTGGAACTAATACTATCAGTTTTTTCTTAAATAACTAATATCTGTGGGAAGAAAAGCACCGGTGAATGCACAGAAATATCAACACACCAGCAATGCAAGGAAATAACAGTGACTGAAAATCATATATATATAGGTAGCTTCTTTCAACCCTCTCTCCACTGAGATTAACCAGAGAAGGTCACTTTGCTTACAGGTGTTGCATGAAGTGGAAATTCTGGAAAATCTGGCTGAGAACACCGAATCAGGTCAAATTCAACAGACGGGTTTTCGCAACCTCAAAAGAAAGGTCTTCCCAATTTACATTCCATCATAAGAACGTATGACCATCGAAGATTTTTAGCACTATTATTTTGCTTTGTTCCAGTTCACTATACACCCTGCTCTGCTCACTGTTTACCAGTTCCTCTTTACTGTAGCAATACATGGACTCCTTGACTGAAATCAATTATTTATTGAAACACGTTAAGCTTAGCAGCATGGGCAGGAGACAAGACAGTGAAAAGCTTGCTCTTTCACAGATAAAGCAGAAAACAAGACAGGATTTTATACAGTTATGCAACATTTGAAATAATTAAAGTTTAAAACCACTGCCAATATTTCAAATTAGTGAAAAATGTACCTGAAGGAGCTTTGATACGCTTTCAGTCTTGGGATACTTCATTGGTTTCTATTTTAACAGCCAAAATGTACTTGAATGAACTGACACCGATTCCAAACTCAGTTTTTAGTTTCTGATTATCCTTTTTAGCTCCTTTTTAGAACAGGAGAAGAGGAAAAAAAAGGGGCAATAGCTACTTTAGCTACTTTAAGGCGGTTGGTTCATCTGACAGAAAAACATCTTTTTGTACGTAAACTGAGAAAGTGTAATTACTATTGCCTGCCTCATAAGGCTTCTGCGCAAGGCAATACTATAATAAGCAGTGCTGAAGCCGTTCACTTAACGTCACTGTGTTTGCCAGTCCCTTTTAGGTATGTGTGAGGTCAGGACCCTACACTAACTCAACAGGATCAAGCATAGTCTCACCGGAGAAGCAATTTTGGTTTTATGCAATCAGCTCCTCTGCAGTTTTAAGTCTTTTAATACAGATTTGGGGTTTTTTTAATCTTTACTCTTCACTTGCTGTAGAAAAACAATGGCATTTCCACAAATCTTTTCTATTCTGAACACTTCACAGAACACCACACTACAACACGTACTGCAGCTGTTCAACAGTATGGTAGCAATTCTACGCTGATAGCACCACAGCACTGATCATCATAACCTATTTTCCTAAAAAAACAATAGCTGTAACTCTGCCATGCTCTTGTGTAGAATTACACCTCAAATCTTACCAGAAAAGTCAGTAGATACCAAACTTCCACAGAAAAAAAAAAAACCAAACAAAAAAACAACACTGAAATTTTACATTAATGTCTTATGTATAGAGTATTTCTAGGATGGCAATAAATCACACCTCCAAATTGTGTATTATAGCCTCAGAGTTGTTTTCTGAGCCAAGCAGAAGGAAAGCATTTTGATCTTTTAAACACTTATTTTCAACAGTATCATCTTGATCACACCTGCTCCGTGACCCCTCCAGTCAAAAGAATGATCCAAGATTTACCTCCCAGCATCCTCTTCGGTGGAAGTGCCGGCACCATACGATATGGGAACTTCTGAAGCAGCATCTCATGGAACACCACAAAATCATTATATCGCCTATAGACCGAGCATTTGAATCTCTGCAATAGAGGAAGGGAGGAATAAAGCAAATCAATATGCATTTTCAAAAATAAAGCGGTAAGGCACATAGCTGAAACACAACAGCCACAGCCCCTAGGGCCTCCCTCTGTCTGCTTTGAAACCCGATGTTGATGTGTTGCAGATCTTAGATGAAGCTCAAGGCCAAGCTGTGCTTCTTTTTGATGAATTATCGTTCTACAGCTACAACCACAGGAGAGATAATAGCAACTGAACGGAGGCAATGGGTTCCTAAATTTAAAACCCAGAGAGACCACCAGGGTCACCGAGTCGTGCGCCCCGAAATCACAGACAAAAATAAACATTGAGTCCTAGAAAGCCCACAGAAGCATTCACTGTGTCTGCCCTTTCCTCGCTGCAAGTCTTCGACAAACTTAAGGACGTCAATCTAAAACACCCAAAGCCCCAAACATCGCTACAGATAAGTAACCCACACGTGTCTCTGAATACATACAAAAGTGACTACAACAGTTTGAGCGCTACTCAATAATTGATGTTTTGGTGGCCTGGAGGATGTAAATGGCTCACGGTCTACTTTGAAGAGGAGAGACTTCCTTCTTGGAAAAAACATACAGAAGCTACTGAAGATCTATTTCACTGCCTGCTCTATAATAGGAAGACATACATCATCTTTAATCTTCTCTTACACCAAGAGCGGAACATACAGGTCAGGATTGGGGCAAGTAAACTGGAAGTGGCCTAGACTCTCCACAAGGATTTGCAGTACCTTTTCAGTTTATAAAGGATTTCAGTTTTGCACTCTCAATGCAATTTCTTCGCTAGCTCAAAACAGTTTGCAATATCCAGTCACCTACACCAATTCATTATCAAAGCATTCAGTTTGCAATGTTATGCATCTGCTTTTGTACAGAGCTTGGGTTTCAAGAGAGTAGACCATCCATCAGACCTCAGTCAGAAGATGCTCCGTACTGCAGAAGACCAGGTCAAGACTGCACAGTGCCACTGCACTTAAAGTAAGCCCACACAACTGGCCGACTCAAAACCAGCATCCCCCAAGACATCTATCAAATTAGTCAAGACTTTGCCAACAGCAACTGCACAGACATTCTTAAGAAGATACATTCTCACTAAGACCAGTATTTCTTCACATTACCTTGCTGGAAACCTCGTATTCCACATGTTTCAGAAAAAGGCCCTTCTTCTCAGGTATAAGCTCCACCTGCACACTATCCTTACTCAATAGCTCTTGCAGGGTGTGGGAAAGCAGCAGTGGATTTCCCTGGGGCGCCTGCATTAGAAACTGTTCAGGTTCCCTCGGTTCATTTACTGGAGGCTTTGCCAAATCTAAAAGACAAAAAGGGAAAAAAAACAGTCCAGTAGACCTGATAAGATAAAGGGAAAGACGTAGCCTTAAAATATCCTGTTCCCTTGCTCAGAGCTTCTACAGTGGCGCAACACAACCAGAACAACCATCCAGCCACTCCCCCAGGAGGCTATGCTACTTCACACACGTTCAAGACGTTGGTACCTCCCTCTTCACAACACCCAGGAGCACCACCAATTATACCGAGTCAGAAAGACATCTCTACTGAGCAAAAGAGGAATCACAGGCCAAATTTGTCCTGTGAATCAGCTAAGAGGCCTGCATTTCCTGTCTGTCCAGCTCCCACCACAGCAGGATCTGCCAAAATGAACAAAAGCCTTGCTCAGCACTTTTGGATCCTGCCTAGAACAACTCATGGAAGGAAAGAAAATGTGTTATTTCACTGCGCTGCAGAAATTTAATACATTAACTTCACATGTCATTACAAAGGAAAGAGACCCTTCATTTGACATAATTTTAAACTCTATGACAGTATGCTTGAGCGGGCATGAATTACAATAATTGACTATGTCAATACGCTTAAGTTCAAGCGCGGGGGAATAAGGTTCCTAATAAGGGCTACCAACCCGACAGTTCCTCAGTCACAGCAAGCTCCAGCAAAATCTTTCAAATATACCTATTCCACTGCTTCTAGCTAAAAACCAAACAGCTTTTTACAGCGAGTTCAACCATAGCTGGACAGCTTTGGACAGAGAGATTCTAACTGATTCTCAGACAGATGCAAAAGTGAGAAGAGCTGGCTCTTAAGAATATGGCCCTGGAGGACAAACTACATCAAAGAAGGGGCAAAGATGATGATTCAGAGCGCTCTCTTATCAAATGACTGACTGCAGCCCATTATCTCAACTAGACTTCATAACTACATACATTATGTGACTGTAAAGTAAGCTTACGTTGTTTTTCAAAGTCCTTTTTTCCTACCCATTTCACACATGAGAAACAGGGTGAAAAATGTGGATATAATCCTGGAATCTATTCAACCCATACCTGAGTTCTGTTCTCCAGTCGAGAACAGATGGGTTGCTTCCTCACTGCATATGGCTGTTTAAGAGGGATACTGCGAGCAAGCTCTTTTACAAAGCAAGCCGAATCCACTGATGAAAAGTTACCTAGAAAAGCTAGGCAGTGTTCATCATCCCTTCTTTGCCATTGTGCAGAAGTTACAATCCTTCTCAAGCACACCTAAAATCTTGAGAACACAAAAAGACACTATAGAAGCAAGATCCATTTCAGTAAGCTTTGCTACGTCGTTCAAAAAGTTGGTAACTGTGTAAGAAATTAACCCAGGGAAGATAAGAACTTATATCCTTAACTTGAAAGCCTTGACCTCCTCCCGATAAGGATTTCCCACCTGTTCCTTCATGTGCTCTAGGCCCTGATAAATGGGAAAAACAGGTAATCTCCGATTCCTCAGACACACAGCTTCAAAACAGACACTTTGCTCTCTGTTCCATAAAACAGCTTAAGGAAACCAAACCAAATCCAGGACAAATGACCTTATCCCACATGTCTCATCAGGCTTCAGATTCCTGCTAATGTGACTCAGAGAAGCAAGTCTTAACACCTCTGCTTTAACAGACTAATGTATCACCTACTAACCCCGCCTACGTAGCAGCTTCTAAAAAAGTTCCAGTTACCTGCCAGAAACCTGTGGTAAGATAACACAAGCTAATTCAATGGGATACTGATGGAAAAAGAGATAACATATCCATATAGACACTTTTTGGATAGATGCTGAACTAGGAAAGAAACAAGGAAAGAAGATTCGGAATACAGATAGCACGGCAAAAGATTTTCTAGTGTAGAAAAATCCTTGCCTGCCTGACCTTTCATGAGGCAGCAAGGTATAAAACACCACACTATCATGAGCAAGTGTCAAAAGCACACAGAGAAAGAACTATGGAAAGCACAAGACAGCCTCCCTCTCCAGAGCAGCGGTTCTCTGGGTGCACACCCTTGTAATTCATAGTTTTAATTGCTCAAGACACATCAACGAAATGCAACATGACACAGGAGATTTTGTTACTCCTCCAACACACACGCGCGCTTACACGCAATTCCACAGCACTGTGTGTTGCTAAACCTTTGGCTCAGGTTTCAGAGGCCGGAACTACAAACCTGCCTCCCAGAGAGGGGCTAGCCAAACTGCAGACCACTGATTTCCCCAAGAGCAGTGCCAATCTGCGCTAACACAGCACTCCTCCTGCCCACTGAGTCACTCACCCTGCTTGCTATCTTTCTGTTGGCCAACCAACAAAGCGGGGCTTTCGTGGCACAAACTGTTCCTTAAATTGGGGCTCAGCACTGCTGGAAAACAACTGACACTCCCACTGGCAAAAGATAGGTATCAGGACAAAAGATTTATAGGAGGAACCATGAATCCTTCAGTGTTTCATCTGTAAGTCCTGGAACTTGCAGTGTGATCAGCCAAACTGATGTTGAGAAGGACCTTGAGATTCATTACAGTGATCCGAACCCACGTTATCCCACAAGACAACTACAGAGTGAAGTCCCACAGAGAGATCTAGACAAGACTCAGTGTTCCTGTGACAATTCAGTCACGTTGCTCTTTTCGTTTGTAATACTTCACCAATTTTTATCAAGTTATCCTCTAAATTTGCTTTTAAAAATTCACCTAGAGGAAATACCCTCTCTTTATCAGCAGTTCACACACTTGGCTCTTCCTGAAATATTTTGTAGCTTCTTTAGATCTCAACTTTGTCTAAATGTGTGAAATCACACAAATCAGACAACTGTACAAACAAGTTTGAGTAATTACTGTTTAATTAATAATCTCAGTGTGTTCCGTATAAACAAGACAGGTACTCAGAGTGAATTTACAGCCTCAAACACTGGTCTGAGAACACAATAAGATGACTTCGGAAGAGCTGTTAACCTGTTTTAGAAAACACTTACTGCAGCATTAACACTAACCCTGCAGAGCAATATATACTGAAGCTATTCTTCAGCCCATTTTTCGTTCTACTTACTAAAGAGTCGGTTCAGGAACAGCCTCAGGAGCCCTGGCCAGGAATGTTGGATAATAGTGGGAACTCATTGGTATGAGCTCCTGTGTTCAACCAGCAAAAGGATTTACATGCATTGTAACAAAACACTTAACGCTTCCCATCACGCACTCTCCGCTGGAGGACTGCTAATTTTGAAAGCATTCCCTTTGGTTTCAGCAGATCGTTATCTAGTAAAGTTTATATACATAGAGCAGTAAGTGAATACAGAAATGAGGTATGGAACGGTCCCCTGGAACACAGGGAAGCAGACAAAATAAAATCAGCTTTTTATGTGCAAGCTAGCCTTTTGTTACAGCAGAGTTTCTCAATCTGTTGTCAATAAGATATCAGGAAGCAGCCTGGTATAACTGAAAACAATTTGATATCAAAGTTAAAAAGAATACATATATACATACATATGCAAGCAAGCAGACAAGATGACAAGAAACAAGTCTAAAGAAGCATTCAAAGCGTAGCCTAATTTTTGTTTGTTTGTGAAGGAAAACAACTACAAAAACACTGCCTAATACTTTTTTTTTTGGTTAACAAGTCAGGTAGCCTTTGGACTGAAAGGAGTTGAGAAACTTACCCAGAAAACAACTGAAATAGAAAGCTTCGCTACTTTCTGCCACACATTTCACGCTTCAGTTAGTGCCCAACCTTCCCTACTCGCATTCGTACAACTACGTTACCAGTTTCCTCAATCAAAATTTCTAAAGCATTCAAGAAACCCAAAGTAGAATTTCAAGCGTCTGATTAGCTGCACAGAGGTTTTACATGTGAACAAGCACATATAAAAGAGAAGGGCAATGCAAGGGCTGGAAGAATAGGTGGTAAATCAAAATATAGATCTCCCTTCCTTATTTAAGTTCTGTCAAACATATTTGGAGGATTTATCTCCATTTTACAGATGGTTGCTACTCACAACTCTTCATTATATTACGTTGCTAATCAGCTAAATTTATTAGACAGACTTAAGCAGAAGGTGCCACAGAATTAGTAGCAGACTTTCTAGAAGGAGAAAGGAGTCTGAACGGAAGCAAGCCTTTAGGAAAAACAGCTAAGACTTCTTCTCCATCGTGACAGGCCACGGCCTTGCGGAGTAGAGGGATCCAGCTCACGCAGGGGAGTACGAGAACTGGCTATTTTTGTACACAGTTACCTCAGATTTCTCCCTGGCAAAAATGAGGGCTCCACTACAAAATCCTGGGCCAGCAATCCTAAACCAGCAACGTAAATATCATTCATCAGCATTTCCCTTTCCTTTCTGTCTTCTCATGAAAAGCCTCAGGAATTATGGAAATGCCTTTCCCCCTTATTGTGTCAAACACATTCCTCCATAATTCCAGAATTCAATGTCCACATCAACCTCTCGGAAAGCTGGTGCAGATTTCAACTACAACTTCAAATACATTCCCTTCCTTGTCTTCTTTTTTCTTTTTTTTTTTTGGTTCTTACATAATTTGAAATCCCCTAAAAATGAGAAAAGAAAAACAGAAGTCCCACAAACAAAACAGAAAAAGGCAAACAAAACTCTCTTCCTATTAAAGGCTTTACGTATTTTTGAGACAACTGTATGCAACTTATTTGGGTTTTTTTACGGAATTTAAAACCATGCAATTTTTATTTTGGAAGGAGCAATGCAAAGGAATGAGTCTATTTTATCTAACAAAGCTAACTGATATACAGATGTATGTTCGGCGTGGAAGAGAGGTCCCTACTACTTATTAAGTACAAGAAAAGTAATCATATTTAGCTTCACTCTAATTAAGAGATGGTGCGATAGTGTCCTTCCTTCTCCCTCCCAACAATTAACTTGTAAATACAAGCCATCCAATGCCAAAACCAGACACGATAAAATAATACACACACTATCATAAAATTAGATCTTGGAAAACAGGCTCTAACATTTTGGTTTTCTCCTTAAAAAAAGCTCAGCTTGCTCAGTGCAGATGTCAAATATGCATCCTGTGCTGGATAGTCTCGTTTGGGGGTTGGGTTTTTCGTTTGGGGGTTTTTCCCCTTTGTTTTTGAGGTCTTAGGGATAGTTATGGTTTGGGGTTTTTTTGGTGGTTGGGTTTTTTTTTTCCAACTAAGTTTCAGATTGCTAGTCAGTACTTGGTGCTTTTCAAGATGAAGCACAGAAGTAATGGCACAACTCAAAAATAGTCAAGTGAGGTTACCCAAGCTTTATTTAAAAATAAAAAAGCACTGGCATTTCTGCCATCCCCTACAGCTGTAGGCCTCTAACTGCTTCTCAAAAACATCGCAGTCACATACTACACCAGAAAAAACAAACAGCACCAAGTCACCTCCTTCCAATGTCACACAGTAAATCCATGTGACAGAACAAAAAACTAAGTTTAAGCCTAGCGCTCTGTTCTTTTAACCATTCTGTTAGATCATCAAGTGATTAATTAAGTAATTTCCCAAGTCTGGGAATATAAGGAACACATTTCACTTGCAAGTCAGCCACGGAGCCATAGTCCCAAACTGCAGCAAACACAATAAAGTGAGATGGAGCTACACACACTGAAGAAATAACAGGATTAGGGGAGAAAAGTCCATCGAGGAACATTCCCAAATACACCAGAGACAAAAAGTCAACTCCTCACCAGGGCAGTTCCCAGCTCACCATGTAAGATTGCTCAACTATCATTTTTTCACACCCAGCTCTAACAAATAGGTTGGAAGTGTAAAAATTCAGACTCAAAAAGGTAACCCAACAAGCAGTAACACATACAACCATCCTCCAGGAAACTTTTACAAGGTCATTGTAGCTTAACTATAAGACTGCCAAGTTTCCACAACCATCCTTCCTCAGGCAGGTCAAGAAAACCCAATCAGAAGAAATTGTTTATCATTTTGTTTTGCTGCTTATCTTCCTTGCATGTTTCTTATCCTCTTAATTACGCTGGGGGAAAACTTGATCCTACTATTTAAACATTAAAAAATGGCATGCCACTCCACACACTACAGTCTCCAGATGGTCTTTTCACACATTTTATAGTTAGAACAAGCTCATTCCCATCTCAAATTCTGCTGAAAAGCAATTACCAAAGCTCCCTTCCTTTTGTACCAGTTCCACCTGCCTGTAACAGACACATTTCTCTCCATCAGCCTCCACCAACCCACTAAAACTTGAAGACTGTGGGGGAAATCAGGGTGGTTATGTTGAAATTCTACCGACTGCAACTGGTAGAGCCCTCCCTACCAAACCCTCCTACGGGCTGCACTCACAGTTAAAGATTTACCTCTAGCAGAAAAGGAGACACCCCACTCCCTCCCCAGCCAACACACCTGGATTAGCTCCCCGCAATCATTGCAAAACAGGCTCAAACGGGAGCAAGAGCAAAAAAGAAGAAGAAAAAAAAAAGTCAATGCAAGCGACTTTGCAAAACTGACTTTAATGTACTGGACATTATCCTTTTTTCTTTTCTGTCTTGATTGTGTTAAAGTACTTTTAACCCTGCAAAATAATAAAAAAAAAAAAGAGACAGCATTTGCATGTGCTGTCACAGGTGGACATCAACAGTCCCTGTCAGGACTCTCATTCTTACTCAGGAGACTTGGATCCCCCTAGCATATTCAGTGACAAACTGCTGATCTCCAAAAAAAGTTATGTGTGCGTGTGAATCTTCCAAGATCACCGAACCCGCTTCATGATGCTAGAAATAAAAGCATTCCTGCTTTCACAGCATTATTTTTCTTTTGCTAAGATCATTAGATACCTTCTCTCAGAGTTCACAGTATACGCTTTGTCAAAGAAAGCCAAGTTTTCTAAATAAGGCTGAGTATATCAGACAGTTACAGAAGCACCAGTGCGGAGGTTAATCAGATCAAGAATAGTTGGAGACAAGTGTTTTATCTCTATAAGGCTCCTGAAGCAGATGGTAAATCCATGATAGACATACCTGAGCAAGCTCTCTCTTTGGTACAGTAGGACATTTTTTCCACAAAGGCTGCTGTTCAATATCCCAATATCTTACATCAGTCCTGGACAGAAATATTCCAAAATAATTTATTTATAAGATTTATCTGCATCAGGAGCGTCACAGGCCTATCAAAAGCACACTCATGCTGGACCCTGAATGTAATCCAACCAAACCATTTTTCCCTGCGTAAAGCTTAACCACCCCACTAGTTTTTCTTTCCATACAGAGAAGAAAAAAAAAAAAAGTGCTATGCACGGAGCAGTAATTGCCAGCATGAAACTTCAGCCACTTTAAGAGAACTTTACAAAACCGTATTATCCCGTTTCCCTCAGTTTAACTGTTAGGAGCCCGGCATGTCATTTTCTTCACTCGCCCAGGAGCTCCCTCCATTTCTCGTTTCACAACAAGTGCTGGCAGCGTTTGGCTGCGACGTTTCTCCACCTCAGATTCGGCTCCAAGCTCTTAAAACTCAGCAACCTTCGGAGCCGCTTCTCCCCGCTCCTGCTGGACCTGCCCGCGGCGCGGCTCGGCCAGGGGCAGAGGCGGCCTCGGCCGGTATCGGCCCGGACAGCACCCGCCGAACCGCTCCATAAACCGCTTTAAGGTGCCGCTGAGGCCGTTTTGGCGAGGAGGGGAGGCGAAATAAAGTCATTTCAGCGCGACCCTCCAGAGGAAAAGTTCTGTTCCCCGCGCTAAGCCCCCGGGAGCTGACCTCCCGCCCGCCCGGCGGGCACCGGCACACCACCGGCCGACCGACGCCGTTCCAGCCCCGGGGGGGCGTCAAACGCCGCCGGCCCCAAGGCGCCCGTCAACGCCCCCCCTTCCTCACTGCCACGGGGCAGGAGGGGAACGGAGACGCCCCCGCCACCGCGAAGCGGGCAGCACCGGGGCCCGGCCATAGCCTGGCTGCGGGGCAGCCCCCTGAGGGCCCGGCGCCCGGGGGAAGAAGGCGAAGGCGGCGCCTTTTTCCCTCAGGTTTTAGCGGCGGGAGCGGCCCCCGACCCCTCTTTTCCCCCACCCCGAGGAGCCCCGTCACCCTCTCCGGGCCGCCGGCAGGAAGGAAGGGGCATGGCGGCGGGGGCGGCCGCCGCCCCGTACCTGTGCCGGCGCCTGCGGGCGGCTCGCCGTCCATCGCGGCGGCGGCAGCAGCAGTCATGTGAGGCCGCGGCCCGGCGGCCGCCCTCCCCTTCCTCCGCAGCGCCGGGCGGAGTGGGCGGGGAAAGGCCGCCTCCCGGGGGGCTTGGCTTGTGGGCGAGCTTTCGGACATGCCAAAATGCCACCGCTTGTGATAACGTCCCCGGAGGGCTTGGTGGCAGTGGGGGCTGAGGGCTGCCGGGACGGTGCGGGGGCGGTCCCGGGGGGGCTCGGAGCGGCGGCAGAGCCCCCCTGCTGCTGGGGGGAAAGCGCTTCTCAACCTCTTCAAAAGTAGTAATAAATCTTTCAAACTGTCTAAAGCATAGAAAAAGAAGACATAGGCCCACGGGCTTGATTCAGAAATCAAATTAATTTTTTTTTTTTCCAGAAAACTTGAAAGGGCGGTTGTTGGGAACGTGAACGTCAGGCAGATTTCACTGTGCGCTACAAAAAGTAGATAAATTGTTGGTAGTGGTAATAAAACAGTCCTTCCAGCCACCTGGCAACCAACTTCATATTTCAAGCCCGATGAGCTACTCCAAACCAATTTTGGTATATTTTCTTTCAGTGACTTCTCTTTTTCCATGGCATTTAATTTCTGCTGACATCTAGTCCCTCAATCAGGGTGTTTCCTATCCCAAATATTTTTGATATTTTGGATGCAATTGGATTTTTATGAAATATAAGTTAAAGTAGATATTTAATGTTTTTTCCAAAGGAAAAGACATGGTAGCATTTTAATCTATGCACCAGAAGGAATGCACTAATAAAGGTAAATATGGTAGAAACGAACCTTATCCTATTCAGGAAAGCAAAGAAATATGTGCATTTGGAACGGAAATATGCTTTCTAAAACTGTGTAAAAATAAGAATTTCGGGTATGAATGCCTCACATTTTATTAGTGATTTTTTTTTCCCCACTTCCTGTACTTTATTAGTCAGGAATGATATGGTTGACACTGCTGAAAAATAAGGCTTCTGTTTTGTACAGTGGTTTTCCTAAAAACATCATCAAACCAGCAAAATACAAAAATATGTATAGCTTCTGGACCTCCAGATTAAGACGCTCCCAATCCATAATAATGTTTTATGATTTTAATATCCAAAGTATTGGATGCATTCACTAATGCATATTCCTGATATTTATTAATCTTGGGAAGATAAATCATTATCTCCACTACAAGCATAGCAAACTAAACCAGAAAATCATAGTGAGAATTATTTCAGGTGTAAGTAATTACACATAATGCTCTCCCTTGAAACTTTTCATGCTGCTACAAAGATGTGAATGACTTGAGCGATTCCCCTTTTCCTTCTGCCTCTCGCCCCAGTGCTATTTCAGCTGAGATCCCCACAAGCGTGGGCGCAGACTAAAGCTGTGGATAAAATTAAAAAAGCATGGCATTATTTAAGCTAAGAGGCCCTTCAAATCATGTTTATACAGCAGCCGAGTGGAGAGTTTTGCACGCTCAGCACTTCTGAAAACTAAGCGCTACACAATTTTTCGCCTATATAGCATTTTTTGAGAAAATGAATGGAGGAATCAACATGTTCTCATTTAGCCATAGATTTTTGATTGGTCTGTACTTAAGCTAATAGCATAACTATTTATTTGGTATAAATAAGACATTCTCAACTGAAGATTGCTTTTGCAATCCATGGGAGGAATCTTGAAGAAAAACACTGTGAAAAATAATTCAATTGCAGAAATAATTTTTGAACAGGGCCAGAAAGATTGTGCTTGATATAAGTTATTCAACACTTCCATATTTGCTGTAAACACAGCAAAAGCTTCTGGAAAACCTATAGCATAAAGAAACTATAATCACCAGAGAAAGAAAGAAAAAGAAAGGGCACTTGTCAGCAGGTTCCAGGTAACAAAAGTAATGCAAAAATACGCGACTACCTGAGGCCCTGGCCTTTTAACGCGTCATTCTGTGCACGTCCTGTCAGTATTAGATAAAATTTCATACAGATCACAAGAGCTTGCTTACTCTTGCAGAATTCAGTTTAGGAAAAAGTGCTTTCAGCTCTGCTGTTCTCGGAGCACTTGCACTCGGTAAAATTCATGAGGCATTGTTGGTTGAACAGTTGTGTTACGAGAAGCTATTCCTGCTAGGTTTCTTTCCCAAAATTTCCCATTAATTAGCAATTGACTGGGGCTTTGAGCAACCTGGTCTAGCGAGAGGTGTCCCTGCCCATGGCAGGGGGGTGGAATTAGATGATCTTTAAGGTCCCTTCCAAACCATTCTGTGATTCTATGAATTCTGCATGGGGAATACTTACAGGAACAGGCAGGCTCAAGCTGCCAGTGCCAAAATCTCTGGTTTTAAAAGTTGTTCTGCTCACCCTCAGATTGCTGAGCAAGGACTGGAAGACAAACGAATAGCAGTGAGATAGCAGCACAGGGACTGAAGGGAAATTTCAACAGAAGGAGAGGGGGAAGGAAGGAAGGAAGGAAAAGAAGATAAATCACAAGTTCCTGTAAAGTAAGGCAAAGTGCAAATAGCAGACCATGGAAAGATACAAAAGGAGGATACAACATTTAGATTCAGTGTTTAACCAAAGTGATTGTAAAAGCAGCAGTTAGCTTACAAACAGGAAGAAAGGTAACATGCAAAAATTGCATATTTCAACGACACAGACAACACGAGAGTGGTGAAACGTAGGTGAGAGAGACCACATACACGCTCCTGGAAGAGCCGTGTAACGTCGAGGAGCCAGCTGGGACTATGGATTGAACCGCAGCACATCCTCCCTCGCATTTGGAAAAACATATGTTTGTGACTTGTGTCAGGAGAGGCAACAGCATTTGCTGTACACTTTAACATGCCAATGCTGCTGCAAAGCAGGAAGTCGAAGTCTGGTCAACTACCATGATATAACAAGAAAAAAACAAAACAACTGCACAAAGTGCCAGTCATCATTTCCATTCTCAAGCATTCCCCATAGCGAAAATACGGAATTGACACGCTCAAACAACTGCAGTTGAG
Source organism: Rissa tridactyla (assembly GCF_028500815.1). Classification (NCBI taxonomy): domain Eukaryota; kingdom Metazoa; phylum Chordata; class Aves; order Charadriiformes; family Laridae; genus Rissa; species Rissa tridactyla. Next base: position 3,183,012 of record NC_071473.1, read on the forward strand.
TGGCGTTAGGATGCCATCTTCTGGCTAGCTGATAGTTTACAGCACTAGGCTTTCTTGGTTTAATTTCTTATATATCTTCTCTCAAGATTTTATCAAAATATGAAAGATACTGCAATATAAGATGGGATCTAAAATGCTAAGTACAATACCTGATCTGCCCTTCTCATGAATTTTTTATGCTGGCATTCTTATTCTGTATGTTTTGATCATTGGATCGAAAGCACTGAGCTATGAGAAAACGAAAAACCCTACACAAAAATGCAAGTGTTCATCTAGGAAGTGAACACAGATGAACTATTGCTCAACAACTGTTCTTTTTCCTCGAAAAATGTCACCAAAACCTCAAGATGGTATCCAAGGCAAATTCCAGGTTCCCTTTGTCACTTTGAACGTATAACATTAGCATGCGTGCTGAAAAAAATGACACTCCACAGGTATTTACATCAGCCTGAGGTGCCCGAGACAGAGGGTAATGGTTTAACCGACGAAGAGATGTCATCTGTCTCAGAAAGCTGGTCACCAGCACGAGAGAACTTTACCAGTTTAAGTCGTATTAAGACGTTAAGTGAGGCAACACTTCAGATAACTGGAAAACACTAGAGAGGGACACTGGACTTGCCCTTGTCTGTACCACCGCACCGAGATCACCGTCTCCAGCCTTTGGAAGGCCTGTCCCACCAACCGGAGTGTCACAGCGGTGGTGTGGGATGGCGGGCGTCACTTTTTACCTCACGGAAAACGTTATTTAAAAAAACACACGTGTCTTGCAGAGATTTATCACAACGCTCGAACGAGACCTGCCATAATCGACCCGCAGCTGGCCTGAACGTGGCTCGCTGAGCTAGCAAGCCGCTCCCGTCGCTTGAGACCCCACCGGACGACGGCAACTCCATCCCGCCATATCACCCGGCCCCTCCGCGGGGCTGATGTGGCGGCTCCCGTCGGGCCGTACCATGTGGCCCCACAGCCCGCGGGGGGGGTGCGGCACCTCCCCCGTGTACTCGCCGCGCCCCAGCACAAGAGCGCCGCCTCGCGCCTCCCCCTCTGCGCCAGCTTAGTAGCGCCCGCGCGAGCACCGCCGGCCCGCGGGCGAGCGCACGGCGGTGGGGTTGTGGGGGGGGTGGCGGGCAGGTCTGGCGGCAGTGTGCTGCCCTGTCACCTCCCGCCTGGCAGGGAAATACGCCGAGCTGCCCAGAATGCGGGAGGGCTTTGCTCTACGTCTGCGCAGTTAAATGTCCCGGCGCCTCCTGCTTTCTAAAAAATGGTTCGGCCGAACCCCACCTCGGTAGACGGGAAAGCGGCGCCATCTTGGGCTCAACCACAGCGAGGCGCAAAACTGGGGGGTGGGGGGTGGTGGAACTGCGTGTGTTGCGGGGCGAGAAGGAGAGGGACCCGCCGCTGGCTGAGCGAGAGAACAGACCAGCAGCTAGGGCGGAGTGGGGAGAAGGCAGCGTTGGGCAGAAGCTGCGGCGGGGCCCGGGTTGGGTTTCCCCCCCATACCCCCCGTTCCGCGCCGGTTGGTAGGCGCCGCTGCGCGAGGCCCGCCGGGCCTGGCGCACATGGCCCGGCCGTAGGCGCCTCCCCGCCCCTCCCCCGCCCCTTTCCCCGCCGCGCTCGAGCTGTCCGCGCGCGGCCGGCCCGGCCCCGCACCCGGCCCCATGCAGGACACCGAGCAGAGCCCGCCCGCCGCCCCGCCGGCCCGCGACCCCCAGCAGGCGGACGGGCCCCCGCCGCCGCCCGCGGAGCCGCCACCGCCGCCGCAGCAGGAGGAGGAGGAGAAGGAGCAGGAGGAAGAGGAGGGCGAGGGGCAGGAGGAAGGCGGCGAGTCTGAGGCGCCGCCGAGCCCCCCCCCAGCCGCCGCCCGCCGCCGAGGAGGCTGCCGAGCCCGAGCAGCCGCCACAGCTGCCCTCGCCTCAGCCGCAGTCCGGCCGCGAAAGCCCCGAGAAAGCGGAGGCGGAGCCCGAGGCCGAGCCGCCGGCCGAGCCCGAGGCCGAGCCAGCGGCGGAGGAGGCCCAGACCGAGGCGCCGGCGGAGGCCGAGCCCGGCGCGGGGAAGGAGGATGGGGAGGCCGCGCCCGCCGCCCCGGCCGAGCCCGAGGACGAGATTTCCTTCAGTGATCCCGAGGACTTCGTGGACGACATCAGCGACGAAGGTGCGGGCCTGGGCCGGCGGCGGCGCCCGGGCCTGGTGGGGCCGGCCGTGAGGGGAAGGGAGGGGCCGCGGGGAGGCGGGAGAGCCCCGGCGGGGGCCCGGCCCTGCCCGCCGCCGAGGGGCGCGGGGGAGGCCGCGGTGCGGGCCGGGCCGGGCCGGCGGGGCCTCTGTGGGGAGACCCTCCGCGTCCCCCGGGCTCGGCGGGTCCGACCGCTGGCTCTTCCCCCGCCCGCCCTGGCGGTGTGGTAACGGGCTGCTCGTAACGCTAAGGACACGTCTTCATCGCAGCAGCGTTTGTGGAGTGAGCCTTATTCTGCTGTGTCTGTGCACCGTAGGGGTTGCTGCTGTTCTTAAATTCACGATTAAACCTGAAGTACCGATCTGTGGGCTGCCCTCACAAAGTGGAATCATCAACTCGTGTGCTTTCCGTTTGACTCCATTAGTTACGCTCGACTGTAAAAACAGAAGTTTTAACTTGCTGACCAGATGTCTGCAAAGTAGATTTCATTGTTCTATCTTTTCCACGCATCCAGAGTGAAATCCATAGATAAATACAGGGTTTGAGGAGAGTTAGTGCTCATGAAGATGTGATGTAGGTGCTTTGCAACAAGAAAATATGGGAAAACTATTTCTGGCAGTTGAAAATGCAAACGTAGGCGCTTACAGAAGTATTGGATATTGCTTGTCTTTAAATGGCTAATCGATAATTATGGGAATACCTAGTTTTGGCATATAGAAGTTAGAACTTTAGTTTAATATTTTTTTCAGGTAATTTTTTCTAGATAAATCATCTCAGTTCCCTAATAGCACTTATTTTGCCAGTGCTTCTTCTAGCATATGTGCCATTGTAGGGTGTTACATATGGGTATCCTACGCATTGTAGGGTCTTAGGTTGCATGTATCAGAACTGGAAAAACGTTTCTTAAAGCATTTGATAATTTGTTCATAAGTCAGTTACTTCAATTGGCAATGGAATACAGGTGATATATATGCCTTCTAGTGTTTTAGTCCTGTGTTTAGCTTAATAAGACAGCAGAACAAATATCTTAAAGTAAGAAAGTGTTTGCTATTCTCAATTTATTAGCCCATGTATAGCTCTTTTAACTTGTACGTTTGTTTCTCAAAGACACTTTGGCAAAATTGTCTGCAAGTATGTAGCTGGATTCTTTTTGTGTAGTTAAGTGTTTGCATGATACACTGTGTCTACATGTAGGATTATTATGTTAATTTCTGTCTGTTCAGAAACTAGGCATATTTTCCATCCTCACCAATTTTATTGTTAGGGATTGATTTCGTTAACTTCTCAGCTGTATGAATAATACAGTGTTAGTAGCTGAATTACAGTGTTTAGTCACTCTTGCTGGTCTGGCTTTCCATCTGAGTGTTAATTGTTGAGCTTCCTTATTCCTTTCTCCTTATCCTGATGGCTCCCCAAGGAGAAAGGCAGTCCCCCAGTGTCACTGAGCCAAGGCTCATTTCAATGCTTGTGATGTTACATCTTCAGGAACACCTTTGAGCTGGACCAGCTTCAGGTTTGGACCATCTCAGGTGCATTACTTCAACTTTTTTTGCCAGAGTGGTGTTGGCATGGCAGCACAGCTGATCCAAGCTCAAGCACAAGAAGGATGTGTCAGATAACCAGTTAGGTGCAATGAAGCTTTAGTTTGGATAATGATAGTAGTCCTTAAAATACGGCCAGCTGAAGATAGCTGGGTACCCACCACACCCCGCTTTTCTTGTGGGTGGAGTAAGAGCTGGCTAAACTAGCTTCTTACTCTTTGAAGATTTCCTTTGTTCACAATTTTGAATTTAAGGCAGAGAAGTGGAACAATGTAGGTATTTGTCTTTAATCTGTTACCCTGTAGTGTATCAAAACTGTATTGTATTCTTGCACATGAATCTAAATATGCATTCCTTTGTCTGTAGGCCTCCAACGTCTTTTGTGAGAAGTTGTTATGAAAAAATGACTAATAGAGCCTAAAAAATTACCCTTTTGTGTATTTTTTTTTTCTCATAGGCTTCTGTGGAAGTGTCCTTGTGGGACATGCTTTCGTTTTATATGCAGGGAAAAACTAAGATAGGGGATTATAGGGTAAATAAGAAATGTACGTATTATTTTACTGTAATATCAGGTATTTAAATTAATCTTTTCAGTCCTTACAATTACTCTAGGCATAGTAGACACTTCACTGGGTGTGTTCTAAATCCTGGGCAAGTGGTTACCTATCCACAGCTTCAGTGTATGGTCAGCTGCCTGGAGAATGGCTTCCTTCTGAAAGATTATCTTGAGGTCCAGTAAATACTAGGATGTTAACTTGCAGCACTCATCTGTGTTCTCTTCTGGATCTGTGACAATTTGAGTCAGCTTTCAACTTTGCAGCAAAAAGTTAAAGAAGGAGGGGAAGGTGATCCAAAATTCCTTTGGCAGTAACTTAAACCACTTTTAGTCTGTGCCGTAGAAAATACTCTCTACAGAGTGATTCCTTATACCCACTGCTGTGCTTTTGAAAGAAATCAGGTTTTTGCTCTATGTTCCATTTTTCTTCTACTTCTTTGCCTACCTATTTGTTTCAAATAGTGCTCTTGAAGTTGTCATTGTCTGTGACTGTGCTTACTCCTTACAAGACTGTGCCTTGTAAGGAGGCACCTCATTACAAGAGGACCAGTGCCTCTATCTTCCTGTGAAGTTTTTTGCTCATCCGCAATGACCTGTATGGTTTTGTGCCATCAGAATATCTGTTGTTACCTCTGGATTTTTTTAATGAACTTTTCTTGTGCTTGACTTTTTCCCAATTTTCAATCTGCTGTTCCCTGCTAAGGGCTCTTTTACTGTGGTACTTCAGCCACAGCTGCAGAGTTAAGTCCTTCCGAGTGTACTCCCTTCTGCATGTGGGAAACTTCAACAATGCTGTAAGCAGTCTCTTCCCAGTAGAAAGAAACTTGAAGCTGACAGTGCAGGGACTGAACAAACAGTCTCACCAGCAAGTACTCTCAAAGTTTGTAAGATGATATAGGAAAGGGGATTAGTATGGTTGAAGAATATCCAGAGTATAAAAAGGTGTGTGCTTGTCTTCGCTTGCTGCATGCTTAAATATGGCTTTAAGTTTCTTGTCTTAGACCTTCATTTCTGTGTTTAATTAAAGGTTTAGATGGAGCGTGAGTTCTCAAACATAATTATAATGATGCTAAGACATGCAGAGCTTCCAGTATGGCAGATAGTTTTGAATTATGCTAAAATTCTTGTAATGTGGGAGGGAGGTACATGTTACATTTCTTTTTATCAAAGTCATCTGGTTATAATTTGAGCAAGGTTACTAGTCAGAGCTTGAGTAATAAATCTTATAGTTGTCCGCTTTATTGGCAATTTTGAGGACTTCTTGAGCCAGTTCCAACTCCTTAAACAAGCTAATAGTGTACATGTTGATGTCCTCAATGTAAGGTATTTCTTTAAGAAAGATTTCAAGAGTTAACTGCTTGAAGTTTGTCAAGAAACTGTGTAAACATTCCTCTTAGCAAGGAAGTCTTGTTGGAGTGCTGTGTATGCACTTCAGTTGTTTCTCTGGTAGTACGTTCATTCACTACCAAGTTTCTTAAATGACTCTCGAATAATTTTCCTGAAACTTGAAGTCTCCCTCTTCTCTTACTGTCACTATTCTTTTCACCTTTCTGTCTTCCTCCTCAATGATGTAGACTGGTGCCTTAGTTTCATGTATGCGTTTTCTTTGCAGAATTACTTGGTGATGTACTGAAAGATCAGCCGCAGGAAGCAGATGGAATCGACTCAGTAATCGTTGTGGATAATGTTCCCCAGGTTGGACCAGACCGACTTGAGAAACTGAAGAATGTCATCCACAAAATATTTTCCAAGTTTGGTAAAATTATCAATGAATTTTACCCGGAAGCAGATGGGAAGACAAAAGGGTAAGTGCTTATAACTTTTACTGGAAATTGGATTGAAACACTCCTCTGACTTACCCTTGATTACTAGTGTCAATACTTTATGGCCAGTTTTTATGGTGACCTCACAGTCATGCTCATCGCTTTTTTCTACCTTAGTCTGTACGATCCTGACATCCAGTTTCAGTGACGAGCACAAGTTCCCGAGGGAGCCAAGAAGCTTAATAGCTCATTAAGCTACAGTGTTGGGGGGTATTAATTATGGTACTAAATGAGGGGGTTTTTGTTAATTTTCTGTCATGGCTACTGAATAGGTTAAAGGTCTGTTTTAGTTAAAAACTTAGGAGCAGTGGATGTACTGTTGCAAAATGGACTGTCAATATTATGTCTCTGGTTGCCAGTGCTTACGCTTACATTAGTGACTCCAGCTTTCTTAAGTTCATCAAGCCCTTTCCAGGGCCCTTTTCCCCTTTGCAAACTTCTGATCCCTGTTCCTGGTTAATTGCAGCGTCTGAAATTGAGAAGAAAGCTAACCAGAAATTATCAAGTCCTAAAGGGAGAGGGCAAGGGAGAGAAAGTTTCTCTCCATAAAACCAGGGAAAAATCAGTCTGATAAATATGAGGTATTACTGGGGTTGGAGTAGCATATATTCCAGACTTTAGGATGAATTCATAGTTTAGAAAGCATAAAAAAAGGTGGGTTTTCTGGAGTGGAGGGATTGCTGATTCTGTAAGGTCAGTGTGAGAAAATTGTTCTGTCTCTGTGTTCGTGGCCCTCTCTGAGGCAGTATCTGACAGTCTTCAGGATACTGTTAATTTTAAGTCTGCTGTGCTACGAGCTAGATTGGATGAGTGGCAAGAAGGAAACTGAATTATATTCAGTGTAGTTGAAAAACAAGAGTGGTGCTTTGTGATGCCTATAACAGCAAGATTTACAATTTCTAAACATGATCTGTTATTCAGCTGGAAAGAGCTGTGTACTTAACCTGCCTGTTACTAGCTCTCATTGTTCTCATTGTGTTGCATTGAACTTGCATTTGTCACTTGGTCTAGCCCATTTACAGAAAGGATATCAGTTTAATTCAGGTCAAGCCAATACAGCTGAAAAGTGTATATGTGCCTGTAGCCAAAATGGAGATTAATTGCTTTTGACCCTAATTGGTTAGTGGCAAGACAAGAAGTTATTTTGTAGATGCTCTGTACTGAGTTCTTAGTTCATCCCCATTGTTTCTTTTTTATTTTATTTATTTATTTGCTTGCGTTTTTATTATGAGCCTGTTATGTAGTCAACGATGATTTCCTACTTTTGTCTTCCTTCATTGTAGGTACATCTTTCTGGAGTACATGTCTCCATCTCATGCGGTGGATGCTGTGAAGAATGCAGATGGATACAAACTGGATAAACAGCACACTTTCAGAGTCAACCTTTTCACGGACTTTGATAAGTGAGTGCAGCTATCGTGTATATCTGTAGATTTTGGGATTCTAATCAAGAGTACCTGCACGGAGTGTAACCAATCAAATTGCTCTTTCAGGTACATGACAATCAGTGATGAATGGGAAATCCCTGAGAAACAGCCATTTAAGGATTTGGTAAGGACTTTTTGGAAGAGTGGAAAGAATATTCAGCATAATATGAAATGATTACTTCATTGCTGGAGTGTTCACGTGAAAATAGAAACGATGGTTTAATAGTGTTGTTATAAGTAGCACTAGTGATCACATGTTCCTGTTCCTTCATTCTCAGTGTCATGAAGTGACAGGAGCAGCTTAGTGGTTCTGCTTAGTAGTTCTACATATGGTAAAACTTAAGAGTAAACAATGATTTTGCACAAGTCATTTAAAAATAGAATTTCGAAAGCATCTTCTCATATTTTTTAATGTTTGAGGCAAACTTCTGTGTTTGTTACCGCTAGCTTGTGAAAAGTCCTGTGGGGGAAGGAAGGGTTAGTTTAAAAAAAAAAAAAAAACCAAACACTAAGAAAACCCTTATAGTTATTTTAAGTAGGAAGCGTTAAAAGTCATCAGACCACCTTGGAGGTCCACCTTTTTATGATCTGTTCTCTTAGCCTCCAGTAACTGGTAGTTTGAATTGTTTAATTTCACTTTAAAGACTTGTTTGCAATGGTAAGACTCCAAAGTTCCACGCTCTGTGTAAGACCGACCTCCACCTGCCAGGTAGATACTAATTTGGGGAACGTGTCTTTTTACCCTTTAACTCATCAATAATCTTCTTGCTTCTTTTTTTCTTAGGGGAATCTTCGATACTGGTTGGAAGATCCTGATTGTAGGGATCAGTACAGCGTGATCTTCGAGTCAGGAGACCGGACCTCCATTTTTTGGAATGATATCAAGGAACCTGTTCAAATTGAGGACAGAGCAGTGAGTGTCCTGGAAGTGCTGTACATTGCAGCTACACTGTCAGTCTCATTCACTTTATGACACTTCGGGTTTTTCATTTTTAAAACGATATTTTTTTCCTCATTGTTGAAATACTTTTCCTTCTGAAGAGGAGCGGTGAAATTACATCCTTTAGAATTAGCCTTAACTGCTTAGGTAAAACAAATGTAGAGTTAACTTGTTTATGGTGGGCGTTTTGTTTTTTGTTGTTTTTTTTTTTTTTTAACTGGTCCATAATGCCTATTTGCTTCCTTCGTCTGTACATTATACATGATTCAGAAAGACCTGAAAATGCAACGTCAGTGTTTGAGGAGTAGTACTATTCATTAGAGCTGAGTATGTGCTAAAGTATGCTGCTTCTGATGACTTTTTGCTGACCGCAAAGGTGCAAAAGAGGAATAGCTGGTTTGGTAATAGCATATAAAAGGGAGAGTTAGCGTGCCTGTCTGCTGCAGGCAGCTGACTTGCTGAGAACTGTTGGTACCCAGAAGCATTTTCTTTAATAACCATTACACATTACAGTAGAAAGAAGTTGGCTCTGGGATGATGAGTAATTTTGCTCATCGCCGTGGTCTGTACTGCTGATATCTCTCTAATTTAGCTGAAGGTCAGGAGCGGTATTGTTTTGAGAAATTTGAAATAACACCCTTACTTCTAAGAAGAGTATGTTCTTTCCAGGACTGAAAGACAACAAGGAAACCCAAGCCTCTTAGGTGGGTTTAATTGTTACTGTACAAAGGTTGTCACCGTACCTGGAAAATGTTTTTGGTGATCAGTAAGTTGAAAATGTCTCAATTGACAGTTTCCAACTGGAAGAATAAGTACTGTGCATTATGTGCATGAAATTAAACTCCACAACTAGTCCAAGGTATCACTAAATCCGAGATCTTCACTTAGTAAATGGATTTGTAAAATGTGATGCTACAAACCACACATTTAATTCTTTCCCTTTTAGGGGAATCCATTGTGAAATTAAACCTTTGCATGTACTTGTTTTATTTTTTTAAATGCAGCGGTGGACAGAAACTTATGTACGTTGGTCCCCGAAGGGTACCTACTTGGCTACGTTCCACCAGAGAGGCATCGCACTTTGGGGTGGAGAGAAGTTCAAGCAGATTCAAAGGTTTAGTCACCAGGGAGTGCAGCTTATCGACTTCTCACCCTGTGAAAGGTATGGTGTATGGCATTGATTTGGGCAAAGGGATGAAGAGCATGAAGCGCGCACATTCTGGCTGCTGTGCTTTCAAATCTTGTGTGGGTGGAGTATTCGGTTTTCTTTTGCCTTTGGAAGTACTGCTTTCCATGTGTAAATCCTTCTTAGAGTGAGTGAAACTCTGCCTGGCTTTTCTTTGACTTCAGGAAAGATACTTAACGTAATCTGGAATAATTGGTCTACAAAACTGAGCTGCCAAGTTCTGTCAAAGACGTTATTATCCCAAAGGAGAAGACCATGTTTTTTCCTCTTTAGTTGGATGGGATGTCTCCAGTGTTAGATTTCTAGTTCTCTGAAAAGTTTCAGTTGAGTAGCATCCTCCAAATCTGTAGTACTGAAATTAATTCCTTAAGCATTCTTTAACGTTAAAGGGCTCTGTAGAGAAGGCTAAAATAATTTCAGGACTGAGATTTTATTTGGAAGCAATTAGGTTTTATGTTTTATTGCGTTAAAGACAGATTATTTATCTTTAAATGGAGAAGTCTAGCATACCTATAGTTCAGGTTGGCTAAGGTCAATGGATTTATGTTCAGTTCGAAACCAGTGATGTTCTCATGGCAAAACTATTTAATTAGGTAACAGTGTATTTGGTGAGTTTCCCCTTTCTTGTAACATCAGTATGGGAAGACTTGCACTTCCCTTGCACAGGGAAATACTGTGTCTTGGAAGCTTTCTCTCCCTTTATCATACTGTTCTTATTTCTTCCTCCTCTCTAAAAAATCCCATTAGAGAAACTGCTGTTTGAAAGTGCACTGTATTTAAATTTTATTTGGATGAAAGCCTGCTTGTGCTGACATATTGGATGAAGTTTCGATAGTGAAACCGATTATTTCTTTTGTAGGTACTTAGTGACCTTCAGCCCTTTGATGGACACGCAGGATGACCCTCAGGCCATTATCATTTGGGATATTTTGACAGGGCAAAAGAAGCGAGGATTCCACTGTGAAAACTCAGCTCACTGGCCTATTTTTAAGTAGGTTGAGAAACAGAATTAGAATAGAGAGAACAAGTAGTCCCAGACTCCGTTTAATAAAAAGGCAGTTCGTATCTAATATTCTTTCTTTTTATTTGCTTAGATGGAGTCATGATGGTAAATTCTTTGCTCGAATGACTTCAGATACCCTCAGTATCTATGAAACACCTGTAAGTCCTTCCTGTTTTTTGCATAACGCTTATTGCATTACAATGTCAGTCTTTCCCATGGTATCTATTTTAAAGGATACATTTTAATAATACACTCTAGAGCTGGGCTTAAAAGGGAAGAAATCCATTTGCTCTTGTCTTGTTCTTTCCTGGGTGAAAAACTTTAGCTGAGCCTCACAGTAAATTTCACAGCACACTTTTAGAAGGACTAGACAGTTCAATATACTACTTACAAGAGTCAATAAGGATCACGGTTATGTGATGCCTCCCAGCTCTTGGTAGCAGATAGAATCATTTAGGTTGGAAAAGACCCTTGGGATCATCGAGTCCAACCATCAACTCCACTCTACAAAGTTCTCCCTTACACCATATCCCTTAACACCATGTCTAAATGAGTCTTAAACACGTTCAGGGATGGTGACTCCGCCACCTCCCTGGGCAGCCTATCCCAGTGTCCGACCACTCTTTCTGTGAAGAATTTTTTCCTGATGTCCAGCCTAAACCTACCCTGCTGCAGCTTGAAGCCATTCCCTCTTGTTCTATCGCTAATTACCTGTGAGAAGAGACCAGCACCAACCTCTCTACAATGTCCCTTCAAGTAGTTGTAGAGAGTGATGAGGTCTCCCCTCAGCCTCCTCGTCCTCAAACTAAACAGTCCCAGCTCCTTCAATCGCTCCTCATAAGAGTTATTCTCCAGGCCCTTCACCAGCTTCCTTGCCCTCCTCTGCACTCGCTCCAGCACCTCGATATTTCTCTCGTTTTGAGGTGCCCAAAACTGAACACAATACTCAAGGGGTGCTGAGTACAGGGGGACAATCACCTCCCTCCTTCTGCTGGTCACACTATGTCTAATACAAGCCAGGATGCCATTGGCCCTCTTGGCCACCTGGGCACACTGCTGGCTCACGTTCAGCCGCTTGTCAATTAGAACCCCCAGGTCCTTTTCTGCCAGGCAGCTCTCCAGCCACACTGCCCCAAGGCTGTAGCGCTGCAGGGGGTTGGTGTGGCCCAAGTGCAGGACCCCGCACTTGGCCTTGTTGAAGCACATTCCATTAGCATTGGCCCATCGGTCCAATCTATCCAAGTCTCTCAGCACCAGAGAACCCAAAATGCATTATAAATTGCAGCCTAATCTAGTCTGTTTTGCTTTTTCATCATAATTCAGGCTGCTGTGCTCATTAATTCTATACAGCAATTTTTATTTTATTTGTAATTGTGGTATACAAACATTCATAATAAAAAATAGGGATACAGGATCTCTGAAAACTACAGTTTCCTAGTTTATGTGCTCTAATAATAAGAGTAGAAGGGGTGTGTGTAAATTCAAGAATGTTACTAACTTGAAAATTCACATCTTTCTCTTCTTTTAGTCTATGGGTTTGTTGGACAAAAAAAGCTTGAAAATCACTGGGATAAGGTGAGTATCCTTTCGTAAAGATACACTGGGTGTAACCCCTACTCTTTAGTGAAGTGTATGGTTTTGATAACGTTGGTCATGTAGCAAGTTTAAATAGCAGGTTAAAAATCTGTTTTGGTATGATATGTGTAAGGTTATTAAATTGTCCTCAGTTGCTTGTCTGTATCTGTCGTTATTACTGAGAGTTGATATTTGTCTGCAACATTCAGATACAATGATTAAAATGGTTTCTGCTTGTAGTATCTCTAACTAAAAATTAAAATGGCATATTTTTAACTTTCTTCCTGTAGAGACTTCTCATGGTCTCCAGGTGGTAACATAATTGCTTTCTGGGTGCCTGAGGACAAAGACATCCCAGCAAGAGTGACTTTGATGCAGCTGCCTTCTAGACAAGAAATTCGTGTGCGGAATTTGTTCAATGTCGTAGATTGTAAACTCCACTGGCAGAAGAACGGGGATTACCTGTGTGTGAAGGTAGACAGGACTCCCAAAGGCACACAGGTAAGTGGATTCTGATTATATTCATAAAATTTGGTTCTGTCTTATGCTGACACCTCATTTTCTTACAGTACTGTCTTTTAATGTAGACAATGTAAATTATGTGATGTCAAAGCTATTTTTCGTTTTAATTTGAGGCATGTGGAGAGCAAAAGGTATGTAATATTTGCATCCAAGATTTGCTTTGACTTTAGTGGCATCTTGGACTTCTGTTGGGAGCTATACGCCTCATCTCTTTTCCTACTCACTGATAAGCAGTTGTTGAACAACCCATAGGTCACGGTGCACAATGTGCCTTAAGTTTGTCTGTCTTAATTACACTTCACAACAGTCTGAAAAGAAACAAATGCTTTTGTGCAATTCTTCAGTTATCCTTTATCGGAACAGAAACATTTAGAATGTGTTCCGTGATGAGGTACACAGTATTTATCTGCTCTCATTAAAGAAACAAATCTTGATTCTGTCTCTCGTCCCGCGTCCTGCCAGGCTAATTGCGTACTTGTCCTTCTACGCTTAGCAATAAAAGCATTTGCTCTACTGCTTCTGTGCTGGATAATGAGCTGATCTTGGCCTTTACACAGGGAGTAGTGACCAACTTTGAAATATTCCGAATGAGAGAGAAACAGGTGCCAGTGGATGTGGTGGAAATGAAAGGTAATCCCAAGTATTTCCTTACTTTTGATCTTTAACTTTTTTGAGTAGATGCTTGTATGGTTCTTAGAAATTCTTGTCAACGTGTGACATAATTAAAAAGTTAACTCTTTTGAGAGGGGCTACAGTATTCATGTTGTAAGGCTTCTCATGTAAAAATGAGAAAACTTCTGTTGCTATTTGTGCTTGTGATTGACTTGAAAAATTACAGAATTTGAAAATCTTTTATTAATAAAGATGGTAGGGCTGGTAATATGAGCGTATTCTGTAGAAGATGAGAGACGTTGGAGCTATTGTTTGACTGAAACACTTCCCATACCTCCCTGCATTTGCCTTATCAACCTGTGTTTTTAAAAGGTAGTCTGTATGGTGAAGTCTGTTAACTGATGGGTTCCCTTTCTTCGGCATCTTGGTTTTCTTTGGTAACTGCTTGAAATCAAAGCTTTGTATTGCCTTTTGACAGAGTGTTGACTCCTCTTTTTTTTTTTTCTTTTACAGAAAGCATCATAGCCTTTGCGTGGGAGCCAAATGGAAGCAAGTTTGCTGTGTTGCATGGAGAAACTCCACGAATTTCAGTTTCTTTTTACCATGTTAAAAACAATGGGAAAATAGAACTCATAAGTAAGTGACTGAAAAACAAGTTAAAGGTGTGGATGCTAAGCATTTTGCATGGCAATAGATGCAGTAAACTCAAAATTGTGGCTGTTTGTGGTGGATAGTATGGCAATAGGTGGTATGCCTGACGTTGTATTCCAGAAATCTTAATTTTCTGGTGTCAGCTAAACTGTTTTCACTTTGAATTAGTCCAGGATATGGGAATAAAAGGCCTACAAGCCAGAATAATTTTGTGGCCTTGGGAAGTTCATGTGAGGTGATAGCACAGATTTGGCTCACTTTAAGATAAAATTTATTCCCAAGTTAGGTGTTGAGATCTTCTGATATCCTTCTTTTCTTTCTTCTGCCAGCTTTGGATGTTCTGGTGCTACTGGGTTTTAGAAGTGTAGAGCTAAGGACTGTTGTTAGGACTTGCTTGCAGAGTTCAGAAGTGTCTTCAGGAATGGTTGGAGTTGGCTGCTTGTAAGCTAACTGATGGCATTGGATTGAGATCTTCTTCTGAATTTCTTTTGTTTCTTTCCAGAAACGTTTGACAAACAGCAGGCAAACACGATATTTTGGAGTCCTCAAGGGCAATTTGTAGTGTTGGCTGGCCTCAGAAGGTGAGTACTGCGCAGGTTACTGAACACCACATTAATTTTAAGAAGGAAAAAGACTAGAGTATCTCCTCAAGAAGTACTTGGTATCTCCATGAACATTGCATTACTATGTAATCTTGAAATAGCTTTGCAAAGGAAGGGTTGCAATTTCATAATGTAGCTTGGTCCTTTGTAACTCTTACTTGCTATTTTTGCCACATCAAAAGAAGAGTGGATATTTAGAAACACTTTTCATCTGTTAAAGTTAAATATTGACTCTCAACTAACCCAGTTTGCAACATGCACATGGCTCTTGTAGTGCATTTGTTGTTGTCATAGCCTCGTGGGCAATACCTCTTAATGACAAAGCTCTTGTAAAACAGCTATCAAGAAAGTTTCATGTTAGAGCAAGTGAAAATTATTTTTATTAACCAGTTGATTAGTATTTGCCTTTACATACTTTCAGACAGGCGCTGCTGTTCATCTTGGAAATCTATTTCTTTCTTTAATCTTGTCTTCGCTACTTAAATATGTCTAAGCATATGATTGTTAAACTTTGGCTGTAACTTGCCTATAGTATGTTTTCATGGTGACTTTTAAGAACTGAAATAAAATGGGTTAAGGGTCACTGAACATAGACACAAAAGTGTCATTCTTATTTGGATTTTTGTTTTTATTCATCGCATTGCTTTCTAGCAACAGAGACTGGTATGAGCCTGTAAAGATGCAGCTTGTGAAATGCTTTTAAAAAACCAGGTTACACCAGTGTGTAAAGCAATCTGTCTTGTTTTTTCCTTTGCAGCATGAATGGTGCCTTAGCATTTGTGGATACATCTGACTGCACCATGATGAATATTGCCGAACACTATACAGCTTCAGATGTGGAATGGGATCCTACAGGCAGATACATTGTGACTTCTGTGTCTTGGTGGAGCCACAAGGTACTAAGGCTTTCTTTTTTTGTTTTCTTTTTTTCTTTCTCTTCCAGAGGTGTTGGAAAGGGCTATTCGTTAGGAAGAGAAAATGAACAGCTGTCACCGATCATATGACTTAAAACCTGCACCATAGTTTTATATGCCTATTTCTTATCAGTATTTATTTAGGCCATTAGCTTTACTGGTTTTCCAGAATAAGTTCTGGAAGGGCAGTTCATGAGTCTAAACAGAGTGTCCTTTTTCTGAATTTTCATTATGTCTTTAGCAGTTTGAAACTTGATCTCCTTGTGGTCCACACAGAACAGCAGGATTTATTGCATCTGTCACTACTTTTGCATGGTTCCAACCACTGCGTTGTAATCTTCTCGTGTACAGTGTAGAATCTGAGACTTAAGAATATGATAGAAGGGCTGGCTTAGTTTTAAACTGTTGTGATCCTCCAGAAGATAATTTCTTGCAAAGCTTCAGTGGAACAAATATTTTGCTGAAGATTTGTGCAAGAGAGACACTTAACAAAAAGAGCACCCTGGTTCTGTTGTCTAATGGTGCTGATTTTATAAAAAAGACCCTTAAGACAGCGTGAGGACCAGAATGTTAAGTTACAGCTTATATTGACTGTGATGGTGCACTGCTCTTCCAGGTGGACAATGCATATTGGTTATGGACCTTCCAAGGCCGTCTCCTTCAGAAAAACAACAAAGACAGGTTCTGTCAGCTTCTCTGGAGACCACGACCAGCTACCTTGCTCAGCGAGGATCAGATAAAGGTAGTGTATTTCACTGGCTCTTTCTGCTGACATGGATTTGTTCTATTACCATACTTGGTTTACTTCTCCTTGAGGGTGCAGCTTGAACTGTTACAGAATCACACAATTGCCTTTTGCTCTGAATTGGGGTGGAGGGAGAAACAAAACAAAAAACCTAAACCCTAAACATACTGCCGTAGGAGACCTCACTTCTGGGAATGAGTGTAGATATTAACTGTTCTTTGAGCACAGAATAGAAATGGTGACCAGTTGTTCTTACAGTTAGGGTAAAGTGAAAGGGTATAAAGAATAACCAAATTGAATTTAGCTGTCCAGACTTCACTAATTGCATGTGTACAGAAGCATTTACATGACGTGTAAGCCAGGAAGAACAAGCAAAATTATAGCGAGGAGGAATTGCCTAGAAGAGAGATCGTTTTCAAAAATGCAAAGCCTGCTTAGGCATACTCAGTACGATGGTTTTGATTGATAGTCTGATATCCTAGTTGAAATAAAATTCCCTGTTTTACAGCAAATTAAGAAGGACCTGAAGAAATACTCGAAGATATTTGAGCAGAAGGATCGCCTGAGCCAGTCCAAAGCTTCAAAGGCAAGACATCTTCAGAATATAATAATGTAGATTAAATTCTTGTAACCTCTCCTTAGTCATTTTGTAATGGTGATATGTAATTTAAATTTCTTTTATAACAAATGTGTGTTCATTTCTGTCTAGATGTTTAGAGTTAGTTACAATAGGTAGTTCAGACAGGTGCTACTAAACTCTTCGGTTAAGCAGTAATTAATCTGGAGAGGCACTGGTGATATCTCATTAAGCGAAGGTGGTAAAATTTTTAGAGTTCTTAGTGACTTGCTGTATTAGCCAGTCTTTAGGTCTTTAGATTAAGAAAAGATCTTTTAAATAATAATAAAAAAAAAGCCCTCACCAAAACAGCTTTTTGATTACATAGGAGAAAAATCTTTTTTAAGTCAGTAGAAAGTATGTTCATGAGAGGAAAAAAAAAGGTTGACTTGCTAACAAATGCATCCCATGTGGATTTGAAAGTTTAACGACTTCTTCCTGCCTCTGTAGGAGCTCGTGGAAAGGAGACGTACAATGATGGAGGAGTTCAGAAAGTACCGCAAGATGGCACAAGAGTTATACATGGAGCAGAGGAACGAGCGTTTAGAGCTTCGAGGAGGTAAGCCACGCGTAGTACTTGTAAAGACTTGCTGCTAGATACCTGCTGCTTTTTACAAAATAACTACCTTGTTCTGGGGGTTCATCCACTTCTCTCCCTCTGTTTCCTGCCAAAGCCAGTCCCTTCTTCTCTGGAGGTTATTTATACTCTTTATGCTGAATCACAACAGAGCTCAATTTTTTTTTTCCATGGGAGAAAGATCAAATATTGCTGGCTGCCAGATTTTGCTATCAGTGTTTTACCTCACCTCTGTACATTTCAAGGCAAGCATTGGCTTGACCTTGGGATAAGACCACGAAGAGATTTATGTGCTGCATTTGACCAGAAAACCCTGTGGTGGGAGACAATAATGCTTGTTTGTCATTTAATGTATTTAGCATGTCCTTGTTATGAGCATCAAATCTTTCCCTTGCTGCCGTGTTTGATGCATTCAGTGTTAATGTTTTCTCTGTTCCAGGGGTAGACACAGATGAGCTGGACAGCAATGTCGATGACTGGGAGGAGGAGACTGTTGAATTTTTTATCAATGAAGAAATTATTACCCTTGCAGAACCAGAGTAATTAACAAAACTGTGGTAAGATGGCATACCTCTCAGTAGAGAGAAACTTTTTCTGTCAGCTGTTGCTATAGTTTCAATAATTTGCTTGGGAAAGTTAGGTCTGTCTGTTGCAGGAGTGAATATGTTATTTTTCTGAGTTGGTTTATGTCTTATCTGTGGCTAGAAGGGGATAAACAAAAGCTTTTTTTAAAAGTAATCACAGACAGTCAGATTGAGCTGTACTGAGCAGAATACTCTGTATGTCTTGTCTTCCCGGAGTGATCAAACCCATGTCAGAGTCAGGGTCAGCTTTTAAACACACTGAATTGCAGACTCTACAGTTCTGTCAGTAGAAGGAATTGTATTTAGTATTAGGTAGAAGTTCCACCTTTCGGAAGAATTGCATGTTAGTTGAAGACTGGACGGAGTTTAAATACTATACTGAAGATTATGCAGCAAGTTGACTGTGGGCTGATATAAATTTGAGTAGATGTTTAAATATCCACATGAACTCTGCTATCGTTTTCTAGAAATGTTGGGTAGAATTCAGGTAGTGGCAGGCTCTCATTACTGGCTGTCGCTCCTTGTGATTAAATGTTTTGTTTAATCCAGTGCTTTTGCCAATTCCTGTTTATGAATTCATATTATGTATTTGTATGTTGAAAATAGAGGCTACTTTCAGTCATTATTGTAGGAAATGTCCTTTAGGAAGCTTGATATTGTTGTATTGAGGAGGGAGAAGATATTTTAATAGTGAAGGCATGCGGGACTTAAAACCTGCACTGCATTCCTGCTTTGTCATGTTAGGCCTTCACTTAAGGGGAGGCTGGAAGAATGCCTTTTGCAGCTCTAAGTCACCCAACAGCTCTTCAGCCTCCATATATCTAAGGAGTCAAAGTAAAATATGAGGAGTGCCCCTCTTGTACTGGTAGAAAAAATTAATAGCCTTGACACCTTTGACTATAGCTGGATCTGGCTTATCTGTGTCCCATACACAGGAGATCTTTTATGGAAGGAAGGGGGAGAGCAGCTGCCAAGCGTCTGCATTTAAACAAACATCAGTTTAAGAATGGGTGAAAAACATGCTTTTGCAGCCTGTCATCAGCTAGCATCTGTGGGAAGGTTGAGCTCTTTGTATAAAGGCATAGTAGCTAACTCGCCTCTCTTTTTCCTTTTCTGCAGCACCACCATATCTTGTGCTGAAAAGAAGTTTGTTCATTTTCAGAAAGTCTACATCAACTTCGGAATTTTTAATCCATATTCTTGCACTCTGGAGGGGTGGATGCACCAGACTTTCTCCATTCTGACACATTGTAGTGCCTTTAAGTCTTGCTGCCTGCTGCAGTGAGATACCGGAAAGGCGCTGCTTTTAAATTTTTATTATTTTTTTTTAAGGGTTTGATTCTTTTTTTTTTTTCTTTTTAAATCCACTACTACCAGTATTTACTTACTGACTCCCGTACAGTACTTACCAACTGGCAGTTTTTGACTATTGCCAGCAAGGTGAGATTCATCGGTGCACCTCTGTCTTACACACACGCACGATGTTTCTGTTCCAGAACTCTTTCTATGTCCCGAGTGCATGGACAGGTGTTCATTTTGTTTGGGGAAAAGTCAACAGAACCATTTTTCGTATGATGTGTTTTAGTGTGCTGAAGCAGCACTACAGCGGGCTATATCCTCCTCCTTTCAGATTGTGAAAGGACATCTCCCTCAAAGAGCTGAATATGGAAATAAAAGCAGACCTATACTAAAACCAGGCTGGCTACGTGTTGTTTGTAGGGGGTCTTTCCCTGAATGATGAAAGTCAAACATACCCACAGTAATAGGAGTGTGTTGGCTGTATTGACTATAAGATTGCTTTGGATATTTTTTAAAATCTCGGTTCCTCTTGGCTTGTCTGGTTTTGTGTCGTGGCTTGGTTTTTACAGTGACGGTACGGCCCATTAATCTGACAAGTTGACCTGTTCACTATAGTGGAGCGACTGGAAAATGAGTGGATTTCTTAAACTATTTGCAAACCGATACTAGCCTCAGGAATTTCTGGATTAGTCTGAGTCTTATTAGTGAACATTGCAAACTTTCAGAGAAATGCTCTGTACACACATGCCTTATGCTCCCTCTTAGAATACCTACTTTCATTTCTAAAGCCCTTTGTGCTCAGAGGGGAAACGTGAATTTAAAGCTGGTGGAGCAACTTCTCTGTACTTGTATTTATGGGTAGAAATTCTTTTCTGGATATTGTCAGAGCAGTGAAAGAGATTGCTGGCCTGCTGCTTGCCCTTTGAGGGGAGAGGAGAGCGAGGATGTTCCTGTCTCCTCCTGAGCTGGCCAGTGGAATGGCTACTGTGAGCTGCCTTGGCTGGCTGTTTTTAAACCCTGAGGTCGCTCACACAGCGGTGTCTGGCAGATCTGCAGTGGAAGGCAGAGAGCACCCGTTGGGCACGGGGTAGCCCCACGTGGCTGGAAGCAGCCAAGGGACAGTCACGTTTTTAGTGCTCACTTTTCTTTGTCCTTAGGTGAACTTGCTGTGGTAGCAAATGCAGGAACCCCTCAATTGACTCCCATGTTCTCTTCACCAGGGAGACTCTACAAAATAATTGTTCCATAATGACGATACTGACTTAGTTTCAATAATTCACTCTTAAACCGGCGGGTGGCTTGTGTTTTTTTTTTTTTCCAGAAGCCTATATTAGTTTCCAGTTTTCTGCATTTGTTGATTCGTAATCAATATATATAGATGATTAAAGTTTTGTCCACAATATTTACCAAGCTCATCTCAACTGGACTGGAAAAAAAATATTTACTTTCTGGCAAAACAATGCAGAAGAACTTCTAGCACATCAAAGTTTTCCAGTAATGGCTTGAACTTCTATAGCGGGAATCAGTTCAGTTACCCTTTAGTTGGGAAGAGCTGACTTCTCAACCATTTTCTAAGTTATGAATTGAGTTAAAAGGGTATTTTTTTTTCCCCCCTGTCTCCACGCAATGAAGTTTTAATTAGGCTATTGTGTTCTATTCCTTGCCACTTTCAAAGTAAAGAAATGTGATGCCGATGTTAAACAAATTGAGTTCTCATCTAACACGTTCTCTGATGGTTCTCTCTGATCATCAGTTGCTGGGTGGGGTGGGGCACGGGAAACAAAGAAAAAACCTAAAACTTGATGCTCCTGTTGGAGCTTTGGAAGCTGCCAAGATGTCCTGACCAGCAGTTAAGGCCTATTTTCCTCGGTAATGCTGGCATTTCTAATGCTGCTCCCTTGAATTGCTATGTCTTCTCTGTAGTGTTTCTTATTGCAGATGGTTTTTGCAAACTATGTGCTCCTAAAATATCCGTATGGGTATGTATTTGGTAAACTAGTCCATTTGGCAAATTGGAATAACACGAGGACTTGTAGTAGGGAGGAAGAGTCTTGTTGGATTGAACCCATGGTGGTTTGTAGCTTCAAGTTTTCAGCCAGCGCCTCACCAGGGCTTCTGAAGGGTGGTCAGAACAGGAGCGGGTTTGTAGGTCCTGTAGAGAGAGATGGACAGATGGGGGGGAAAACAGCTTCCAAAAGGCAGTTGTACCTCCAGTGAATGCCTTCAAGGGCCCAGAATGTGGGCTGGGGGGAGAGAGAGGGGAAACAACCCTTGAGCATTAAGTAGGATAGTATCTCTCGTTGTGTCTGTTAACGTATTGTCTTAAGTGTTTTTAATGATTGTTCTTAAATAGCAGGATTAACTGGAACAATTCATATAATCCCAGTCTAGTCTCTGCTTTCACAGTCTTTATTTTGAATTTGTAATAAAGAAACATTCTCATGACCTTTTAACCATCTACAGCCCTTAATGCAAACTTCATAGAGCAAGTTTTGTTCACTTGGTATACCAAGTTTTAACTTCTTAAATTCTAATATTTTTTAATAAAGCCTTACTGTAACTTTTATGAGCTTTGACTTGTTTACTGTCAATAAATACTGAAGGCAAAAGGTGATCCTGTGGGGTTTTTTTTAATAGATTGTTGTAATGAATGGACTGAGGCTAAACGTGCTGAAGGATTGATTGCCTTGCTGAACGTAGGAGCGATGCCCCTGTGCGTGAAGAGACAATACCATGGAAGCTTGTACTTGGCTCAGGGAGGCAGCAAACGGTCTTGATGGCTGTTGGCAGTTCTTGTGCAGGGCTGGAGGGGCTCGGGTGCTTCTTGCCCAGCTTTTGGTGGGGCTGTGGACTCTGGTTGTACTGCGTGTTTGATCCTAGGGGAAGTCTGGCATCCTAGAGGGCAGAAAATGAAGGCTGTGGGCTGCTCATCAAGGGTGTGCAGATGGATTTGCGTGTAAAGAACTAATTTGGGCATGCAGGTGGGTCATGTTGCTTATCCTGACCCCCTTCACTGTGTCCCGTGGTGGCACGCAGCTTCCTGGGGTTCAATATTTCACTGCTGCCTCTCCTCCTGCTGTCCCCGCAGCCATCTCCTGGGGGAAGCGCAGGTGTTGCTTCTCCCTTCCCCAGGGAGGGTGATTGCTGCTGCTGCTGCCTCTGAACCGTTCCATCTCCTGCCTCTGCAGCCTTCTGAAGATCTCCGACTCGATGTGCACCTCCCTGGGCGAACCACCCAGCCCTGAGCCGGCATTGTCTGGCAGCTTGGCCATGAAGGAGCAGCAGCTTACGGTGAGTCCTCTTGCTTAGGGGAGGACATGGGATGGGGAGGAGCAGCTGGGTTGTACCCAGTTCCAGCATCCTTCCTGTGGCATTCCCCAGTTGTCCTCTGGTGTTCCTGGGCTCTTTGTGCAATGCTCTGTGTCATTTAAAGCAAAAGTTGTGTATAAGTACCCTGCAGAGGAGAAAAACCTACAGTAGGGGAGGTGAGGAGGGGTAACCAGGCAGGTGGTGGGTCTAAGTCCTCCTTGAACAGGGGTTTTCAGCGTGCCCATCTCTGGGATGTGTTTGAGTGACAGATTCATAATAAGCAGCTGGGATTTATGGTCCTGTCTGAGCCCTCACTGTTGCTCCGGGACCTCGGCATCTCTCTGTGGTGATCAGAGGAAGAGCAGTGCTTTGAAAATGTAATCTTTTCCCAAGTCTTAACCTTCAACCCTGTGGCTCTGTTAAACGGGAGCACTGCCCTCATGCTGTGCTGAAACACAACTGAGGCGGACACAGCAACCTCTGCTCAAAGTGGAATCGCTTAGAATAAAGTCACTAGTATCTAGAATACCTCGCATTCCTCTCTAATGCAAAAAAACCTTAGTACTTGGTGTGACCCGTCTCCACATGCTGCTTATTTGGGTTTGTTTTCTTGCCCTCGGTGGCCAGAGCCAAATACAGGGATTAACCGGACTATTCCGGAGGTTAAGGCTGTTTGAGAGGGATTTGCACTGTCCGCTGTCCCTTCTGCAGGACTTGTGATTATGGTGTGTGAGATATTTCCAAATGCTTCAAAAAGATGAGTTCAGCCCATGGGAATGAGATGCAACTCAGACGAGTTCAGGGAGATGAAGCAGCGAAGATAATTGCTGCATTCTTGCGAATATTAAAAGCTTTCCAAAGCCAGGGAGCCCCCCTGTGCTCTGAGATATTCACAGTGAAGAAATGTTCCTTTGCTGTTGCTGGAACTGCTCAGAAATGTGTACTACAGTGCTCAGGACTCAGAGCTGTTCGTGAAATGCCCATTAAATTGACGTGTAGCTTGTTATTGTGGAAATAAATCTGGTTCCTATAGTAACTAGTTTCCCGTGACTGGTGGGGCTGCAGAACAAGTCTGTTTCAATAATTGCACGCCCTCCTGATGAGGCATCATTTCTGTGCATTGTGCGGTGTTTTATCAGCATCGACTCTCCTGGCAGGAGCTGCTAAGGCGATGCTGCTGGAGTTTATGAAAGGGAAAACAGCTATGGAAAGGTGAAAATAGAATTTTTCAAATCTCTATCATTAGCTGAGACGCCAAGGGCAGCTTTTAGGTGGGATTTCGAATTGGTAGTCTTCTCTGGAGGGGAAGAGAGAGGGAATTCTGCCCCTCTGCTCTGGGAACACCAACAGCAGAAGGACACGGAGCTGTTGGAGCGGGGCCAGAGGAGGCCCCGGAGCTGCTGGAAGGGCTGGAGCCCCTCTGCTGTGAGGACAGGCTGAGAGAGCTGGGGGGGGTTCAGCCTGGAGGAGAGAAGGCTCCGGGGAGACCTTATTGCAGGCTTTCGGTACTTAAAGGGGGCTACCGGAAAGACGGGGACAAACTTTTTATCAGGGCCAGTTGCCATAGGACACGGGGTAATGGCTTTAAACTAAAAGAGTTGAGATTTAGACTAGATGTAAGGAAGACATTTTTTTACAGTGAGGGTGGTGAAACCCTGGCCCAGGTCGCCCAGAGAGGTGGTAGATGCCCCATCCCTGGAAACATTCCAGGTCAGGTTGGACGGGGCTCTGAGCAACATGATCTGGTTGAAGATGCCTCTGCTCATGGTGGGGGGTTGGACTAGATGGCCTTTAAAAAGGTCCCTTCCAACCCAAACCATTCTATGAAAATGGAGTACCGTGTTTCTGACTGATTGAGCTGTGGCACAAGGCACTGGCAGTTAATTGCTACTTTATAATCCCTCCAGTCCTGCGATGAATTCCAGCTTCCGAGGAACCCCGCGGGACCTGCACAGATCAGGGCCAACTTGCTCTGATCTGGTTGAACAGGCTCATAATGATCGCTACCTGGGATTAAACAAAATGGGTACTTAGCGAAATGCAATTCCCTTTCTTTGTCACGGATAACTTTAATCAGTGTTTTGGGAACACGGGGGAGTCTGTAGGCGTGCTCAGCTCTACGGCTGTCGGTACCACGGTCCCAGATCTCTGAAGGTTCCCGCTGGCAGCAGCGATGACACGGCTGAGTTCGTTCTGCCGCCTTCTCTGTCAATCAGCTGGAGCCTCACTGGGTTGGAGACAGAAACAGGGGAAGAGGGAGGAAGAACTTGTCAAGATAAAAGTGCAAATCATGGGAGAATTAACTGGTTTAAACTTTATAAACTTTCTTAAACACTCCAGGCCCTAAGCTTAAGGTTTTAAGATTGATTGGCGGCAGAGATGCAGCGAGAAACTGTAGATGCTGCTTGCGTGGAGCTGGTGAGTCTGGGTGGCCCCAGCAGGCACGAGCCCCGTGTTTGTCCTTGTCTGCAGGTGGCCCTTCGCATCCGTCCCATCAGCCAGGCGGAAGCGGAGGAGGGAGCTGCCCTCGTGGCTCGCAGCGTGGGCGTGCAGGTGAGCTGGGGCTGTGCTGGGGCAGGGGGAGAGCCCCCGTGGCCGGGGGGGCCTCCAGGTACCACCTCGCACCACCACGAGGTCCGGCTCTTCTGGTTCCCGAACACTTGCGTTCAAATCCCACCTTGCTGGGACACGGCGGAGATACAGCGTCCCCTGCAAACATCACTTCGCCAGTTCTGCACCTTTCACCTCTTGCTCCTCTTTTTAAGACTGCAGGATTACCTTCTCTATGTCGCTACATCTATTTACATATTTTTATTGTGCCCTTGTTATTTACCTTCTTTCCCAGTGTAAATCCCATTATTTTCTATCGTGCTTCAGCTGATCTTTCTCTGAACCCTTTCTGAATCCTCGATAATTCTGTAACACATCTTCTCTCTTGTTTCCACGCAGTAGTCAAACGAGAGCAGCCCTCAGAAGCTAAAAGAGAGCATGAATCTCTCTTTCCTCTTTATGGATTATCTTACAAATGCAATTTTTGTTCAGCACCTTACTGGCAAAACATCCTCGTCCCCCCCCTTTTCTTTTTTTAAAGCAGCCATTAACCTCACACGGATATCGACTTTATTTTTATACAGCTTATTCAGACTTGCATCATCTGCCCCGAGATCTGTTTTCTCTAATGGAAATCTGGGAAGGAAATGTGCATTACATTAGTCTGAGTAACTTCTATCTTAATAATGCAAATAACTGTAATTATGGCAGCAAATTAATTGACTGGGCAGTTGAAGTACTTAGATTTCTTGGTGTATTTTGATTTACATCGTGTTCCCGGCTATTTTTACTCCCAGCCTAACTCATTTAGAACTGCTTCTGTCTGATCATTAATCTTAACTCAAAATTGACTCTATCAGTGTCTTCTTATGTTTTAATGCTTCCATGCGATAGCAGAAAATCTCTGCCATTAGAACGCTGCCAGTTAGACAAGGTGGGAGCCCCGGATTGGAAGAGAAGGTCTCTCTTGGATGCCTAGACATGTGGATTTTGCTGTGAGCAAAATTTGGATGTAACAAGGACTCAGTAAAAGGGGCCTGAACATGTTTACAGAGCAAATTTCTAAAGGAAACAAGCTGATCTCATTCTCCAAGCTCTGCTCTTGGCTGTCGCACTTGCATGTGCACATGATTATGTGTCAGCCCATCTTCTGCAGGCAAATGCCGCTGAGGATGAACCAGGAGTTCCCTTCAGAGTTTATTCTTGTGTTGTTTCAGGTTATAAGACCTGAGCCTGAACCAGTGAAAACTAAAGAATTTTAAAAAAAAAAAGGAAAAAAAAAAAGTCATTTGAAAACTTGCAGATCGAAATTAGAGATACTTGTCAGAGACTTGCAATTTAGCAGGAAATGCAAAAGAAAAAGCAAAACCAACGTCTTGACATTTCCTGGACGCCTGTGGGCACTTGGCCTGGGCACTTGTCTGTCTCCCATGCCTGGCGCACCGATGCAGTTCTGCTGTCGGTCAAGTGGTGGTTGATCTATGCTTTAATTGCTTATCTAATGATCTGTTTACCTGAGAGAGAGTGGAAGCTGCTCTGGAGTAGGAGGCACAGGGTTCTCTGTCCCTTCCCTTGAGGCTTGAGCATCTCCTTCCGAGCCCTTTCAGTGGAGGAGAAAGAATACCGTTCTTCACAGTAATTACATACGGTGATAATTATGCACTAAAATAGATCCTAAGGGACTGAAAAGAATCAGAACCGGTTCTGCAACCTGCTGCAACTCCTCTCCCACCTTTGTTTTTTCCTTAATAAAAGCCAGAAATGGAATTAAGTTTCTGTCCTTGAGCAATGCAGATATTTCTATCATCCTTCTGCAGGAAAGGCTTTGGAAGATGACTTTGGGCACTTTTGCTCCCAAGGAACTTAACTATTTTCTTTCACAGCTCCTCGGTCCGAATGTTGGCTGATGGTTGAGGTAAGAGGCTGTGTCCCCTTGCTGCTTGCGTGGGGGCTGGTGGGGTGACACGTCCCTGCAGCCACTGCTGTTGCCCAACGCCAGCGACTGTTTCGCTGCACAACGGACCTTTAAAGCATTTTGCAGCAGCTGCTCGTTCTCCAAATTACAGGAGTTGCGACATCGGT
This sequence comes from Rissa tridactyla, assembly GCF_028500815.1. Classification (NCBI taxonomy): domain Eukaryota; kingdom Metazoa; phylum Chordata; class Aves; order Charadriiformes; family Laridae; genus Rissa; species Rissa tridactyla. The sequence goes on from NC_071473.1 coordinate 3,210,296, forward strand.
TGTGAAACAAAGCTTGTCGGCCTCCACACCCTGCATGTAAGGGCGTTATCCACGCAAAGCTGTAGCAGAATGTTCCTTTGGCCCAGAGATGCTCTACGGAAACCCGACAGGCTCTGAACCAAACCCAGAGGTAACGGCTCTTCTTCTGACTTTATCTTATAACAGAGGGTGGTCCTGATGGATCCAAGCGAAGACCCAGATGACATCCTGCGAGCTAACAGATCCCGAGAAAAAACATTTGTATTTGACATGGTTTTTGATCACAGAGCAACCCAGGTAACATCCTTCCCCTTTGTTTTAACCAAAAGGCTTAACATTAGAAGTGCTTTCCCTGCTGAGATGGATGTTCTTGGCAAGTGAGTAGAACTGCACATCCCAGAGGCCACATGTCGCCCAGATAAAAGGTGACGGTGCTGAATGCAAGAGGACCGGGAGGGTTTTGCTTTTGTCGGAGAAGCAGAGGGACACGTGCCGCATTCAGCCTGCCTCTCCCCCCGGCACGGGCACACCCCAGAGGCAACGCACCCGAGCAGAGACGAAAAGCTTTGTCTCCCGAGGTCCCCGGTGACTGAGATCATTGTCACGTCGCCTGGCTCCTGCTCGCACACTTATTCCCTGTGCCCCTCTTGTTCTGCAGGCTCACGAAGGAGCTCTGGTGCCCCTGCTGAGCCATGCCTTGCAGGCAGACGTACGGTGCGGTACGAGGATTCCATCAGCACCTGCGTTGCGTGATGGCCACCATGCGACTGCAGCCTTGCTAATCGCCAGCGGTTCAGTTGTCTGCTTTCTCTTGCACGTGAAACTTCAGTGTAGCACCCTTCTATGCCAGCTAAGACATTTTTGGAGGCCCAATGGCACTCCTCAATAAAGGTCGCAGAGAGAACCTGCTCCCTTCTTGAGCAGACACAAATTAAAAACAAAGCATTCCATGTTCACAGTCCAAGAAAAAATAATCAAATTTAAGGGCATTTATTTTAGTAAGCTCCTGCACCTTTGCCTGCCTTTAGAAAATTCAATAAACCTCAGTGCTTTTCTGCTTATTTTGATGATGTGTCAAAAATTCATATGGTTCGCGAATTGTTCCAAAGCCCAGGAAATTTGTAAAACATAGTGAGAAAATCACGGGGAATGCAATTATGTATGGATTGTTTGGACAGCTGCTATGCCTGACCATAAGTTCATGCTTTTTTGACTGAATTAGGAGGAAGTATACGTGTCCACGACCAAAAGCCTGATAGGAGGAGTCATTTCTGGCTACAATGCAACCATTTTTGCATACGGTCCAACAGGTACAGTAGTCCCCGTAGCCGTACTGCTCCAGGTGAATAAAATACATCTGCACAAACCAGAAATGAACTATAATGCCAATTACCTGCTTACTGTTGAGGACGAGACTGAAGCATTAAAATACCATTCTCATCAGGAAGCGTGGATCTTCCCTTCGTGTTAAAGGAACAGCAAAGCTGCGCTGTTTGAGGTGTCACTTAGCTGGGGGGGAATTCAGTGGAGACAAATCTTCCTGTTAAGGAGGGGGAGGAGATGATGAGGGCATCCGTGCAACGCTGGAGACTGATCTCAGGGGAACAGACACAGCTGCAGAAAGCACCTATAGACGATATGAAAACATATTTCTACCCTAGCTCTGAACACCTCGGTGGGCGGCTAACCTACCTGTCTGCCCATCTGCAGGTTCTTTTCCTACCCATTTTGGATGGCACGTGCCATGTCTTTCCTGCGGCAGTGTCATTGTGGGGTGAGAAACAGGAGTAACTGGAGGAAGTTTGGGGCCAAAGGACAGAAATCAGAAGAAAATTGGGCTTTATTTGTTGTGGAAACTTGCTCATATGGAATTTGGTCTTTGCTCTTCTTTATATCTTTAATAGGCACAGGAAAAACCTACACCATGCTCGGGACGGACTGTGAACCGGGGATTTACATCCGCACTCTTGAGGACCTCTTTAAGGCCCTTGAAGCTACCGCCGAGGAGATGGATTACACAGTCTCCATGTCCTACCTGGAGGTGAAGTGTCCGTGCTGCCTCAGATCCAGGCTCTGTGGGAGTTCAGGAAGCCCATGGGAGCAGGTGTAATGGGAAGCAGGGTGTCCAAGTCTATCCATCACACGGTGCTCCCCTCGAGTTGTACAGCTCTAACCTTCCCTTCTTCCTTTCCACCACAAAGAAAACAGGATCAACTCAACCCTCTTTGCAGATCTAAGGACCCAATGCCAGTCTCACACCAACTGCTCATTTCCTACCCTCAGATCTATAATGAAGTGATCCGTGACCTCCTGAGCCCGTCCTCGGGGTTCTTAGACCTGAGAGAGGACTCCAGAGGCAACATCCAGATAGCAGGAATTACAGAAGTCTCCACTACAAATGCTCAGGAGGTACCTGGGGCTACAGCCCATGGTGAGGAGAAAGGGAGGGGGGTTTTGCTCGTGTGCAACAGTGCTTTAAAATTACTTGACACCTTCCCATTGCCTGTGCCTTACTTGGTAGCAAGGAACTTGTGTAGCAGGACCTCGGTGGAACTGGATTCTGGATTAATGTGATGGAAAGGGCTGATCATGGGGCCATAGCTGGGGTTGAAATCCCCAGCTAACCTCCTGCTAGCTCTGCTGCCCCAGGGTGCACACTGCTTTCCTGGAAGGACAAGAGTGCTTTGATTTGGGTACGCATCTGTCAACAAACCATTTGGAGAGGGAGAAGAAATAACGAAACCCCCTTGATACGCACTTCTCCATGTGCCTTGGACATGAGATAAACAGACCTCCCAGGAAAACAGCCCCAAACCCAGCAAACCCACACTTGCAAGGTCACAAGCCAAAGAGGAAGATCTGGGGAAAATCAACAGCAAAAGCCCCGCTAGTGTGAGCGGGACCAGAGTTGTCCTGTGCCCTGGGTGAGGCGGTCAGTCTGCTGCTAGTCGTGCTATGGCTTGGGCAGAGCTGTACATAGAATCACAGAAAGGTTCAGGTTAGAAGGGACCTTAAAGCCCACCCAGTGCCACCCCCTGCCCTGGGCAGGGACAATCCCACCAGCCCAGGTTGCTCCAAGCCCCGTCCAACCTGGCCTTGAACCCCTCCAGGGATGGGGCAGCCACAGCTTCTCTGGGCAACCTGGGCCAGGGGCTCACCACCCTCGCAGCAAAGAATTTCTTCGTAATATCTCACCTAAATCTCCCCTCTTTCAGTTTAAAACCATTCCCCCTCATCCCGTGGCTCCCCTCCCTGATCCAGAGTCCCCTCCCCAGCTTTCCTGGAGCCCCTTTAGGGACTGTAAGGGGCTCTAAGGTCTCCCCGGAGCCTTCTCTTCTCCAGGCTGAACCCCCCCAGCTCTCTCAGCCTGTCCTCACAGCAGAGGACATCTCTGTGTGCTTTTCTGTGTCATTTAGATCATGCAGCTGTTAACAAAAGGAAACAAGCAGCGCACCCAGGAGCCCACTGCTGCCAACAAGACGTCCTCCCGCTCGCACGCAGTGCTGCAGGTGATGGTGACGCAGAAAAGCCGAAGGCAGGCAATCGGCGAGGAAATGAGGATTGGGAAGCTTTTCATGGTCGACTTGGCAGGGTCAGAGAGAGCAGCCCAGGTACAGCTAGATCTCAGCAGCTTTTGGTGAGACCAGGCTGGATTCCCTGGATTCCCTCCCTGTCCTCATCCCTGGGGGAACCAGCACTGTGTGTTTCTGTCGCTTTAGAGCAGTAGTTTGTACCTGAGACAGGCTAAAAATAGAGGAAGTTTGATGGTATTGGTAATGTCTTTTATTAGATCAGCTAGTATCGTTGGAAAAATGTGAACCAGCTTTTGGGTGCAGCCTTTTCTCAGGCCTGAAAAAGCCGCAGCGGATTTCACACGTATAGAGAAGCTGAGGTCTGTTCGGCAGGGATCGGCTGGGCTGTCGGAGAGAAAGCTGGTACCAGTGGAAGGGAGGGATGCTGGTGGGTGGAAAATAAGGCAGCTGGCTCCTATGGGAAGGAGGAAACACTGGAACTTGGGGAGGTGATTTGAGGGAGAGAGATTTTACATACTCAGTACTTCTGCTGAGCCCAGGAATTCTGGAGTGATGTAGTTATGCATCTTAATTTCTGAAATCATCTTTAGGAAAAAATTAATAGCTGCCTTCTAAAAACCAAGAGGCACGGACCCACCATTCTGAAGCGTGTGCTCTGCCTGTCTGTCCCCCTTCCCTCCCTCCCAACAGACCCAGAACCAGGGCAAGAGGATGAAGGAAGGAGCCCACATCAACCGCTCGCTGCTGGCTTTGGGCAACTGCATCAACGCTTTGAGCGAGAAGGGGGGGAGCCGGGCCCAGTTTGTCAATTTTCGCGACAGCAAACTCACACGCCTGCTGAAGGTACTGTCCTTCGTGGGCCAGCAAAGAGCTCGGCTGCTATCACCACGCAAATCAGACAGGGCTTGAGTGCTGATCCTTGAGGATCTCTGCGCGTTGTCTTTATCCAGCTTGGAATGCTCCTCCGGGATCTTGCATGAGCTTTGCAAAGCAATCAGGGCTTGACTCAGACGGTGCTGACTCTATAATCAGTATGTTGTCTTGTCATCTGCGCTGTTAAGGAAGGATGTCCTACAGGGTTAAGGAAATCCTATAGATTTGTATTGTATGTCTCTAAGCTTACAGGTGATAAGCATTTTCTTTTTTTCTTTTTTTTAATGAACTTACTGCCTCTGAGTGTTTCATCCCTTCTATAAGATTTGGCTGAAATTGGCCAATAAATTTGGATGTTGAGAGTGACTATGTGCTGTCACAAGTTGTATCCCCCTTAGGAAATCGGGAAGGTTGCAGGCAGGCTCCTTGCTACACTGGTTATTGTATGGATCCTTCACAACGTCATTTAGGAACCTCACCTCAAGCCTTGGTGCTGAGCTACCACCGCTGCTGCCTGACAGATGTGTTTTCTAGAGGATGGTGGGGAGGAGAAGGGATGGAGAAAAAGGCAGGTTTCTGTTGTGAGCAGCTTTGAGAAGCTGCCAGCGTATTTGTGGGAATTGCGATTTTTCTTGCAAAAATTCTTCCTTTGTAGGAAGTTAATTACTTATTGATTTTTGCTGTTGATGGAGAGAGAGCCTAATGAATGGTCTTTTACCAGCACTTCCTTCACTCCTAATTGGGATTCTCCATCAGAATCTCAATGAGCCGCAGGGGTACCCAGCTGCGGTGGTTACCACCAAGCAGCAAGCCCCTGTCGTGTCCATACTAACCACATCCGCACTGCATCCCTCTAGGACTCATTAGGGGGCAACAGCAGGACGGTTATGATCGCACACATCAGCCCAGCCAGCACCTCCTTTGAAGAGTCTCGCATGACCTTGATCTATGCCTATCGAGCAAAAAACATCAAGACGCAGGTAAATGGGGAAACAACTCGCGAGGGGGTGGGGGTTGGAGATTAAAAGCTTGCAAAGCGGAAATAGAAGATGTAGCAGATGAAGGGAGAACAGACTTCAGGAGGTGTAGAAGCTCAGTGTGAGTGATAGAAGAGAAGCAGAGGAACGGAACAGTGGAAAGCAAATTGTGTAGGTCATGGATGAGAAGAGGAATATGAGAGCCAGAACTAGGGAGCAAAATGATGGAAAGGCAGAGGATGATGTCCCTGGCATGGACCTGGGCGCAGAACATAAGGAATGATGGGTGGAAGATGGCTATTAGGAGGACAACGTATGGGGAATCTCACAGTGGGGATGCTGGGCCTCGAAGAGGAACTGAGGGGCTGCAGGAAGGAGGAATAAAATGGAGAGGCTTGTGGGGTGAAAGATGATGAACAGTGATCTACAACAGGGTTTTCACTCTTTGTGGATCTCTGTTTTCCCTGTGGACACAAGGTCCCTGGCTTTTCTCTGTTGCCTTCTGGGAATTTCCCAGAATTAGGGAAAACCACTAATCTACAGTCTCCCCACTCCTGAGGACAGATTCTTCACCACTGCAGGATTCAGGGCCCATCCAACCAAAAGCGTAGCTTTGTTTGCAGCCCTTGTACCAATAACGGACCATGGGACAAATGCTCACGTGTTCTGGCTCACCAGGTAAAATGTAACCTGCGGAATGTTGACCAATACACCAGCATCATTGCGGACCTCCGCAGGGAGATCGAGCATCTGAAGGAGAGGGTCAAAAACCAGGAGAAGGAGAAAAGTACAGCCAGCGCTGACCTCAGGGATCTGCAAGGTAGAGCCAGGAGCAAGAACTGTTCTGGGGTATCTGGAGGGAAGGGACCTGCGAGAGGAGCCGTGTGGATGTGTTGTAGCACTTGGTGGGCCTCCATGTATATGTAGCTGGGGGAAGCTGGTTCAGCAATGCTTGCGGAGAACACCGTGTGATGGGCAGGGGAAATGAAGTTGTTCTTCTGTGTGAGCCTGTCTCTGATGTGCTGCGAGATGCTGGACAACACATTCAACCTTCTCAGCATCTTCCCTAATATTAAAATGTGTTAAATTTCACAAACCTGCCCTTGAAAAGAGCTTTGACATCAAGTGGTGGCATTTGCTCTGGGAAGTCCTGACTCTTACAGAGAGGTGACCAAGTTTGTAGCCTGCGTCACTGCAGGCTCTGAAGCTGTGTCAGGACACGGAACTCTGTTGTATGGTTCATTGCACTTAATAAAAAATAAAAAATAAAAAAAATAGGGAGGGGGGCAGGGCAAAGCTTTTAAAGCATCAATTGTTCTGCCCTGGGGATTGTTCCTTTTGTCAGGGATTGTTCCTTTTGTCAGTGAATCTGGCAAGGAATGAAATAAAAATAGTCAAGTTCTCTGACAGACAAGACACGAGGTATAATGGGTCTCTGCCACCAATACCCAAGGTCATTTCTAGATAACAAGCACAGAAAACCGATACCTTTTTGGTTTTGGCAAGTGGAAAGGGGGAAGAGATGTCCCTGCAATGCAGTATCCTCTTAGTACTCACAAAAGCAGTAACAATGAGACCTATTTACTGCTAATAATACAATCATAAAGATATATCGGATTTCTTAAGAACATGATTAATTTCAAGAGACTGCAGAATGAAGCAGTCCTATAAATGAACACCTTGTAACACGTGGACTGAGTGACTTGGTCCCAAAGTAGTTTTGTGGGGGCTTGGCAGAGGTTTACCTGGCCTAATGTCAGGTCAGAAATGTCTTCTCCTGCAGCAGAGAGGCACCAAGGCGCTGAGGCACACAGTCCTCAGGTGATGAACACCTTGCGGGCACAGCTGATGGGGGCTTTCAGGGAGCAAATGGAGATGCGTCGCAGCCTGATGGAGCTGGAAAACACCAACATTGAGCTGCACATTGATACCTGCAGGCACCTCCTAACAATCACAGAGTGAGTACCTCCTTGGCTTTCAGCACGACTTATACGTGGGACCTCCAAACTCACCATGAGAAATGCCAATATCCCATGGTCCCCCCAACAAAAATGACAAAAAGATGAGATCAAGTGTAGGTTTGAGATTTACCTATGTGATGAGATAAAACTTGGGAGGGTGGTGGTCTGCAAAAGGTACCCAGGGATTTAAGGTAGATTAAGTCCATGCGACTCTGAGCCTTAGATTAAGGTGCTATATTTGCAACGGGTGATTTCTGTGATTGAGAAACACATCCCTAATCCCTCCTGCTGCTTGTAAGGAGGCTGCAGCCCACACATGGTGCTGCACTCGAGTGCAATTGCCTGGTGTAGCTCCATAAGGCAACCAGCTGCCTCCAGCATCAAGTTTAAGCTCAAGACCAACAGTATAAACGGTAGATACCTCACCTCTATTTGGACCTTATTCTCGGCTTGTGTTTTAATGGAAAAAACTGGATGTCAGCACAGACTGGGATTGTCCTTCCATGGTCCAGTCATCCTGTGTTTGTGAAGTGTTTTCCATACAGATGCACTGCATCTGGGCATGATTTTATGTCAGAGAAAGCAGGATGATCCCTTTCTTCTGGATAAACTATAAGTAGGTGTCAGTTCCCTGTCATTATCACTAGTCACCCACCTAATGCTGCTGTAAAATTTATGGTGCCTTAGGCTTTGGGTCATTTTTAGTTAAAACAATCTTCAGGACACTCGAGATGTTCAACAAGTACCTGTGAATAGGCAACAGTTTGTGTTCAGTGGAGAAAAGCACTGTTCTTGCCATGGGAAGATGGCACAGGAGGCCTGTCTTAGAGACTTCCAAACGTGAGGAAGCTAATTGTGTCCTTCTGCATGGCTTGTCCAGCTCCAGAGCAGCCTGGACTAATTAGTTCTGCTGCCGTCATGCAAGAAGGAGTTGGACAGACACGATGAAGGGCTGTGCGTGCGTCATTAGAGTTATGTCACCATGTCCCAGAAGTTCCTTTCTTTTTGTGCCAGCAGCTGGGAACGAGAGAAGGCTCAGGGTGCATGCAAGTGTGACAAGCCAGCAAAGGAGGAGAAAGGTGAAAACACAGAGGAGGAAGACAGGGAAGTGGATATCGTGGATTCACCTGAACCTCATGAAGTTACGGTAGCAAGAGAAGAGATCAACCTGCTGCTGGCAGAGCAGCGCAAGACGGCAGCCCTGAAGGTGGGGAGGTGAAGGTGCCCTTATGGTCACAGCTCTGACCTCTGCCCGGCGGGTGCCTGGGGGCAGGATGGCAGCAGTGTACCTCGGAGAGGCTCTGCTGGTTTGGGGTGAGCACCGCAAAAGTAGCCTGGCACCTGTGTTGCAGCTGGGCTCCTAGATACTCTGGGCTGCTGAAGGAAGCAGCACGGCAACACTGATGTTTGCATCCTGCCGTTGTCCCTCTGTTTTTTAGGATGTGGGAAAATCACAAACCCATTTCCCCTTTCAGGGACATTTTGAGGGTTTGTCACTCACTCGTTGTTCAATGTTTTGGTAATCATTTTCGGTGATTATTTTTTTGGCAACTAACGTTAACGTTTGTGAGCTCCTCTAGGCAAGGACTATGCGTCTGGATACATCTGCCATGCCTGAAACATGGTGGCTGCTAGTAGAATACGCAAAAGACTTTTTGTAGCTGTTACTTTAATCTCAGCGTGAAGGACACAGCAGAGACTTGCTCAGATGCCTTTGCTATCCCAAGAAGCCGCACTGCCTTGACAACCCCCTGTCTATCTCTTTCAGACAGAGCTGGAGCAGCACTTAGCAAATGCCAAGGAAAAAGCTTCCCAGATGGAGGAGTTTTTCCCCAGACAAATCACCAGTGAGGATCAGCAGGAGGTGCTAAGGCTCCTCTGCAGAGCCCATGAGCTTGAGCTTGGCAACACAGAGCTGCAGACAAATACACTGTACAAGGAGAATCTATTGTGCCAAAAGGATTTTGTGATCCAGCAACTGCAGCAGCACATGCTGCTCTGTGAAGAAATTATTCAGCAGCAGCAGATGCTGATACAAGGTAAAGCAGCACCTGTGGTCCTGCTCTGTCATTATCTTTGAGCTTTGTTTTCTGATGCCAAAGTGGAGAACAGTCCACCCAGAAAACCTTGTCTCAGATGTCATGACTCCACAGTTCTCAGCTGCTTCTTAAGGAGTGATCTTTAACTCTTTCCCCCCACCTCTGCTCCAGCCCAGAACATTCCTGTCCCAGAGACACTGGTGAGGTTACACCACCTGCACCTCTCTGAGCTGGAGGAGGGGACACTGAACCGCCTGCTTCTGCTACACTCGGTGATGTCCGGCATGCTCAGGGTAAGGCAGAGCAGACCCTTGTGCTGGAGAATCCATGTCGCCCCATCCTCTTGTGTCATGGCCATAGATTCACACACACACGAAGCCTGCTAGGTCCTGCTGCCAGTCAGGAGCTGCACAGAGCTTTGTTTTAGGAACATGCTGTCTCTGGAGCTCTGCTCTCCTTCCCTTTGACTCAAGATAGATAATAAGGCTTTTAGGGATTAAAAAATGACCCAGGCAGGGCTGTGCATGAGCCAGCGTGTTCATTCTCCCAGTTGCTGTTGATTTAGATTTGAGAGAGATGACTGTGGCTTGGTGGCAAGCAGAAAAGCAAAGGTTAGGTGGCCAAACGTGCAACTCTACAAGCAACTGCTGAAGGAGACCATCCCCTTTGGAGGCCTCTGCTTGCTCACGGCACAGTTGTTATTAAGGTTCTCAGGCCTTTCATGCAAGAAGGGGAAGATACTGCTGGCCTCTTTGTCTTTGGAAAACTTGTGTGTTTTGAGACGCTAAGCGGCTGCCAGGAAATTGCCAGAGTCTTCAGCAGGGAGTCCAACCAGCAGTGTCTCCTGTTTATTATGATTGCCTAGAATGAGCAGGACAAGGAGTTGGGTTTCACCTTGAATAATAAACTTACTGATAGTCATGTTGTCATATGAGAAATTAAACTACTTTGGGTGCCCTTCCACAGGAGAGGAGCAAATAGCAGGTGGCTGGAACTATGGAAAAGCACACGAGGGATCAAGAGTGTCTTTGTGACTGCAGGCTGGGAGCCAGGGCTAGAGGAGGGGCTTTACAGTGAGAAAAATCTGCTGAAGATCTCATTCTTCCCTCTTCCTGCAGCCCCACAACAGCCCTTCTCTGGATGTAAGTCAGCATCTGGATCCTAATAAAGATGGGGTCAGAAAGGATCTACCTGAGAACGTGAAGGACCTTCCATGGGGGATGAAGTTTGATATTCCCTCCATCACCCTTGAGTCAGACAGGTAACGTGAATCCTTCTTATTATTCTCTAGGGCATGGGGACCTGGCAGCTCCCAGCTAAGTCCCCAGAGCTGGGCGATATCGAACTGGAAGAACCTCCAGAAACTGGAATCTGTAAGAAAAGAGTTTCCTGGTATACTGCTCTTGTGAAGTAGCTCTGTGTTTTAACAGGAACCTTCTCTGCAGAGAGGGCTATGGGAGATGTTTGGATTTGCATCTCTTGACTGGCAAGCATTTAAACCAAATAAAGTAGCAAGGTTTGTGAGGATGGGGGGACAAAATCTCTCTCCTTCATGAATCCTGAAGTTCTTCCTTGCTGCTTTCTTTATTACATTTACCAGGCTTCTGTCTCTCATTGAAACATGTTTCATCTCTCCCTGTTGATAAAGGGCCCATGCCCCCGTTAACCTCTTGGCATATTTTTTTCACAGTGGCAGTTGCAGATCACCTAAGACCGCACCCCATAGGAAGGAGGGGTCTCTGGATACCCATCTCAGCCCAACTTTCTCTGGTTTGCCAAAAAGCCCAGTTCAGCAGGTTGGTATGGCAGGAATTGAATTCAAGGTGCATTTGTCATGGATAGCACCTTCCTCTTGTGACAGCAGAACATGCACAGCAGCCGAATCTATTGTATGTGAGGAAGAGAAACCTTGGAAGGCAACAAAATCACTCCCAGAGCACTGGCCTTGGGTTTAAGGCCTGAGATTCATTTAAGAGGCCAAGGCTTAGCTGCCACCTCCAGTTTGGGCTCTCCCTCTCCGTGAAACACGCGGTCTCTAGTGTGTCCAGCAGAGTGACAGGCGTTGGAAATAGGGATGCACCATACAACGCATGGTCTGGTGTGAGGGGACCTGTGTTGTCCAGGATGACCACCTCCTTTTATACCATTAACTGATCTGCTCGGCCCTGATTTGATGACTATCTGGTGAGACCAATTTCACCCAGCACCCTGGAACAGGAGGGAGAGGTAGGAGCTCATTAGCCTCTTGCTTGTGGGCTGACTTGTTTTGTAGCCATGGCTCTATACAGGAGATATATAATCAAAAAGCTTTGCCTTTGTTTGTCCATACATAGCAGCTGTTACAACAATATTTCAGGTGAAATATAATGTCTTCCAAATGTTTGAAAGCACTTTGAAGGGGAAAAGAATAAAAGCTTTGAACGGAAAGCAAATTATGCTGCAATTGCTTTGATTTTTAGCAGAAACCAACAGGTGTTGCTGCAGGAAAGATGACTCCCAGGCTGCGTTCGCCCACCTCTCTAGACTCGCATGGGAAAAAGTTACCTGCAGACATTGCTGCTCTTCCACTGAGTCTGGAGACCTTGAAGGAAATTGCTGCCAACACCAAAAGCATCTCCCTCATTGCAGCCAGTCGCCGTTCCAGAGCCCAACAGAGAGACCTTGGGAGCGAAGCCTCCTCAGCTCGCTCCTCTGAGGAGGATACGCTTGAGCTGAAGTATCTCGAGGCTGGTTCCACCCCAGATTGTCAGATGAGAGACAGTGCAACTGTGGGGAGTTTGTTGTTGGAGCCCGCAGCTGGGAGCCAGCTGTGCTGCCTGGCCAGGGGAGCACTGAAGAACAAGAGGGACCAGGAGCTGCCTGCTGAGAGGACAGCCAGAAAGAAAAGATCTCGCTCTCTCGAACCAAACTTCCACAGGGTAGGTCCTTTGTGTTTCTTTCTAATGGGGGTCGAGCAGAAGGCATAGACCCAGTGGAGATAGGGTGGGTTTTAAATACGGTAAGAGAAAGAAACAGTACAAACTGCATGAGGAAACAAATTAAATATCGTTATTCTTCTATAATGCCCTGCCTAAAGTCGGGTGTGAAGGGAATATTTTTGGTACAACGTTATCATGGTTTGAGGCAAAACAGAACCATCTTTCTGCTCAGTAATTTTATTTCTTAGCTAAGCCTCTTCTAACTCAACAGAGTTGAGGCAACAATCAGAGGTGAGAGACATCACCACTGAGGTTAACTCGACTTGGTGTCTTTCAGACCTTGAAAGTTAAGCACTGGACTCCCTCAAGCCCCAGTACAGACCAAGCTGGTGAGAACCACCTGCGCCGAGCTAGACTCTTCCATCAGTCAAAAGCTGCGAGTAGCATATCCATTGCCACAAAGGTCAAGGTTCCTATCGGCCACCATTCAGGTAGGGGACAAAGAGCCGCTGGAGACATCCTGCATCAGCTCTGTTGGAAAAGATGGGTTGTCATGTGAGAAATAAACCAGAGGAAAAGCTAATGACCAGAACTATTAATAATCTGACCTTAATTTTTTTTTTTAATATTGTCTAAGTAGCTTTTGCTGGGTAAGAAAGCATATCCTTTGTAGACCGCTATGCCTCTGTGACCTAGGGGGAAGAATTAGTGTTCAGTTGGGTTCACGTGCAACAAGGTGCTGATCTCAGTGTAGTCATTCAGAGTTTCAAACCCAAACCAAGCCTCAGCAAGGAGACTGAGACGTGACAGGCTGCACTGACTGTCCGTCAGCTTCAGTTGTTTTGCCTTGTCCAGACACAGAAGGTCGGGATGAGTTTAGGGGAACCGGGTACCCAAATCCTATTGAAACAAAGCCAGGATCCTTCCCCCTTCTGCCAAGGGGTGCTAATTAGTCTCTTAGATATTTTTTTAATTTAAAAAGTGGTTAACTTTTGATTTATAACGCTGCAACTTATTTTGGCTAGCTACTACAAACCCCACACATTGCAAAATGTTTTTTAAACTGTGTTCTGCTCCCATCATATATAACGAAGTACTCCCTGTCTTTGATAGAGGGGACTCCACTAGAGGTGCCACCAAAAGACGATGCTCCCGCAGGCACCATCCAGCAGAGCAACGCTGGTCGCGTCAAAGCACGGGTCCTACAGAAGCAACTCAAGGGTGAGTACATGAAATATCAGGCTGGCTGGCTCAGGAGGCACTACGATGTTCTTCAGCACTTGCTCTGTTGCAATTTGAACCTAAAAAGCTGGAAGTGCAACACAAACGGTCCAGTTGGGAAAGCAGTCACATGGGTATGGGGTTTACGGCCAAGTTTTAAGTGTGGGTTTTTTTTTTTTTTTTTTTTTTGCAACAGATGACATGGGCAATGTTCCAGAATGAGTTACACTCTTACACTCCATTTCCTTCTTAGCCAAAAATAACCTCCTAGGAAGAGAAAATAACGTTTGCAGAGGTGTTCACAAACCTAGTCTAATCCATATGTGAAGTACAAAATTTAACCTGAGCTAGCCATGTGACAACACACTGCTTCCACTGAAGGCATCGCCTTGGGATATTCCTGAGGCAGCGATGCGCATATCCCAGTGCCTTTGCCAAGCTCTCCCCCCCACAGCCCGTGGCAATCTGTCTCTTCCCCGTTTTGACTGGCAATGAGACTCAAGTTGAAGTGTGAGAAACTTGACTGAGTGAGTACTTCATCTTCCCTTGCTTGCAGGGCCTGCAGATGGTGCCAGCAGTCGGCAAAAGCAGCAGCCTGTCACCTGCCCGGGGAACCAGCCGAAACCTAAATAGAAGTCCCTGGAGGAGCAGGACCCTCTGGCCCCAAGGGATTGCAACTTCCAGACTGCTGGAAGTCGGGGAAGCAGGCGCAGGGGGAGTGCGCCTTAACATGTATTTTAGCTTTTGTGTTGTGATGCTGAAAAGCAGAGGGAGAGGGACCTTCTACATTGTATAATACTTTTTCCACATCCCTACTGCAAGTCTCTGCTCTCTGTACTGTGCGCTCTAGCTGTTAGCTTCAGTTTAAGACAAGTAGGGTGTTAACAGAGTCCAAGAGAAGAGGAAAACCTCATTTTCCCAGCAGCATTTGCCTCCCAGAAGATGTCAGCATGGAACCCAAGCCGCCTTTTTTCCCAGAGCAAAAGCGTGGATGCCACCCATGCATCCAGAAGGCTCCCCGACTATTAAAACCAAATGTAAATGCCTGAGAAATAGTTTCCCCTTTCCTCCCCGCTGTCCCTGTGTGTTGCTGTGAAGCCGGGAGGTGTAACGCACGCCTGGAATGCTGTTTGGGTGAGCAGATGTTTGGCTGTGAGAGCAGCCGGAGATTGCTGCAAGCTCTTTTCCATCTACAGAGCATTTCAGATCTGACTGAGCCGGGAGAAGCAGCATGGTGATAGGTGAAGACCCTGATAAGAGCTAGCCTGGAGGTAAACCGCGGGAATGTGTTTTTCTTTTCGGAACAAACACCTCCAGCGAGCAGCCTTCCCCATAGGGGGCTTTTTAAAAGTATTTTCCCTGCTTTTTAAATATGCTGCAAATAAAGTGATTCTGGCCATTGCACTGAATAAATAGTGACTCCATGCCCTGAACAGGAGTGGCTTTCCTCCTGGGGTTGCTGAAGTATGGAAGATGACGATCTCAGGTAGGTTCATGCATTTTTCACATGGATGAAGAACCTCTTTTTACAGCTGAATTCTCCTACGTGCTCGTTCTGCCTTGCTGTGAGAGCCCAGGCACGCTCCCTCTCCTCCTTTGCTACCTGTCAAGATGGGGAGGGATAGCTCACTCCAGGGCTGAGGAAACTTTAAATTACTTATATTTATAAAATGCTATGAACCCCTGAAGTAGGGATGCAATGCGAGTGTGTAAGATGGCATAAGCAAACGGCCAATTTTCCTTGTGAAACAGAAAGAAGCAGGAAGATGTGTGATTGCAAAGTAGAAAGGTTAGGAAAACTTGTTCCCCGTGGCTGACTATTTCACATAAACAAAGATATAAAAAAAGGACACACAGATAAAATAAGCACAGACTGTGTGTAAAACAAACCTGTGCCAGCAGCTCCTGAGCCAAGCCTCTATTTACAAGACCTCACGTGACCTGCAAGCACTGAAGGACCAAAAGTGAGGGAAAACAGAGTTTTCCAAGCGTGTGCATCTCCACTAAATACCTTTGGTCTGAGTCACCATGAAGAGTTGCAGTGTTTGGAGCTATTTCATGCGAAGAGTAAGACATTTGAGCCGAATGCATTGGTTTGAGGCTGTATCGCTGAAAGGAGGTTGTGTAACAGAGGTTGACGATTTGCCATGACTCTTGTGAAGAACACGGAGCCCCGTGATGTACTGATTTCCCTGTTTGTTAAAACCTACATTTTAAGTCTGTTAATAAATGTTAAAGCTGGGGATTGGAGATAGGGGAGGTGGAATTTGCAAATTATCATTTGTAGCTTTGGGCATGGCTGGAGGTGAGGTTGCAGCCCATCTCCTGCGTGAAGTGAGACCATGCTCATTATCGGTGCTGGACTAAGGGCTTTTGGATTTGATTACCCTCAATCACAAGTGATACGAGCAGCAAAGGGGCCTTGAAGTCTTCTGGGCTTTTCCAGCAGCGTTTTCTACACTTTCTCTACCCCCAGTTATTTATACTTTGCTCCCAATAAAGACTGCTGGGCTATAACACAAAAGGTTGTTTGGGTTTTTTTTTTCCACAAAACAGCTTGAAACAGACTGTGAGCCCCAACAAAGCAGCGGTGTCAGGATGAGGGACGCTGTGTCCCCCTTAGGCCTGGGGCTGCTGCCGCCTCGTCCACTGCTGGGCCCCAGTCGCCAGGGTTACGGTGGGGCCTGAGTCCCCCACACAGCCCGTAACCCATTTAAAAATGAGTTTTAGCTTAAACTTTCCCAGTGTAATTGCCCGCGGGGGGTGGGGGGGGTGGTTGGCCACGCAGCCCCGTTTCGGAGCTTTGTGAGGAGCCTCCTCTCCTCAGTGACACTGCTCCCGCTCTCTCTCCGCCTGTGAGAAGGAGCCGGGGGCTGATGTGCCCGGAGCAGCCGCTCCCGACCCGGCCTCCGACCCCTCCCGTTAGGCCGGGCCACACCGACGGCGGCCCCGGGGCTCGATCCGGGCGGCACCGGGGAGCGGGGCAGGGCGGGCCGGGGCCTCCCGCCGGCGGGCGGAACGGCGCCTGCGCCGCGGCCCCGCGGGGACCCCCGGGCCCGGCCTCTCGCGAGAGGCGCCGGCGGTGGCCGGGCAGCGGCTGGAGGAGGAGGAGGAGGAGGAGGAAGAGGAGGAAGGCGGCAGGCGGGAGGTGAGCGCGGGGCCGCCCACGGCAGGGCGGGGAGTGGGGTCGGCGCCTGAGGGCAGCGGGTGGGGCGGCGGCGCTGCCCGGGCGAGGCGGTGCAGGGCGAGCTCCGGTCGGCAGCCGGGGCACGGCGTTCCCCCGCTTTCCCTCGGCTCTCCCCGGTGCCAGGTAGGTCTCGGAGCCGGCCGGCTCTGCGGGCAGGGCTCCATGAGGAGCCGCGGCGTCGTGCGGCGGGGCTGGGCAGCGCTGCCCGCCCTCCCGCCGCGGCGGGGGCTGCGGGCGGTCGAGGGTCTGAGGGGCGGCTGTGCCCGGCGATTCCTCTTCTCCACGCTGTGAAACGCCGGCCTGTCCCCCCTCCGCCGCCGGTGCTGGGCCTGGGGCTCGGTAACAGCTCGCTTGCGCGGTTTCCCCGTGTCGTCCTGCAGCCTGTGCCGCTTCTGGACCCGGGAGCGCCTGTGAGCGGCTGCAAAAGCGAACCCAGGGAGCAGCCTCCCCGTCGGAGCGTTTCTGTCGACGCTAGACCATGGCTTTCAACGTCGCTTCACTGAGACGTGGTTAATCCCCCTTAACTTCGTGCACAGAACTTCAGAGCAGAGCTGGTCTACGTACAGCAAAACTATGCTTGAATCAGGTGTTTGTAAGGCAAAGGCAGGCGTTGCAAGCGGCGGGGTCTCATTTCTGGCCCCCCGTGTTGACACACAACAAGTGTTGCGGGGTTTTGTCGGCCCAGGCTGTAGGCGCCGAGGCTTGGTGAGACCCTGCCTGCCATTGTAAGGCCAGGGATGGTGGGTGTGCTTGAAGTTTGCAGCAAAGTTAATGAACGAACACACAGCGTTTTGGGAGTTTCCCGCTGGAAGTCTTAGAAATATGGTTATTGAGACAACTTCCAAGTACGGATATTAAAACAGAGGCGACCGGTGCTGCCAAGCCTGTACAAACCGGGCTTTGTGGCAGCAATGGGAGGGAAGGTACTGGGATAGTTATGTAGATTGGGATGTTCTTTTGCTGGTTTCTAGCATATGTGTGCTAAATCGGGGTAAAATGTGCAATGCAAGCCCTATTTTTTGCTTGTGCTGCATTTATACTAATGTAACCACTGATGTCATTGCGTGGGTTAAAACTTCCTTGCTCTGCAAAGGGTGCTAGATTTTTGGAAAACTGGGGAAAATCAATTTATTGAGTGATGGCTAAGGGCATGAAATTTGTTTCTGGTTATCAATACAGCATCCATCTGCTTTGACTGATGGGAGCTCTGCACCTGCAGGAGGTTAAATTGGTTCCACTTCTCTAGAGCCTGCTTATTCCCAAAGTGTAACTGGTAACAGGTGCGTACCATGGTACGTGGATAAAGAAAGCTGCATGGCTTGTGTAATTGCTGCTGAATGCAGGTACCCCAAGAGAAAGTATCTATTTGAATTTGGGTTTTATGTATGTTTTTAAAAGTTCTCATTCCACCTCTTTCCATCTTCAGAAGCAGGCAAAGTCCCAGCCTGAAATCCCGTATCTTCTCGTGTTAGAATGAGTGGGCGCTGGAGGAAGTGAGCTGGTGCTTTGTGCCTGACCGGTGCCTTGTGTTTCCCCACGGGGAGTTAGGAGCAATGAGAGAGAGACAAGCTTGGGGAAACACGAAGCAAGAAGAGATGGAATTTACACCGAAGCCTTTGGGGGCACAATCCCTGCAAAATCATCGCTGCTTATAGAGAGGGGTTATTGTCCCCTGGCTCCAGCTCATACCTGTGCGTAAGCTCCTTTATTTTCTGTAGGCTTTACTGCTCCTGTAAGTGAGCTGGAGTTACTTTCTTTTGCAAAGAGAGGCTATGAGAGAATACAGTCATTGCATAAAAGGCAAGAGGAAGAAAGAGACAGGAATTACTTAAGCTGCTGTTTGCCCTGAGAACAGTTAACAATCAGGCTGTGAAGTGCAAATAAGGTTTCCAAATCCCTGAGGAGTTGCATCTGCAATAGCTTTTGCAATAAGGGCGCTGGGGGGACATACCCCATTCTGGTTTTAAATGGGAGTTTGAGAGGTCGTTATTTGACATGGTGTCTTGTGATAGGAGAGGATGGGACCAGTGACCTCGGACATTTAGTGTCTTTCTTGGGCCTGGGCTGGGGAGAAGTTGGCCTTGGCTTATACCCAGGCCAGGTTCAAGGTTAGAGATGATCACGGGATGCCTGCTCAGGGGACTCTGTAGAACTATTATAGCACTTGGTCCGTTTCCCGGTTTGCCAGCATCATGTCACAGAAGCAGCTTTGTGCGGATCCTGGTGCACGTTCTTGTTGGCTGGTGACTTTGGGTTAAACTTGAATGTAAATTCTTGGCTCCTCCTGGAGGCTTTTCCTTTTGATTCTGGCAAGGGGAGGATGGAGGCGCATTCCCTCTGATGTGCACAGAGACCTCTAATTTGTGCTTTCAGTCTGGCGTCTTTTGTGAAGTACTCAGGAAGAGGATGTATCATAGTCAATAGAGTAACTCTGTTTTCTGCAGCATTTTTCTCATGAGGGGGAATTAAGCTGCGTTATTGCTCTTTTCCAAGCTTCCTCTCTGGCACTGATAGAGTTAATAGAAGTGGAGTCATTTCGATTCTGTGCCGCTTGCTGCTGTGTGTCTTGGAAAAGCCAAATGCTCTGGCAGACCTGCGTGCTGTGTCCTGGAAAGCAGGCTGGAGCTCTTGGGGTGCGCTCGGTAAAGCTACATTATGGTGGTGGCTTTGACGAAGAGCCCTCTTTCCGTTTGCTGGAGGAATGCGTGTGCCACACGCAGCATCTCCTTTGCTTCTGTCGCTGCTGCCGAGAGGGTGATCTGTCCGCGCTGGGGTGGGACATCTTTGCAGAAATGCTAGCAGCCTGCTGCGCTGCCCGAAGCTGTGGAAGCTGCTGGCTGTAGCGATGGCAGAAAGGGATGCTCCATGCAGCTTTCCGGGCTTGCTGCATTCCAGCCACCCTAAAGGTCTTGAGCAGCGTTGGGAACCCACTGTGCTGGGAATTATGTACGCAGTGGGCACCCTATTCATCCAGAATAGGAAGCAGTCCCTGCCCTGAACAGCTAACCGGCTCGAAAGCAAGAACAAATTCAGACAAAATGCGAACCCAGAAGTGTGCCAAGCAGTAGGCTTGGCAACGTCACTCCATTATCTTCTGCTGTTGGATTGAGATGCCTGGCCTGAAGTGCTGACGCACATATGTAATTTGCCCCTTCTTTAACTCCGTGCTCATCTCTCTGGGTGTTTCTTCTTAGATCTGCTCCATCCTCAATCTTGACTAGCTAAACGTAGAGAATTACTGCTGAGTAATACCTGCTTCTTGCTCCGCAGAGTGCAAAGCGTTACGTCTGCAGTTCCTCCAGCTCCTCTTCACATGTAGAGTAACAGCCTGGCTCCAGGAAACACAGTGTTTGGTGTTGCAGTGCAAAGCCACGTGTTAGGCTACAGCTACACCGAATTTCTGGCACTCCCTACCTCTGAAGCTCAAATAAATACACCAGGGTGGAAAAACCCTAAGTCTTCAGTTCTTCATTTTATGTCTTTTGGGACAAGCTGAGATAATACTTTGATATGTAACTGTATCTGGTATTGTTCTTTTTAATTACTAAATTTTGGTCTAATGCTTTTGGACTAGTGTTTGAAACCAGGACTTTGTTAAAATTTGGCGTCCCTGAGCTGTAAGCACAGCCGTGCAGATGGCTCTTTAGGTAAGTTGTTCAATGCAAGGCTGCTGTGAGCTTCAAAGGTGCTGAGCGCATTTCCCCCGCTGATGACAGAGCTCAGCACTTTTGCATATCTGGACTCTCAGGTTCTTCACATCCTTGTACAGGGTGGGGTTGGTGCCCTTCACTTTACCATGGTGTTTTTCCCTGGCTCCTTGGCCGCTTGGAGAGGCTGGTTTGCCAGCCAGCCTCTGTGCGGAGCCTTGGACCAGAAAACATGCAGCAGGGTGGGGAGATGGATCTCCCTTGAGGAGCTTGCTGGTGGAAAGGGGCTGGGAGACAGCAGGGAGGCAGGTAGCAGAGAAAAGGTGGGACTGGTTCAAGTAAAAAAAAACAAACCTTCTGTACCCTCCAGAAAATGTCTTCTGAGCTGCCCTTTTAGCAGTGATTTCTCACCTGTCTTTGGTGATCAAGAGTTGTTAGGGCTGAATGTAATAGAAATATAAATTACATTAATCCAGGAAAAAGGTCCTGACTCAACAGGGTCAAGACATGGACAAAGATTTACCAGAGCATCCTTGATCAGAAATCATTCAGTTGAAAGTAGTCATTCCTCTAGATTTTTATTGATGCATGGCTCTTATCATCAAACAGTAAGAAAACTGTTTGTGTAATCTCTGTTCTTGGCAAAATGAAGTAGCTAGGTCATGGAGGTGTCATCTTCACACAGATCAGGTAAGATGGCGCGTTCAGGTCAGTGATGTTCTCTCAGCAGGAGCTTGCTTTAGCCACTGAGGCAACAGCATCTTCAGCTGTGTATTTATAACTCCGATGAGGTCTTTGTTTTCAGCACGGTGGTACAGAGCATCTTTGCGGGGAGATGAGATGACAGTGTGGCACTACAAGCTGAAATCATGGATTGCGCCCTCTTTCTTCCTGTTGTCTGTTAGCTATGTTTAAAAATCAAGGAGGTCTGAAAGGTAGTTAGCGCTACACTCTTTCTCTATATAGTTGTATTTTTTAATACTCTCAAACTTCCCTCTGTAAACAGTAGGCCTGAAATCTTTATATTTTATTTATTTTTTAAATGAAAACAGAGCTTCTTTTGAAATCACATGACTCTAGAAGCTTGAGATTGATAAAAACCCCGTGATTGCTTTGGAAACTGGTAAAATGTCAACATGTTATGCCTCCTTTTGGCCAGTCCGCTCTTCTCCGCAGGGCCTCTACGGGTACCTCAGACCCACACAGCTCTCCCCATGCAGAAGTGAATGGTCAGCCCCGCGACGAGTCTTGATTGTGCAAGGTCATTCTCTCCGAACCAGGGTGTTTAAGGGTTCAACTAACTTTTTTTTTCTGGTACCTTTTCAGGCGCCTGGTCTCCAGCACCATGCTGGATCCCAAGCCTCACTCTGCAAGCCGGAGGTGAATCCAGGTGAAAGCCAGCTATCACAGTAGGTGTCAGGATGACCAAAGCACGGCTCCTCCGTCTCTCTGTGGTGCTGGTCTCCATCTTCATGATCCTCCTGATCATTGTTTACTGGGACAATGTGGGAACGGCTCACTTCTACCTGCATACGTCCTTCTCCAGACCTCATTCCTCAGGAGCCATCCCTGGTATCACGGCAGGTGAAAACTGGGAAGCCTTGCCAGATGTAGATGAATTTTTGGCAAAGCTGCTTAGTTCAAACCTGAAACAGAACAGCTCCATCTCCCGAAAGTCAGAGCAGCTACTTGTCCAGGGCTCCAACAAGCCTGTGGTGAGCAATTTGGAGGAGAACGTGCGGGGCTATGACTGGTCTACACACAATGCCAGAAACAGCTTGGACCAAGAGAAACTGCAGATAGAGAGGCAGAGAACATTGCGGGAGTTTTGTGCCAATTCCAGCTTTACCTTCCCTACCAAGGAGCGCTCCTTTGATGACATCCCAAACTATGAGCTCAACCACCTGATCGTGGATGACCGCCATGGCATCATCTACTGTTACGTCCCCAAGGTGGCCTGCACCAACTGGAAACGGGTGATGATTGTGCTAAGTGAGAGCCTGCTGGACCAGGGGGTCCCGTATCGGAACCCTCTGGATATCCCCCGGGAACATGTCCACAACACCAGCACCCACTTGACCTTCAACAAATTCTGGCGCCGTTACGGAAAGTTCTCCCGGCACCTCATGAAGATCAAGCTGAAGAAGTACACTAAGTTCCTCTTTGTACGAGACCCTTTTGTCCGCCTCATCTCTGCCTTTCGCAGCAAATTTGAGCTGGAGAATGAGGAGTTCTACCGGCGTTTTGCCATCCCCATGCTAAAGCTGTACTCCAACCATACCAACCTTCCCACCTCCGTTAGTGAGGCCTTTGGGGCAGGCCTCAAAGTCTCCTTTTCTGACTTCATCCAGTACTTACTGGATCCCAGGACAGAGAAGATGGCCCCCTTCAATGAGCACTGGAGGCAGGTTTACCGTCTGTGCCATCCGTGCCAGATAGACTATGATTTCATCGGGAAGCTGGAGACGCTGGATGAGGACGCTGCTTATCTATTGCAGCTCCTCAAAGTGGACAGGCTGCTTCGCTTCCCCCCCAGCTACCGGAACAGGACTGCCAGCAGCTGGGAAGATGACTGGTTTGCCAAAATCCCACTGGCTTGGAGGCAGCAGCTCTACAAGCTTTATGAAGCAGATTTTGTACTCTTTGGCTACCCCAAGCCGGAAAACTTGCTTAAAGACTAAAAGTGATTGGGCGGTGGGTGTGGGAGGGAACATCTGAAATACCAAAAATGTTTAAAGCCTCCTCATTTTAGCTCTTAACTTACTTCCCCATACAGGTTGGAACAACGGAATATATTTTTTCTACCGCTTCCCCTTCCATTTTTGCAATAATGCCAGAGTCCAGGGTATTCCAGCCAGCTGTGCATATGCAAAAAATGCCAGTTTTTTTTGTTATCATTTGTTTTCTGGGTTTTCTTTTTTTAAAATGCCCCCATGTTTTGCAAGGGGTTACTGCCCTTGGTCACTCTGCCGGCTGTGTCCTTCAGTAGCTTTTTATTAATACTTTTTAAAAATTAATATATTTAAGATATTTAATACGAAGTGTGTCGTGGCAAAGGAAGGGAAGGAATAAAAAAAAAAGTAAAAGAAAAACCCAAGAAATAATGCACCTGCCTCTGTGTGTTGTCTCAGAGCTGCTGTTTCGGAGGTTTGCAGAGCACTCGCATCTCTTTGGGAGCTGGGTTTGGCGGTGGTGCCTTCACCAGCCACGTCTGCTGGTGGTGGCTCTGAGCTGGGCTCAAGGCAGATCGGATGGGTCAGTGCCTGACTCTGCCAAACAGTCCTGGAAGAATGCCAGTGCTCCGGTGACGCGCACCGCTCCCAGCTGGTGAGCGTGACGCCAGGGTCACAGGAAGGAAATGGCTGTTGGGAGCCGTGACGCCAAGCCTCAGGGGGTGTTTCAGGAAACGCAGGTGGCCAACACAATACCTCTGCTCTGCTTCACCTTCCAGCAAAGTGGTGGTGGGCCTGTGCTTTCCAAAAAGCTGAGGTTCCTCAGCCCCTGTTTACCTTGCTAGACGTGACATGTCCCATTCCAGGATGGTGCCTGAAGTTCTTGGGTGTTGTGGCCAACCTGAATGGGCAGAGCATCCAAGAGCAGCTCTTGGATGGGTGTGCTGTCCGGGAATTGGCATCCAGGCTTCACACTGCAGTGGCTTAGGCAGGTTGACCATTGTCGCAGCCGGTTACAGGACGGGGAGGTGGTGTGCTGCTCCTCGGCCTGGTCACTGCTGTGTGTGGTGCCGGTCCCTTGAGAACTGCCCTCATTCCTGGGCACTCTTTAAGGGGACGTGTCAGGGATGCAAGTGCTTATCCCTGGAAGAAGATGATCTGAAAGGTTTCTTTCTACAAGCAGTCGTCAAGGTGAACTCAAAGTTCATGTTTTCAGAGTGCCAGCTACTGCTCATGACGCTGCATCTTCATTTGCTGCCTTTCTGTTTATACCGAGTGACTGATGCAGATTTAATCATCTGCCTTGCTGGGACCTGCTGCAGGAGTGATGGTTGCCCACTGTGTTAGGAGCATGTGGGCTGCTTCCCAAAGGAAATTAGTGCTTTGAGAGAGAATTTTTGTGTCTCATCAGCTGAATCTGCTTCTCTCTTTCGCTCTGAATTGCTCTACAAAAACTGTCTGCTTAGCAGATTGGGCAGGCAACTCTCTTAGAGCTGAAATGCTTAATTATTTCCCTGGGCTGTGGATGGTATCAGTGATTAACGTCCAGGGTCAGGCCTTGGGAGGCAGCCTTGTGTTCTGGATAGACTTCTTTATATTGGCCTTTTACTGGGTTTCTCTCCGAGGCCATCAGCAGACATGACTTTTCCCCTCTATCTCCTTGCTTCCCCAGCCTCTGCACACGTGCATCTCCGTGGCATTGCATGCTCTTCCTAGCGAATACGCTGTATCAAGCTTTTTAACCTGTAAATGAAAGATAATTGCTAGTAGTTAAGCTCGAAGCAAACGAGTTTCTTATTGTATTCACACGACTCTCCTGCAATTTCTGCAGATATTTGCAGTTTAAATGAGCCTGAAGCCATGGTCAGGGTCTCGGTGCTTAGCTCTTCACAGCTTGGGGAAAAAGGAAGTGCCTGTTTCTGACTCATTATTTAAAACTAATAATAGAAAAGTGTTGATCTATTCAATTTTTTTTCCCAGTTACCAGTTAATTGCTGCAAAACAGAAAGATGTTGAGAGTCTCGTCTCCTGTAATGAGTAATCCCAGGAGTCTCTTGGTTGCTGCTACATTTACATTTCTTCAGGGTGGGTTCATCTCGCTCTTCAGAGATACAGCATGGATGTTTTCATCCCTTGTCTTTACAAAGTGTTTGTGTTTTTCTCTTTTAATTTAAATTTAATTGATGCTTAGTATGTGTAGAGGTGGGCGGCTGGGACCGTAGCACAGATGCCGTGCAAACTTCCTTCCAGCTGCTTCCCCTGAACCTTTTGATCTGGTCCTGTCTCTTCCTGCCTCTCTGACCAGCGTTCGGCCAACGTACCGCCGTGATGCCGGCTCACCCGGCAAAAACCGGCTGCTGCCTCCTCAACCGCAGTTCTCCTGTGATTCCTGGCCTTAGCTTGTCCTGGGCAGGAGCCCAGGAGCTCCTTTCCGATTTCTCTCCTCTCTCCCCACCCGAAGGTGGAAAAAGGGGGTAAATTCCAGCATTATGTGCTAGTATCACCCTATGTGGTACTGAGGTCCGAGACACCCTGTATGCAAGGCTGAGCGAGCTGCCTGCACCCCAATGGCTTCACCAGCCTCCGTAAGAGCTGCGGGCAGGATGTATGGATGGCATAAAGCTTCGGAGGGCTCTGTCTTGTGTGCTTTCCCTCTTTCACCCTGTCAAGTCCATCCTGCGTCGACATTTAAGACGTTTTAATCTTTGTAGACTCATACCAACGTTCTGGGTGCCGTCGGCTCTCTCCTCGTTTCCCATTGCCACGCTTCAAAGCGCTTGCCGGGAGGAGCAGTAAAGCTGAGATGGAGAGGGCTGGCGTTGCAGTGATTGCTTCTGGGTTCGGAATAGCTTGTTCCTTGCTGCTTTTCCCTTTTGAAGCCCTCCCTCCCCACCCTTCCACCACTGTGAATGTATTGTTAAGAAGTCGAAGGGGATCCAGGCTGCGCTGAGCTTTGTGGTAAGACCACTGGGTTGCCAGAACTGGGATGGAGCCTCCGGCTTTGGGAATGTGCATTTTTTGTGGGTTTCTTGCTCTGTTCTGATGATGTAGAAGTGTGCGGGGGGTGGAAAAGAAGGACAAAGAGTTCAACCAGCCCTGCTTCCTTCCCCCCTGGTTTCCTAAAGGAGCTGGAATTTGGTATTTGTCAAATAATGGCAGAATGATTGGAAAGAGCAGGCAGTCTGCATCCGTGCTGGCCTGAAGTCAGAAGAGGGCTAAAAATCCTGGAGTGTAGCTGGTTATGATGCTAGTACTGATTTTATAAGGGGTAGAAAAATGCTTTGAAGCAGCCTATTTGTATCTGAATAAACCTGGCTTTGTCATTTTGTGCTCAGCCTGCAAAATTACGTCCTGTTCCCCTCCTGGCTTGCTCTTCCCTGGGGTTGACCACTTGGCCAAAGTCAGCACAGAGTCTCTAACCAGGCAGAACTGACACGCGGATGCAGAAATAACCTGGGGTTTGACCAAGATGTTTCCAGCCGGGTAGAGCTGAGACCAGCTTTAGTGTTTGCTCAGCGTCGGTTCCAAGGTCTTTACGCAACCATTGAACAGATTCGGTCCCTTGCTGTTTGATGCTGGATTCACCGCTCCGGTGGGATGCGTGTCACCTGGCCCTGCAGCCCCTGCATGCTCCAGGGAAGGACTGTCAGGCTTCAGAGCTCTTTGCTTTTTGAGCAGTGACATGGCTTTGCCAGGGTACGGAATGTCCTTAACACATGAGTACCTTTGCATCTCAGTATTTTTTGCCTTAACCCTTTAATTCACTTGTGGTTTAGGGCGTCAAAATTGTAGACCAAAATTGTAGACCAAAAAGTTGCCCTGGGGTAATGCGTGAGATGAAGTGTTTTGGCTGTGTGTGTTTTGCATCCCTCAAGGTGGCACTGGGAGGATGGAGGGCAGGGGATGAATGGCAGCATTGAAAGGGTGGTGAAGAAAAGCCAGTTTGTTCCTCCTTATGTAAGCCGGACCTTTGCGGCAGCCGCCGGGAAAGCCGGTGACTTGGCAGGGTGCTGCGTGGCTGCGGTGCAAAACCGTGCCAGGGAGGGTGCGGGGTGTGGTGACCTACAAGCAAGTCACGTTGCTTGAATTTAAGGGCTTTGCCCACGTCGGTCTTGATTGTAACCCCCCTAGTCAAGGGCAGGAGAGGGGGGGCGGGAAACAACTGGCTGTTTGGGGAAGAGATGGGGCGGGTGGGTGGGTGGCACTGGGTCTGGAGCAGGCGTAATGCGGCTCTTCTGCTCTCTCCTTGATTAAATCACATTGGGGATCTAGCATGGACTGTGGAGGGTGAGGTTTGTCCCTGGGGGAGCTGGGTGGCTGTGTCCCCTGTGCCGGGACGAGGGTGATGCTTGTCGGGGCTGGCTGAGCCTCTGGCTGCCATGTCTGTGCGGGGAGCCGGGGCTGTGTGGCCGCTCCGCAGTGGCCCATCTGAATCCCATTTTCTGTTCCTGGGCTCCAACGAACACCGCTGCTGCTCCCCCCAGCCTGGCTCCCGCAGCGGCGGCGTCCGTCCCTTACACCCGCCGTCGGCAGCAATTCCCGTGGTGGGTGCCCTGTGAAACCGTCCAGCACAGCGCAGCCAAAACCTGCCGTCGGGCTGCAGCGCTCTGCAGGAGCTTTTATCTGCGCAGCCTGCGCTGCGGGAAGTGCCCAGCCTTTGGGTTGCAAAGGGCTGGAGTACGGGGGGTGCAAACACACTTAAAAAGTGAGTGACCCCCCCCCTCCTCCTGCCTGCCAGCTCAGCGCTGGAGCTGGGAATCAGGCCGTGTTGCTTTCTCCCTGCAAGACATGCAGTTCCTTTCCCTTCGTCCCTTCTCAGTGTCCCCTGTGTCTAGCACCATCAGTGTCCCCTCAGGCATCCCCACATGCCGTGTTGCCTTCCCATGGGGCTGGCTGCGTTGCCCTGGTGTCCTCCCAGCCCCGCTTTGTCTTTTCTTTTTGTGGTTTTGCCTCATGCAGGGATGCCTTAAAATAAAATATTAAAAAAGAAAAAAAAAGGAAGTGGAGAAGTTGTAGCAGCTGGTTCCTGTCGGGAGGGAGGTGCGAGATCAGCAGCCCAACCCTTGACAAGGGAGGAGGGAAATTTCCACACCAAAACCCTCTTTGGGCATCCTGAGCTCAAGCCTCTTTGGACTCGGACCTTTTTGCTCTTTAATGCTCAGGAAACCCGGTTGCCCCACCTGCGGATGGTGTCTCCTTGCCTTGGGTGGCTTTGGGTCACAGCCTCAGCTTCTCGTTTCTGCCTGGGGGGCAGCGCCTCCCAGCAGCACAGGGTAAAAGTCAGTGTTTGCTGGCAGTGGGGTACAAGGATTTGGGCTCTCACCATCCACACAGCAATAAAAATGGGAAATTGGGAGCAAACCTGACGCTTGAGGCCCTGGAGGCCCCTTGAGAAAGCTGTTGTGATAGATACTCAATGGAAAGCAACCACCTTTCTGCAGGCTTTTTGTTTCTTCTTCTTTTGTTTCTTCCACTTCTGCTGAGAGTGGAAAGTTACTTGTAGCCACAGAATACCAAAGGCTCCGTAAAGCTACGCGGAAGGAGGTGATTTAAAAAATAATCTATAGGTGCTAAAGGAGAACGGCAGCAGGCTGCCCTGGTGGGGAGGTGAACAGGGCTGTTCTGCAGTCTCTGCTCACCATTTATAATTTAAGACTATTGCTTTTAATTTCTTTGGCTTTTCAGGTGTTGGTGTCCTGGCCATCTGGACCAGGGGGTTTGAACACTGCTCTTAGTGACCCCCAGGCTGTGGGGGGCGTGCAGTTTCCCATGTAGGGGCTGATGTGAATGCAGGTGTTACAAACCCAGAGACTCAAGCGATGGACCATGTTCTTCTCCTCAAACCACAAGGCAGAGCTGAGGAGCGTGTTTTTCATTAGCAGTGCTGCTAATTGTTTGCTGTAAGCCCTTCAGTGGGTTACTCAAGCTGTCTGCTGTCTGTCCCCCTAAAGGGGGAGTGGGAGATACCTGTTTTCTAGAGGGTTCCCGGGTGTGAGCTGTGTCCACGGGAGCTTTGGAGGTCTCCGGGAGGAGCAGTGCCTTGGGCGGGAGTGTTGGAAGCCAGGGCTGCAATGAGAGCCATGCAAAACTGCCTCAGTCCAGACTTCTCTTACCACGGGGTGAGCCTGGAAGCTGTTGGCATGAAAACTGCGCTGATTCAAGAAGTGCGTACCCTTCGGAGAGCTCAAGGGCTTGTGCGGGTCCGTGGGCATGGAAATGCGCAGAGGTCCCAGCTCGCCGTCCTGCTGCGTGCCTGGCTGCCTGCCAGGCAGCTGGGGGTGCAGGGGGGACGCGGAGCCCGCTATCCCCCCAGACAGAATGGCTGTCTTTACCTCGGAAAATGCTGGGCATCCTTGAGCGGAGGGGGCTCAGCCGGCTGCGGTGGCAGCGAGCGTTAGCGGGGCTGTTGCTTTTCACCTAACGAAGGGGTGGGTGATTTTGTCTCAGGTTCTCATCCTCAGACTGTGCCAAATCCCGGTGTCAGACTGTACCAGAATCAAAATACTCCCAGCCCTGCCTAAACCATGTGTTAAACAAATGAGGGAGACTTTTCCTGACCCACCAGGCAGTGCCTTTCACGAATCCCATGTTTTATCCCCCAGGCAGATGGATCACACGCAGCTTTGGCAAAGCCACATTTTGTGGCAGTAGAAGCTGCAGTTTCAGTGTTTATTTCTCTGTCGTTGCAGGAATTCAAAATGGATGGAAGAAAATGCCGTCGGGATTGACTCTTGTTTTGTTTGGACCCCGGACAGGTCTCTGTGGAAAACATGGGAGGAGCGCGGGGGACAGAGAAGAGCCAAGAAGACATGTGTCAAAAAGAGAGCGGCGGCCAAAAGAGTGGCCAGCAGGGAGTGGAGCAGCGCTGGGGATGGGTTTCTGAAGGATAAAAGGGGTGGGGGGACTTGAGGGCATCTCCACGCAAAATGGGGATGGCACGGAGTGGGTAAATGCTGGCTAAGTGTGAGTAAAAAGGGGCTGCTGAGAAACCGAGTGCCATCTGCTGCGGCACGGAGACCTGCCCCGTTTGCTTTTCTGGGGGCGGAAGCAGGGGCCAAGGTAGAGGAGAAAATAAATAATTTGAATAATTAAGTGGTGAAAGCTTATCAGAATACATGGCTCTGTTACATGGGGCAGGGGCAGATTATCTGAAATAGGTGTGGCTTCGTGACCGGTGGTGGGACTTGTAGGTTTGGACGGAAGAAGGGGTCATTTAGAGGCAGACTGAAGAGTGAAAATAGCAGTGGGCTAAGGTGGTCCTTGGGAGAGGAAGGCTTGGAGCTTCACCAGCTGTCGGGCTCTGGAAGCTGGGCAACATCCACGGGGGATGGAGGTGCGGGAGAGACGGTGTGACCTTTCACATGCTCGTGGGCACCTCCGTCTGTCTCCAGTTTTTCTCTCTCTCAACCTTTGCATGCCTTATTGATTTCAGACTCTGTATATTTTGGCTATTGGGTAAATCAGAAGTATTTGTCACCTAGAATGATCATGCTGAGAGTAAAAAGCTTTTTACAAAGCCTCCGGTGACCTTTAGCTAATGGGAAATCAATTACCTGAGTGTATATAAGCATTTCCCAAGTGCTGGGTAATGCTGTGCACAGTGGGGACCCAACTTGGCCTAACACGGCTACCCGATAGTAGTCTGGGCATGCAGGTCTTCTGGAGAAACGTTCTTCCATCAGGTCAAGGTGACTTACGTTTGTGTTTCTTGATTATTTTTACTTGTGTCTTATAAATCGCGAGTGGGAATGTATGTGTATGGAAAGTCCGAATCAATCCGCAATCCTGGGCAGGTGAACACGTTGGAAGCGTTTAAACAAACACGTAAGTTTTTGATAGGGCCAAATATATGCAAGTTACGTCCTTCTGTTTTCTATAAGCAGAGGATCATTTTCATGATTGCTGTTAGCCTGTTGCAATGGATTGTCGTTTCTAGGATGGTCGCTCCTCCCTGTTAATGCGGTTTTGTTCTTCAGTCCTCCTAAGCAAGCCCCCGTTGTGTCCCGGGGATGCTTGTGCTGTGCAGCCACCAAGCAAAAGCGGGTGTTGCGGTGGGTGGGGGACAGTCGGGCTCCAACAGCAGCTGCGGACGCCCCTGCGGCCGCGCGTCCCCGAGCCTGCTTGCTGTTTTACCCTTAGCAGCCAAAGAGCGACCCCAGCACAGGCGTACGCGGCCGCGGTGTGCCCCAGCCCGTTTTCACTGCTGGATCCAGGGATTACAGCAGGTCCCTGGCTCGTGGGGCTGGGAGAGAATCCCTGCTTCAAGATTATGGAATTGGGGATCACGTTGGTTTTTCCCCTTCTCGTTCAGACGCCTCAAACCTGAGCTTTCTGGATTTCTCGGATTCTCAAAATAGCGTCAGGTTTCCTTCGAAGACCTGCCAGCTGCAGCAGGGGAAGGAGCGTGGTGTACGGTGGACGGTAAAACTTGTAGCTTTGTTCCCTGGGTACCACCGTGTCAGGGCAATTCTCAGGCTGATTTTTGCATCATATTCACAGATTTTCCTGGGGAAAGGGAGGGGTGCTGGGACCCAGCCTGGAAACAAAAGCCCTTTGTAAGACCAGGACACGCCGTGTTTGTCTTCCACCCCACAGCACCGGGTAGAGGCAGAGTAAGAAGATGAAGCCGCTGGGCGGTGGGGTCCCCTTCGCCTACCAGAACCGGGGCAGGTTGGGACCGTGTCCCCCCGCACGGCCACGCTCCGGGCTGCGGCATTTCTGGGACCAAATCGGTGTGAAATAAGATGCAAAGCGCCTTTCATCAGCAAGCGAGAATGTGAATTCAAGATGTCGGGGCAGGTTCCAGCTGCTGTTGCGCTTTGCATTTATGACATTTTTCAGAGCTTAGCAAAAGGTCAGCGTGCTTGGATGCGGTTCCTGGTTTTTGGAAAGCCTGCAGGTTTGGGAGTAATGCTTTTCATTTTATTTGTAAGAGGAAAACAGCCTGCTTGCAAAGTTTGCCTTTGGAATTGAGATGCTGGCTGAAATCTGGCTCTTGAGTTTGTCAGTTTAGGCTAAAAAGACAAATAGGGACAAGTTTGGGGGGTTTTTTTCTTTCCATTTTTTCCCCCCCTCCAACATACAGGAAAAAGCTTTCAGTATAGATGAGGTTGCTGTTGTCAGCATTAGCTTTTTTTTCTGGCTGTGCTGATTGGAAGGAAATTTCCAATACGGCAAAGTTGCCAGAAACAGATTCTTTCTGGAACATTTTGGTTCAAATATTATGACTTTCTCTTTGCAGTGATACAGTTTAGTGCAAGAACGCACGGCAATTGGCTGCTTTGTTCTGAACTCTGAGCTTGACGTTTTCTTTATTTTTGTTGGTTTGTTTTTTTTTTTTTTCTTTTTTTGCTGGTATTTGCTTTGGACAAGCCTGTTGCCCCACTACGGAGATCCTGATGCCACTTGGATGTCCACAAGCAAAGTCTTTCTGTAGGATCCTTTCTTCTATAGACCTGTGTAGTGCTGGGAGCTGAGAGCAATGGCAGGAATCCCATCAGGATGGAGTTAATATTCCGCTGAAGGACCAACGTGTGGGCAGTGCCTTGGAGACAACCTGCTTTTTCTCTCCTCTTCTGATCATCTTCCTGCTGGGAGTGGGACACCAGGTATTTGCCTCCAGGATCTCATTTGGTGCCTTCCCACTAAAAATGGGGAAAATCCACAAGTTTGGCTTGATCTGCTTGATCCTCACAAGGCGCTTCCGAGGCCGTCGTGCTACTGCAGCTCACTGCCCCGCAGCTGCAAGGCTTGGCGGCGTGGTGCCGAGACATGGCTCTTCCCAGCCCTCGTCAGACAGCTACCCAAAGACAGCGTGAGCTGGACTGGGATTTGTTTTTCTTCTTTTTCTTGTTTGGACAAAAGCAACGGGGGTTGTTTCTCCCCTGCAAGAACAGCAGTGTTTGGTTTAAGAAAGGATGAGGTTAAGAAAAAAGGCAGGAAAAGGCTGTCGTATTGTGGTTTCGGTTACTCGATTGCTTTTTTTGCACCTGCACCAGGCTTCCACTGGTGAGAACTGGGGCTTTGCTGGGCTCCCAGAACGGCACTGTCGGAGAGGAAACATCTTCCACTCCTCAGTCGCATCCTGTGTTTTCCTTCTCACTCTGTCATCACTTCGCAGAGCGAAATCCCGAGCTCACATCAATCCCCCCAAGGTCTCCGGAGCAGCTCCGAGCAGGAGGCCGTGCCTGCGGATCCCACCGTAGCACCGGGCAGGCACCAGCTCCGTCCCAAAGGTGGTGGAGCTGAAATTAGCTCCTCGGCAGGATTTTTGTACCTCGGAGCTGTATCACAGCTGTACTATTTCCACTTCTGCAGTTAGCCTGGAGCTGGTTTTGCTTCGTGTGCTGTAAAATTGCCTTTAGGATCAGAGCATTGAAATAAGTGACTGGGATCGAATTTATGGGAAGTTAAAGCTGGGTCGTCTTCACAAATGCAGCCACCACCTGGCGCAGAACTCGTGTGCCTGCCTGAATACCCTGCGGCACAAAAGGGGAAGAAAAACACAGGATTAGCTGCGTCAAATCTTTGACTGTCTTGACTCGTGTCAATGTGACTTCATTCCCTGCGCCTGGGAAAATGCTAGTTCTTACGCTTTGTGTTTCTTAACGCGAGCAGAACGGAAAAGAGCTGGGGCGAGGGACGGAGAGCGGTTTTCCCTTCACCCCGTGCTGGGGACGTGGAGGGGATCAGCAGATGTGCAAGGCCAGGCTGCGGAGGAGGGCGGCGCTGGGGTCTGTGCCCCGTCCCCCGCAGACCCCTGCCCTTCAGAGGCACCCGCAGGGCGGGCGGATGCCGCAGCAGCATCTCGTTTTTCTTGCTGTGCAGCACAGGCTTATCAGGAGTTTGGGCTGGAAGGCTTGGAAGGCATTTACACAGCCATCCACCCTTGTTCCCGGCTGTCCTCAGGCTGGGGGAGCGGTAAACACCACCAGCGACGGGGTTAATGAGGGGATTTTAAGGGCTCCCTTCCCGGTAGGGATATACCTCATGTTTTTCTCCAGGGAAGTTCTGTGCAAATAAAGAGCAACTTTGCAAAACGAGAAGTTTAAGAATAAAAAAAGAAGGAAGGAAGAATAAAAGAATTTGAAGAATAAAAGATTTCTTTTAAGAAAAGAAGAATAAGGAAGAAGGAAGCAGAATTGACAGGTCACGTTTCAATGGCAGTTTAATACAAATAAATTCCTGTGTGTAAGTGTCTTGGAGCTGCCTTTGCGTTGCCTTTCCTGAGAGCCGAGAGCACCGGGAACGCGGCTGTATCCAAGGGCCGGGATATATGGCTAAGAGGTCGAGGCGAAGGGTTTTCCATTCTTAGTTCTGCAACTGGGTCACGCTCTGATCTTCAGCGAGTCACTTATCTGCTTCGTGCCTCCAGTTTTCCTGTGGTTACAACTCCTAACTTGTTTCTAAGGATTTGGAAACGCTCTTGGGCCAGGCAGATACAGAGAATTACAGAAAACACGTTTTAAGCTAATGGCTGCAACAATGAAAGGGTGTCAGTTATTTACTACCCCAGGCTGTGGTTACATGGCAAGTTAAGCAAACAATTAGGTTACTGCCGTGGCGCCTGTAGGGAGGCGCTGACCCATTAAAAATCTTATTTTGCTGGACACCTTGCACGCAGGTTTTAGTTTATGCTCGATATCCTTCATCTAACTCATGCGGTTTTGATAGTTCGGTGTGCTGCAGTTGGATCCTTTCCTGTTGTGTTTTCCGGGGATGTGTGGTACGTGCCTTGTAGCAGCTCCCGAGTGCCGTACACAAGATTTTTCTGCATGAAATAGCCTCTGGATTTTAATAACTTACTGGGCAGGTCGATGGTAACTTGACATCTGTCTAAGTCCTATTGGCACCTCCTTGGTTTTGACTTGGGAAACTGCAGTGTGAAGCAGGCTTTTTTCCTGCCAAGTAATTTTTTTCCTAGGGTGTTGGTTTTTTTTCTTCTTTTTCTCTTCCTGCTTTAACTTTGTCTGCTCTGCCTGTTTTAAAGGATGAAGTAGGCTAGCCCCTGTTCTCCGTCCCTGCTCCCACACCGGTGCCGTTTGAAGAGTTCCACAGCCTCAGTTTTGCAGTCCCTGCAGTTGAGCGTCAGATACCCTGGTCTCTAACACCAGTGAATACGGCTGTGTTTAGTCTGTCGGCATTCGAGATTATATTTGAGCTGTTGGAGCTGGGAGAAGGACGTTAGAGATGCTGGAGAAGAAAAGTTATTCCAAGAAACTGATATACTCTCAGCAGCCCCAGGGGCAGTGAGACAGAGAATAGAAATAGGTTATCTAAAGCCCAGGCAAATAAAATGTTCTTATTATAACTCCACGGGCATTATGCCAGCTCTCTGTAAGCAATATTTCTCTTTGCATCTTGCTTTGCCAGTTAATTGGACATCTATTATTTCATGATTTCAGCAGGAAACACAGCCTGAGTGATGACTTTGGTACCCAGCCCAGTGCTACTGTGCACTTTGTGAGCCCTGAATTGTGGAAACGCTTCCAGTCGGTGTCTGCTCCTTCTCCAAATGCGTATGCGAATTGTCAGTGCTGCCTGGTGACATTTTCTAGGGACAGCGGTTCTGTGACACGCTCCTCCGGCAGTCAGCTCCTTCCTGATGTTCAGGGCCCTGCAAGGATGGAGGGTGGAGGCAGCTCCTCCTTCCCCATCTCCTCCTCCTCTCCTCAACCCTGCCTGGGGACCAGTTTCGGGGACACTGGGGCAGCTGGAGGACAGAGACACAAATGATGTGTGGGGATGTGGCAGCCCAGAGCTGGTCCCCCAGTGCCCCATTCTCTCTGCAGGACTGTTTCAGCCACGGTTACATCTAGAGGTGGTGGTGGAAGCAACTAATTTTAAGCTGATACAATTTCTTTAATTTTTTTTTTTTCCCCAAGATCCTGGTTTTGTAAACAAGTTTATTTACCCTTCCCACCCGACTCCGGGGTTATCCGCACACTGCCAGGGAACGCAAACCAGAGTCTGAGCACAGTTACAGCCGCCTGCCCAGATGCTCCTAATGAATTGTTTGCAGACAAGCTTCAGACCTGCAATTACTCACAGAAATTATTCAGCAAATAGTTTTGAATAATGAATCCCTTTGAGAAATTGGAGGTGTTTTGCAGGCAGATTCCAGGCAGAGAACATGCTCAGAAATCGTAGCTTTTAACACATTTTTCCCCCCTGTTTGCCAAGCTGTGGAGTTGGCAGAGCATCCATCCCTTCCCAGTACCTTCACGTAGGATTAAACCGCCCCACCAGGCACGTGTGTGTGACAGGCTGAGAGCCCCCACTCCAGAGTCTCCTGCTCTAGAGACTACCGGCTCTGCGTGCCCCCGTGTCCCCCCAGATCCCCTCCTCCATGGGGGTCTCGGTTGCTGTTTTTTCCAGTCCGACTTCCCTGGAGCAAGGCAATGGGAAGGATGGGGAGGGACTCTTTATGAGGGAGCGTAATGACAGGACACAGGGTAACGGCCTCAAACTAGAGGAGGGTAGATTTAGATTGGATATCAGGAAGAAATTCTTTGCTGTGAGG
The DNA here is from genome assembly GCF_028500815.1 of Rissa tridactyla. Taxonomy (NCBI): domain Eukaryota; kingdom Metazoa; phylum Chordata; class Aves; order Charadriiformes; family Laridae; genus Rissa; species Rissa tridactyla. Next base: position 3,246,825 of record NC_071473.1, read on the forward strand.
GTGGTGAGCCCCTGGCCCAGGTTGCCCAGAGAAGCTGTGGCTGCCCCATCCCTGGAGGGGTTCAAGGCCAGGTTGGACGGGGCTTGGAGCAACCTGGGCTGGTGGGAGGTGTCCCTGCCCAGGGCAGGGGGGTTGGAACTGGATGAGCTTTAAGGTCCCTTCCATCCCGAACCATTCTGTGATTCTGTCTTTGCCCGTAGGTGCTACTGGCGGTGCAGAGCATCAAGGGCTGGAGAGCTGGACCCTGCCTGGTGTCACCCCTTGTGACCAATATTGCCAGTGTGATCTGCAAAATCAGTGCCTTAAATTGCCGCGGGGCCTTTGGGCAAAGAGGCTGTCGAAGTCAGGAGTGAGAATTTGACATCCCGAAAGCTAAAAGAGGAGGAAAAGGCAGCTTGTGAGGTCAGGTTTCTGTGGGTTCGTTCCAGCTCCCACCTGCCAGACAGCGAAGCGCGGCGTGTGATGTTTTATAGCCGGGGGACGGAGAGCTTTTGGCAGGGAAGGCAGAAATGACTGACAACGCTTTGCAAGCTGAGGCTGCTCGGTCCCTGAGTCCCATCGAGGGGCTGATTACTGTGGGATAAGAAGATGGCACTTGCCAGCAGGGAATCGTAAAGGCAAGGAGCTGAGGACCTGGCTTTTTTGTGGGGGGAAAGTGGCTTTCAGTCACCTGCTCTGGATCCTGCAACTGGCCAAAGTGGTGGATGCTAAAGGAGGAACAGGGCAGAACCTGGTATGTGCACTGGTAAATGAAGGACAGAGGTGCTGGGGTGGAGAGGAGAGTTCTGCCTGGCGGCGCAATAACCTGGTTAAATATTGGGGCCTGGCACTCACATGGCCCTAAATCTCCTTTATCCCCTTTTACAGACCAGGGAAAGGCTCTGGCACTGAAGGGGAGAGGAGAGCTGCTTCCCACTAGGAGATCTGCTCGAGCCGAGACTGGAGATGTGTTTGGGGTAAGGCTTGGGCTGTGCTTCAGGTGAACCCCTGCACGTGAGACAGGGAGCAGCAGGAACCTCCCCTTTGGGAGACAAACCCTGCTGGGTCGGGCTGCATCCGTGGGGCTGGGAACCCTTTAGGGCAAAGAAGAAAGATTTGGGAGGTTGTGATGGGTGTCTTCTCCTCCACAGGCGGTCCTGTCCCCCCCAGCTGAGGCATGGGGGTCCATAAAAACGGAAATGGCGTTGTCACAACAGCAGGGTTTGTGCATCCTCGCTCAGCACCCCGCAGGACACATCTCCAGGTTATCCTCCCCTCATCCATCAGCTCCCATTGGACCGGGGCTGGTTTCCAGCTCCCCGGGAATTTGCCTTTGTGAATGCAGCAGCTGCGCCTTTTCCACCCCAAAGGGGATGTGGGAGGAGGAGAGGGGGAAAGCACAGATGGCATGAAGAGGTGTGGGGAAACCATGCTGCCAAAATGGTCCATTCTTCATCATGGAGCTGATGACGGGAGAGGCCAGCAGTGCTGCCCGTGCGAAAGGCTCGCAGACATCCATGGACCACGTGCCGCACATTCACTTGTCCCGTGCGCGTCGCAAGGAGCCGGCCTGTCTTTGTAAATAGACTCTGCTCTAATCGGGCGCCGTTGTTTGCATATTTGAAGCACTATGGCTACAATCTGTCAGCGGGAGAGCAGCGGCGAAGGAAGCAGCTTTAGACACTCGTACGCAAATACCTCAGCCTGAAGGTAGGATGGGAATATAAATTAACTCGTGTCTCTGTTGGGCTCTATGCATTTAGATTTGCAAATTCTGCGTTTTCAGCTGAGTTTGAAAAACACCCTAAAGCTCCCACAGCCCCTCCTGAAGGGGCCGAGATGGGAAATTCCCTTTTTCGGGATGTTTTGCCACCTAGTGCCCAGCTGGGAAATGTCAGCCAACAGCCTGCTGCGGGCAAAACTGGAGTCTTGTGGAGGCAAAAGCACCAAGGATGACATTTTTAGGAGAGATAGCTATTTTAGATGGACAAGGTGATGCGGGAGCCTAGATTTAGGGACTTTTGTGGGTGAGACTCATTCATAGCCAGCAGCGTTTATTGGTATCTCATTGCGGACAGTAGACCTCAAAATTTTAAATTGTTCCACCGCTGTCATTGCTGTTGCATCTCTGAAAAGGCGGTGGTGAAAAGAATGGAGAGGAGTAAAGACCACCTGACCTGGGAGATGAGTTATCACAAAGGGCTGTAGAGTTGGATGGGAAGAGAAATGGCAGAAAGGACAGGGATGACCTGGGAGAACATCAGGCAAGAAAGCAAGTTCTCACCAGTCACTGGTCTGGGTCTGTCTTGGTTCCCTTGTTCTTCAGACAGCATCTCACTCCTGCTTTCCAAGTGTTTTGTTAAGTCTGGAGCTGATGGTGGGGCTGAAGCTCTGAAGAGGAAGCTTTCTGCCTTGTTTTCAACTGGCCAAGGGCACCTCTTATTGCTGTTCCCCTGCTGCTCAGGAGATGCTTGAAGAGATGCTGGTGATGGACAACACCTGCCCGTGTCTCCTGCAGGCAGGAGGTCTGTCAAGTAGCGAGGAAGAAAAGCGACACTACTGACCCAGACAGACCCAGTACCACAACAAACTCCCTGTCTGCCTGGAAAGCAACCAACATCAGCTGGGAAATCAGACCCGTGGTGGTGGCAAAGCGCTCGCGTTGCTGTGGCAGTTGCACGCAATGGAGAAATGCTCTGTTGGTGGAGAAGGGTGAGAAGATGGAGATGGAGCTGAAGAATCCCAGGTAAGCAAAGCCTGCCAGAGCATCCTGTTTGTCCATTAGTTGGTGCCAGCTCTCTCGCTTGCCACGTCTCCTGTAGACAGGGCACGAGAAGCACATACAACTGTTTCTGGATTTGGCATCTCTCTCCATCACCAGGTTTCACTGGGAAAGAGGAACTTGGAGAGCCACTGCCAGGGATGAATTCCTGCTGCTGTGAGATGCAGCCTTAAAATAGCACCTGGAAACCGCTGAGGAGCAAACATCACAGTGCCTGGGCAATCAATGGCTTGGTGCTTTTCCTAGCCAGGACCCGACTTAGGAGAGAAAGTCCTGGCCTAAAGATCCCACAAGCATCCCACCTGCATCTGGAGAGCAATTCTGGAGAGACAGTCACCCACGGTGGGTGATTTGCCATCTGGGGGACCAGCTTGCCCACCTCTGGCATTAGCTAGCGTCATCACGGTACCGAACGCTGTGGCAAAGATGGGCAATTGCGTGCATGTCCTTCTGTCGCTTTGTATTTGTGCTGCCAAGTAATCTGGGGCTGCCCGCGTCTGATACGATGGTACTTTGTGCTCAGAAGAATGAGATTTTCAAAGCTATGCCAATAGGTGACTAATGGCTTCTAAGTGGACTATGCTCTAACAAACCTGAGACATACAAAAGGGCTGAGAAAACACAGGAGAAGGCTCAGGGCTTTGTACCGTTTTAAAAAAAAAAGCTGCAACTCTCAAGTGTTTTGAAAGAGTATGTGTAACGTCTAATATTCATTTCTAATGAAAAGAAAAAACCTGAAAGAAGTACCTGAAATATTTCAATTACTTTATCGATTGGTATTATAAAGCATATGTTACTAACCCAGGTTGTGTTGTGGTTCTGCAGCAGCTGATAAACTGCATCCTTGGCAAGTGTTTTCAGAAGCTCCTTGTTTGTATTCCTCTAGTTTGCAAAACGCAGCTCCGTGGAGTTCAGCTTACCCGTATCTATTTATCTTAAAAGCAAAATACCACAATATCTCTCTGGCAGATACACGAATCGTCTCAAGTAGTACCCATCTGATAGTTTTAAAAATGGAAATAAAAAATTGCAGAACATTGTCATTATCAATAGCTGGAACAAAAATAGAACCATCGCTACACGCGTTTTTTTTAAATTATTTTGCAAGTTTAAAGGCCATACAAAATCTGTTTTTTCTTTTTGCTTTATAAGCTCAGGTATCAGAGGAGTCTAGTCCAGAGCGGAGATAAGGCATTTCTCACCGTAAATGATAGTGATTGCATTGTAAATGTAAGTAACAAAATCCATGTGTCTGACCTGTGAGAGACACCAAAGTGGTGCATGGGGAGGAAGCTACAGTTCAAAATTGCCATGAAGTCATCAGAAAAGCTTTTCTAAATCGCTTTTATCTCCAGCTGGGAAATGTGGTGAAATCTAGACTTGCCTCACGCCTTGCAAAATCGGTAGTAGAGTATAAATCTATGAATAAGTTCGGTTCCACTTCTATGGAATGGAGATTCTGGTATCTCATCGAGTCATCGTAAAGACAATCAACAACTTCTATCCCATTTCATCAAAAATCCCTGTGGAAATCCCCTTTTTCTTCCTTGAGACGCAGCGCTATAATCTTGGTGCGAGCAGGCGTGGGATGCAGGGCAGGGATTCTGCTGAGGCGTCAACTGGATTTCAAAGCTGAATTCTCAAAAAAAAAAAAAAAACCCCTCTCAATTTGTCTATCTGATATATGTTATAGAAGCATGGGAATTAAATTTAATGGCCTTCCTTTGTAGAGTCCAGAGACTTTGTAATTTTAATGCTGGATTCTTTTCAAGCTGATTTTTAATTTGACATTCCTTTTGAAATTGGGATACTTACAGAATGGCCGCGTGGTGCCGTTCAGGGATGAGCTAAGAATCCTGGGCTGTTTCTGGCAGAGCTGGAACAAGACAAAATACGATGAACATCATTTCACATCTCCCAGTATTCACTCCCAGGGCACTGGAGTGTCTCTAGGGCACAGTGACATGCCCAACCATCATGGAGACCTGGGTCATAAAAGTGCTAATAGCTTCTCAGTAGGTCTAACGAGGTAACGCGTTGCAGCAGCAGACCTAGGAAAACACGTGACTTCCTATTGATTTCATATCGTCCTAAGGATCTCTGCAACAACTACGTCATGGAGAAGGTTATTATTTCTGCAAGAGCCCCAGAATCATGCAATTGTGGAGATTAAATCCAGATATCAAATGTTCCAGGCATATGCCTGAAAGCAGTCTTGTGAAAAACTTGGATTAGCATCAAGCAATTTAACAGAGGACAATACCAGGCTGGCATCTTCTTGTTACGATTGCTTATAACTTTATCTCAGAGGGTATCACGGCGCGTGATTCTCTAGGAGCAAGGTGCCAGTGTTTGGGAAATCTTTGTATAGTCTATAAACCTGGAAGGAAAAGATTAAGGATGTGCATTCTTTATAAGAATACTGCGGGGTCTACTCCTGTTGAAGGAAGCTGCCTTTGAAGAGCGCAGAGATGAAGTCTGTGACCTGCAGAGCCGAAGTGACTGGGAGATCAGGGCTTGTGAAGGGGACTTTTGTTGGAAATCCATGCTGACCTGGGGGATGTGGGGCAGCAAGGGCATGGGAGGCCACCTGCATGACATGGCAGAGGGGCTGGGTGCTTTCATGCTTGCCAAAGATGAGGCCTGGAGCCACCAACGAGCACAAGGATTAAGCAGGTTGGAAGGCAAACGCATCAACTTGAGGGCAAGTCTGGCAGGGAGGCTTTTATGAAAGTGTGTGTACCGTATGCTTGAATTTAAACCCTTCTTCTGAACTGGCTCCGTGCCCTTTCCACTGTGTGGACTGAAAGGGCGCTGGTTCAAAAGCAGTTACTAAACATTTCTGCTGGATGTTCTCTTAGGTTTATGTGTCTTGGATGTGGGAGGGGAAATGTGCACATAGCGTTTCCTAGTTAAAAGCTAGCGTGTGGTTCATGCGTTCTCACCATAAAGAAAATACATGTGTCCTACTTTGTGGTTTTCTTTGAAGACTACAGAAAAAGCGAGCCTGTGGAAGAAGGTCTCTCACGCATTTGCACGATGGTAGGGAAGACCCTCTGCGGTGGAGCCAGTAGCTCTTCTGGATTTTGCAGATGCCTTTGGGCGTCCTGCACGTCGACAGGCCCATGTTAGAGCCCGACCCTGCTCCGCATGTCCTGAGACATCATTCATTTGTGTCTGCTGGATACAACAAATGACTCTGATTTCAGTTCCTCCATTTCTCAGCTGTTTCTGGTGACACCCAGTAGATGGTGCCACCATGTAGTGCATTTATTTGAGCGGTTTCTCGTCGGAGGCTTTTTATGTTTCCTTTGAGATCTGAACGTGTCTTACTATCCAGCAGAATTCCTGTCCTTTGCTCGCTTTAAAGAGTTTTTTTTCCTAGGTCTTGAATATTACCCCCCAAGGTATTTATACCCTGTTTTTCTCATGCCATCTAATTAGCATCATTTTTACAGTACAAATATTCAGAAAAAAAGCCAAAATTCTGATCATTCCTTTTTGAATTTATATAATCAACCTGGCTTTTCATGTTTTTTGAGTAAAATTCAGTGCTCAGATTTTGTATTGGGCCAGAATCTACTGTTGAAAAAACCCTACGAAGCGAGTGGTTCTGGAGAGGAAACGTTGTGAGTGCTCAGCATCCTCGGTCACGTCTTCAGGAGAGTCTCAGCTCTCCATTTTCAGACTCCTGTGCAGCATGTTTGCAAGTGCTGAGAGATCCACTGTTGGTTTTATGCCTGGCCAGCCTGGATGTTATAGTACCTAATTTCTTGTAACCAGAGCTGACAGCAAAGAAACAAATGGTGACCTCCGTTTCTGGCTTAGATATCCTCTGCTGCATCAGTCCCAAAATAAGAATACTTTCTGTGTAGCACAAATGCATTGATAATTCAGGCTGTCAACTTGTCTGCAAAAGCCAGGGAAAAAGGATATAAGTAAAGGCTTCCCTGTGGCCAAAATGCAATCCTTTGTTCCCGATCCTTTGTTCTCTTTTTTCCTTGGGAGTTTCACCTGTGGAGCATTTGGTTTTCTGGGTCTCAAAACATGGCTTTCCTTTAGCAGGCTGTTTAAATATTTACCTTCTCTGCCCTTCCCATCCCACCATACTTCAAACCGGTGAAGGGATCATTTATCCCCGCGCAGACTGGAAGGCGCTTTGTCTCAGCGAGTAACAAATATTTGCAGTTTAATAAAGACCGGAGCTTTCAGTCTTTGGGAACATGTATTTCAGCCCCAATTTGGAATAGGTGATGAGGTGATTACTGAACCCTGGTTGCCATGGGGAAGGGAGGAGGGTGATTGCTTTTTGATTGAAGAAACCGAGAGGTACCTACAGTAACTTATTGCTAATACCCACTCAAGGTGCGCTTGGCATCAATGCATCTTACGGGGAGCAGCAGTCAGTCTCCCTAACGTCTGAGGAGTCCGCTTTAGCAACGTTAGTTATTGATGCTGAAGGTCAGCTTTTCATGACTGGCCATTCCTTGTAACGTCCCTCGAATTTTGTGCGACCGTGGGAGTGATTCCCGCGAGGGCGGTGGATTGAATTTGTGAGCGGTGTGGGGGTACTCACAAATCAAGCAGGCAGCCGGCCACCTACAAACAGGCGCTTCGACGGCGCAAAGCATCGGCACGAGATGGAAACTGGAGCCTGAGGGCTTCTTAATAAGCCAGATTATCGAGCCGATGTGCTGGAGAACAACTCCTGCCTTAGAACTGAAAGATCTTCGAAGGAAAGCTCTACAGCTCTGGGACTGTTTGTGGGGTTGTAAAGACGCCCCAGCTGAGCGGTGTGTGTTGGAGGGTTTGAGTCTGTGTTTGGTGCTTGGAGCACAAGGAAGAGGCTGGATCCTCGATCAGATACACCAGGAATGACTCTTCCCACCCTGGGATGGAGCTGCAGCAATGCTTCCCCAGGAAAAGTGGAAAGGCAAGGGGAATATGAGAAGGGAGTAAGACGCGCGTAGCAGAGAGAATTTTCCATCACTTTGGCAATACTTTAGAGACCCCATGGGCTCCACAGCTGCTGGGGGTTGTGACAGTCTGCCACCAACTCATGGCTCTCAGGGAGGTGTCCCGACACCGGTGCCGTGCCAAGGCACAGCTTGGTCTGTGAAAGCAACACCAAACTGGGACCAAGCACATCTTCAGGAGCCCGAGAGTGTCAGAGAGGCTGGAGCAGGTACCGGCTGCTCTGTCTGCTGGTGCTGAGAAGCGCTGAGCGCCTTCACCCTTTCCCTGTCCTCCAGAGCGTGGCTGGGGGCTGCTCGTGGTGTCTTGTTTTTCTCCAAAAAATGGGAAGTGTTTTGGTTGCAACCATTGGAGATACAGGGTAACTCCTGCCTTCTTTACTGGTTGTCCTCCCGGTATTTCTGGGGGGCTCCCGTGCTACATGCAGGTGACAAGCCAGGCTGTTTGCCCTGGGGCACTGTGTGTTTTCCATCTTGCTCTTTTTCTCTGCTTCGTGCCTCCCATGTTGGAAACAGCCCCCAAGTAGCCAGAGTCTTTGGAATAACATTTAATTCTCTTATCGTCGTCCTTAATGATCAGACAGTGGTGGAGACACATCACTGTAATTGTGTTTGTCTCCTTCACTGGCTTTTCCTTGTAAATTTGTTCCTTGCATTTGTTTCTGGATGGCAGATGTGTTAATGGATGGGTAGTTTCAATGTGTTTATCTTTCGTATGCTGTATATTTTGGACATAGAAGCAGTGAGAGGAGATAAGCGCATAGAAACCACTTTTGCATTAATGCCAGTAATTCAGAGATTATAAATGTATATGAAAGAGTTGCCGTGATTATGAGTATATTTTAATGTTTTGTTTAATGCATTGACTCTCGGGGGATGAGACAAGAGAAAACCTCATTTGTATAATTTAAACGGTTAGCAATAAAAATAGGAGCAAAGAAAGGACAAATTAAATAACCATGCTTTCAAATGTATGCAGATAGCATTTCCTTTGAGGACCCAGTCCTTGCAACGGAGTCTGTACGGCTCCAGCCCGTCCTTTCCCGGACCGAAGCCTTGGGCTGCAGAGCCTGCAGGACCAGGTCCTGGGCATGTCCTCGGGATGGCAGGACCGAGGGAAGTCGAGTCCCATCTCATGCGGTGGTACAAGGCAATGACGGGGAGAGTCGTGTGGCACTTTCCATTTGAAAAGGCTATGGAAAGGACATCAAGGACTGCCAAAGCCAGTTGTCCTCCCCTTCCCCGGGGTGGACGGCAGACCATCACGTACTAAGGGCAGAGGCGAGGGTGAGACAAATTCATGTAGTCCGTGTGTTGGCTATCTGGTTCTTGAAGTATCTCCTCCTAGCAGGGGAGGCACAGGTGTGTGCTCACCTAAGGGTACTTTATTTATGCTCTTTCTTACTGCTTCCCAATCTAAGCTGTTTTCAGCCCTGTATACGTCCAGCTCTTTGTTCAGGGTCACACTGTCATCTCACCCCTTTATTTTCAGATTTCTCTTATTCCAGCACAGGATGCCAAGGAATAAAAACCATAATGCTTAACTTTTCTCACAGTTGAGAAAAGACTTGAGGAAAAAAACCCCACCAAACCCAACAATAATCTATCAAAACATTTCCCACGGGCAAAGGCTGCTTGACCAAACATGCTCAGGCTTATCAGCAAAAATGAAACACTGCTTTTCTCTTTCTCACTCCTTTTGAGTCCTTCTCAGGGAGCACATCTCTGCTCCCACAGGGCAGGATATGGGCCTTCATCAGAAAGTGCCATGCCCTGACGATTTCCTCCAGTCACTTCCCAAGTGCCAACGTGAGAAGAGTCTATGGGTTACCGGCCATACTCCCGTGCAGGAGCAGGCAGCAAAGAATGCCTCTGATGGCCTGTCTGGTTTAGTGCTTCGTTTAACAGCTTCGAGTGTGCAGATAAGAAATGTAAGGTCTCGCTGTCCGATTGCGTTGTACCCTTGCAGCCAACCAGACCTGGAGCGAGGAGCCTTTCCCCCGTGTCTCTCTTGGCTTCCCTTGGCAGTGGGCATGGAAGAGGGCGAGCTGCCCCCTTACCACCGCCCAGACCCCTGCACCCATCGCTGCCCCCCATTGTCCCAGCTTTCATTTATTGCTTAATGGAGCGAAAGACTGGGGAAAGAGTTGTTAGCCGTTGCTAGGAGTTCTGGCTTCCAGTTCTGGCACCGTGCCTCGCGGGAAAGCTTTGCTGTTTCCATGACAATTTTGGCAGTTTTCTGGCTTCTGGGCTGTCCTGCCTGGACTTCAGGAAGGGAATTAGGGAGATGAGATCAGGAAGAGTATTTTGTTATTTTGCCTGAGAGCGAAGACTTTCCCACCCTACGCAGTCTTCCCGCGCTGTGCTTGCAGATGCGGATGTGTGGCTGCTGTGGATGTGTTTTTCTTTCGGGCCGTGTATCTGCGTAGATCCACTTCATTCTCCCGCAGTTGGTCCCCTGTGACGTGATATCGATTAAGCCATGAATTCCCATTCGCAGCCTGCGGTCACACAGCTATTCACTGATTTTTGGAGGGACCAGGCTGGTTTGAAGTTGGTATGCCTACACCATTATTGGCTGGGAATTATGTGTAAATATTCCTTATTTCTGAAGTATACAAGAAAAGTCCGTATAGATGGAAACCTATTTATTCTTCATTATCTTAATTTTCACTGCAAGAGGCTGCACATCATCAGGCTGCTGTGTTGGCCCTGGCAAACGGCAGCCCCAGGAAGGGGCTCAATGCTCCTCGCAGCAAGTTGCTGGAGGATTCCCTGGAGGATACAGTTGCCTATTTTGGACCCTCGGGGTCCGTGTGGAACAAGCAGAGGGCTGAAAAATATCCAACCTTGAGACTTGAAGGTAACCTGAAAACATTAGTGAGAATTTCACGTTCCTGCAGGGAGGAAAATGAATACATTGCAGCTCAGACCTCTTGGAAGGATCTAATGTGGTATTTATTTCAGATATAAATTTGACTATATAAAAATGACACCTTTGTACTCAGCCTCTGGTGCCGAATCCAGCTCTGACTTGTAAATTAGGAGTAGATCCATTAAGTCGATGGAATTACAGCAGCTGATGTGACAGCAGCCTCACCTTGACAGTATTTCATTCACTGTGGGCTTCACTCTAATCTCCTGCTGGTATAAATCAGGAGAAACTCTGCCGAAGTCAACACTGGTGGAGAGGGAATGGAAGAGAAGCAGGATCTGCGTGGTTTTGGGCAGCAGATCACCTGTGCACCTTCTCCTGCCGTGGAGGAGGCAGCATCCCCACAGCCTCACCGGGCGCTCGGCATCTGCGCTGGAGCGATGGCATCAAAAATGGTTTTTTGCAGAAACTCTTGATCATCCTTTCGTGCTGCTGCATGGGTGCCCCTCCACGCCCCCTCCCCGACGTGCCAGGGCCACCACGTGGACCTCGTGGGGCTGCTCGTCCCACCCCAGCCCGTTTCTCCTCCGGCTCGAGGAGGAGCGGGCTGCAGCTTTGCCCCCGCCGCGAGGATTTAGGGGGAGGATTTTTGATACTTTTGCCATCGCATATCCTTTTCTTGATGCTTTTCTGCCAGAGGCTGTGCTATGTCGTTAGCTTTTGAAGGAGAACATCCCAGCCTTTGCGAAGACTTTATGAGTCAGCCCACTCCAACGATGGATCCGTACTGCCAGGCTGTGCAGGAACGTCTTGTTTTCTCCGGTGCTGCCCAGAAGAACAGTCTGAAAAAGCAGAAGTGTTGGAGGGAGTTTTAGGAAATCCGGATTCCGTTCTCGGCTGAGGGAGGCAATTAGGGCGGTTACTGAGTCACAGCCGCTCCACGATTACGCTGACATCTCAGGTGCAGGTACCACGTCCCTGCTGCTGGTTGTGCACATTCATGCTGGAAATGCTCTTCTTCCAGGCACGCGGCTTTGTGAGATCCTTGGGATGCCTCTGGTGATGATGACTGCAGATTTAATAGCGTTATTAGTTTAGCCAGTCAGACCTTTATCAGAAGAGATTAGCAGGTGCGTGAGAGCTTTAATATCCTTGGCAGCTCTACTTCTCCCACAGTAATTGCCTTACGATGGTTTTATTTCACTGTCTGGATTTTCTTTCATTCCCCTTCTTATTTTTTAGCTCATTTCCTGAATGTTTAGCCACATTTTCCTTCCTCACAACAAAGAAATAGCAGCTCACGACTTGTGAGCACCAGGTAATGGGATACATCTGCCTAAAGACTCATTCATACAGCTCTCTAATTCAGCAGCTCCGTTCTCGCGGTGAATGGCTGAGGAAAGCGAGGGTTGACTGAAAACACCTCAAGTGGAAAATGAAGAAAGGCAAAGACTATGCGGCACCTGGGGAAGCCGCATACCTCTGCAGCCGCCCAGAGATGCTGGAGCATCGCCGGCTCGTGGTCGGCGGGCCCTCGCAGCCCCCCTCCCCAGGCTCAGCCTCTGCTGTGATTAGCGACGAGCATCATTCGACCTCCCCATCCTGCGCTGGCCAAGTGCAACAGATCCCCGAGCTGCGGCCAAGCCTGTTTCACGGAGCATGGGAGCCATGCTGGGAATCCTCCCCGGCGGCTGTGCTTGAGGACGTGGTCCTCGGCGTTGGGAGGTGCGGAGCGGAGGGACTCGGCTTGGCCAGACACCAACCATCCACCTCCTGCGGGGACAGGGGACGGCCACGCTGCCAGGCAGGCGGGACAGCCAGAGCTGGCCATCAGCGGTGCTGACTGCTCGCTTCTCTGCAAGTTGGACCCAGAGAGCCTGGCGCAGTGCTGCGGCTGGGAAACGCACGCCTGATTAAGGAATGATTAAAGTTTGGTGGTTTTATCCTGCAGTGCACGCAGCGTTCTGTGCTCCGCAGTATCTGCCTGTTGCCATAAAAACTCAGGGAGACAGGAGTAAAGCATACAGGGACACGCTGTTAATTCCCGCGTCTTTCAGGGGCAGAAATATTTCATATGTATTTTTAAAAATAAAGTCTCCTCGGATAATTTCCCCGCCCCCCCCAGGTTTGCAACACAAACCAGCTCTCTTGGGGTGCAATGAGGTAAGAGGGCAAAGGCTGGGCATAGAAAACATTTTAAGTAAAAGGTCACATTACAGCTCCATGAGACTTCCCCTTCCCCATGCCGTGAGGATAATCACAGGGTAGTCAGTGCCCCCTGCTCTGGCGGTCCCAAGCCAGCTCTTTACCCGTGTGCTCCGGGCACTGATTTCTTCAGGGGGTTTCTCGCAATCAGGAAGAGACGCCACACGGGAAGGCTCTGGTGTAGATTCCTCACTCACAAAAATGTTCTCTGCAAGCACTGCATCCATCTTTATTGCTGAAATATTTTAAAATTATTAATTGAATAAAATATTAATGAAATAATTAAATTATATGACTGCCTCCCAACCTCTAGTGAGCGGGTGCCCTTGTAAGGTGGAAAGCAGCATCCTTCCCTCTCCGAATCGGGTACTTGTCCTAATGTGGCTCCTCCTCTGCCCCAGCCCAGGTTTTCTTGGTTGATTCATGCTAAGAATGGAAAAAATCCCTAAATCAGGGCAGCCAGGAGCCCGCATCACGGCTGGCGGGGAAGCTTTGGGGTGGGCAGGTGCATGAGACTGTGTTGACTTTACAGCTGCGTTGTGTCAGCTCTGAGTCCTGGGACTTTGGCTAAAGATGTTTAGCAGGCAGAGGAAGCAAATGCTGCGATTCCTGTGCCCCCGGGGCTGACCTGACCAGCAGTCATTCATTCCCAGAAAGTCTGGGAAAGTCTTATATGATCCCCATATGTGCCAGGCAAGCGGTATTTTCCTGGAGGCTGACTTTCCCAGAGGGTTCCAGCGATCTCTTTGGTTGTACCTGCTCATAGCTGCTCTTTTATTTGTTCTTCTAGCAGCCTGCGGTGATTTATTTTCATGCTGAATATAATCGCAAAGGTAAACTGAGCTGCGCTGATTTTTCCTAGAAAATTCACACTGATGGTTCTCTGGTTCTTTATAACAAGGACATCACAAGGCAACTCCTGCGCTCTCCCTGTTCGTTTAGGTATCGCAGGTCAGGAGAGCTCAGGTGTTTGCGTATGGGATGTGCTGTGGTGGGGGGAGTGTGGGAGGAGACAGGGGAACCGCACCGGGGGCTACTGCTGTGGCAGGTGACTCACCAGCCGTCTTCCACCCTAATTTGAATGCCAGCATCAATAAGGCTAATATGTAAAATACCGACAGGCGGGAGTTTCCCTTTGGAGGACGCTCTTCTTTCTGGGATGCTCAGGGTTGTTGCAGTGAAGGTGCTGCCCCACTGAGTGGGCTGATGGATGTTGGAAGAGGGCTGATGGATACTGGAAGAGGGCTGGGTCTGCTGTTCCTGTTGTGTTGCACTGCAGTGGGCACCGCACACCATCCGCTGGGACTCCTCAGCGCTCGCTCTGCAAGTGACTGAGCGAGCACTTCCCCGCCTGCGCTGCGTCAGCGTTAACGTGTCCTACCTCCAGATGACTCTGTCCTGTAAAGTCTTACTGTTGATTAAATTATGCCAGGTCTGAAATCATCCCCTGCTCTCCCCAGCACTGGAGGATTTTTTGCATTAAGGGCATAAGAACAAAGGTACCGCATAGACCAAACGATGCTCAGCCCAGCGTCGTGCTCCCAAAGGTGGCCAGTAGCACGTGTCCTGGCAAGGAGCAAAAGCGGAAATTATAGGTTATATACCCAATGCTCTCTAAGACAAAGTTGCATCTTTTTTTTTTTTTTTCAACAGCCCCTGATGGCTCTTGCTTCTGTGAACAGTCCAGTCTCCTCTTGAACCCTATTTATTGCTTTCAGCCCTCACCACCTCCTCTGCCCGTGAGCTCAGCGGCTGCCGCGGTGTGAGAAAGGTGCTGCCTTGCCCTTACACATGCTTCTAATCGTTTCACTGCCTTCCCCTGAGGATTTCATTATAAGAAACAGTGATTCATCATCCTCCATATGAGGGCTATGTACCGATCGTGATTGTACGTACCTCTATGATACCTCGTACGAAAGTTTATCTTTTTTTTGCCTCTCCAGTGGTTCACAGGCAGAAAATAAACCTGTAGCATCTTTGAAACAATACTGACAGTACAGGAACAGATCGCGGGATAATCCCAGAGAGAGTTATTGAACAGCAACTCACTGTATGTCCTTACCGCAGCAAAGGGATTCAAGTAAAGCTGTTTTAAACATCCTATTTTGGTAACGTGGTAAAATGCCCGCATTGATTCAAATGGCAAAGCAGAGAAGAAAGACCCGTGGGGGGAAGAGTGGGACTGAGATGCATTAGCGGCATTGCTGCGGGAAAACATTCGCCTCGAGACATCTAAAATTCACATTTCCAGTCTGCCTGGGCGCATTTAGAGAGAAACACGTTTCCTCAACCACACACCAAGTGCGAGACGCTTGGCTTGAGCTCCTTTGAGGAAATCGTCTGTGATCACCAGCCAGAGCCGCGTCCACTCCCGATTCCTCAATGGGCCAGGAGTCCCTTGAACGCCTGTCAAAGAGCCTGCCATCTGAAACAAGGAGCTTCTGTGTCCTGGAAGACCCTCTGATGTCTTCTCGGCCCTAAATACAGAGAGGTGTTTTATCAGATAGGAGGGGAAAAAAGCCGCTTTCCCAAATGCTGAGGTTTCCCCTCACTCGGAGCCAGCGTGAGCCACCCAGGCACTGCTGCGTCCCACAGACCTGCTCAGGTTAATAACATCACTGCCAGCGCCCGGGCGGCTCACGGGGTGCTGTGTGGCTTTCACATTGACGTCACCGCTTCTCATTTACCCTTGGGTGATAGTGACTGAAATTCATTACTACCTGGCAGCCGTCGGGTAAGCCGTGCAAAATAAATCAGCGTTCTCCGTAGCAAACAGGCGTCTGCAGCACAAAAGGAGCCATTCAAACCAGCAGGGCAGGAAGGGAGTGAGGGAAGACGTGAATGAGTCGTTAGAGTGAGGGGAATTCGCAGGCGAAGAGCGATAACGGCGAGAGGCAGGGGGAGATTTCGCTATAGAAACAGTGGAGCAGCGGTGGGAACGTGGGGAGTAGGGAGAGAGCGATCGAGGGAGGCAAAGAGGAGTTAAAGGGAGCAATTCGACTTTATTATAGGAAAACAGGAACACTGAATGAATCTGGAAAATACATTTAAAAGTGTGAGGAGGAGATGACCTTGCCGCAGTGTATCTTGGTGGTCAGGAGCTCAGTGGGGCTGGAGAAAGGCATGGGCACCTGCATCAGGAGGGGAAGGCACAGGCACGTGGAGGAGAACATGCAATCCCTGGTACTTCTGCCTCCGTGGAGGGTACAGAGACATTCAGGGCAGGACTCAGGCTCCTGAGCTGAGAAAAAAAAATAATTCTCCTCTCGGATGCTTTAAAATGTGGATTTCTTGCACCTTTGATTGCCTTATTTGATCCCGGCCATTTTCCGAGCCCGGCCACCACGTGGGACAGAGCTGGTCTGGCATCTCCATGGTCCTTTCACTGCGGTTTATACAGGACAGGATTAAATACATTGGTCAGGGCAATGTAGGGAAGTTTCAGTATTGTGTCGCATCTGGTCTGGGGGTGGAGGACATCTGTTTCCAGGACCTGGAATCAGTGGGCATTCGGAGCAAGCTTTTAATGCTCCTCAGCCTGGTACATTTTGCCAGCCCTAAAAATATGCCTTGAAAGAGGAAATAAAATCTTCACAGGCTTTTCTCCACAGGTACTAAAAGATCAAGCAGTACACTCCTATATCACCTGCAAAAATGCAGATGTTCTCGTCTCCCAGCACACATAAAAGCCATTTCTCACCCAAAGTAAATCTGGGTAGTTGTAATTTCTCTCTCGTTCACACAAAAAGAGAATACAAATTGTGGATGGCACTGCCTGTTAAGGAGGAATCTTTTGTTTTCCTGGCAGATCATTAGTAACACAGGATGTTATTGTGCGATCATTACAAAAGGTGGGGATCCCGTTGGGTTGAATGGCTATTTCTTGTCTCTTTTTTTTTTTTTTTTTTTTTTTTTGTGAGCAAAAAGGCTCCCTAGAAGGCAGGAGGATATTATTTGAAACTTCGATTTCCCCAGAACATCATTCCCTTGCTCAGTAATAAAAAAAAAATAATCCCCCCCCCTCTCCTCCCCAGTCATCAAAAGCCTGAGTGCCATCAAAGGCAAGATCCTCTCCCAGGGAGGCTGCTGCCTTGGGTGCAGGGCTTGCTAAGGGCAGAGCCCTGCTGTGGTGGGCACGGGCTCTCCTGGCGTCAGGAGACGGTGTGCCTCCTGCCCTTCCCGCTTGGCACGGGGAAGGGACTCAGCTCCGCTTCCATTCCAGCCTTCGGGGTCTTTGTCGTATTTTTCTTTCTCCCACCTGTTGCCCGGTCTGATGGCTTTTCACTTAGCTCTTTGGGAGAAAGGTTTC
This sequence comes from Rissa tridactyla, assembly GCF_028500815.1. Classification (NCBI taxonomy): domain Eukaryota; kingdom Metazoa; phylum Chordata; class Aves; order Charadriiformes; family Laridae; genus Rissa; species Rissa tridactyla. The sequence goes on from NC_071473.1 coordinate 3,263,948, forward strand.
CTTTCTTTATGGATGCAGATCCAGTGCTCAGCGCAACTGAATTCTTAAGCTTTAGTGAGGCCCTTCAATGCTAACATAATAAAAATATACAATTTATTTATCAAAGCCTCCTTTAAAGGAGATGACGGAAGAAATAGGTTTTAACCCACTTCTGATCCTCAGGAAAAGCGAGCACTTTGATTCTCTCCTTCCCAGACAAATAGCATTGCATTGGTTGATTCTGATTTTATTAGCTATAAACCATTTGCTATTTTTATTTTCACATGCCATTGACTTTGTTTGGTACAGACACAGCTGAACAAGGGCTGGTGTTTCAAGTGCAAATCATGTTAATAGAAGCCCGGTTCTTTCCACTCCACCCGCAGGAACATAGCTGTTAGAAAGAGAGCTGATGCCCAAGGAATATTTTCCAATACGCATTTCCTAAATCACCTCTGAGACCACATTATCCCTTCTGGATTCCCAAATGTGGAGTGATGACGGTTGCTTTAGTACTTCTGGCACTGTCTCTTCACATCAGGAGAATTTATTTGCATGGAGGAGTGAAACAATACGATCAGACAATGAAATCTCAAGTGGTAAAGTGTGTGAAATTCTGTGCTACTATTACTTTTTATGATAGTGTTTCGAACGTTTCTTCACTGCTTGCAACTACGACTGACGGATTTGGAGCAGAGAGTGCTGCTTCTCGCTGCTCTTCATCAGCACAGGGTGGGCAGCAGCAAGCTGTCAAATCGTTGCTGTATCCAAACAGCATCTCTGCATCCAGAGGTGGAGCTGCGGGGAGAGCTCACTCGTTGGGAAGCCGATCTATCTAATTATGTGCCTGTTGACTGGGCAACAGGTTACACATCTGCTTGTAAAAATCGTTCGTCTTAAAACTTGATCTGAGTTAAAATGCATCATCTTTTTCTCTCCTTACATGCTTCTTTCCCTGTCCCTGTATTTTTGAACTGGTGCTGGGAGTGATTAGAAGAAAGTTTTTTTCCAGCATTAAAATATCTGGTTCAGAAAGACCTCTAAAGAGTCATTAAATGCAGATGAGGGTACGAGGTGCACTTCCTGAGCAGAATTACAAGGAAGTGTTCTCGCTGGAAACAGTATTCAGAGGTGGATGCTGGCAGGAGTTCAAGCGCCCACACTTGTTCTTATGGCCGTGACCTCCCTGATATCTCCTGCCCACAGCGGGGGTGGCGGAGGGTCCTTTCCTAGAAGGCTCTGTTGAACTCCGGTAAGAGAGCAGCTCTGGGACTGAGGAACGGGTTGTCCCTTCAGACAGAGAGAAGTTAAAGAGAGAAACCATTCTTTGGTGGTATTTGCTCTTCATTTCCTTGGCTGACCTGTAGAGGTTTCCAACAAAGCAATAGCATATAGGGTTGAGGCTGGAATTGGTGAGGCCAAGCCACTGGGCAAAAGGTCTGAGCTGCAGGATCCAAGGAGAAGGAGTCACATCCTGCAAAGACTTGGGGATGTTGAAATCGATCCAGATGTCCATCAGGTAGACGGGCAGCCAGGAGATTGCGAACAGCAGGACCAGGGCCACCACCATCTGTGCTACTTTCTTCCGTATCTTCAGCCTGGAGGCCGGCAGAGATCGGTTCAAGGCAGTGCTCTCCTTCAGCTGGCTGCTGCGGCTCCACAGGCGGCGCACTGTGAGGAAGCAGATGACCATGTTGAACAGGACTGGCAGGCAGTAGAGGGCACAGAAGAGCAGGAAGTTGTAGGCTTGCTTGAGTCTCTCCTGAGGCCAAATCTCCCTGCAGATGGAAAACACCAGAGGCAAGCCCTCCACCACCCCAATCTCGTCCCGTTTGTTCATGAAGATGAGGGGCATGCATATCCCTGAGGACAACAACCACACCACCAGGATGGTGCTGAGGATCCTTTTCTGGGTGAAGAAAGACCGGGCGTTGAGTGGGTTGTGCACGCTGTAGTACCGGTTCACACTGATGACGGTCAGGCTGAGGACGCTGGCAGAGACAGAAACAGCCTGGATGAAGGGCACCGCCCGGCAGAGGAAGTCCCCGTACACCCAGGCTTTGTAGATGAGGTTGCCCACGGTGATGGGCATGCAGATGCACACCACCATGAGATCACACACCGCCAGGTTGATGAGGAGGCTGCGGGTGGCACTCAGGCTGGAGACCCGACTCCGGCGCTTCCGAGTGAGTACCCTGATGGACATGATGTTGCCCACGAAGCCCACCACAAAGGACACCAGGTACATCGCCGTGAGGCTGATGGTGACGGGCTCCTTTGCAAAGAGGAAAAGCATCTTCTCCAGCTCTTCCCAGCCCAGCTCCTGGCTCCCGTTCCAGAGCCCGCCTTGGGTCTGGTTCTCCTCCTGCCAAAGCTGCAGCGGGCCGGGGGGGGCCTCGGGGGCGGGGGGGGAGGAATTCATGGCTGAGCCCCCCCAGGCACCCTGGGCTAACGGGGCAGAGCCTGCCGCGCTGCCCTGAGCGCTCCTGGCATGTTTAGCTGGGACCGGCCACGCCTGCAAAAGAGGATGCAGAGAGATGGGATGAGCGAGGGCTCCTGGCGATGTTCTCCCTTTTCGGGCATGGTGCCGGGTCAGAAATGGCTTCTCGGCAACTTAGTTGAGAGGCGGCCGTGAGCGCTGGGCAGCGCGGCGCGGCTCCGCGGGCACGGGGGGGCTCCGCGGGCACCGGGGGGCTCCGTCCCTGGCCGCGGGGACACGGCGCCTCCGGGCGGGGAAGGGGGAAAGGGGCCGCGGTCCCCCCCGCACCCCGGGAGAGCAGCCCCGGCCGCGGCCCGCCGCGACTCCCCTCCCTCCCGGGAAAGTTGCCTGCCCGGCGGCCGCGCTGCCGGACCCCGGTCCCGGGCTGCCGCAAGACCCCCGCTCCCCCCCTCCCCTCCCAACCTCTGTTCCCCGGTTCCTCGGTTCTCCCCCGGTCCCGCGGCGCGGTGCGGCTGCACTCACCGGGCGGAGGGCGGGCAGCGCCGGGCCGGGCTCCTCCCGCCGGCGGCTCCGCCGTGTGCCGGCAGCGCAGGACCCGCTGGCACTCGCACCCACCCGCACCCACCCGCACCCACCCGCACCCGCGGCACCGCCAGCCCCGGCGCCCAGCCTGCGGGCGCGGCTGAGCCCCGCACGGCGGCTGAGCCCCGCACGGCCCCTGCGCCCCGCACACAACCGCGGCGCCGCACACCCGCACACGGCCACGGCGCCGCACACGCACACGGTCCCGCACAGCCCTCGTTACAGACCTGTCCTACGTCTCCCCCGAACACACGCAGCCCCCCTCCCCACGTAGCTGCCCGCAGCCCTGTATGCGGACCCCCGACAGATGCTGCACCCCCCACCCCCCACGCACGCTTATAGACCCCCTCCACGCACCCACGCTCGGTGCTGACTCCCCTCGCAAACACTTGGCTGCACGCACCTTTCTACAGGTGCCCCGCACACCCCTCCCTCCCTCTGCACACACACGGGCACCCTGCGCACGCACGCACCACCCTCCCTCCCCGCACCCCCCCGCACCCCCCGGCCCCTCCCGCCCGCCCCCCCCCCAACCCTTGCACACGCGGGTGCGGCTCAGCCCCTGCCCCCCTGCGCACACGCGCTCCCTGTGCGCTCACACGCGCGTTGCACACCCGTGCGGCCGCTCTTGCCCCGACCCGCGGAGGAGACAACCCCCTCCGCACACACACCTCCTCCGGGAGTGCTGGCTGGGGCCGGTCCCGGGCCGGGCCAGGCTGAGCCGAGCCGAGCTGTGCCAGGCTGAGCCGAGCAGAGTCCGACCGTGCGAGGCTGAGCCGAACGGTGCCGGTCCGTGCCTGGCTGAGCCGTGCCATGCCGAGCCGAGCTGAGACTTTGCGAGACGTGCTAGGCTGAGCCGAGCCGCGCAAGGCTGAGTCGAACCGTGCCAGGCTGAGCCGAGTCGTGCCGGTCCATGCCAGGCTGAGCCGAACGGTGCCAGTCCATGCCAGGCTGAGCCTCGCCGAGCCGAAACAAGCTGAGCCTTGCCGGGCCGTGCCAGGCTGAGCCGAACGGTGCCAGTCCATGCCAGGCTGAGCCTCGCCGAGCCGAAACAAGCTGAGCTTTGCCGGGCCGTGCCAGGCTGAGCCGAACGGTGCCTGTCCATGCCAGGCTGAGCAGATCGGTGCCGGTCCGTGCCAGGCTGAGCCTCGCCTCGCCGAGCCGGTCGGTGCCAGCTCCCTGCCGCCGCGCTGCCGGCGCCCGGCTGTGGTGCTGAAGGGACAGCTCCGCGTGCGGCGGGCAGGGAACGGGCAGGAGCGGGCAAGGATGGGCAGGAGCTGGCAGGGTCTGGGCAGGGTCTGGGCAGGGAACGGGCAGGGAACGGGCAGGGCAGGAGCGGGCAGGGAACGAACAGGAGACGGTCAGGAGTGGGCAGGGAACGGGCAGGGTCTGGGCAGGGAATGGGCAGGGCAGGAGTGGGCAGGGAATGGGCAGGGAACGGGCAGGGAACGGGCAGGGCAGGAGCGGGCAGGGAACGAAGAGGGGACGGTCAGGAGCGGGCAGGGAACGGGCAGGGTCTGGGCAGGGAACAGGCAGGGCAGGAGCGGGCAGGGAATGAACAGGGGACGGGCAGGAGCGGGCAGGGAACGGGCAGGGTCTGGGCAGGGAACGGGCAGGGCAGGAGTGGGCAGGGAACGAACAGGAGACGGTCAGGAGTGGGCAGGGAACGGGCAGGGTCTGGGCAGGGAATGGGCAGGGCAGGAGTGGGCAGGGAATGGGCAGGGAACAGGCAGGGCAGGAGCGGTCAGGGAATGGGCAGGGACCAGGCAGGCAGGGACATGCATACCGGGCTCTTTCTGAAGTTCGCCTCTCCTTCTGCTCTCCTGGGGGTTCCCTGGGCTCTGCTGCAGCAAGGCAGGGAGGTACCCAGGCGCTTCAGTGCTTGCTTCTACTCTAACATCAAATCCCCCCTCCTTTTGTGCTGTCCGGCAGAGGCCGGTACATCAGTGGTTAACACCACAGCAGGTATTGGTGGGAACCCACTCGAGCAAGGAGCACTCCAGAAGGAAACATGGCTTTTTTCTTTTCTTAAACTAAAGGAATGAGAAGAATGGGTCATGGAAAAAAGTCACTTGAAAAAGTTGAAGGGCTTGGTTGGGGAGCAAGGTTGGTTTGTAAAATGAAGCTTTTGACCGGAAGTACTCAGATGATGCCAGTGAATCACAGGGGAAAACGTTTGGCAAGAGGAATGGATACCTCTGCCTGAGGTGTTTAGTGTTTATTTTCTTTCTTTGACTTCTCTGAGAGACAGCAAGGTAACAAATATAGCCCAGGTGAAGGCTGTTCGTCACTGAATGGTGAATGTCCTTGTTTTCAGTGGGAAATTCTCCATCCATTTTAGTCTATTCATGTGAAAGAAGAAAGTAAATATTTTTGGTCAGCCTTACGTGAAATGAAAGAAAGATCAGCAGTGGAAACGCATTTGGGGGGGGAAATGTGACCGGCACATAAAGCTCTTCTGCATTAGAATGCATTTGCTTTAAGCATGTGACTGCTTATTCCCTTATAGTTTTATGTATGTGTATTTATAGATCTTCAGAGACAAACAACTTCTACAAACTAATTATAGTGTGTTGCCCAGAGCACAAGGTACACATTTTCTATGCAGTGCAATGCACGGATACTCTCATGGATGCCTAAAAACTGCTGCAATTTCACAGCTGCTCCGCAAGCAAATAGATCTGTTGCAAACAGACAACTACAGAGGCCAGGGTCAAAGCTAGCAATTGGAAATCTCCACGCACCCAAGCCCTTGCCAGCCACTGCCCACCCTCCCTAAAGCAGACCTGTCATTACACACTGAAAACAACAGAATGGAGGTGTTTAAGTCAACAGTTTTAGTAGGGTATTAACAGAATACAAGAGAAGAGAGTGAAGAAATGTGCCAGCACACTTTGAATGTATTTTGTCCAGGTAGTTACCTTCCAAATGTTCCAGCTAACAAATACAGTTAACTTCTTTTTTTTTTTTTTCCTCCCCCATGCACTTTATTTGTAAGCTGCATGATTTACTGCCAAGGAACCTTTAGGGCTTAAAATACTAGACTAGACTACTAAGTTGATCAGTGGTTCAATATAATTAGGATGAATCTGCTTTTGTGTCCATCGATACAACTCACAAATGCCAAGTCATCTCTAACTACAAATGACAAATCTATATGTTGTGTATACAGCCGATAGAGAGGACAAGAGCATTGATTATAATGAGTTCATTGCTTCTAACAAGTTCAAAGTCACCAAATAACTCACGATGGGGAATCTCCAACAAAAATAAATGCTGTACCCTTTTCACATTGGTTCCCCTCTTACGGAAGAGCTTTGGAGTGGAAGCTAAATAAAGCCCACTGGAGACAGGAGCCATCGTTCACCAGCAAGGGTAATGGACTGGACTGTGATCGTACAGCAGTGTACATCAGAAATAACCCACTGGTCTCACCGGAGTTACAGCTGTGAAGAACTGACCTGAGAGGAGGAGTGAGTCAGCCACTTTGGGCCTTTGCCAGAATCTCAGAAAAACTCCCACCAGCTCCCAAGCCTGTATGGCCGCCCAAACCTGCTCCGCCCACTGCACATCAGGGTCCCAGGGCAGGGTAAATTTAGCATAGCCGTCTCAGCACAACCTCCCTGCTCCCGCTGCGGCGCACACTGGGTGTCACACAGCCGCAGTGATGCTCTGACTGCCCCAGGCCCAAGAACTGGTGGAAGTTCAAGAAACCCCAAGGCTTTTCCAGCTTCTGCTGGCGACCAGGTGGACCTTGAGAGTGTGAAGGTGGAACAGTTCCTCTGGTTGTGCATCTACTTACAGCAGCTCACGTGCTCTCCCCACTTAAACTTTTCTCCCTGCTGAGTACAAGGGGGACAGGACTCAGACTCCCTGCCAGTGCCTGAGGAACACACACCCTTGTGTCGTCCCAGCGGAGCTGCATCCTTGACCCCCTGTGTGCTGGCTGGCACCCAACCAAAGGGCACTTTGCTTTCTTAGCTTTCTTCCAGTGCGTATCCTGACAAGCCTGATGTGTCTCAGCTGCCACGGTTTGACCTAAAGGCCTGTTTTGAGGACATAGCTGCTTCCCCCACCCCGCTGTGCAGAGAGGTGGGATGGGGTCTGCTCACTTCGCAGAGATGAAACAAAATTAGGGTTTGTCTCAGCCAAGCAGGGGTTGGATTGGTGCTACTGGGGTGGACTGTCTGGTGCTGCTGTTGCACATCCCAGCTCAATGCTATCGGGGGAACACTGGCACCGGTGGAATAGTTTCCCACTGTTTTTGCTGGGAGGTGCTGGTTGGGCTGCCCTTGCAAAGCACTGGATAAAACCCACCTTCCTTGCCACTTACCCCTTCTGCCCCTCACACTTTTTGATTGATGGCACGGAGATGGAAGGGCCTTGGGGTGAGGGAGGGTCCTGGAGCCCTCTGCCCCTGTGCTGCGCACACTCCTTCCCCCTCCCAGGGACCCCGCTGCAACCCAGGGGGTTCTGTTTGAGCATTTCTAATGCTTGATAGAAAAAGGAGTAATACCAAAGCCTGTCTCTCTTGCCATCAGGAGAGAGTAACAGGATCACCATTTGCTAATTTGTATTGGGAAAAAAAAGGTTTCCATCCTTCTCTGTGATGTTTTCTCATGAATCTCTAACCCAGCAACAAAACTGCTCAAATCCTGGGTGCCACCGCTTTTGGGGACCTCGGAGACGGCTTTGCCGCTCCCTCTGCTGGTGGCTGCTTCGTCCTGGTGCCATCGTTGCTCTGGCACCGCGGTTTCAGTGGGGACATGAGCTATTTCTGGCACGGCGGTCCAGGTCCTCGGCATAGCTCCGGCGTGGCGTTCGCTGATGTCAGCGCATTGACGCGGCTCTGAATCCGGGATGAGATAAGGGGCCAACGCTGCGCACAATCAAAGACAATACACAGAGGATGCCAAGTGCACTTCAGATTCTTTGAAAATAAAATCACAAAACAAATAAAAAACATCTGGGAATTGATGTTTGTTGTTTGTAATTACTTTTATGAGAGTGAAAAACCTTTCTTCTCCCCCTGTTCTTCCCTCTCAATCAAAGAGTGAAACATTTAAACTATTCCAAATGTCCTTTGGAGGATTTAAAATGGAGAATGTGTGCATTTTTATGCCTGAGAATATTCACTGATGTTTGTTTTCATAAACAGATATGTGCCAAATTCCTTATCTTCCATCCTTTTTATTGGAAGCCTCTTAGATTGGGTGCTCCGGAAATGTAGTGGCTGAAATAAAAAGATAATTTAGTACAGAAGAATTTGTCTGATATGATGTTGGCTCGCTCAAGAACAATGAAACACCATTTTGGCATTAGCATGATTGAAAAACCTGTCTTTCAGATATCTTTGCTTTTGGTTTGTGCAGAAGAAGTGCAGGCAAGGAGCAGGTTGGGGAGCGCAGGGCTGAACGTGCTCCTGCAGGGACGCTGCTTAAACCCAGGACCGTACCCAGGGAGATTGATCCTGTCTCATTAGAAGGAGAGGCATTAAATGGAGACGTGTTGCACAACAAAGTGGGTTTTTAAGGAGAAATCAGTGCTGTGGTTCCATATATCTTTGCGCAAATTTATACACAAGGTTTTAAAGGGATACCGGGCACCAACGCAGTCAAGTCTTTGAGAAGTTAAGAGGAGCCAGGACTCAGCAGGGGTGGCAGCTGGCACATAAAGCAAATGTCTGCCCCTGTCTGCACCCAGCCCTTCTCTCCCCCGAGCTGTGATCCGGCATCGTTTAAAGCAATGGTGGGATTTTCTTTGTGTCCATATTTTTGTGTGGTGGTCTCACCCTCTTGATCAACACAGGCACCATCAACCCTGGGGAGAAATAATTAGAACCAGACTGAAAGCGAAGCCCAAATCAAGCAGATTTGGTAATTGAGGACACCTGGTGGTCTGAGCAGGTCTGTGGGGCTCCGTTTCACCCTGTTGCCACTCTAGTGGTCTAAGCAGTTTGTCACAGACACTACAGAGACGGGAGGCAGATAGAACAGTATGAAGAGCAGGGGCTGCTGAGGCAGTCAGACCTTCTACCTGCCCGCTGCCAGATTTGCCTAACAATATCTCTTCCCTGGTGCTCTCTGCCCAGGTGCAACAGGCTAATAAAGGGCTTTTTAGATGACAAAGCTCTCTGGTTCCGTCAGCTGATTGCCATCTGGGGGAAGTCTCTGACAAAGGCTTTAAATTTGCCACTGTTTGCCTCTTCCCAGCTGTGCAGGCTTGCGGAGGGGAAATGCGAGGAGGCGGGAAGGAAAGGCTCTGCGAAAAAGCACTCTCAGGGCTCGGATCCGCTAGCGCCAGGGAGGAGGTAAAGGTTTTTAGAGGATATAATAGGAAGGAGTTTGTCTTTCTGAGCAAGGTGATTTACTCTCAGCCCAGGCGATGCTTTGCAGGTAGCTGTCACAAAGCAGATACGCCTGGGATCAGGGTGCAACAAGAATTAGAATTCGAGCATGTTTGCAACAAGAGCTTGGTGATCAAGTGTTATGTGTTTAAAAATAAGCTTTGCTATATTATGTACTTCTAATCAGGAAATCCTTAGGATTTCTGCTCTGTGGTTTCAAGAGGGGATCAGCTGGGAGGCAGGGCTGGAGGTGATGCTGGGTCTGAATGCTCTCCAGCAGTCTGCTCTAATGTTTTGACAAGATAAGAGGAAAAAAAAAAACCCAAACCACTCTGTGAGCTGTTATTTATTTTGGGCAGCTTTTTAGAAGGAATCTCCACAACTAGTCACAGAAAAATCAGGCAGGCAGAGGCTGTGAGAGGTTGTTAAACTCTGTCAGGATCAGCTGCAAACTTTTTCTCTCTAGTAATGATGCCTCCTCACCTCTCTGTGCAGTGACTCATCTGGAGAGACCTGGGTAATTTGCTGGAAGTACAATCACTGCCCTCTCATCCCCACCGACCCCGTCTGTCTTTCTGCTTGCAGTGTGTGCTCACAGCACAGAGCGACTTCAAGAAGCGAAAGCTGACAATAGCCGGAGTTTAGCGCAGAGGCAGAGGTTAGAAGGTGAAATAGCCGCGTCTCGGTTTTACTCCCGGTTTTTGAAAGCAGCAAGCTTTTCGTGCGATAAATCACCCAGCAATCGCTAAGCCTTCCTTTGGACAGGTGATGTATTAAGGAAGGGGAAGAAAATGAAAGGATGCTGGTGGCTCTTTGGTCATTGTTTGGGCTGGAGCATGAAAGAAGATAGAAAAATGCTGATTAGTAGCTGGGAGCGCAGCAAAGATACCTGTGCACGGATGAATGGAAAACTCCTTGGGCTAATGAGCTGCTCAGCAGCCCTGGCCCCTCGTTTAGGACAAGAGGCTGGCTGGTCTGTGTGACCTGGGCTGTGCTGTGGGCTGTAGAGGGGTTCAGCATGGAGCCTGTTAGCTCATTAAGGCTCAGGGCAACCCCTGACAGATCACAAAAAGTCCCAGCCAGGCCCATCTGCAGGCTAAGTGGCCAGGCCACGAGCTGCAAGATGAGAGCACTAGGCTGGAGGCAAAAACACCCAGTTCCCTCCCTCCTCTCTGCTTTGCTCCTTCCTCCACACGTCTTGGTTTCCTCATCTGCACAAGGGTGTTATGATCCTTCCTTCTCTTTAGAGTTTATTTGGATCCCTGTGGATGCAGAGTGCTTTATAAGACCCAAACAGCCATGCAATGGCGTGAGGGTGCAGAGAAAGCATCCTGATCTTGGTAAGCTGTTGCCTTGTGCTCTGGGAAAGTCAGAGATTTGGGCAGCTATGTTCATGTAGCTCGAAGGAATAACATGATAGATTGCATCCAGCTTTGGCGAGAGGGTCTTGAACAGACTGCAGAACTGGAGGGCCAGCAATTTTGGGCACCAGGCTAATTTCTGTCACCCTTTCCTTAGACAGCAGTGATGTACAATAACGTGGCTGCCAAATGAAATGATACCATCAGCTTCCAATTCTTCAACCTCTAGAGCAGATCCTTTCTTTCAGAAAACAATCCCTCTCCAGCCTGCATTTAATGTCTGCAGCTGGTACCTGCCACCACGCATGCAAGCTCAGGCTGAGCGGTGTGCTTTCCTGTCTGAGCTGGCTCCGGATGGAGATGGTGTGAGTTAAAATGGCTTTATAAAGCTCTCTTTAACTGCAATAAAAGAAACATCACTCTGCTTTCTAGCAGAGACTCCTTTCCAACTGCAATCTGGAGCCGCCTGGTGCCTCAGAGCTGCTTCTTCCCAGTCAGAACTGAGAGTTACTCCTTCTTTCCTCTTGTTTTTTTGTTGGTTATTTTTCTTTTCTTTTTTTTTTTTTCCCCTCGTACTCTTCAGAAAAAGGCTGAACATTTGCACTTTGCGTTCCTCAGTCCTGCCAACAAACAGCTGTGACTCCTGAGCATTTAAGGAGTTTGACAGCCTGTGCTGTTGAATAAGCAGTCTCTTATTTAAGGGCTCAGAGATGTAAGGAAGAAAGTCATTGCTGATTAGGTCTGCACTTCCTAGTGGCTATTTCTGTGGGAATGTGCTGGGAAAACTGAGGCCTTAGGGGACATGGGGAATTAGAGATGCCGTAGACATGGAGCCAGGATCGCCGAGCTTAGGTGCTTAGGACCAGTGGAGAGGAGAAGATCTTTGCTGTGGCCCAGCTCTTGTGCCCATCAGGAGATGCTCATGGGGGGCATTGAAACGGGAGGAGAAAGAGTCAGTTAAACAGTTAACAACTGCCCAAACCATGACATCCTGCCTTTCTTCACCAGAGCTGCCCTCTAGCTATGAGTAAGTAGCTAAACCTCCAGCATCAGAGGGTTTTTGGTGGGTTTTTTTGGATTTTTTTGGTTTTTTGTTGTTGTTTTAGGAGGTGGACATGTCAAAAAAAGCAGGCACGGAGTCAGAAAGTAGGTATGAGGAGGTGCAACCTGCATGACTTTCTCCTTTTTTTTGTGCTTTCCTAGGAGTCTTTCCCACTGCATTAGCAACAAAGCCCTTGCCCCTTTTCCACGCTGCCTCTCCTGTCTCCGGGCAGGACCCAGTGTCTGATATTCCACTGTCCCTTGCTGAGGCTGGCAGAGATGGTGTCACTCAGCCCGATGTCTCCAGGCTGCTGCTCTGTTGATGAGACGTGAGTGTCGCTGACGTGGGAGCTGTTTGCTCACCGGCCTGTGGGGAAATTGCCGGTGCTTGCTGCTGGGGTAGGCGACGATTGCCAGCAGTGTCGGCGGCACCGAGCAGCGTGCTCTGATCATGCATCGGCAGATGCTCCGCAGGAGATCTGCAGCGCTATGACACTGCCAGAGGGGACCGTGGTCCTGGGAGTCCTGGCACAGCTCAAGCACGAAGGATCACGAGCCTGTTTTTCCTCTTGTTGATCTGGGGACAAGCCAGAGCATTTCACTGCGCTCTGCAGATCTGAGGCAAATGAAGAGGATCGGTGGGAGAGGGAGAGTCCATGTGGGATGTCACCACCCTCTGCAAGCTTTGCCTGCTGAGGGACACCTCTCTCAGGTGTCCTTCTCCAGTCCACGTGAGCTTTAAGGGCAGCAGCTGCTGCTTTATAAGCAGATCCTGTCTAGGACAATCCCGATCCCATCCCACAGTAATTGCTCCCTCCGGAAGCGTTTCATCCTGGCTCCTGCGCTGCACTTGGCCACACCAAAAATGTTGGGCAGTGAAATGCTCCCAGAGCCGCACCCCCAGCTGCCTCTGCTCCTTCCCCTTCAAAAGGCCTCCAGCTTTCCCAAATATACCCCAGGCAGCAGCCTGTCTGCGCTAGTTCCCTCCCCAGTTTCAAACCCCAGGTCATGAATAGGAAAGCTGGTTTAAATTTGGAAGAAGGATTGGTTTGTTCCCTTTTGATCACCTCAGTACCAGCACGCAATGCCGCTGTGCAAGTCTGTGCCAACCCCTCTGAGCTCCTCAGAGTTTAATTGACCATCATAATTGTCAGGCTTCATTTTCCTGCAGAGTTTTTCCTGAAGGGGCAGATGAGGGTCGCAGACTTGGAGGGCATCTCTCGTTCCCTGTAAAACTGTGCAAAACAGCGATAAACAGCCAGCCCTGGAGTTTTCCTCCCGGAGATGCTCTGCAGCTCCCCAGACCCCTCTTGCTCTGCAGACCCCTTCACCCTTGGGAGTGTTTTGGCTGGAGGAGGCAGCAGATACAGTCCCGAAGCCAGCCAGCCGCGGTGCTGCGGATGTGTCAGGAGAGATTGGGCGCGCTCGGTGCAGATGGTAATGGAGTGAGATCAGCCGCTGGCAGAAGCTGAGGAGAGCGTGGTCAGGAGTCAGGGCATAATCTCTGCCACTGCCTGATTTTTTGTGGCATCTCTTTATTTATTTGTACTTGAAATATTTTTTGCCCTGGTTGTCCGTGGTCCTTTGTGCTCGCTTCTGGAGAACAATGAAACTGCGGTGTGTTTCTGCAGCGGTGGCTACAGATGGAGTCTGCGGCCATATAAGTACAAAGTATTACCCTTATAAATCATTTCAGCACTTTTCCTCCATGAAAAATGATCTGTCTCTATCAACTCCCAAAGAAGCACAAATAAAAAGAACAATTTCTTTCAAATGCAGTTCAGCATTATCAGATGTGTGACACGGAGTTCCTGGCAGGCCGGATTTTGTCTGTGTTTGTGCCTGTTTTACTGAAGGGACGGCCGTAAGAGTAAAGATTGCTGGACCCTTGAGTTACATCACGATGCTCAGAATTTGAGCCAACCCTCTCGTCCCATTGGTGATGGATTTATTCCAGGCCGGAGGAAGTTTCGCCATCTCCCACCTTCCTAACTTGCAGGTAAGACTGTGGCCATTTTTAAGCTGTATTTTCTGTTCTTTTTGGAGGGAGGAGGTACCGTTTGGGACCGTTTGGTGTTCCCATTGTGCCTTTTGCCACGAGAACAGGATGGTTTCCCATTAGTGTTCTTTATGGTCTGGAAAAACATTATAAACTTTTTAGCAGACTCATAAATGTCAACTCGGTGTCATCATGTGTTGTGCTTGGCTACACAGTCACCTCTTCCTCATAAGTCCTTCAAACTATAAAAAGGGGGAAGAGTTGGAAATGGCCAATTTCAGCATTGAGAAAAGGCTGGAGCAAAGCTGTGACCTTCAGAGATCTTCCCCAAAAGCAAGGATGGATCAGGGCTGACCAAGTGACTTTTCCTTGATGGGAAGGACTGGCAAGGCAGGATCATCTTTGCCTTTTGCATCAGGAATGTGGTCTGTCTTATGTCTGAGGAACAAAGGAGTGATTTGGGGGCAGCTGTAATTGCATTTTTGGAGTGAGTTTCTGTTCAGATTTAACACTGTGACATTATGCTTCTTATGACACGAGTAATTAAAACAAAGTAAAAATAACGTCTTTTAGCCTGCTGTGGCCCTGTCAAGGAGTCGGAGATGGGTTGCGCTCCAAGGAAGAGGGTGGAAAAGAGAAGAGGGTTCAAGGGACAAGGGCTGTTTTGAAGGGCAACTAAAAAGGAGGAGAAAAGAAAACAAGAAAGCAGAGCAAAGAGAAAAGCCAGAGGCTATCCACAGGAATAATGGCACTTTGTTCATTCCGAATTTATCGTAATTTCTAGACCCTGATGTACTCAGATCCTTTTTCTTTGCAGTCCAGCTGCATTTCTGGTGCATGATGAAGGGACTACATGATTTTATGTGTGTCTCTAAGCTTTTACCCTTTTCTGACCCACTACATCACTCTTAGGGTCTTGTCTTAGAAGCATGGAGTTGGCAGGACTCGGAGTGAGCAAACATCTCTCAAAGGGTGAAAGGAATCTCTGGAAATATCTTGCAAGTTGGATCTATCACCCTGCTCTACCTACAGGGGACCCTCATTTTGTGTTAGCCCTCAAAGCGAAACGGCAGTATTTTCCCAGTGCTGAGAACAAGCAACGCTCAGCATGTGTCCTCCTGCCCCATTGCCAGCCCTTGTTCCTACCCTGTGCCTGGAGATTTGCAGGGAATGAATAACTCACTTGATCTGCCCAGTGAGGGGCGTCTCAGCAGGGATTTCCTTGTTTGATTTTATTGGCAAATATGGTAGCATTTTTACCCAGCTCCCGGAAAGAAATGTCCCTTTCCACCCCTAACATCCACACCCATTACATCCTTCACCACATGGCCAGCTGAGGACTAGTGCTAACTCACACCCTACTCCTGGACAAACACCTGAATGTTTCTAGGGTAACATTCAGGTGTCCAGACTACTCGAGGCAGACCTGATCTATCAGACTGACCAACAGCAAAGACAATAAGACCTATAAATCCCATTGTGCAGAAGGGCAGAAGGTCTTCGATGATCTGGGCTATGTCTAGCATCGTGGCTGGGGTCTGCCTTAGTGCTGTGGCATGCAATGGGAGTGACCATCACTTCATCACACATTACTCACAGTAATGAGGGCACATGTCGAAGACACATCTCCCTGGCCAGTGATGGCATGTATTGGGTGGAGAAGAGGAGGAGATGGTCTCCAGATGGATCAGTATCTTAAAGGGGAACGGTCTGTGAGACTGTCCCAACTCTGGTCTTTAGTAAAGGCCTCGTCTTGTGATTTCCACTGAAGAAATAGCAATATCATTGAGAATCTGCAGCTTGGTGATGGATGAAAGCTGCTTCTGCCGATGCTTGTACTGCAAGATTTTGTTTTCATCGATGAAAATGTGGAAATAGTCCTGGTCAGAGTAGATTTCAACCTGAAAGAGAGACTGTGTTAGGTTTACCACGTGTCCCCACACCCTCAGTGGACCTTGCTGCCATCATGTCAGCGAGTGTGCAGATCTGGGCCCGTGGATCTACAACCCACTTCAAATCCTGCCAGAGGCGACACACGCTACTCACCCCCTCTTTGGGGAAAAGGAGGGAATTACTGAGTTCTTCGCTTTGTGGTAGTAGAAATTGGTGATAATGTAAAGCCTAAACTGAAAGCAAATGCAGCATCCAGGGATTATTGTTGAGGCTCTGTATGTCTGTGCCCGAGTTGGGTGTAAATCATCAGCAAATCAGGGTACAACAGAAATATTGATAGGAGACAGAGCCAGAGAGGAGATGTTACTGGGTAGGGTGCTGGTAGGAAAGGCAGGGCTAGATCCATGAGGAGAACTCCAGTATTGGTTGGGTCACTCCTGTCCCACCCGAGGAGACCCATGGGGTGACGCAGGGTTACCTGGAATGGCTCCTTTGCTTCGAAGGGGAAGGTGTTATTCACCTCTTCCTTCCCCCAGCGGTTGGCGAGGAAGGAATTGCAGACGATTCTGGAGCTGGAGAAGCGGGGGTTAAAGTGGAGAGCGATTTGGTCTCCAGGATCACAGAGCAAATTAATTTCAAACCTAAGACAGCGAGAGAGAGAGAAGTGATGGAGAGCTGTGGAGCGATGCTGCTGGCTCTCGCGAGCTGGGAGGGCTGCAGAGTGTGTCCTTACATGCTCGAACTGGAACTGGTCTCGCCCTTGACCACGACACTCCAACCGGGACACATCCCCTCTGGGTACAGGGCCTCGAACTGCCGGCGAGGAGGCGATGGTGAAGCATGGCAAGGTGAGAGAGATGCACAGCCCGGCTCGTTCCTTACACATCTGCATCTTTCTTACCCTCTCATCGTCTTGTCCTTTCTCCCCCCTTCCCACGCAGGCACACACTCTGCCCCTGCTTTTTTCTCGCCCCTAAATAATCTCAGGGGCTCTAAATTGATACGAAATGAAGTTGCTGCAACATCCAGTTGATGAGGTGGGATTTTCTTCCCTCCAAGGTCTTTTGTAATGAGCTGGGTGGGATCAGGGAGCAAAAATTGAAGAACCTGAGTGCCTTCATTGTTGGTAGGACAGAAGGATGCTCTGCTCCCTCTGCCCACCTGGGCAGTACAAAATCCAAAGCAGAAAACTGTGAGGCTTTGAAGCAGGATGTGAAAGACAAGGACTGATCATGGAATGGGTGTAAGGTGATATCCAGCCCATCCTCATCCAGCGTTACGTGGGTGACACTTCCCACAAGCTCCTGTCCAATCCCCCATTCCGCCCGCTCCCCCCGTCTCCAAGGTTAAACTTACATAAAACGAGCTGGAAAATGTTCCTTTTTGAATAATTCATAGTTTTGTTAAATAACTCATTTTAATAAGAAGTGCTTGCCATTTCACCCCACTTTTTTTTTAGCACTCTAATGATCTTGCATTTCTGAGCATCCCCCTCTCTCAAACCTGTTACTCACACTGGGAAAATGTCTCCAGCGTTGGCATCTCCACTGCCAGCTCCGTGCCTTGCTTTGCCTCCCCATAGCTCAGCACTTCCACTCCCCTGTTTCTTTCTCTGCCACGATTTCCCATTTCCAGTGCATCTTTGGGATACGCATGTTTTGGGGCAGGAGCTGAGGTACAATGATGGCCAACCTCATGTCCTTGTGCCAGGCTACTTTTATTGAGTAGCTTTGGGAACCCATGCATGGTTGTTCAAAGGCTCTGACCGCACCGGTGTGTCCCCCTGTGAAACACGGAGGGCTGATGGAGCTGACAATAGGGTTTCAAATAGTGAGTGGTGAGATGGCAGCACCCAGGTTAGCCTTGCCTTGACCCTTAGCTTGTCATTATTCCAACACCCCCAGCAAAAGACATGCCACGTACACAGGAAACAGCAATTCCCTCTTTGCTGTCGGCTGTCCCAGTGGAGACGGAGGGCAAAGCACAGATCTCCTCTGCTAACACATCGGTTGCATTTTGGTCTCAGCTTAAACCCTCCAAGCCAGAAGATCTGCCGTCAGGGCAGCGTGACCCCGGTCCAGCTCTGGTGTAACTGAAACAAAAAATCTGTCCTATGGCCTTGTCTCGAAAGCCACGGAGGTCTCAGCTTTGCAAGAGCCTGGATGGGATGGAAATAGAGGGGCAGCACCACAAGTAGCGTCCCCACGTCTTTTGGGATTTCTGCCTTTCCTGCCCTCGTCTGTGCTGCTTTCCTTTATCCACTGCCTGCCTCCGTACCGTCACCCATCAGACAGACCCAGCTGTGCCGGCTCTTGTCCCCAGCGCTTACCCGCAGTGCCATCCTGCTCGCCTGCTCTGCGCCGCAGACCCAGCCGGGCGCACGGGCAGAGGGCTCTATATAGGGGCCGTGGGCCAGGAGCCCATGTGCACGGGGATTAGTGGTGACAGCGGGCTGAGGTGTCCCTTTCAGAGTGGGCTTTCGGGCACGGCTGGGAGATGGGGAGCAGCAAATCCCGCTGCCTGCCCCGCAGGTCAGCCCGCTCATGCGTGCAGGGCTAATCCAGCCCCGCACAAAGGCAGTCCTGAGCTGGGACGTGACGGAGCTGGCGTGCGGCAGCGACGGGGCGGACGGACATCCAGGCTGTGATCTGGGGGGTGTTTAATGCATGAGGGAAGGATGGAGAGTCCCAAAGCTGGGGGAGGTACCAGGAGTCCCATCTGCCACAAGGTCCGGAGAGAAAGGAGGTGGCAAAGGAGAAATAGTGGCTCCTACAGGGGCTCAGCTTCACCCTGACTGACAGAGATTTCTTTTTCTCCCCGTTTTCTTTTTTGCTCACTCTTTGTGGGTCAGAGCCCTGAAACGAGCTGATGCCAGCTCTGTCACAGCCGCTTTTCCACCTCACGGTGCTCTGGGGCTGGCGGGTTTGGGATGCTGCTGTGCTGAGCTCAGCATGTCCCAGCCCCGCGTTTCCCCTCCCTGCTGGGGACAATACAGGGATTTGGGAGCAGGGTGAGGGAGCCTTTGTCCGATATTTCCTGTCATGCAAAGGCATCGAGAAATGAGCAGCAATGAAATGAATTTCAGTGGTGGGGGTTTTCACCGAATGGCTGGGGGAAGCTGGCCCAGGGAAGGGAGGGATGGTTGCGCATCTCCCCCCTCTTACCAGGGTAAACGCATTAAAACCAGATGCTGTCCCCATCCCTGCATGCACTGGAGGCTGTGATGTCCCCCGGCTGGTCCTACAGGAATCCGTGGCTTTCGCGGTTAAAACCTCCTCACTGTATGGGCCACAGTGCTGATGTTATTTAATGTGTTTATTTTATTTCCAGCAGATAAGCAGAATGAGAGCTACTATCCCAGGCTCTGGTGCCCTTGGCAGATGATTAAAAATGCAATCCAGCAGACATAGAAGCCAACAGCCTCTCTTGGGGCTGAAAAAGCCGAGTCCCAGGCTGGGATTTGCCCATTTGGACTCCTACAAAACCAAACTGTGTGAAGCTGAGCTCTGCCGCGGTCTCCTTGCTCAGCTCCCGGCTCTCCAGGCGCTGTGCTGGGGAACACTGGAGGAGAGCTCTGCTACAGATGGCAGCATCGGGGTGTGCAAGGGAGTCATGAGCCAGCAGCAGAAGTGCCGAGGTGGTGGTGGCAGGACCAGGGACATCCCACCCATCCCTCCTTGGGCTGCCGTAGGGTGCTGGCTGTTGGCATCTCCGATCTGCCCAGCTCTATGTCTCCCCTACTTATGGCCTGAACCCAAAGTTGTGGATTTACCCCCAGAATCATCCCTCCCTGCTTGTTTCTTCTGCCTGCCAGGCAAGGGACTGCGGGGACGAGGGGCTGCTTTTGAGATACCCACCACGGCAGTGGGCAAAACCAGACAGCGCTGCAGTCCTGCACGTAGGAAAGGAGTGATCTGCAAGCTAAATAATTGTGCCAAGTTATTCATAATTATGCTAATGAAATCAGTGGACTGAGGAAGGCTTGGGAACCGCAGGGCAGGTGGGGGTGCAGTGGGATGGCAGAGGACCTTGCCCGGCATGCCGTGGTGGGACACATACTGGCTCCTGTCTGTGCCCGGGGGCTGTGTCTCACCCGCGTGGTGCAGAAACCAGCGCGAGTCACAACCTCTAGAGATGTCTAGTAAAAGCAAGCGCTGGCCACAAATCTGTGTGCACAGAGCCTGTCCTGGCTCTGAGGATGTCCCGGCCACGCTGAGTCTCATTCCAGCTCCCACCGCAGCCTCTGCTGGTGCCACCACCAGCAACAGGCATGGAACTTGTTCCCCTGCTGCATCAGGCCAAGGGGTACTGGGAACCACGGGGCTGCCCTGGGGGAGAGCAAAAAAAGCCAGTGAAGGCAGGTTTGGAGAGATGGGAAAGCTCTCGGGGAACGAGGGGAAATTTAGATCGCTCCAGTTTTGGGGACAGCAGCTTCTGAGATGCCCAGCGCTTCCCAAAATTCAAGGCTTTGCTTCCTCTTGGCATTTCAGCAAAAGCAAGAAACGTTGCTGGGGAAAGATGCAAACACCTGTGTTTCACCAGTAAATGGTGCCCAAATACCGACTGCTTTTACAGGTGCACCTCTATTTGCCTTCTGCCTGTTGTACCTCTGCTCAGAAGGCATCGTAGCAGCTGTCTGCTTAGCAAGGAGAAAGGGACTGGAAATGTGTTTAAAATCTCAGATATTGGAGGCAGCACTGGGTGATTAGTTACTTAATGCCATAATTTCTCCCTCTCTTTGGTGATGGATGGAAAAAAAAAACCCCACACACCGGCTATGTGCCACTGGGATACAGAAAGGAGAGACACGGTCTGAGGTGGAGAGGGTCGAGCGTAGGAGAGGAGATGATAAACTCGTGGCTTGGTTAACTGCAGGGGATGCATTAGCAGATCTGCTTATGCATTTGCCAGCCATTTGGTCATACAACCACCAGAGTTTACACCTTTCCTTAAGCTGTTGTTATCCGTGTCCTGCTCTTGGTGGTTCTTCCCAAAGTCTTTTTCCTGCTGCTCACAGAGTGTCAGAAACACCCGGCGAGGAGCTCGGCACCGCGCTTCCCACGGGAGTTTTCGTGCAAGGCTCCCCGGCGCTACACCCGGTGCGCTTCTGGGCGTGCGATTATTTCCATTAGTCTCTAGAGGTCTCCAAACGCACAGCCTGGACTCGCAGGACCTGAACACAGCGCTCGCCTCTACACACCACACGTTGATTTTCTCCTTGTCGCGCTGCCCGGCTCTGCGCTTCACCCGCCGCGTGATGCTCCAGCTTCTGACCCCGGCTCGGGTTTTTCTGTGGGCTCTTGTAGGAAAGAAGCATCCGTCCCATGACCAACTCAGTCGAGCCCTGATGTGAATGGTGCCTTTGGATACTGCCCCAGGTGAGCCCTCCGCACACAGGTACCTGTTGTCCCTCATCTACCTTGTCCTGCCAGCCAGAAACATCAGCAGGCAGACCTGACTGTGCCCACGCCTGCGTTATATTGCTATATGTGGCCTCACGCATTATTGCACTGCCCTGTTTCCTATTACTATTCACCCATACATGTACTCGGTGTGCATAGCGTCCACTGAACCTCAGCAATATACACCTACTGGAGGCCTGTGAGCACAAATCAACCCACGTTCCTTAAATACGCCAGCGCAAACAAGCCAGCCCGGTGCTTCTAGTTCATAGCCACGTGTGGCCAGTGGACTCGCGTGTGCAAAGCTGCTTTAGTGCCCACTGGCTGGAGCGGGGTGGCTGTGGCCACGGGGGTGCAGCCAGAGCCGGGCTCCTCTTGGAATCACCCCTGGCTAACTCTCTTGGGTCTAGTCCAGGGGCCTCCAGACCTCCAACTTTATAGAATAATTTAAAATTAAGCTAAGAAATGACGTATTTTTAGTGGTGGGCTCTAACCGCCAGCCCGGCGGGGCACAGCAGTGATGCTGCAAATGGTGCCATTGCAAAGTCCCTTGTTTTTTCTTGCTTTGGACACCCCCGTCCAGCCACCAGCCCTTACCGTCTGGGGAGAGCACCAGGGCTCCCTCCTCCAGCCCAAGGACTTAGGCCTTTCCCTCCATCTCTGGAGCCAGACCGACTCACTGGCTTTCCTAAAACCCCATGCTCTTTGTTTTAGGACAATAGCTTTGCAGAAAAAAAACCCCATATCACGAAACAATAGCCTGGGTGGAAGCAAAGCCTCCCAGGCATTGCCCGCTGGCTGCGTGCTCCAGGCAGGCTCAGCTCCTTCTCAGGGGGTGAGTTTGGGTTACCCCAAATCCAGGTGGGTCTCCCGGCGCCTTCCACCCCCAGACCAAATCAGGGGCTGCAATTTCCCCAGCGCACGCCTCTGTGTGAGGCTTCTCCAGACTTGTTTATCTGCCGCTTGGTGGTATTTATACCTCCTCCGCAGCCTTTTCAGTCCCTCCAGGGAATTCCTAAAACTCCCCCGTGCAATCGGGAGTCAGCCCTCAGCTCCATCCGCGCCGCCTTGGGAATGTGTTACCCCGGGAAGGGTTTTATCATGGATTTGGCACATGCCTTCGCCAGCTCACCCCAATTCCCTTTCCCCCCAGACCTACGGCTCTGCATTAGCTCCTTGCTCCTGCCTGTTCTGCTTGGGACCTCCCTCCATCGTTCCTCTCTACACGCAGCATCCGGAGACCGGCCGTCTCAGTGCCATGCCAGGGCTGGGCGGTGCGAATGCTTCTCCAGAGCTCCAAATAGAAAAAAACTATTTATGTTTTATAAACTATTTAAACTCTTTATTTAAGTCAAAACAACCCTTTTGAGCTAAATCTCAGTGACACAGTCAATGGTATCTCTATATTTCTGCAGTCTCACCCTGCTGTGCTTTACAGGACCAGCCAGAAGAGGGCTGGAGACTCCAGGCAAATCCCTGAGACAAACGATAATCATAAGAAAAAATCACACATGGGTCTAACTCTAGAAGAGCCTGATGCAACACCCGCTGCTGCTGTGGGACGGGGGTCAGCTCTGCAGCCTGCTCCAGGAGGCTTCAGTCTCCCGCAAGACGCGCTGCGGATGGAGCCCCTGCAGCTGCCCGGCCTGAACGTCCCGACGCAGCTCCTGCGAGAGCAGGGAAAGGAAAACATCACACCCTGCAAGGTGGCAGGAGAAACAGGGAGAAGCTAACACCCCCCGGCACACGCTGCCCCCGCCCGGTGTTGACCGAGCTTCATGTGCCTCCTTGGAGTGCTAACGAGCTGCTGGGAACGGCCTCGGTGCTGGGGGCATTTATCAGATTTTCCATTCTTTGGCTGCTTGTTAGCATGTCCCATCATCTTTCCAGTTAGGGACTGGTGCTGGGGAAGGGGAGGGCACGTTCTCTGCACCAGCAGCCATCCGGGCAGCTGCCAGTATGAAATTCTGCTTTTATTCTTTTTGGGCGGTAAGTGAGAAAAGGAGCCCGGTTGGGTGCCAGGTGGTGCTGTGAAAAGTGAAGGACGGCGAGCAAAACCTCTGCCTCTCATCGCAATCTTTCCCCGTGCCGGCGAAAGGGGAAGGCGATCCCAACCCCACCGGCGCCGGGAACCGGCACAAGCGCAACTGAGGCCAAGCCCGGAGCCGCCGCCGTCCCCGGCACAGCTCCCGCTCGCCGCTCAGGACTTCCCTTTCATGCCGCTTTGAGGAGCAGGGATGAAAGGCAAGGCAGTGGAAACACAAAGCACGCCTGGTTTATTTTATTTATGACTGGCCTCCGCTTAAAAGGAAACCAGCTTTATCAGCTCCAGCACTGCCAGGGCAGATGAGTAAATGAGAGGGGAGGGTTTCGTTTATGATCTGGAGCTCGAGTTTGCTCTTATATGGGCATCGCCACCAGGCATTTCTTGCTGCCACCTTGCTGCTACTTGTGTTACCCGGGACGGCCAGGCTCTCGCTGGAAACCCAGCCAGGGTCCTCCAGAGGTGAAAGGCAGGAGGCGGAGAGAGCGGTTGAGCTCAGGTTGTATCTACTCCTACTTCCTTGGCTCGGGGCAGCTACACGTGCTGCAACACAAACATGGCTGCAGCCAGCACATCCCCGCCGGTCGGCACTCGTACCTGCTGCGTCGTCACCCAGCCAGGCTTTGTGAACCATGACTTTGTTGCTTGCTCAGTTCCCTGGGGAGAAGGCTACATCCAAGCAGGTCCCGTTGCCCTCGCCAGTGGCTCCAGCTGGAAAGCAGCGGTGGGTCTGGGGCACGGCTGGTGCTCGCCCATCGCTCCTGCTCAGCGCTGCGAGGTGCAGGCAGAAGGTAAACACACGACCTGGCACGGGCTGTTGTTTATTGCCCCGGGGTTCCGAGAGCCAATATTTGATCATCCGTACATAATTGCCCCCTTGTATATGCAGGGACCTGATTTATCCTGCTCCTCGGTGATACCTTCCAAGCTCCCCGGGGAGACATCTGTCTCCCTCTTCCCGGTGATTGATGGGGAAGGAGGAGAGCTGGCGCTGGGCCTCGCCGTGCTCCTCAGAGTCAGCGTGTGGGTGTACTGCGTGTCCTTCCATGGTGGTCTCTGGCTCAGAGCTAAAGCAATGACAGATCCTCAGGAGGACGGGGGGGATACGTGTGCGCTCTCCCTGCTCAGTTTTACCTTAAGTTCCTGGGGAATGGTGTCAGCATTGCCGAAGCCCCCTCCATCCCCCATCGCCTCACCTCTAACTCTTACTAATTCAGAAGTGTTTCCCAGCGGCTTCCCAGGCGAGGTTAGCCTCTGAGGGACAGGTTTCCTCGGTCTGAGCAGCTCTTATTCTGTGTTGAATGATTTACTGCCCCAAAACACAGGGCGGGGAGGAGGCACATCACGAGAGGGGCTGCAGCTTGGCAGCGTGCTCTGCTCCTGCACTGGGCTGCGCGCACAAGTAACAGCACGACCATCTCCTGCCGATGCTCTCCCCTGCAAGCCTCCTGCCAGCTCCTTGGCCGGGGAGACCGCATGGCAACAGGCCTGAGCATGGCACAGGCGGGCCACGCTCCGCATATCAAAGCCTGGATTCCTCCCCCCCGGGGACCAACGCGTGGGTTGGAGCCGCAGTCACGCGCCTGCAGGTGGGTTTGGAGAAGATGCGGAGGAGAGGGAAGCCTAGAGCTGAGAGGAAGGAGGGAGGCGACCTGTGAGGTTTGGGGGATGCTCTGGGGTTCAGGGAGCGGCCAGACACAGGTGCTTCCCATGTGCTGGAGCCCTGCTGGCTCTTGGCAGGTTTCATGAGGAGGGTTCAGGTCTGGGGACATCAGGATTTGTGTAGCCCTGTTTTTCTGTAAGTTTTTATTGAGATTTATTAATGTAAGGAGTCGTAGTCAGGTGCTGGCATCATACATACCTTCCCATGCCCATGTTTGATATCCCCATCAGCCCTGAAAATAGCTGTCCTACGGGCTGGGTCCTAGAGAAGGTCCGATTTGGGGTCAGATGACGACTGGCACCAAAGGAGGCAGAAAAAGCTCAAAAGAGGAGAAAATGATGAGACCATCAGTGTCACAAACCTTGTAGCCTCTTCCAGCTGGTGGCTCAGCCCAGCCCTGGGTGACCTTCCCCAGGCACACAGAACTGCAAATAATAATTACTCAGGAGGAAGATGCACCAAGTCCAGAGACAGCACAGCCCCTTCCCAGCAGGCAGCCAGCCCGGGAAGCTCTTCCCGGAGAGCCACCATCCATCCAGGGCAGCAAGACACGCCAGAGACAGCACTGCTTCTGACCAGGATGAGCAGTTTTGCCTCCAGGCGAATCGGCGGTGGGTAGCGCTGAGACACAATAGGATGGGCATCATGCTGGGCTCCTGGAGCTGCTGATGGAAGCATGAACTCCACCCCATGGAGATCTCCAGGGAGGCTAGAGGGGTTTTAGAACTACTTGTGGGGGAGGAACTCTGGGTTTGGTCAAGGAAAAGGATTTAGGAACTGAGGCTTGCAGCTCTGGGTTCCAGAGCATGTCCTTCCTCCATCTCTGAACTTTTCACCCACCCCTTGCACCACCACTGCTTTCTTCTTGTGGTCCTGTTGCACTGAAGCCACCAGGCTGTCATCTGCCCTGACGCATCAGTGGCGTAAAGGGACTCTGATGTTTGCAGAGGGCATGTAGGGTCCACTCCCCATCCCAGCCCCTGGGAGAAGGTGGGACAACACATGGGGAGGTGAGCGGTGGGAAGGGCATTTTCAGCCTGGCAGGGCCTGGCACGCATCCAAAGGGTACCAGTACCAGCAAGACCCCATACATATCTGCCTCAGGCCACCAAGCCAACAAACCCCGGAGCTTGGAGACTTGGTCCTGTCCATGTGGGCTCTGACCTTTCCTATGCAGGCCTGGTGGCCGAGGAGAAGCGCCGGGCATTGCAGCAACCTGCAAGAGGCAGCTGGGGAGGAGGATGCAGCTTTCTGCTATTTTGGAGAGCAGGGAGGAAGAGGAAGGGCTGCTGACAAAGATCGAAACTAGAAAAATGACAACGATGACAAAAAACCTCCTCCCATTTAGGGAACCAAATGTATTTGTTTCCTGATGTGATGAGGATAGCTCAAACTGAGAGACGCAAGTTCAAGTTACTAAACTGCAACTCCTCGTGTCCCAGGGCGAGGGTGGCTTGTTGGAAAGGACCAAACGCCCTACCAGATCCCTCAGTCCCTGACCTGCCCAGGGGCTGGGAGGTGCCTTTAACCCAATGCCTGTCTCCTCTGCCTGGCTCCCCTCCGTCCTCTTCCCCATCCACTGTACAGGGCTGGCTAACAGGAATGTGGGTGCACCTCTGAGCCCGGAACTGTACTGGGGGAAGCCAAGGAGGTGGTAGCCAATGGTACCATATTTTTTGGAGATTGTGGGGCACATGGAGGTGCTAAGGAATGAAGAATGGGAAGTGTAGCCTTCCCTATAGCCATGTTTGTTGCTGATTGTCCCACTGCCTGCTCCTCCAGAGCTGGAGGAGCAACGAGCCCAGCTCCCCCTCGGGAGCTCTGCTCCTCTCTGCCCCTTCCCGCAGTGAGACTCCCTGACCCCGCTCCAGGTCCTCATTTGCAGACAGCAAAATTGTTCTTCTTGAGACAAACAAAAAGACAGTCACTGCCCCAGGGAGCCTGTGGTCAAGGCGAGGAGATGCCACGTTATTTGGTTTCTTCTTTATTTTCATTTTGGTTTTTAGAGTTGCAGATGGGCTCCAGCCACAAAGTCTGGAGGCAGGTCCAGCTTCCAGTGACTCCTGACTTGGGTGGAGGCTGAACCCAGGCTGCTGATTCAGTCCCTCTCTATTTCTGGTGCTGGATTTATACATAATTTGATTCTATATAGTTGCGGATAGAACTGAGCAAAGCGTGAGAATTTCAGCAGGGAGGTGAAGGGATGCTTTAGAAATGAAGTATTTGTTAGCGCAAGATTTCAGCAAGAGGAAGGGATATAAACTGGCAGCAAGAGCACAGTGTGGGGGGACGCCACGTGCCCTGCGATGGGTTTAATCCACGAAAGGCTCATTCCAGACCCATCCGCACCTTGACTGCGATTTTCCTGCTCATGGAGCAGCTCTGGGAAGTGGGGCTGAAGTCCCATCTGCATCTCAGTACCAGCTCAGGAGAAGCCAAGGCACGGTTGGGATCTGAGGACAGAGCTGCCACTCCAGAATGTGCTGTATCCATCTTCTCCGCTCCTGCTGTGTCCGATGGCGGGTTTCCAGCCCCTGAGGGCTGGGGAGCAGGCACAGAGGGAGATGCCCGTCTGCCCCAGTCGGGGGCAAAGCTCCCACGGATGGGAAAGGAGAAGAGCTGCAGGGTTTCAGCCTCCACCTCCAAGAGCGATCTGGGGTAGTGCTGACCCGCCTCTGCACTTCATCAATCCTGTTTTGTACTTGATGTGGATCGTAGCCTGGGGAGAGGTTATCCAACCATGGCTCTGCTCCTCACATCCTCTGCTTCTCCTCCTCCCCTTTTAGATCTGGCTGCTGGGAGAAATTATCTTTTTTTCTGGAGCTTTCACCAAACTGCAAGGGGGTTTCCAAAACATCTGGAACAGCTCATGGAGCTGGAGTGGAGTGTAACACTGAGGGTGGAAATAGGGTCATGGAAACGGAGGCACCCTCTTGGATCAATGCTCAAGAACGGCACTTGGGAAGGGCTGAGTTCAAATCCTCGCCCTACTCGCAAAGGAAACGAGTTGGAAAAATCCCAGTGAGACCTTGTCCACACCACCACGTGCCTCTGGGTCCTGCTCCCCAGGGACCATGCCTGGAGGAGGTCCCACTAGCGCTCACCATTGCCCATTGCCTTAGCGTAGGGATGTGGCACTGCGCCGTGAAGGGCAGCGTGGGCGTTTTGGTCTCCCAGACTCAAAACCTGCTCTTATGTCCAGGCTGGGAGGAGGTCTAGAAAGAACCAGTATTTTGGAAAGGGCAACGAGGCCCCTCAGGTTATTTGGAGGCTGCCAGCTTGGCATCCATCACAGCTGAAATACTGAGATGGCTTTTAATGCAAAGCAACATGTAGTTAATTAAAGGAGGAGTGTAACTGATGCCAATCCCAGAAAACGATGAAAATAGATCTTGCTAACTTCTTCATTTCTACAGGGCTAGGATTTGGGCTGATAAAGATGATCTTGTCAATGCAACAGCCTTGGTTGTGTGGTTTGACTTGGCTTCTGGCCACGGTACAAATGGAGTGGAGTCTACTGCTTAGATAGATTGATAAACACTAATGATATAAAACCATCATGGCTCACCTGACGGGAGGGCAAACGGGGCTGGCTATGGGCTGGGAGACGCAGCTGCCCTGGGGAAGTGCGGTCGTGCAGCTGCCTTGTCAGTGGGGTTGCAAAGAAAGCAGTTCTTGAGCATCCCCAGTTTTACCTGTTTGGTGAAAAAAATAAAACCCTTCCGATGATAACATTTATAAATGGCCGTTAAAAAATAAGCCAGATCACTCAGCTTGGTGCAAGCCAAAACTGCCTCTTTTAGTACCACCACTTAAAGAGTCTAGGAACAAAAAAGGAAGGTGGTATTTATAGGATGGGAAAACCTCTCTGTCTTGGGAAGCAAAGCATGTGAAAGCCATGGCAGAATGATGGGTTTTAGCCTTATTTTAGTGGGACAGCCTCTAAAAATGTTTCTGCGGTCCTTCAGAGGTAATCCGGACGCCCAGGGTCCTCAGATTTGCGGTTGCAAAGTGCTGCAGTCGCTCTGACTCTGTCCCCGGTGCAACGCAGCAGCCGTGAGGGCAGCCACAGTCCTTGGATGCGGTGGGGCGAGGATGGAGGTTTTATTTGCTGTGGCGGTGGGGCGGGGGCAGGCAGAGCGGTGTCCCTGGCTCTGGTGTCCCCTTGCCAAGGAGGAGGGTGGCACATCGGGAGTGTCCAGGAAAAGAGCCCCAGAAGTGATTCAGGGACTGGAAATATTGCCTGGGCAGCCAGGGCGGGGAAGCCCAGTTTATTTACTGAGCGTTCTTTATTTTAACATCATGTATTGAAGAGTTTTGGCTTGATGGCTCATGGTAACCCTAAATGTCAGGGTTGAGATGGGAGAGGATTTCCCAGACCGATAAACAAAAGCAGGATAAGATCAAGCGGATGGCTACCAAGGGGCACAACTTTGGGCTGGAACAAACTTTCAATTAATCTGAAATATTTAAATGGAGGCCGGGACACTTTGTCCCCCTTCTTTAGTACAACCTTTAACTTCTTTAGAGAAATCTTTAACTTCTGCAGAGAGCATTTGGGAGGCAGGGTGAGGGACTCCTGCATGCCACGGCGGGTACCTCCACCTGCCAGCCCGCAGCAGGCTGGCAGGATTTAAACCCCACCGACGGCCCCAGGCTGTCCCATCCAGGAGAGAAAACAAGCTGTGAAAAAAGTAAACATGTCACTGAAGTATTTTCCCTTCAGATGGGTTGATCTTTCCGAGCTCAGAGAAAGGACACAAGGAAGCTGCTGTCAGCCGTGCACACACCAACCCCTGACTTCACAAATATTTGACTAAAGTTTACCGAGCTTTATGTGTTATTCTGCAATAAATTTTAAAAAAGGAAAATAAAGAGGTTTTGCTGGACACTTCCGGACGCGGTTCCCTCAGGTAACCTCCCTGCCGCGCTCAGCCCCACGCTCAGCCGCCATCACCACCGGCCACGCTCCCCCCCCGCCCCCTGGACCGAATCCTTGTGGGATCAAAAGCTCCAGCAGGGATGCTGAGCCATGTGTGCCACCCATGGGACACCGTGCCTGGCACGGCGCTGGGCGAGAGCCTGCCCCATCTCCATCCACATCCCACAGACATGTGTGAAGCGCCTCCGTAGGGATGGACGGGCGCCCTCGGCCCCATCCCTTCTTTAATGCACAGATGGGCTGTTGTTTATGTAGGACCTTCCTAAAGTGCCTTTGCTGTTGAGCTCTCTCTGCTGTTTCCTGGATTTGAACCCCTTATCACAGCCTTGCCCCGGGAAAATGCGCTTGGCAGGGTGCGCTTTATGAGCTGATAAGTTTTTATTGCAGCCAGCCTTATTGACGGGACGACTGAAATAAAGAGGTGGGGACCCTGCGTCTGCGCGGGGGGGACAGGAGGTATAAGCGGCTCCTCTTTTCACTAAACTTAGTAGTCAGGACACAGGTTATAAGTAAAACCCAGGCAGTTTGGAGTCCAGCTCAGGCACTCCTGGGAAGGTCTGTGTCAGAGGTCTCCGGGAGCAGCTGCAGTTTGTACCGGGGGATTGGATTTCATTGAAATATTTATTTCCATTCCCTACAAGAGGAAGCAGCACCCAGGGATGTGGTGTCCCCCGCACCCTGTTCACACCTCAGCCCCATAACCGCCTCGGGACCCCCCTCGGCACGGCGAGGGCTCCCAGCTGCATCCCGCCGGGCCATCCTGCTGGTGTACGGAGCGGTTTGCACCCTCTTCTGCCTCAGTTTCCCTCTCCACACACCTCCGTCTCAGCCTTTCCTCCCACGTGGGCCGAGTTCTTCTCTTGGAGTTGGTTTGCGTTCTACTTTTTTTTTTTTTCCTTAGCATCAGATTAGAAATAAATTAAAGTGGCCAATAATGATTTTGCCAGGTGCTGACTCCCTCTGTGCTTTAGCTCTGAGCATGCTTTTGTGTGCGTGTGTGTGTACAAGAGATGAACAATGATTAAAGAGGCTTTATTAGTCCCATGACTAAGCTATAATAGGAGAAACCTGTGTCCTTCCTGCCAGCGACCAACACGAGGCGAAGAGCTCGCTACGAGCGCTCTGCCCCAGCTCCCCACTCCTGTGCGGAGGACAACGCTGCGGCCACATTAGAGGGTTTTCTGATCTCATTTACCCCCACAAAGGCCCGGGGAACGTAATGTTGGACACGAAGATGGTTGTATGTGGTCTCTTCTAAGCTGTTCGTGGTCCCACGTGTCTGCTCCCAGCAGGCGTGGCGGCTCCTCGGGTGCTACAGGGCAGCGGGAGCTCTCACCATGCAGGTCTCTTCCACGAGCCGGTGGTTTAACCTGCTCATGGAGATGGTGATGTCCACCCAAGGACACAGGACAGTGCTGAGGCTGCAGGTCTCGGGAAAGGATTCGTCCGCAGGGACTTGAACCAATCTTCCCCTAAACCAGAGCTGCAACCTGAGCTGCGGAGAGGAGCTGCACAAACTCCTTCAAAGGGCAGCCAGGGAGCCTGGCCTTCCTGATTTATCCGTCAGTCTAATACAAGATATTACCTTTTTTCAAGCTTCACCGTGCTCTTACACCACCAAATGCACCAGACCTCACGGGTGCCCCTTTCCAGAATGTCTTCTAGTTGTGGGACAGCAGATACCAGGGCACTTCCCTGGCTGCTGTCTCAATTGCAGGGTGTAGGAAAACACCCCCAGGAGAGACACTGTCGGACACTGGCTGGCTGTGGCTGGGCTGCGGACATCCCCTGGTCCCTGGGGTGTGTGACTGTCCTGGATCCAGCACCATGAGAATGAATTAGGAGCTTCTGGGACCCGGGATGTGCTGTGAGATTGGCATGTCAGGAAAACAGAGCAGCCCAAAGTTACTATTGCTCTCTCTGTAAGAAGGGGACAATCACTCCCAGCGTTTTGGGCCAACAGATACAAACTGCAGGCAGCCACGCAGCCTGCCCTATGGATGCAAATTCGTCAAGAGTCCAAGTGATGGGGAAAGGGATGATTTTTGCATTTTGGTTGAGAAGTCTTCCCAGCACCTGGCTTTATGCCGGTCACTCACCCCGGCTACACCACGTCTCGGCAGAGCGATGCTCTGCGCTTCTGCCGCGCTGCGGCCGGCCAGAGGATGGGGCAGAGGAAAGCCCAGGGAGATATCTCCTTTCCTCCCCATACCTCCATGCCCTGGGCGACCCTTCAGCAGCTTCATTCCCATTGGAAGAGGCAGGATCAGAACATCAGGAGCAGGATGCCCTTTTCCCTGGGCCTGCCGCCACTGAACCACACGGGGCTTGCAAAGCCTTCTGCAAATGCCCCCCTGGGCCAGCCGGCACATCCCGCCCTCCTGCAGGAACCGACATTACCATCCCCGCTCGCGAACAAAGGAGGTTGCATCATAACTGCTTTTTAAACTCTGAGGCTTTTGAAGTCAAAGCCAAAGCTTGTTTTTACGCCTGCATTGAGCCAAGTCCCTTGTTCTGGTGTTTACGAGAGTCTCTTCGGTTAGCAGCAGCTCACCTCACCTTCTGTAACAGCGGGGTTATCTCAGCGGTGTTTGTCCAGACTGGCAAGAAGCTGGGCTCTTGAAGCACTAACAATCAACGTCATGAGAGAAACCAAATGATAGCTCTCCTGGAAGATTTCCAGCTCTCTCTTCAGCCGTGGCCAATATAATCAAGATCAGGATTACCTAGAGGGGAAGAGACAGATTTTCAAGAGATGGACATCCTTCAGGAGCAACAGGGAGAACCTCGAAAACAGGGCCTCAAAGTCCATGGGGTAGGGACGGAGTCAGCTGTGCCATTGTTCACCCCACTTCTGCGCTGCAGGAAGAAGACGCTCCAAACTGGGCTGGAGGGACCCCCGGCATCCCCGGGAGCAGCAGGTTTGCACAAGGAGTGGCTTTTCTTCCATTTCTGGGGTCATTTTGAAGTTGCAGAGCCACCCTGTGAGCCCTGGCCATGGGATCTTGCTCGCTGGCAGGAGCGGGGCATCCCCAGGAGCCTGTTTCTGCCCTGGATGGCTCATCACATGTTCTCTGCTGAATATTTACAGGGCAGCAGTTTGCAAACACCACTCTGGCTGCTCGCAGCATCCCGGTTTTCCCCAAAATCAACCAGTCAGGCTGTCTGCTTGGCATAAATATCCCGACCAAGGCGGGGGGACGAGCTGGCAGCAGCGGGAACCACCACCCGCAACGGGAGAGCGGGGAACGGGCTAAGCGTCCCCAACCCAAATACCTCACCCCGGGCATGGAGCAAAGAGGGCGTTCTGGGAAAATCTGGGCTGGCGGATGAAAGCCGAGCAGTTAATGCAGCGCCTTTTCTGCGCTGGCTTTTCCAGTCGCGGCTTGCACGGGCTTCCTTGCGGACATCTGGCAGATGGGCCGCGCGAGGAATGTAATGAGTTGTGCAGATGGGAGGTGCCGCGCTCAGGTTGCAGCCCGTGGGGCAGGGAGTCAGTGTTTTGTTTATAAACACAGGCGGGATGATTAAGATAAGAAGGGGATGGTAATTAAATTAAATTAAGGCTCTGGAAGTTGTTAGATGAGCCTGAAAGCATCGCCAGTCACTTTAATTCCTAGTTCTGGAAAACAGGGGCTCACTGTGATGGAGCATCGGAGGATGACGGGGGGACCGGGAGGCTCTTTCATCAGCTCAGTGGGGAAGAGATGCGCATATCCAAACGGGGGAGACAGGAGGGAGTCAGGGAAAGGGAAAGCACCAGAGCACCAAGGGAGGGAGGGAAAGTCGGCAAAAGTTCTCCCCGCATCCCTGGGAACAGCAATCCCAGAGCATGAATGGGGAACTGAGGCACGGTGGGATGAAGGGCCAAGGTTCCCACCAGGATTTTGGTGCCAATGGTGCAAGGAGGGGTGTAGCGATGTTTGCGGAAGTTAGTTAAGTTCTAAATGCCCCTGCACATCCAGAGCATCTCTGCAGATGCTTGGGAACGCCTTTGTGAGCAGGGGGGAGCGCTCGGATGAGCAGGAAGGGCAGGATTGGGGAAGGCAGTCCTTGCCCAAATGGCCTGGGAGGCATTTCTTGGCCAAGGGGGTGGCAAAGCCGGTCACCCACTGAGTGGGGGGTATTTCGGAGAAAAATGGGCTAGGAAGCGTGACAGCTGATGTGCGGTTACGGATGTGTTTATGTATCCAGCACAGAGGTTGCAGCTCTACCTGTGCCAGCTCAAGGCAAACAACGGCAACAACACCCAGATCCCAACCCGCGTCCCCAGAGCACTGAGGGCTGTTGTCTCCTCTGCTCAGGGCTGTCAGTTTGCAGAGGGATCCTGTGCCTATTTATTTTTCTTTCCTGCTTGCAGTGGCCCTGATACACCTCCAAGCCTTAAATGCTTTCCCTGCTGCACAGATGGGATAAATTGGTCCTAGGAGCTTTCGTACCTCTTTGGGAAGCGGGAAAATGGCCTGAGAAGGTCCGGATGCTGCAGGGCAGGTGGCGTAGGGGGATGGAGCAGCTGACGCTCGGGTGAAGGATGCTTCATCAACTGCTCGTGACCCAGAGACTTAGGTCTGCTGCCATCCCAGCTTGGGAACCTGGCCCTGGAGTGCATGATGTGGAAACATGTGCCTTTTAGCTTAGGAGGTCTTCAGCCTGGTCTTCTGGTGCCAGCCTTTTGCAAAGGACTGTTGGGAAGCGTGGAGGAAATACCAACAACCTTTGGAGCAGTAATCATGGCCAGGCTGGTGAACGCAAATAAAAAGCCCCTTGGCTGGACCCTTGGGGAGGAGGAGAAACCCTTTTCCCACCAAGTGTTTGCAGGGTCGTGGTTGATCAAGGCTGGGATGGGGGAAAGGTCTCTCTCATGCAGGTGTTGAGGGGAGAGCAGGTAATTGGTGTCTGCATGTTTCTAATTAGGGGAAGTAGCAACCATGAAAACCATAAGGCAGAGCACCCTGCTGATGGCCCTCAAGCCAGAGCTGAGCACACTCTCTAATCCCTGTCCAAGATGCTGGGAAACCACTGACTTGCACACATTTCGGAGCCTGTCTGGGCATCGGGAACTGCCGGAAGGTGACAGCTTGGTGGGATGCCGATGGAGCAGGAGAGACCACACTGGTGAAGAGGCCGGCACAGCTAGAAGGATGTGTAACAGCTTTTTAGGGATGGAGCTGCTGCGATCCTCCCGTCAGTCCGGGTAGGTGCATCCTATGGGGTAGCCAATGCACTTCCAAAGTGGGTTTGTTGGCACCTATGAAACATAGCAGCTGACTTATTTGCACTGACAAATCCTTTCCTCTTTGCCCCCTAGCCCTCCTGAAGGCTTTTTCCTTCCCCTGGGGCTGTGGGGCCGGAGGGAGCGGGCTGGGGATGGGGAGGGGACGGGAGCCGCCAGCCCCGCAGCGTGCCGGGCTCGGGGCCAGCATTCCTGCCGCTGCTCTGCAAACAGCCCACGTTTGCTCAGGCTGCTCGCAGCGGCGAGGCACAAGCGTGCCAAGGCTTAAAGTTGCACAGCCGAGGTCTAAATTCGGCTCCTGGCACGGGCTGAGTGTGCGGTGGGATCTCAGCATCCCCGGAGGAGTAGGGGGCACAGATCTGCACCGAGCTACAACCGTTGGTCCCTGTCACCCCATCCTGGCCAGTGGGGCACCCCAAAAGATGTTTCACCCACCGGGTTCTGTCCATCTGTGGTCCCGGGGGCAGGCTGCTCTCCCCATGCAGATGCCCTGAGGTGCCCAAGGGAGAAGCTGATTCCCCAAACACTGTCTGGGCCTTCGCGGGGGAGTACATGCCAGCTTTCGTCCTGCTGATCTCCGCAATTAGTCTCCCATCTCCTTTTTCATCTCTTCAAAGCACTAAGCGTCATTAATCTGTTAGGGGGATTAATGCCAGGCTGAGCTGGAGAGGATGGTGTCCCCCCAACCCTCTCGCACATGCAGCCGTGCACTCTAATAGTTTCTTGCTACGCCGTCACAGCTGTTAAGGCTACAAAAGCCCTGAGTAATGTGATCTCCTGGGGCCCTTGTCCACCGTGGCCCAGGCACCCCTGGCCCTTTTGAAGGCAGGAATGTGGCCGAGCATGACCACGTTTGTCCCAGCGACGGCCCTGCGCTCTCCTCCTTGACCGTCCCAGGGGGAGTTAACAACGCGTGAAGAATCAGATCAGCCCATGGGACTGCCAGCCCCCAGAGCCCCCCTTCCACCCTCCTAGCTCCCCCCACCACAGAGGGTCTCAAGGTCAGGGATGGGTGGCCTGAGCACCTGGAAGGGTGTGCTGGACACACTGGTGGGCACAAAAGGGTTTAAGTCCAATTTAGGGCAATAAGCTTGGCATAAGTGTAATTATTCCAGACCTTTGTCCACGATTGCGCTCTCTCTCAGGAGACAGCAGGTTGGACGCGCGCTGGAGGAGAGGTCCCACAGGGCAGCTGCTGTGGGCCATGCAAAAGGGACCAGGGTGCGCAGGGATGCAAGAAAGCACCCCCGTGCGTCACCGTCCAGGACCCAGGGTCTTCCCCAGGCCCTTAAGGGAGGTGGGTGACGGCCAGGCGTGATGGAGAAGGGTGCTGGTTGCTCTGGGGGGCTGCGGGAGCCCCCCCGCCAGATCTTGATGCCCTTTTGCCTTACCCCAGGGGACTCCAAGCCCACGGTCCCCTCCCTGGTGCCCGGGGTGCTGGCCCCCGTGCGGAGGGAGCCCAGCTGTTGTTTTGCGCGCTGCCTGCTGGAGACACTCGGGTCTAGATTTCAAAGCAGCTGCCGGCTCTTTCCTTGGATCGGAGGTGGCTCAGTGGGATCGGGGCAGCTTTGTAATCTGAAACAATGGGGTTAGGGGGGGACTGTGCCGCTGGCGGCCCCGGCCGTACAAGGAAAGAGAATCCCACTTTGTGCACAGCCCTGCGTACCCCGTCCTCCCCCTGCCCCAGCCCGGGACAAGCAGCCCCCAGCGCCCGCTGGCACCCAGGGGTGTCCCCGAAGCACCTGATGGCAGAGGCCAGGTGACACTGTCATGGGGACCCGGCACAAGCTGGGTCCTGTCCCTCCTCGTGCTGCCATGGGTCGGGTTTGGGCTTCTCTCCCTCTTGTTTTCTACTCGGGGTTGAAACACTACGCCGGGGTGGGAGATGCTTGGGGGCATTTGCGACAGCAGATGGTGGGGAAAGATGAAAAGGAGGGAGAGCGCTGCCTGTGGGCAAGGGAACACAACACCTCGGGAGGGAGTGTGGAGTGAACAGCCAAAGGTGACCAGCCTGCAGTGCTTTTAATGTTAAAAATGCACGGTGCTGCCTTGCCTTCCCTGCACACACACCTGCAGGCAAGGAACAATCCCGCTCCGGATGCCTTTTTCCTCTCTTTCATTCTTTTTTTTTCTCCCTTTTTCTCTCTTCCCCCTCTAAAACAAAGATGTTTCCCCAGATGCACTGGTCCCCTTCCAACAGGTCCCTTTGTCTTATCTCTTTGAATTATTTTTCCTTTGTACACATTCACTGTCCTCCCAGGCTCAGCACTGGATGTCTCATTATAAGGGAGATACTAGTCAGCGGTGCCAAAACTGCTTGCAGTGCCGACGCGGAGGGATCCTTACTGGAGCAAAGATGCTAAAAGCTAAATCTCAGCCAAGGGAAGACTGTAGCATGAAGTCAGAGAGGAGAGATACCCAAAGGGGATTTGGAAATTTGAGGGTGACTTTCAGATTATAAAGAGTAAAAAGGATGAAGAGAAATCTCAGGAGGAGAGCCAGAAGACTTCCCGCCCCCAGCGTATCGTTTCCCATGCCGAACGCGGCACCGTCCCCCGGCTCTACGGGGCTGCACGAGCCTCCTGTGGGTGCCGTACCCCGGGAGGAGTGTGAGGGTTGCCCTGGCATGGGCCACACACAGCTTGGGGGGCTGACAGCTGCTGCTGTCCCTTGCTCTAGGGCAGGGCCCCAAAGCAGCCATCTCGGTGAGATGTCCTGGGCTGCCCGTGTCTCCCGGGCAGGCAGGTCCTGCAGAGCTGCCCGGCTGCTTGGACGAAGCCGACGTGTGGTGGCTCAGGGCTAGCTCTGTACCGGACCATGGCTTCCTTCTGTCCCAATAACACCATTTGCTTTTGCAGACATGCTGCTGGCTTTGACCCATCTCCGGCCACGCTCTGGCCACCCCACACCGCTGGACCTTCAGGCTCCTGTAGTTTCCTGACCCTTTACCCCAGACCTGAGAGTGCACTTGGGTGCTCAGACCCAGCCCCGTTTCTCCCAGCTGGCTCGCGCTGGTCTAGGAAAAGCAATGAGCTCTCCCTGCAGGCCTGCCCTCACTTAACTTTGCAAGAGGAAATTTTCTCCCGAGCTCCAGGGATTGCAGGACATTTTTGATGCAAGGGAGATATGGAAAGCAAACCTGACCTTTTCAGCCGGAGAAAGGCTGTTTCCCCCACAAGTCTGTGTCGCCAAAAAAAAATGTTGGGTTTTATTTTCCTCCCAATGCAGCACTGAAAACAAACATCCAAACCTCAAGCTTTGCTACAAAGCACAATTGTCTCTCCAGACCAGCTCTTATGCATTTCTATCCGGCCCTGCCTCCCCGCTCTGCTCTCCGCAGGCTCAGGGAGTGCGGTGGGATCAGCCTGGGAAGTGATTCTGTTCCCACCAAACACCTTGGCTAGCAGTGAAGTCCTTTTATTGCCGGGATGTCATTCACACTGTGCTTGTTTAACGCACATACCAGCTGCCTCTTTTCATGCTACTGCTCTGAGAACGGAGATTCACGAGGACTGAGCTCATCCTGAGTTCACAGGAAGATGGGCTCAGATGGGGACGTGGGATGTAAATCCCCTTGAACACGGCATGTATTTGCATCCGCATCTGAATTTACATCCTCTCCCTCATCACAAGACTCCCCTGTCATGGCACGTTGGGGGAAAGCAGTTCATCCCTCACAGGTTGAGTTTGGGAATTTTTCTTCGTTGTTGGTAGTGGTTTACTTTGCATTGATTTTTTGGGTCCTACAATGCCCAAACAAGGACTTTTTTCCATCAAAGAAAGGGACTGCTGCTCAACCAGCACGTGCCCCCCAAATCTGCAGCATCTGGGGCGTCACCATCTCCTCGGGCAGCCACAACGTGGCACATGCATGGAGCAAGCTCTTCCTCGGTCACTGTGGCTGTTTTCCCACTTTAGGACATAACAGAAGATCCTTTCAACAACATTTCCTTTGAAAAATAATCCATCTAACTCTGTTTTTGGAAAGTGCTCCATGCTCTGCACAGGAAGAAGTTAATTACTGTCCGGGGGGTGAGGGCGTGTGTTCTCAAATGTTTTAAATGTTTAATTTTCTTGAAAGAAAAACCATCTCTGATCTCTGTTGGATCCTCTCCCTGTTTATACAGAGGGTTTCTATTAGCAGGGCCAACAGTACATCCCTGACCGCCACGTCCGTGTCCTTTTCTTCTTCCCTCAAAACAGGAACCCCTCCCAAGGGGTGTGTGTCCCGCCTCTCCGTGTGCCTCTCTCCGGGTAGCAGGGGTGGCCCAAGCCCTCCTGACAGTGTCTGTCTCCAAGGGCTGCTCCGTCCAGACCCCTCACCGGGGCAAAATTCACTCTGACTGCTGCGACTTTTCCTTTTCTGCCCATTTTCCAGGAAGATGCGGAAGGAGGGACGGGTTACCCCCTTCACAGCCCCTTCCGGCGAGGGGCTGTGAGCAAAACGTCACTGAGACCTTTGCTGGTGGGTTCAAGCCAACTCCTGCTCACATCAGCTGGGGATGGGCCATGACCAGGAGGCATCCACGGCTACTTCAGATGGGGTTTCCAGGCAGAGGGTGTCCCACAGACATCCCTGTCTGCCTGTCATGGACAAGAGCTCTGGCTGTGAGGGCATCATTAGCTTTGCTTAGTCAGAGCGTCCTCTAACGGGAATTGGGGTCTCATCTCCACCCTGTTTGCACCATGCAAGGGGATGGGCTCCCAGATCTACCCAGGGGGTCCCAGGTGCTGGCCCCAAGCTTGTCAGGGGCCTTTATTAGGTGCTGAGCGTCCTTACTGTGGAGGTCTTGGGGAGATGATCTCTTTGGTGGGACAGCCCTGAATGCCCGGCCGTGCATCGCCTGCCAGGACACCCCGTGGGCTGCCGTGGAGGATTGATTTCCTCTTGTTATTGCTACTTATCTCGGCCACAGTGGTGCCGCTATCAGGGCATTGTTTGGGTTGCTAATTTAATGCTGATGAGAGGATAATGAGGATGGCTATCAGTGCTGCAATACCCATTTGATTTTTAATTTATTACGGTAAGGAAGAGGTGACTAAGAGGAAGGGCTGGGGAGCAGTGGCCAGGGCGAGCTGAGCGTGCCGGCTCCATGCTGTGGCATTTCCAGATTGTGCTGGAGACTGAGGTGGACAAACGCTGCAGGGCCTCCTGATTTCAGAAGTTGCTCCACAAGGAGCTCAGGGCCGGGGCTGTCATCATCCAAGGACACCACTGCATCGGGGTGGATGATGGTATCCCAATCCCATCCACTTCCAGGACCTTTAGGACAGCATGGGATAATGTTAAATGAGTGAGATCCTGGGGGAGAGTGGACAGACAGGGTTTGCACTTCATCCATGTGCATGGAGA
Organism: Rissa tridactyla; assembly: GCF_028500815.1. NCBI lineage: Eukaryota > Metazoa > Chordata > Aves > Charadriiformes > Laridae > Rissa > Rissa tridactyla. The sequence continues at coordinate 3,304,226 of NC_071473.1, forward strand.
TGGAGGGGATTAGCTGTGGGGCTGCTGAGGGGTGGAGAGGGGCCTTTCGCCACTTGGTTGTGGGGCTGGAGTAGGGGAGAACGTTGGACAGGTTGGGGTGACAAGGGGGACTTGGAAGGCGCTGTAGGCTGGGCCTCATGGCTGTGTCTCCTGGGGTGCCTAAAAACCTTCCCCAGCCTTAACTTCCAACTAGCAATTTCCTCCAGAGCCCTCTCCCAGGACAACTGGTATCTCACACTCACGTCTTGCATGCTTGAAAGTATCCTCCTTCCCCCCTGTGACCACAGCCCACAGGCCCCATCCTCCAGGAGGCTGGGTGTTGTTCTGTGTAGCCCTGCGAGCTGAGGAGCAGGCTCAAAACCGACCTCCAAGCGGTCCATTTCTCCAACACTAGCCATGTTTTGGACCCAAAACCTCCACCTTGTGCTCAGGATGAGCCGAGCTCCGTTTGCAGCAAGCAAACCAAGCTGGGGCACTCAGACCTCATCTGCGCCCCGTCGAGCCTGCGTGGAGGTACCCAGTGAGGAACGCAGTGATGGCTGGGGGAGAAATGGGAGATGGAGAGGACGGGAGGGAGAAGAGACAGGGAGGAGGGAAACGTGGGGGAGCCGGGGAGGCTGCGGGGGCTGCAGGCTCGTCCGGATGAGCCCATGTGCTGCTCTTTGCACCAAAAACTGCTGCGGCTGGAGGAGGGGGGCTGCCTGGGGAGCACTCAAACGCGCCTCCGCCGGGTCAGGGCTCCTCACAGCTTTATTTTGGCCGTGGGGGCGGCAGCGATGCTTTGCAGCAGGCTGTCGGGTGGCTGGTGGTGCTGGAGGAGCACCAGAATGACTTTATTTTGGAAATATGTCCCCGCAGAGCACTCAGTGTCCCTTGGCCATCCCAGCCCAGAGCCGGCCAAGCCGCTGGGACCTGCTCTGCTCACGATTGCGCTCGCCCTGTCTCTTATCGCTCTGCTGGGAAAAGGGCTGGCGAGAACGCGAGCCAAACCCGCGTGCGCTGTCGCTCCCTTCGGCGCACTTGAGCCTAAGACTGGTTTCTTCCTTCCTTTCTTTTTCCTTTCTTTCTTCGTTCTTTCCCAGGCACACTTTTCGGGTCGATAGCCTGGTGGAGAGGGTGATAACGCGGCGGGGCTTTGGCCAGGGGCGGGAAGGGGGGGACGGCGTCATGGTGCTCGGCGGCACTGTCTCTGCCGTCGGGCCAGCCGGGTGCCAGGCAGGAAAGGGCGTCCCCAGCCCCGCGCAGAGCGGGACAGGGAGGAAAGGAAAGGGACGGGGACAGGAAGGGCAGAGTGGCGCCCAGGGGAGGTCACGCCAGGCGGGGAGAGCGCCCGGCTCCCCCCAGGCAGGTTGTGCCCTTCAGCCTCCCCGTGGGCTGGGGCTCAGGGCAGAGAGCCGGGGGGCGACACAACGCGCCGTTGAATCTGTCCCAGAATAAACAGCCTTCTGCCGCTGGAGAAAACAGACGGCCTGTTTTCCAGGCGGACGGGGAAACGGTGGAGCCTTTTTCCTCTGGCCCCGTTCCAGCGGGGAGGCTCAGCGGCGTTAACCCGCTCGGCCCGGGTGGGAGCGGGGAGCCCATCCCGGGGCTGCTGCTGGCATCCCTGGGGATGGGGCTTCTCCCGTTTGGCTCGTGCTGTGCAGAGCAGCAAGGTGTGGCATTGCCACCGGGTTTCCTGCTCTTACTGGGTCGACCAGGGGTCCCCTTGGACACTATGGATTAGGGACCTGCTGCCTCAAGTCCTGCTGCTTTCCCGGCAGCGGCGGTGACCTGCCGGGAGGATGGATGGAGCCGGAGCTGGATCAGGCTGGGTGTTCTCACCCAGCTTCCCACACGTCAGGGACAAGGTGACATCGCGAATCACAGGGGAAGGATAGCAAAGAGCAACCCACGCCTTCCTGAAGGACTTGATCTTTAAGGAAGACACGCAAAGAACCACCAAGTCCACCTCTTAATAGTATTATTGGTGCCAAAACCAGAGCCTTCCCCTCCCCACAGGACATGGCAGCCCCATGAAGTCCCCACGTGTTTGCACTCCGGAGCAGAGCTGAGCTGAGCACAGGCACGTGAGCGAGTTGGCCACGGACCCCCGGGATCCAGCGCTAGGATGCCTCCCCACGGGAGGAGCAGCTTAGCATAAATATTTAATGGCTCCAGTAAATATTTAACTTCTCCGACATGAGTGAGGATGGAAAAAACAGACCCTGCTGGGCAACCTCGCAAAGCCCCTGGGTGAGATGCTTCTAAGCGCTCTTCCCAACTCTCAGCCCATCGTATGGGCTTTTAGGCAGGACCTGGCTTTCATTAGATGGCTGTGCAGAGCCTAACATAAGGGGGCTGTGATCTGAAATCAGCTCATTATAAAAATAGCATGCCCTTTGCATGAGTCAAAAAAACACCCGCTCCCAATTAAACGGGACCGTCATCCATCTGAAGTTGAGACGAGCACTTCAGCTGGCTCGTGCTCGGCATTAAAATCATCTCTTTGGGCATTTCTAGCTTGAGAGAGTGTTCCTGGGAGGATAAGTGTTTTCGAGGATGGGCACAAACTGTGCAGCAGAGAAAATTCTCCTCTTCTTTACTCTCGAGGCTGCTTAACGCCCACGTTAGCGTCAACAGAGGGGTTTCTGCCCTCCCCAGCTATGGACCGCGCACGGTGGATTGCAGTCAATGCAAAATATCTCCTCTCTGCTGAGGGATCAGGGACGCCCGGAGCAAGGGGAGACCTGCACACGCATGCTGCGAACGCATGCAAAGCAACCCTCTAGTCTGGCACACTGAACCTCAAAATTTGGTTGTTAGCATCATTTCCTCTCTTTTGAGATGAAACGCCGCTTGCTGCGGGGATGTCCCACATGTGCAAGATGCTAGAAAGCCCTTGTCCCACGTGTCCCACTGCCTCAGCGCAGCGGTCTGGGATCTCAGGGAGCAGCGGGCAATCCCGGAGCTCCGTCCCAGCCTGTTTTATTCTGAAGAGCCAGTTTTGCACAGCAAGACCTAGAAACATTGCCATCTGGTTGGATGTTCCGACGCTAATAATAGTGTGGCTAAATATTTGCATGTGGGCCTCTTTTAGCACTGGGGCTCCCAGAGGAATCTGGGCCACATCTCTGGGGTTTTTAATAGAAAGCGAGCGAGGCCATGAAGTCAGAGGAAGAAAAGGTGTCAGAAAACACCGGGTCAATGGGACGGGACAACGGGGGGACTCCAGCATGATGAAGAGTCCTACAAAGGCTCTGCGTGACTAGCTCCAAGCCATGGTATGGGAGTGGTGTGGTGCCACGTGTGTCTGGGCTGGGGGGAAGCTCTGCCTCGTGCGAGGGAGGAAGCCTGACAGGTCAGCACGCTAAAACCGCTCAGACTCATCCTTCCCGAGACACATCGCCCGGTACTGGTTCTCTGAACTGTGGTTTCCTGATGCAGCTGTTTGATAAATATTTATCTCTGCTCTATTGCAAAGCAATTAGGACAGCCTCAGAAGTGGGTTTACTCAAGAGGCACCACAAAAAGAAGACAATTTGGATAATGAATGTATCTATTTATTTTCCACTCATAAGGACTCCCCTGAAAGCTCCTGCGGAAGCAGGCATTTCCCAAAGCTTCGTGTATATGTCCGGTGCTGCACAAAGATTGAAATTCACATCTCTCTTCTCACTCACCTCATGCTGGTTTTACCCCAGTGTCCACCCACTGAAGCTGCCAGCTTGCACCGGTGTAAGGGAGAGCTGGGCGGACTTTAATCAGGCCGCTGGCTGCAATTTGGAAGGCTTATCCTTCAGTGTCCAGACGTGCTCCCATCTTCAGCCAGAGAAGGGAGGACCTTCTCCCTGTGCGGGCTGTTGGGTATCGCTGTAGGTAAACACCCAGTAACAGCAATTAGGCCGCAAGGGCTTGGTTTTCACTGCAGAATGAAGACGTGGTATTGTCCCAGGGTAAAGGCTGGGGGTCTCATACGAGGTGCTTGGTCACGGGGAAGACAGTGGAGGGATTTAGTCTTCAATTCAAGCTGTGAGCTCATGAGAGAGATTGCTTTTAGCTTTTGACTTTAAGCTGGATTTTAGCTTCCTACTTTCATCTTTGCCCAGGACAGATAAGGCACCGGGGGCCATATTCCCAGGCTGCAAACCCATATGGTATGGGGCGGACGCAGGCAGGTTATACTAACTGCTGGGGGGTTAGCTCAGGGGTCAAGCCCCAATTTCCTGCTCGTGCCTACGAGCAGCTTGATCTCATTCCAGCCCCAGGCCACCACCACTGGGTTGCACCGTGGCATTCCTTGTGTCCTGGTGTCAAATGCTGCTGTATCACACCCATTCCTGGGGATCAGCCTCAATGTCCTACCACTGGAGGAGGTGTGTGGAGGGACCAAATGGTCTGCACACCCTTCATGGAGGGACCGAAGGGTTTGCACACCCTTCATGGAGGACTCAAGGGTGCTGCTTGTGGAAAAAGGAGCTCTTTTTATGGACTTGTAGCACAAACCAAGTGAATCCTCCACGTGTCATGGCCAGAAGATTAACTGGGGCCCATTCCTGGGAGGGTGATAAAAGGGAAGAAGGGGTTTCTTTGTTGGATTTGGGAAGAGGCAGCCCTTGCACTCTCCTTTATGGGATTGCCTCCTCTTGCATTGCTTTCTTTCCCTCTCCCTTCAACTGGTTGCTCGATACAAGCCTCCCCGGCATTCAGGGCCATCCCACCCCCTCTGTACTGCCCATCACCATCTGCTCACCGCAACCCTGCACAGCCCAGCCCCGATCCCCCGTCCACCTCAGCTCCACAACCCTTTGTGCCATTTTATCCCCTCGGCCGTAACTCTGCCGCTTGCCCCTCGCTCCCTCCTCCTCCTCGCCCGGAAAGGCAAGAGGTGGGGAAGGGAAAGGTTTCCCCAGCTCTGTGCAGAAATGTTCAAGTGTGTCAAAAGACAAAGCCTGTCCCCTTTGCAACCCACCAGCTGCTGCTGCCACAAAAGCGGGGAGAGGAGGGGGGCCGGGAGCGTGGGGGGCACTTTGTGACCCGAAAGGAAAAACCTTGAGAAAAGAACAGAATAAATATCCCCTCCTTCCGCCCCTTCTTAACAAGAGGGGACAGAATTAAACACTTTTGTTAAGTGAGGGGCTGTCCCCCACACCAGTTAACACGGCTCCTGCGCCCTGTCCTGGTGTCGGACTTTAACTCACTCTGTGTCGTGTCTTTCTCTCCACGGGCAGAAAATTCAATTAGTCTCGAGCAAATGCCTTCCTAAAGGACACAGAAAACGAAAATAAAGAGGAGAAATCTGCTTTCATCCTGTACAGAAAGAGGCTTTCGGGGGGAAATACAGATTAGGGAGATAAAGAGGCAGGTTTAAGGCTTTCAAAAATGGGGTTTTCTTTTCTTTTCTTTTCTTTTCTTTTCTTTTCTTTTCTTTTCTTTTCTTTTCTTTTCTTTTCTTTTCTTTTCTTTTCTTTTCTTTTCTTTTCTTTTCTTTTCTTTTCTTTTCTTTTCTCTTTTTTCTTTTCTCTCTTCTCTTCTCTTCTCTTCTCTTCTCTTCTCTTCTCTTCTCTTCTCTTCTCTTCTCTTCTCTTCTCTTCTCTTCTCTTCCTCTTTATTTTTTCTTCTCCCTCTTCTCTCTTTCATTCTCCCTCTATTGCTCTTTCTCTCCTGCAGCCATCTGATGACCAAAGCCTGTTCCCACACACACCACTGCTCAATTGATCCAAACCCCTACGTGAGTGGAGCCATGTTTGACTTGCCGTGAGTAAGACTCCAAACCAGCCCTGGGTTTTTGCCTGTCCTTACAGCTCCTCCGTCCAGGTACAATGACACCCCACTGCCAGGGAAAGGGAAAGAATGATGCTGGGAACAAGTCCCTGCTGGGACACCCCTCCTGCAAGCCAAGGGGCTTGGGGATTTCTGCAGAAGCCCTGGCAAATAGGAGCCACTGGAAACCAGGGGAAGCGTTGCTGGTGGCTCAGTGGCGAGGACCAGCTCCCTGCACGTGCAGAGCTCGGGTGCTGCCCTCGGGGCACCACGCCAGGGGGGCGCGGAAGGGCTGGGTGCCTCCTCCACGGGGCACTCTGCCGCTTATCGCACACGGTAAGAGAGGCGAGCATTTCCCGGTGATCAGGCTTCCTGCCTCTTGATTGCAGATGCTGGTGTCTAATCACTGCTTCCTCCCCTGCCTCTCGCCCTGCGCCGGGGCCCGGGGCTCCCTTGCAGCCCAGGGCAGGCTGGCATCATCCCATCCTCCAGGTTCACCTCCCACAACTGGTTTTTCCCATGTTGTTTACCTCCTCCTCTTCCAACAAGTTCATCTTCGTGTGCTGGGCTGGTCCTTGGCTGCCAACGCTCTGGAGCGAGGGCTGGTGCCTGGTATTGCTGCCTGCCAGAGATAAGAGCTAATCTCTGTTTTATGGTCGCAAGTACAACTCGCAGATCAGAGTCTCTGTGCGGAAATCAGGACCGTACAAACACTCGCGGGAGAAGGGAGGGGGCTGGCAGCACATCCCTTTTATTGAAGCTGTTTGTTGTTTTCTTGTGGGCCTGCTCCTACAAGGTATCAGGCTTTATTAGCGTGGAGGTACAGCTCCAGCAGGCACTGGGTGAGAGGGACCAAATACATTGGTGGGGCAGAAGACTTCATTTTCCGATTCATCAGAGCGTGGGTATGGGGAGATGGCCCATGAGCTTCCCCTGAACACAGCCCTCTTGAAGGTACAAGGAGGAAAAGAAGGGAAAAAGGGCACTGTACCAAATGATAACCCAATTTCATGCTGAAATAGCTCTCAACAATCCTGCACCAAGATTTCAAGGCATTTATAGTGTCTCTCCAGGTCAAGCCTTGGGAGGGAAAGAGACTCCACAAACAATGTAGGAAGTGACTGGAAGGGAGAAAATCTGGCTGTCTTTCCTCCCAGTATCCAGCCACTGCCATCTCTTTAGGTGCAACCAACATCTGGCAGGAGACTTTGGTTTTTTAGCTTGTGTCCTTCTCCCCCAACATATCTATCTCATGAGCTCCCTGCCACACAAACAATGAATATGCTTGGCTCTTTCTGCTGGCACTGGCTCCATTGCCCAGACCACAAAGGACGATGGACTGGACCATTTTTGGGTTGCTTTTGGAGATGAATGCGTAGCTGTGGCCTCCCAACACATCCCAGTTGGCAGGAGGACGAGCCAAGTCTGTCTCTGAAGTGCCAAAGCACAAGGCTGTGTGGGATGGAGGGAGGAGATGGTAGAATCCCAAAGAAAAGGGTATAAGATCAGGGAAAAAAGTAGGAAAAAAGGCAGACTGTAGAATCAAAGGGAGAAAACCAGCTTGGAGATGGGGGGTTGTGTCTTGGCTTTTCCCTATGCACAGGTTTCCCCAGTCTCGGCTCGCTCTGGCCAAAAGCCGGAGAGGGAGCATTGAAGGAGCTGTGCAAACAGTACGGCGGCTCTCGCAGCGTCTGCAGGGCCCGGCGGCTGCGGCGCTGGTTAATCAGTTACTCGCTCGTAGCCCCGAGCTCCTGCGAGCTGCTTTCATCTCCGAGCCAAAGGAAAGGATGGATCATTCTTCAGCAGCTTCCTCTGCAACATCTGGGCTTGGCGAGAGCTGGCTCTGCCTCGCCGGGAGCAGCCCAGCGACCGCAGCCTCCCCCCGGGCACGGGATGCTCTCGCTGTCCGGCGCCAGGGATACATCCAAGGGGGCCACTCGATCCTGGGCATAGTCTTGGTGCCACCAACAGCTGTCATTCTGGCCCTGATTCAAGCTGTGGGTCTCTCCAACGCGGACAACCCCGTGCACTCCAGCCTCCTGCCCCACTGTTGAGGTCTCAGGCTGTGCAATACCCGAGGCTTAAATAGTCTAAAGAGAGGGGATGGCAGACGCTACCTCATGCCAAGTCCCTCGTGGCCACCCATGTGGTCATTGTGGCCTCCTTGACCATTGCCCTGGACTCTGGTTCTCCTGAGTTCCTTGTCTTCCCACCCTTTAAGTAGCACTTTTTTCTGCTCTTCCTCCCATAAGCAGGGCTACCAGGCTCCACGCTCTCAGGAAAAATTCCCACTCCTGTTCCCCTCATGGTCTGATGAGACGAAGTAGAAAAAAATTGGTCAGAGGGAAGAAGAAAGGAGCTGGTTTTGAAATGAATAGAAGCTGCTGGTCAGGCTGCCACCGAGCAGACAAAGGCTTTCCAGCATGTAACTGCTTGTCTATGCAGGGAAATTAATTGGAACAGCTTTTCCAAATTAGCTGCATCTGATGATGATAAAAATAATAAAAACAAATAGTGGATTAAGTTAAATTAGGAAAAAGCAGCTTTATTCTGGAATAGGCGTGTCCACATTCCAGCATATTTTATTCCACAATAGCAGCTTTGCTATGCTCCTCTGTGCCGACAAGCCCTGACACCGGCCCCGTGCACGCTCCCGCTCCTCCTCTGCAGGGCAATCCTGCCTTCTTGCGCTCCCCTCCCGCTGCCAGAGACTCCTCCAGACTTTTTCCTTCAGGCTGCCATTTTCCAGCACTTCTCCCTGCCTGAAAGTCCGTCGGGAACCTGGCCCAGGCCGGCTTGTGGAATTTTGGTGTTTCTCACCCCACTGTAAGCTGCTCCCAGCCCCTCCCAAGCATGTGTGTGACCCCGCTCTCCTGCTGCCCCTGCTCCCTGCAACAGCCTCTTGGCCAAATTCGGCATCGTTCCCACTTTGAAAATTCATTCGGGTCCATCACTTAGCACCCAGCCCCTTCTGCTTTGCCTGCAGCCCTGAAAGCAGCTCCCCATTGCACAGGCGGCTCGTCTGCCTTCAGCTTAGCTCCTAAGTGACATTTGCACACACATACCAAAATCCCAGATTTATGTTGGATGTGGAAAGATGAGAATTTGGCACGCGCAACCAAACGGCGACCTCTCTGACCACGCTGCGTTCGCAGAGCCTGGTTGCTGGATCCCATTTCATCACTGCCAAGTCCATGGGCTCGGTCTCCAGTGGGGTGAGCAGGAGGGGCTCCACTGACCGTACGGAGCTACAACAGCTTGCATCAGACGAGGATCTTGCCCTCTCTGTTAGAAGAAAGACATAATTTTAATTATCTTGACATGTTTATCACTGTGAGCCCGGGCCCGTTATCTCCACGGGTTTGTTCTCAAATATGCAGAGCCGCAAGGACATGATTGTCTTTTATTAAAATCCCGCTTGAGGTATTCCTGCAGCTGCACTTTGTGTCAAAGGATAAAAAATGTGCGGAGTGACTTTCCTCGCATTGTTAACCGGCAGTAGCTGTTGTGTGCTGCGAGCCATTGCCTACACAATGGGGCTTCAGCTATTACAGCTAATTTATGGGTCTGCATGTGTTTGCCCTGTCAAACCTTCTTGCAGGGAGGGTTTAAAGCCATTAAAAAAATGTTTTTTGTTAGCGTCCCTAAAAGTTGTTTCGCTGCATGGACTGAAGTGTAAGAGCTACTGGTTTGCTGTGTATCATGTTGACTCTCGGTCACTCTCTTCCGACCCTGCCCAGCAAAGCTGGGACACGTCCTGGGGGGCTGGCCGTGCCCTGCCAGAGGGGCAGCATCGCTGTTGCCCCCCGTGCACCCATGGGAGCACGTGCGGTTTAACGAGTTGCCTGTTCTCACTCAAACCCAGCTACCCCATCTCCCTCTCCAGTGTGCCCACAGCAAGACCCTATCACCTCTTCTTCTTCTTTGACATTCATTTCATTTCATAAAGTGGTGGGTTCTTTTCATTGACATTGTCCAGGAGTATTTGGAAAAGACTTTAAACATCTGTTTTGTTGTCTAACGAGTCCCCTGCCCAATGCTGCAGCCATCTCACTCTTTGACTGACAAAAGTCGATGCCCCAACAACCTCATCCCTGTGAATTTCCCTCTCCCCATTTGAACAGCTGGATAGTAAATTCTTGGTGAATCACTATTTGTATTTATTATTTGCCACCAAAGGGCTCAGGCATCCTAGGCATGGAGTCCTTGGCCAATGCACAGAAACGATGCTCTCTCTCCCAGCAAGTTTTACGATTGCAGGACAAAACACCAGATAACTGGGGCTCGTCAGAGAGCCCCAGACCACAGTGTCAGCCAGCCTCTAAATAGTCCCAGCCTCATCAGCAGGGCTAAAAATAAGCCTAGGGAGGTTTATTTTCATTATTATTCTGCCAGAATATGCCTTCTCCGGTTCACGGCCTCACGCCAGCCCCGCTCCCAAAGCTTCCAGGAGCAGCTTTCCCTCCTCCTCCTCTTCCTCATCCCTGTCCCGCCACCCCCATCCCCTCGGGGACCCCCACACGCAGCCCGCCGCCAGCCCCGGGGGACCCGCAGGTTGCAGTAGCAGATGGCAGCTGTGGGGGCCGGGTGACCTGTTAAACCGCCACCGGTCACTGCCTGCGAGCCCCCGCCAGCCCGGGGGCCTGTGTTTATTTGTCTAACGCAGCCGAAAGGGCTGGTCCCCGCCGGCCCCGCTCGGCTGGCAGCCTTCATCCCAGCGATACTCGTGCTTTCCCGCCTGGATCACGCTGTCCGTCCCCAGGGCCGGGAGCGTGCTTTCCCCGGACAGGCAGCTTTCTCCGCATTTTTCTTCTGGGGTCTATATAGTGCAAAGCGTGGCTGCCAAGGCAGAGCCCAGTCAAACCCAGCTCCAGCAAGATGGGAAGGAATAAAGCAGTAATAACCCATCTGGGATAGTAGTTCTGCTCCTCAGCAAGCCCAGGAGAGCAGGAGAGCATCGCATCGAGGTGTCTCTGTCCCCTCCATACCTGTGCTCGGTCATTTAGGGCAACATGGGCATCCGTCACTGCCCCACGTTGGTCCATGGGGACCCATCTTGGCCTCCCAGCCCAGCACTGGGGGATGAAGGACCCTTGCTCAGGCGGGCGGGCAAAGCGCTGCCGGCAAATGGCAGAGTGGAAAGGGGGGGTGGCAACAAGAAAGAGCCCACGGTCCCAGGGAATGTGCAGGACCATAAAAGCACACTGCGACGTGCAATTATCAGCAAGGGGCTGGGGAATCAAATATAGCAAGTGGGTTATGAGAAGGTAAAAAGGAACAATGTGGCCAACAATTCTTAATTATTCCTCCAACAATAAGGGGAAACTAATCTCCAGTCTCAGGGTGCAAATTTAATTTTCCCCTTCCCATCATTCAGCTGAGCACAATGGCACAGATGCAGCCTGGGATGTTTCTCCTTCTCCCGAGGGATGCCTGCCTGCCCTGGTGTGGCAGAGCCCATACCCTGGGATAAATGCCCTAATCCCAAGGCTGGAAGAGGAGATTCCCTTGGTGGGCTCCTGTCTCATGTGCCTTTCAATTCCCTGTTACAAGTTTACGTGGGAGTATTGCAGGTCTCACTAGCACACTGCGGCGCAAGGCGCTGTACAGAGCTGATCTGCCAAACAACTGTTTAGAGTTTATATACAGCAGGCAAAAGGCAGAGAGACAACTAAAGCCCGAAGCAGGGACCTGACATGCCCACGTCTGCTTGGCAAGGAGGGGACAGAGGCTCGGTGTCGGCTATAACTGACCCCCTGCTGCGGTGACAAAGCCGAGCTCAGCCCCGCTCACATCACCAGGGGTGATCGTCAAAGGGAGCATGGGGGTTGCCATGGTGGGGCACGGAGCAGCCCTGCCAGCCCCAGGGCTCGTCCCACGGCCAGTGCAAAGCATGACTCCGTGCGAGGGGAAGCCTTCAAGAAGAAAAACCCTGTTCCCGTTGGAGCAGAATTGCTTTCATAGCTGCACCCCAGCACACCCCAGCCTCTCTGTCCTTTGCTTAATTAACTCCAGAGCTCGCATGGTTTTCTTTTAAAGGAGGGGGGGAAATAGAAAGAAAAGCAGAGAAGAATGCAATTTTTGAAAACGCCCCCCGCCTCCGCTGGTAGCTTGGGTCTGCAGCCCCGCGGCTGGCTTCCTCCGCCGCTCGCCCCCGCAGGACACCGGCGCTGGCCCAGCTCCCCCGCACACAGATGTGGGCTTCCCCCGGGCCCCCGGCGCTGCGCTGGGAAAGGCCAAACCTGCCGTGGTCCTTTCACAGCTCTGCCGAGAACCTCACACACACACTGCCCCGCCGGGGCATCCCCCGCATCCCGCATCGTCCCCGGAGTGGCAGCTCCGAGGGGGTGGGAAGCACTTCGTCCCCTGCTCCATCTCTCCTCGGTAGGAAGGATCCCGGTTAAATAAACAGCAGCTGCTGGTGAACTGGATCCGACAGCTTTTTCCCATTCTCTGGACGGCTCTGTGATTGCGTCCAGGTGCGGGGAGCCGAGGCCGGAGGCTGAGCGCTGAGATGCTGGGACAGATTTGGCATCGTTCTGCTTGAACAGCGTTGGCTGCAGCGGGATGACTCCGGGCTGACCCTCAATATATACATGGAAAGACAAGGCCCCGCGGGGCGAGAGTGACTGTGCCTCAAGCCCATGGGCTGTCTGCAGGAGGGAGGCAGTTTTGGGGAGCGCTCAAGGCCATCACCATCCCCAGCACCCTCTCTCCCACCGACCCAGCCCTCACGCCCCTCTCCACAGAGTGGTCCCCATCCCACCAGCCTGTGCCGAAGCCAGCGGTGGCCCTCAAACTCGGTGGGAAGTTGGTTTGAGACACAGGAAACCAAACTCAGTTTCACTTTGGGTTGCTATTTTTTTTTTTTTTTTAATGCTGAGCTAGACCTACGGATCTGAGAGGAACCCAAGTTCAAAGGCCTTTGCGGTCTGTTCTCCATCCCTGCCCGGGGAGCCCCTGGGGGAGTCTCGGTGTTGCCCCCGCAGTGCAGGTGGCAGCCCCAGGCCCCCCGGAGCCGCAGGGATGCTGATTGAAATGAGGAGCGAAAAGGCTCATCGTAACTCGCCCAGCTTTGTGCTGTCCCACAGGGACCTGCAGCGCCCACGGGTGAAAGTGCAAAGTTGCATTTTCGCTCACCGGGGTGGGAGCTCAATCGCAGGTGAAAGGAGTCGGGGTGGCACAGGAGACACATGTCCCATGGCTGCGCCGTTGCCACCCCCTCTCCCGGCACCCACAAGCTGCCCGCCTTGGCCATGCTGACTCCTCCAGCAGGGACTTTCCCACACTGGGGTGCAAACCAAAGCCATTGTCCCTCTGCGATGCCTCTGAACCTCGACAAAACCCAACCTGTCCCCAGGCCCGCTGTCCTCCCGCCTTCCAGGGGACACTTTGCCGCCTGCACTCTGCATCCTGCCTGGCAATGGCACGGCGCCGCTCGGCAATGAATCACCATCTGGCGCGGACAGCATCCTTCTCCATACCACACCTGCCACGCTTTGGTTCGCCCTTCCCCTGGACAAGTTTTTCCCCCTCCCTTCGAGAGTGGCTCTTTTCAGCTTCCCATGAAAGGAGCCTGTTCTCCCAGTGATGGATTGCACCTGATTTCAATATCAATGAGGGCATCGGCTCTGCCTGCACAGCCCCAAGCAGCCTGGTTAGCCGAGGTTTGTTAACAGGGTCGCCCTCCTCCTCCGCTGCACTGACGAGCTGAGGCAGTGGCTGATCCCATCCTTGGGAATGGATTCTCCTGCCAGCCGGGTGGGCAGTGCCGGCCATGGATGTGTGATGCTTGGGGCAGCAGAGGCAGGGATGGCTGGTTTGCCTAGGGCTGCGCGATCGGAGAAGGGTGGTTAGCATGGAGCCTCCACTGCCGAGCATCCCGCCTGAGGAGCTGGGCGTTGCCATGGTGCCTCCTCTCCCTCTGCTGATTAAAAAAAAATGAAAGAGGAGAAAAAAGATGATCCTTTCTTTTCTCCCAGCCTTTTATCTCCCCCTCTAAGGCTGTTGCTTTGAGTCCTGTGTCGAAAGCATCCATTGCTAAAGGAGCCAGAGGGTGCCATAAATTCAGGCGGCCCCGAGCGATGCCTCTTGCCCCCCACCCCATCCAACGAGGTCCTTTGTTGTTCCCACTGCCTGCGATTTATGGCCCTCAAACGAGGGCTGTTCCCAAGAGTGCTGTCCCCCTTGTCCCCAGGCTGGCGGACGAGGCACTGAGGAGGCACCGGCTGCGTTTCAGCAGTGCAATACCTGCCCCGAAACGAGCAGCCTTGCTACACGCTGAACCCAGCCTCAACGGATGCCCGCTGCTCCGCATGTTGCACGTCCCGCGGGGACCAGAGCCGAGATGACAGCCCCCTGCCAACCAGCTTTTTAAAGCTATCCTGTGTTTTGGAGGTCCTCGGCTCGATTCCCACCACATGGGCCAAAGGGATGTCAGCTTCCCCGCGAGGCGCAGTGTGGCCGGCAGCCTGGCGAGGCTGTGAACGCGCTTCCTCATGGCCAAGCTGCAGTTCTCTGGGAGCATCCTATGGCTTTCTTCAGCAATCACAATCCCCTACTATACTAATATCTTACCCGAGAGAGCAGAAAGGGCAGAAACTCTACTGATATCAACCTCCCTCTCTGAAAAAGTGTGAGTGAAACCATCCCAGAAAAAGGCATCCTTCCAAGCCGTCCTGGCTGCCGTGCATGGTCAGATCAGAGCCCAGATGAAGCGACCGGAAAATCCCATGGAAAAGGTGAAAAAGAGGGATGTGAATTGCTCAGACAGCTCTGGCTGGCCCAAAGGGCCATCCCCTGGCTCTCCCTCCGCCGACATCCTGCAGGATGCTTAAGCTGTGCCTGTATCCCTGGGCATCTAACAGAAATGCTGAGACAGAGTTAGCGCCTTGTTCCCCCCTCTTCTCTCCCCTCCCCGGGGTTTAGTGAAGCTTCATGTCATGGAGAAAAGGAAAAGGAAAACAGAGGGAGAGGGGAAGCAACGCAAACTGTAAAAACAGTGGAGGACTCCTCCAGTGCCCTGGGGAGCTCGGGAGTGGGAATGAGAGTATAATTTTCCAATGGCAAAAATAAACCTTCCCAACGGCTGGAGAGGTGAGTCCCTCCAGACAAGGTCAAGACAATCTGAAAGTTTGGAGCAGCCAGATGGCTCGTCCTCCTCTGCCGTCCCCTGGCTTTGTCCCTTCAGGGCTCAGGCTTCTGTCTCCCATGTCCGTGGCTGAGTTCTGGGTTTCTGTGGTGGTTTCTGGGCAAACGCTGCTCCCAGGAACGTGGGTGAAAGACTGCGGTAATGACACCCTGCCTGTTGTGCTCCTTTTATTTATTAACTGGCACCTGTTGGCACAGAAAACGTGAAGTGACAGCACAGTTGGTAGCGTTGCCTCCAAGCCCCGTAGTGACACTCGGTGACAGCACCCTCTGTGACGAGGGCACAGCTCGACCTCCCAATGTGGTGCACCTTCACCAGCGTCCCCGTGACAGCAGCCGGGGTGGCCGTCCAGACTCGGCTCTCACCCTGCTGACAGCAGCCGAGATGAGTTTTCCACTTGTCCCTGGCTCGCATAGCGACAGTGGCTGTGAGGGCACGGGGACAGGTCTTTCATATTGCCCATCCCTCCTTCTCTCCGCTAACCAAGTCAAGCCTTTACCCCTGGACTTCTCTTCCCAGAGCAGGGGAAAGCTTTTGCTGGCTTTTGTTGAGATTCGCTTTCAAGGCTGGGGCTGAGCAAACAAGCCGGGGAGGTGCCGAAGCTCCTCTTTCGCAGACCCGGTCTGCGGCGCAGCCGCGGGGGCTGTTGGCAGCGAGGCGAGCAGCTGCGCAGCAAGACGTTGCATCACGGAGGTGGATGTAGGTGCGGCCCCTATGGCGGGCTGTTCGTGCCTTGGGGCTACTCTTTACTGCGGTGTCTGACAGATGCTGGCAGGTAAGGGCTGGCCGGCAGGATCAGCGCTGTCTGAAACACAAACGCACACCAGAAAAAGGTGCCGGGAGGCAGGGATGGGTGAGCACGCTGGAGTCTTCTTGACAGCTGGGTTTCCTGCGCCTGTGCCAGCTCCCTGCCGCAGGTCTCCCCCTGGTCCCCGCGTAGCTCCTGCTCCCCTGGAGATGAGGAGCTGGAGAAATCCGGGATGAGGCAAGGGGTCTGCAAACCTCCCGCCACACAGGCAGCTTTCCCGATGGATTCTCCCCAGCTGCTCCCTGCCAGGGAGGGACTGCGGGGGGGTAGGGGCTTGGAGCAGATCAGAGCAGCTTCAGCCCTCAACTAGAGACTGGGTGCGATGGAAATACTCCAGCAGGTCTCTGGTAGGAAGGTAAAACCCCTTCCAAGCCCAGCTCCTTGCCAAGTTTGCCGCAGGGCCCGGCCGGAGGCTGTCTCCGGAGCTCACCTTGCACGGGTGAGACGTGCAGCTGCCTCTGCACCCGCTCCCCCGCCTCCCGCCAAGCCGCAGTCCACAACACAGCAGTAACTGGGATCACACAAGCCGTATCTCCATGGGTTTTCCAAGTGAAGTCCTGGGAAGACTAAATAGTGCTGATCTCTCCCCTTTCTTCTCTGGAAATTCCCTGTGTGTATGTGTTTTTCCATGCAGCCTGGACATCATAGCAAGGAACCTGGTTTCGGTAGCTCCCGTGCTCCTGGTCCATCCCTCGTGGGAAGCGTGAGCATGGCTCGTATGACGATGACGCCAGGTTGCACCACGCGCCTGTTGGGTACTTTTGGCAAGTTCTGGAAATGAGTAAAACCAAGAAGTAAAGGCAGGACTGACACATATAGAGACATCCGTAATATTTTCCGGGGCAGCTTTGTGGCATGCAGGGCATCAGCATCGTGGTTAATTAAACTGTGGTCTCCGCAGCAACCGGGCAGGGATAGGAGGAATTATATATTTACTTTCATTTATAGTGGCAGCCTTCATCCTGAGATTAAATGGGAACCAGCCCCTCTCCCCGCACACACGGCAGCTCCGGGGCAGCTTTGGCAGTGGGAGAGGGAAGAAAAGGCTGCTTGTTTCTCGAGATGCCCTTTACTATTCAAGCTCCTTCTACGTGGTTTTATTCAGCTGCATCTTACACCAGGCACCAAACAAGCCCCAGACTATTATGTGCTGAAAGCTTTCCCCATGGAGAAAGCTGCTTGGATCCGCCTTATGTTTTCCAGTCCATCTCCCCAGTGAGACATCCAGACAAGTTAAAACAGGCAGATTTCGACAGGGCCCAGAAAGAGGACGGTGGAGGATCTGCCAGGCGCAGAAGGGCTGCCTCCCCTTCCTCCCTGCCCTTCCCAGTGGAAATCAGGGAGGTCGCTGCTTTCCCAGCTCCCGGCATGGGGGTTTTCTCCCCCGTGGGCACCCACCAGACCTGATGCAATGGAACTGGTCCCTGGCAAGGGGGAGGAAAAGCTCCCGGAGGTGATGGGGAGCCACGCGATGGGGCTTCAAGCGAGGGTGGGGTCTTTGCTGCTAATGAGAGCTGAAGGGTGATCAGGCGAGGGCTGCTCACAGCCCTGACATCCCCGTGTGTGCAAGCGTGCCTGCACCTCCGCTCCCTCACACCCGGCCCCGAGGCACCCCCAGGGCTCGGGAAGGGGGGGCAGGGTTGAGGCACCTCTTTCCGAGGGGAAAACTTTCCCTTATCCGGGGCTGGAGAGTTTCTCCAGTGGCCGAGAATGATCCCGGAGGGGAGATTACCCCATCCTGGAGTTGGGCTTTATGGTTTTCCAGGCTCTCCGGGGCTCCAAGAATTTGCATCCGAGCTTGGCAGCAGGGTTTATTCACTAAATGACCCAAAAAAAGGCAGTTTGCAAAAGAAAGAGGTTTAGGTGAGAGGTGAGCATGGAGGCAAAAAGAGAAGAAACAGTGCAGGAAAAAGGGGACCAGGAAAGGGGAACTGTGTGGGGCGAAGAGGCGTATTTTAAGGTCCTTTGGAGAAGAGGATCTTCACCTTTACCCAGACCAAGCACTTAGTCCGTCTTTTTGAAAATTTCTGCTTACAGCAGCTTGGCCCCAGAGCTGGGCTGCTTTTTGGTGAACAGGATTGAGTTCAGCGAAAAATGTGCCCTTTTGTGGGGAACCAACAATGTGCAAATCCAGGTCAAATGCAAATGCAGGGCTTGAGCCAAAACAAGGGAGGGAGATCATTTGGAAGATGTCGAAACATCTTGTTTCAACATTATTTTTTTCAAAGCAAAACATTTTTTTGGCTTCTTTATTTCAAAAGAGCTTTTCCTATCCGAACAGTGCTGCGAGCCATGAGGAGAGGAAAGCTTAAATAGGTGTAAAACTGCCCCCCAAAAGGAGGAAAAAATTGTGGGTTTGGTTGAAGGGATGTTTCAGGTTGAGCTGAAGTGACTTTTTTTTGACATCTTGCCAACTTTTTCCCCTTGGTATTTTTTTGGCATGGAGAGCGAGTGGAGAAACCCCATCCCGCGGAGCACCACTGCAAACCAGGGATGGAGTTTGCCAGCCAGCCACCCCCAAAATACCCCCCTGCTGCTTAGAGACCCCCATTTTTCCCTTCTCTCTGCCAAATTTTCAGAGCCGCGAATGCAGCACCGCGCAGCCCTGTCTGCCTGGTGGGGACAGGCATCAGGTGAAGAGCGAACCCTCCCCGGGGTCAGAAATCCCCCCGCGTCCCCGAGGGGAGCCAGCTGCTCCATCCCAACGGTCTCCCCTCTTCCCTCACCCCCCGGCACCGCTCTGTTTTTCCACTTGGGCATGGGAAGCTCGAGCGGGGTGAGGAAGAATACGGCCCTTTGTGTGAGCTGAATACGGGCCATGTGTTGCGCTAATGCTGCCGGTGAGCCCACCCCGAGCCGCACTAGATTAGCGCAGCTATCAGGACACATTTAGATATGGACGATTTCCTCCGCCGTCGCCGACGAGGGGGGACAGAGTGTGGGAAAACTCTTCTCCAAGCGCGGGGCCCTTCTCTTGCCCATCGTTGCCCAATCCCAGAGCCGGGGGGGCCGGTTGTTAATCGGATTCCCACCGCGCCGAGAGAGATACAGCAGTGGCGTGTGACCTTCCCGGAGGTGCAGAGCGGCTGAGGAGCCCTGTGGGAACCAGGGCAAGGAAGGCTCTTGTAGAAAGGAGGAGATTTTTCAGGGTTCAATAGTCAAGGTCTTTTCCAGCAGGCCACCGTGCCTTGCAAGCTCGCATCCCACCTGTGATGTCCCCAGTTCCTGTCCCCCCCTGCAGACAGCCCACCGGAGCGGGGCGGCGTTAACCCTTGGTGGCCTGGGTGGCTGGAAACGAATTTAGAGGGGCAGCAAACGGGTCGGGGAGGGAGGGGAGAGGCCTGCGCAGCACCGCAGTAGAAGCTGCATCACCCTGTGGCTGTTAACAGGTCAAAAGCCTCCCTGTCCAGGCAGGAGGGTTGAATCCAGCCCGGATCAGCAGCTGCTCACCTGCTACGTGGTGGGCTTCGTAGCGCTGCGCAGTATGCAGGTGATACATCCCCATGGTCCAGACGCTTGCCAGCCCTGCCCAAACCTGGGGTGCTGCGTGGGAGCACCCTGCCAGGTGGGACCGATACCCCCTTTCTGCCACTGGAAGAAATAAGTGGAATAGAGAGGTTATGTGGCTTCTTCCCAATTAGCAGCACGATGGGGACAACCACGCAGGACATCTGAGTCACTGTCTGCCCTAAAACTGTGCTGTTTGGTGCAAATGTGCGTCATATGCTGTTGCAATTGTATGCTATCGCTAGCAACACTGTGCAGGCAGGACATCAGCTGTGCCTGGCAGGGCAGACCCCAGCATGGACCGCAGCACCCAGCTCCCCATGCTGGGCTGCGTGTCCCCCCTCCCAGCAGCCGGCTGGGGGGCGACCAGTGCAGGGACGGACTGCGATGGGGACGGCAGCCACAGAGACCCGGCAGCAGCCACGGTCTCTCCTGTCCTCTCCACCAGAGCCAAAGCACTCGGAGAAAATACTGGGTGCCTTCATAGCTGCCCTAAGGATGGGGACCATCAGGATGGTGCATGGAAAACCCTGGGACTGGCGCTGGGGGATGGGGCTCGGTCGGCTCGTGGGAATTGCAACAGAGAGCAAATCCCCGCAGGGACACTTCCAAAGCGAGTGCCAATCCTGTCACCTCCTCCTCTCACCCCTGCGGCGCCTCCGCACCCGCTCCCGTGCTGCCTGCGGCCTCCCCGCCGGGAAGGGGCTCTCATCCCCCACCTTCCCAAAGCGGGGAGGAAGGATGGCAAACTTCACACCACCGTGTCAGGCTGGTGTCCCAGCACACCTCCGCAGCATCCTGCGCCTCCGCCCCCGTGCCTTCTCACCCACCTCCCTCTCCTCCCTCAGATGTTGCTATAAAGACATCAGTGGCAGTAAAGAGGTTAATGTGTGTGGGAGGAGGAGGCGGGGGAGAGCAAAGCGGTTCCCATGAACCGGGTCCAAGGCTTTTACAGCCTCCTTAGCAAAGCAGAGCATCTGGCCGTGGGGTTCATTTGCCCTGGAGCAGATGGTCCTGTCCTCCATCCATGTGGCCGGGCAGGAGGGAGATGGGCTGTGGCTGATGCTGAGCCCCAAAGAGCCTTTTGTCACTTGGAGATTTCGCAGGAGGCAGGACTGAGCCTCACAGGGGGAGGGAGAGGGACAGGAGAGCGGTGCCTGGGAGAGCTCTGAAACAGTCAGTCTGAACAGGCTCCTGTTGGTGTTTTTTTAATAAAAAAGTCCTCCAGAGCTCAGTGCTGACCCCTTAACCCAGAGCCCCCACTTTTAGTGGTGCCCCCTCCACCAGCTCACCCAGGGGACCCGCGTCCCAGCCACAGAGTGGCACTGGGACCTCCTGGCTCTCGTGCCATTGGGTGCGTGGGCATCGGTGCGGGGTGGAGAGACTGCTCTAGCTTTGACCAGCCTGCCTGGGCACGTCGCCTCGCTGGAAGGAGGGTTGGCAGGTTCGGAGCCGCGTGTCCGGCGCTGTCTGCCTCATCACCCTGCCTGGGGAGGCTCAGCAAGGAAAGGCTGGGAGCTCCTGCTGGGAGAGGACTTGGGGAGGCTGGAAAAGTCACATCTTCTGTCTCCTCCCCAGGGCCACAATGATGGGCTCCTGAGGTCCGAGCGTGCCCTGAGGGCTGCTCTGGGGCTGCCCTTCCCATACCAGAGAGTTACACCCTCAAAAACGGCTACCGCCTTCGCCACGCTGCTGAGCAAGGTGTTTGGTGGAGAACACCCTTGCCGAGGATGCCGCAAAAAAGATTTATGACATGATGGTTTAAGGCTGTAACCAGAGCTGAATTTAGCAGGCTCCTGGTTTCCTAAGAGGAGTCTCCTTCAAGTACGCAGGAGGTTTCCGTGCCTGGGGCTGCTGGGCAAGGCTGGAGCGCAGTCCTGGAGCGGCACCTCAGCACCACATTCAATGTGCCGTGAATCATGCCTCTGGTTTGTTTTCTCTCATGTGTGACATCTCTCTGTGGTGCCTGGAGGGAACACAGGGCTCCACATTCATCTACGCTGAAGAACAACCTCCTTGCTTATCCCCCTCTGAAGAGAGAGTTGAGCTCCCTGATTTACCCATATCTGGGCTTGCAATCTCTGACAAAATAGCTCTGGGCCGTCTCCTCGGCAGCTGTGACATAATTATTGTTACCAGAGATTTAAGCAAGCCCTCCCTTTGCTCTGGAAGCACTACAGCACTTTCTCACCGCTTCTCCCTGCGTTGGAGCAGGAGCCCTGAAATAGCCCCTTCCAAATTTCTGCTCCAGGGATGAGGACCTGAGGTCCTTCTCTTGGATCCTTTCCCTTCCCTGGAGGACTTCATACCGTGACACCACTTCTATTTTCTTCTCACCAGCCTCTTAAAACAATAACCCATCCTCAGGGATGCAGGATATTATACAATGATTTTTAAAGACACCACACCACTGAGGGTTCCTGACACCTCCTCTGCTCAGCTGGAGGAGGAGGAGGAGTATCAGTATCAGCTGTGCTGGCTCCTCCAGCCTTTCTCCTGAGCCTGGCCCAGAGACCCACCTGTGCTGCTGCTCCTCTGGGTCTACGGAGGTGGGAGAAAGAGCTGAACTCAACAGGGACTCCAGATGGACCTTCATCATCCCTGCTGTCCCACGGGAACCGTGTCTTCCCCCGGCCCTTTGCCAAGAATAAAGAAAATTGACGAGATCTGTGACTTTGCCAACACACTCCTCAGCACTCCGGGTCTCCGAGCTTCTAGGACAGCTGTAAATTATTCTAGGAGAGCCTAAATCCTCCCATCCCGCTGGATTTTCCTACCTTGGCTCCACCACGTCCCAAAGGGAGGACAACACTAGCACAGATCTTCCTCTGGAAGCCTGTTTACCAGAAGATGGGAGCAATTTTCCAGATGTGCTGGAGGGAAGTCGCTTCATCCAGGGACCTGCCCATCGTGCGCTTTGTAACCCTGCTAAGACATCTTTTCCTTGCAGGGAGGATGCGCGTGTTCAGCAGCCGGCCCGACTCGCATAAGCCTGGACCTGCTCCCAGACACCTCGGTCACGTCCAATGGGCTGCACACTTGCACATGCCGTGGTGGCTCGGCAGCTGCCGGCAGCTGGCCCTACGCCGCGTTGGGGAGACACCAGCCTCGCACCGGCTGTGCCGCCTCGCTCCCCAGCTGCTGCACGGACGTTTCTACCCATCCAAGAGCATACAGAATCATAGAACCATAGAATTGTCAGGGTTGGAAGGGACCTTAAAGATCATCTAGTCCAACCCCCCTGCCCTGGGCAGGGACACCTCCCACTAGATCAGGTTGCTCAGAGACCCATCCAGCCTGGCCTTAAAAACTTCCAGGGATGGGGCTTCCACCACCTCTCTGGGCAACCTGTTCCAGTGTCTCACCACGCTCATGGTGAAGAACTTCTCCCTAAAGTCCAATATGAATCGACCTATCTCTAGTTTTAATCCATTCCCTCTAGTCCTACCATTACCCGACTTCCTAAAAAGTCCTTCCCCATCCAGGGACATGGCGGCAGGTCACGTCCCCTCCTCAGCCAGCCATCCTGGACGGCAGCCACCCCAGCAGCATCTCCCACCCGCATGTCCCATCATCCCCAGAAATGCTCAGGATTTCTCACCAAACTCAACGTGCGTAATCACACCGAGCCGCCAAGGGCTGCCTCGCCGCCTGGCAGAGGATTGGTCTTCCCAGAAGACGTATCAAGGAGCCAGCTTGGTTTGGAGAACTGAGAATAATAAAAGGAAACGCAATGAGCTGGAGCGCAATAGGAAGCGAGTGGCTGGGTGCTAAAGACAACAGGGGAAAGTCAATGGCAAACAGCTGGAGCGCAGATGCTGAGCAGAACCGAAAGCCTCAGCTCCGAGGGCAGACTGTGACAAACCAGCAGACGCAGCCTGGGATGAGTAAATTGGTTTATCGCTAAGGGAGGAGGTCATTTGTCACCTTAGGCAAAACCAGGGTGTCACAAATGGGAAACTGCAAATTCTCCGTGACATTGCGCCGAAGCGGAGAGAAACCACAGACGATGCCGAGGAGAGCAGCCAGGACACTGGAGGAGGAAGCACTGGGCAGGAAGAGAAAGGTCTTGATCCAACTACATCCCATGTTTAGGTTTAAGCAAGTAAACAGTCCCATTCATGTTCAAGTGCTTTAATGTTTTATTGGGCCAGGATTTTAAAAGTGATGAAAAGTCTGTATGAACCCAGAGCAGAGGCTCGGCTGCAAGGAGAGGGAGGAACCGATCAGTCAGCACGAGAAGGCTGGAGATAAGGGATCAGTCAATGACTGGTTTATATCAGCGAGGCTTCACCGGGGTTACGCTGCTCCTCAGCAGAAAAGAGCCAGAAGTGGCTTTACATGGACTAAATGCAGTCAGTATCCACACTAAATCAGGCATTTTAATGGGATAGGGGAGGGGTAAGTGCTGATTTCTTTGAGAAGAAGAGACACTGCAGTGTCCTTGGACTTGTCAGTGCTCTAGATGTCATCCCATGCCGGGACGGGCAGGGTCATGGTCATGCAGCAGCCAGGCTCTGTCTATGCTGGACGGGGCTGGACGTCCTCAGACGGGACAGCCGGCAGCACGAGCTTGTGCTGCAGCAGAGGCTGAGGACAATATCCCTTCTTATGTCTCTGGGAAGCATTTAGGGTCCCCGCAAATCCCCAAGTGCAAAAGATAGTCGGAGACAGGCAAGCAAGCGTCTCCCGCTTTTTGTGAGAGGCTGTAAGTGCTTTGTGCCCAGGACCGGCTCTGCCAAAGGGTGCATGGGAGGAAACGGAGACAGCCCTGGGCTTTCCTCCACATTTCTCCACTGGTCACTGAGTTTTTGAGGTTGTTGCTGCTCCCCCAGTGCAGAGCCAAGGGTGACAAGGTGGTTTCCTTGTGTTACCTCTTCTTTGCACACCCAAGGCACGAACCCAGATTCCCCGGTTGTGCGTGCGCGTGTGTGTGTGTCTCACCCTCTCCATCTCCATGCACACCTCAGGGATGCTTGCCAAGGGCACAGGGCTTCCATCCATACCTGCTCTTTTGTGGACATCTGAGAACAGAAGAGAAAGTGCCGGGAAGCAGATGTCGACACAATCTCCTCGTTAGAGATCGGTCCCTCTGGACCGCAGGAAGAGCCGCCCATCGGATAGGTCAGGAGCACCGGTGCCTTTCGGCATTGTCCTACCGCTCCGGTGCCGAGCCGTGCCGTGGGTTCCCACAGCTGCGCTATAATGGAGGCACAACAGGCTCCTCTGGGGACAAAACCTAATCTGAGAGATACCGAGGCTGAGAAAGCTCTTCCTAAAAAAGACGCAGTCAAAAGCTCTCGGATGCCCTGCGTCCACAGATACCCGATACACCCGCCTGCGGTATGATTACCTCCAGGCAGGCTTTGTCCTCTCCAGCTCCCCTGAATGTCACACTTGTTCCCAAATACCAGCGGGGAACAATGTGGGGGCACACAAGGAAAAGCCTCCTCTGTCCCTCCCAACCTGAAAGTAAATATCAAATGCCGGTGCCAAAGGGGAGGGAGGGGAATGGCAAGAGGGGAGACAAAAAGGAAAAAGCCCAGGGTTGAGAAATGCCGCAGTGAAACTGGGTCATGGCTATAGGGTGACAGGCAGAAAAGGGTCCCTGTTCTCGGGGAGGGTGAGCAGACACCAGAGCTGCTGGGGGCCTTGCGAGCAGACATGGCTGGAGGGTGCCCGAGGAGAAGGGAAAATGCGTCATTACTCCATGTCTCTCCAGCTACACCATATGGTATTTCATACGGGACGAGGAGTTTTGATGCTCCCCATAAAATCCTTTCTGGGCTCTGAGAAGGGCAACTGCAATGTGATCCAGCAGAGGACGGAGGGCAGTGGTGGGGTTGGCTTCACTCTGCCACACGGAGACCCTCCTCGTGCCACTGCCACCGCCACCGTGGCAAGAGACATCACCTTCCAGTGGACAAAGAGGCTTCATAGGGTCTCCTGGAGACTCTCTCAAATTCCCCCAACTTCCAGCCCCTTCATACCACACATGGATCCAATAGCTTCTTCCCCACGCACTGCCCGGACGTGAGCTGGAAATAATCTGATTTTCCATCCTTATCTTCCCTCCCTGCTGCCGGTGAAGTCAAGTTCTCTTCAGCCCCCTCCTTCCTGTAGGCCACACATGGTTTATTCCTCTCTCAACGAGTCCCTTTGTCCCTTGAAGGGGATGTGTGTCCAGCTGACTGTGCCGCTGGGCCAGCGGGCTGGTCGCTGGCTCTCCTGTGTCCTCTCCCAGATGGGGAGATGGTCGTCCCAGCATTCTCATGGTCCCTGGAGTTTGAGCAGCACAGGCAGGAGCTGGGCTTTATCAAAGGCTTGCTGGAAATGCAAATAAACACTGTCATGAATGTGGTTGCTATCAGCTGTGTGTCCTCTTCAAACAGCCGCAGAACGTCCTCGTCCTCTTCCCTGCCTGAGGGTGGAAGGGGAAATTGTCTAAAAACACGTGTTTGTGTCACACAGCCACCTGGGCCGCTGGCCCCAGCAGCAGGTCCGTGCCTGGGCCAGTGCAGCCAGGGCAGGAAAACAGACTTTTCTATAAGTTCAAGGTCAAGGTCTGACCCAGAAATCATTAACATTCAAGGCAGTTTTCCCATTGATTTTGTTGGGCTTTGGTGCAATCTTTTAGTTGGGAACATGGGAGGAGGCAGAGCAGCAGGAACAGAGGGCATAAGAGCTAAAGAAACAAGCCCGACTGCGCACAAGGAGCTGTAATGCATGGCCTGCTCCTCAAAGAGTTCCCTCGTTCTATAGGTGACTGAAAAAAACAGTCATATGTCAAAGAAACTGGAGAAGTTACTTAATACCGCATGGGATCCTCATGGGAGATGCCCTAGCGAGATCCTGGGGGCAAGGCTGGAAGCATGCCATATAGTCTCCTTGGAGCAGGATGGATTGGTAGGGTGGACAATAGTGGGAAGTCCTCTGCTTTGAGCAGTGACCCACCAAACAAGCCACAGCAGGGCTGAAACTGCATTTTTGAGACATATAGGGGTTCACGCGTTGCAAGAATTGATGGAAGACTTCCTCTAAAGAGAAGACAACCCAAGGATCCGCCCCATCTGTTGCCAGACGGCCACACAGGGAACGTAACCTTGTCTCACAAGATAAGGAGATTTATTCTACTTCTTTTGAGAGGACATTGGTTAAGGTTTCCATGCATGTGAGGGCACCAGGGGTTCAAAGGGCTGAGGGAACAGCATGGACCAATGAAAGACAAGATTCTCTTGGCTTCACCCAGCAATTTATGGATACTGTTTGTCTTAGAGCAAGATCTGTATGAACATCCAACTGCTTGTGACCAGACCAGAAAGGCAGAATCCATCAAAACTGCCAAACTGAGATGAACTCAAAATAAGCCTCAAGACCCCTGGCATATCAGGAACCCAAACAAACCGTGCTGCCAGTGCTGGCGGGGCCGCAGGTCAGCTGGCTGCTCTCCCAGCAGTGTGCCTCGCCGTCCAGAAGAGATGAGCTCACCACGCAACGGGGCTGGAGATCAAACCCAAGCTGGGAGGGCAGCCTGTCTGTCTCGTGCTCGCACTGACAGCGAGCTGGGGCCAATTTTATGCTCATTCAAGAAAAATGGCTGTTTTGAGTGGATGAAGCCGCGCATTCCTCATGCATTTCAGGTGACAGCCTCAGCTGGGGCAACTCAATGGGACTTTGCCAACGGAGCTGCATCAATCTGGAAGTACTTGCTTGGAAATAAAGCTCGGCCGCAGGTGCTGTGAAGTGGGATTTGCAGCTTAGGAGCCTTCGATGGACTGAACTCACCATCACTGAGTGATTCTAACCCCACAAGGGCCTGTAAGCCCCTGCCACCTGCGCGTCTAAGGCAGGAGGAGCAGCGGGAGCACGTGTCCTCCGCCGGCTCGCTGCCTGCAGGAAGCCTTCCTGCACTATTTTTGCAGCGCTGACCTCATTGCTCGTATCAGCCTGCCCTTTTCCAGCTTCCTCTCCCTGATATCTGCCTTTTGCCCCGTATTTCCTCACGCGTTGAGCAATCACCTTAAGCCTCTCTCCACATTTCTAGGATTCTTGTTTATCTCCCCACGCGGCGCGGGGCTCTGACGGGGCTCTGCCTTCCTGTGCTGCCTGGCCAGTTCCTCTGTTTACCTATGACACAAATTCTGTTTGTTTGCCTTTTTTTTTAATGCAGAACAACAACTCGGTACTAGGAGAGATGTTTTCTTCCCTCCTTTCTACTCATTTCTCCGTGGTCCCAGCCATCTTCTCCAGTTCTTACCACCTGCGAAGAGCTTTTCCTCTGCCTTTGCTATGGGCCATGTTTAAAATTTCTGCTGCAAATAGAAATTCCCAGCTTGGGGGAGCCTGGAGTCTCCCACAGCCTTTAACTGGTCCCATACTGGCCACTATTGTTTGCAGGGAGGTAAAAACTTCGATCCCAATGGGACACAGAAGGGAAATGAAAATCTCTGCCACCCCCACCTCCCTGCGCTCCCCCAACTGACCCCTCTCCCCTCCGTGATCCCACACTCTTCCCTCACAAAGCAAATTCTTCCTGGATTATATTTTAATAACTGCAAAGCCTCCAGTTTGAAAGAAAAACAAATGTGAAACCAGCTCATGAATTTTCTCGGTGTGAAAAAAAAGAGAACCGGCCTCCGTCGCTCCTGGGAGCCTGTACAGGAGCCACATGAACGGATTAGGGTGGGCAGAGCTGACAGCCAGGCTCTCTGTCAGACCCCGGGATTGAGACATCAGGAGCTTAAACCGAGCAGAGACAGGACCGTCGCACAACGCAAGGGGAGAGCACGACAGCCACCATCTTGGGAGCTTGGTCTCTCTTTCCCCCCACATTTCTGACTCATATCCCTCCTGGGCGTTTATAATAAAGGATCATGGTAAAAGTGATTGGGCGGCACTGCAGGGTCTCAAGGAGGGGACGGTGCGCCAGCAGGTCCTGCCTCCTGGAGGAAACCTGCCCGCAACAGCATCCCACCCTGCAGAGGCTCGATTGAGCTGGGAAACAAAGTCTCCCCGTTCCCTGAGCTTTTCTCTTTTGCACTTGACCCAGTTTGGGGAAACGACAGCTTGTCCGCGCATGGCCCTCGGCGAGGGAAGATCCAAGCTCCAGCCCTGGCTGGCCTGGGCTCAGTGCATGGGCTCCGGCAGCCCCTGCAAAGCCCCGGTGTGTTTTTCTGTTTTGCAAAGGGATGGGGTTGTTACGAAAGGGAAGCAAGGTGAGAGATAACGATATAATATGGTTTCCTCTTCCCTCTCAGCTGCCAGTTTGAATCCAGCCCAGGTCGGTAGTGGAGGACGCCGCTGCCGCTGGGTGCCTCCCCGGCCGTGTGCGCAAACCCCGCCGGCTGGCTGCCGTCCCGCTTCCGACGGGGCAGGTGGCCGCATCCCCTCCGTGGGCTTGGCACGCTCCCTGCGCCCCGTTCCAGGGGAGCAGCCACCGACCAGCTTGTTCCAGAATAAAAGTCATGTTATTCCCATTGTAAAAACCAGGATACCTACTCTTGAATCAGCCCTTTCTCCACCAGAGTGGACAACCCACAGCCAGGATGCCATTCCTCAGTGGGGATTGCAACACCTGAAATAAAGCCAAAAGAAACGCCCTTGTCATCCTTAGATGCAGTCCTTCAAGGCCACAGAACAGGGGAAAAGGGCACTCTTTCAGGGCAAAGGACAGAGGCCGTTCTGCAGCAAGGAGAGGAGGGTCGTCCTCAAAGATCACTTTGTTGAGGACGCCTAGTCCCTTCCAAGAGTACAAAACGCGCCGCCTCCACCTTTCCTGACAATAACCTTTCTGAGCCATAGGGAACAGGAATAAGGAGTTTCCTCATTTTTTGCTACCAGTACTCCCCTCCCAGACAGGAAAATTAATTCCCAGTATTTTGACTCCATTTCCTCCTTTGTGCAAATCAGCCCAGGTCTGAGGAAAGGCTCTTGGCCACGCTGGGTGTTGGGAGCATCTTTCCACATCCCTTGGCCAGGGACTTCCCCGCTGGGCTCTGTGTGTGGGACAGGCACGGGGAGACTGAGGCAGGGACATCGGCTTGCAGTACACGTGGGCTGTGCCTTGCCAGCAGGTCCTAATGTCACCTGGGTGTCCCAGGCACCCTGCTCATACATACGTGACAGCAACTTCAAGGGGACTGACCAAACCCCATGTGAGTGACCAGTGCCAGGTGTCTTGGGGTGAGGTTCCAGTGCGTGGGGGGAGCTGGAAATATGCGTGGGGGTTAGTCCTGGAATAAATATCATCTGGGGTTTTTGTCTATGACCGACTCATCTGAGAAGAAATGTTCTCAACTCTCTTATTGCCACAAGGATTTGTTCTGTCTTGTCTGTGTTTTGGGGTTTCTAACATTCTCTTCCTACAGGGATCATCTGTTCTTGGTTAGCTACCACCAGGCCGCCCCATGGCACTGGTGGATTTCAATGGCTAGAAGGACTTGTCATAAAAGACTCTTAGCTCCCCAAAGGCTTTAAAAAAACCCCACATTTTTAATGAAGTTTGAGAAGTGGATCTGACTGCTTCTGAACAATGTGATCCTGGAGCAGCTGGGCTGAAACCCATTCATGTTGGAAAACCGTTTCTGCGTGTGCCAATATTGCAAGAGCAAATATTGACTTACAAGCATTGCATTTGCATCTATGAAGAATTCTTTCTCTCTTTTTTAAGTATCGGTCCTTTTCACCTGGAGCCTTTCTTCTGACTAAATCGCTGTTGTAAATTCCAGTGTTTGCTAAAATCCTTGTCCTCAGGGCGTGGGTGTGCTCTTAGGGGCTTTCATGGAAACACAAAGAGAAGATAACCCTTGTTATACTGGGACAGAGAATTGCAGGAAGTTTGGGTTCCCCGTTTTTGGTAGTTTCCACATCTGCTCATGGTTGAGCTCCATGTGGCTAATTCCCCCTTCATCTGCAGTTGGCCAAAATGCTTCCTCTTTTCAAGAGACCTGAAAGCCGAGAGCCTTGGGTTGAGAGGGATGCAGAGCCCAAGCACTTCCCTCATCTCCAGGACAGCTGGAAGAAAACTCCTCCAGCTACAGATGTCACAGCTCCTCTGCCCAGGGGGGTGTGACAGCCCATCAGCAGAGCTCCTGGGGCTACTCTGCAGCACTAGCGGAGGCTGCAGCCACCTTCACTTTGAGATGTGCTCCAATCTCCACACCCGTCTGAAATGATTGTGCCGAGTGCCCAAACCCACCAGGTGTGTTGCTTATAAGGCCAAGAGCTGTTCTGACATGGAGCCACTGGGCAATGAATCTTGCCAAGTGCGAATTGTATTGCTGCGATGCTGAACGCTGGGAGCACTTGCAGGGGGACGAAGGGTGGTACAGGCTTCTGTGAGACCAGTGAATCAAACCCCTCTTGCACGAACCTGCTCTAGGTGACCCTGCTCTGGCAGGGGGTTGGACTAAGTGGTCTCCAGAGGTCCCTTCCAGCCCCTGTCATTATTCTGTGAACAAGGCTGTTGGCTTCTTGATGGTTGCTCTCGCCAGAGGAAGATGTATAGGTGGGCAATGGAGGAGTCCCCAGGTGTTTGCATTCAAGGGGAGATGAAATACCTCCAGGAGTTACAGATCAGCTCCATCAGGGTCCACCCTAGAAGATGCTGCACTTTGGTGTCAGATCATATGTATTAAGTAGCTTTTTCTGCCTATGAAAACGCACATCCCAGAGGATGCTGTGGAGCAAGTGGTGCTCTGTAAGATGGATGAGGAGAAGGGGAAGGAAGTGCTAATATTAAACCCTGTGCACCCACCCCTGTTTACAAGGTGGGGAGTGGCATCGCCTGCAGCCTGGCGGTGGGGTGAGAGGCAGCAGAGATGCTGCGCTGCGCCTTGGAGGGGACAGTGGCACCCGAAGCAAACCCTTCTCCCCCGGGGGGGGATGTGCAGGGGCCCTGCAGCGTTTCTGGGTCGCTGCAGTCTCGGAGGAGCTATTCAGGGGGAAAACCACACGCACATTCCTCAGCACAATGGAGCCCAGCGCCAGACGATGCTGTGGTCCAGGCGCATCCTCCGAGGACGAAGACGTACAGGAATACCTGAAAGAGGAAAACTATAGTTAAACTTCCAGTTCCCCCAGAAGGTGGAAGACAATAAGCAGCCATCAAAAGGCATTTCCTGCCCATCTATTGTTTGCCTCTCTGGGTCCTGATCAAACTTTGCACATGGTCTGTCTGAAAACTGACAGACCTTCTAATTACAGCACCGGGTGAAGAGCTCCGCATACTCTTGCTGTCTGCACGAGCCTCGGAGCCGTCACTGAGCAGCTGGATGAAGGTGTTTCTTGCAAACATTTGCCGCTGGTGGCATTTCTCCATCTCACATTTGGTCTCGACAGGATCATGAGCCATCCCAGTCTCCCTCTCCTCTGCCGGGTGCCTGCACAGCTTCAATCCCGCTGGAGGCTGGCACAGAGCAGGGGCTGTTCCCTGCCCGCTCACTTGCCGGAGCACACGTAGCACGTCTCCTCTCCAGGTTGGGGCACCCGACCTGTCCTCCATCTCTGCCCGCCTTTATCTCATCCCGTTTCCTTGCCCCAGCTTTTCTGTCCTAATTAAATGGTAAAAACACGTGGAATCCAGGCCAGGCACGAATGGCTTCAGCGCAGCAATTAGCCCAACGACGTGAGCGAGGAACAATTAGCGCTGCTCTCTGGAATTCGGCCATTGTACGGCTCATTGTATATTTTTGCCTTAAAAGGGGGCCAGCGTGTTGGGAGGAGAGCGAGGGCCCCCGTTCGCAGAGCCGGGCTGACATTTGCACTATGTTAGTCATGCTACATGTCAACATTTTTGTGAGCTTTCCAAAAACAGAAATTCTAATGGGATGTTTTAATCCCGTCTTCACCCCCGCACGTCCCCCCCCCCTTCCTTTTCCCCCTTTCAACTCCCACCTCCCTCCTCCTCCTCCTCCTCCCTGCCTCGCACAGCGCTAATACCACCCTCTCTCTGCTTCGGCTCCCGGAAACCAGGCGAAGCCAGAGCAGCGAAATTCCTATTTAAACTAACATCACATGAAAAATGAACTGTTGCTTTTAATCCCCTTTGCAGGGGGAATGGGAAAGGAGCGAACAATTTCCCAGGGGTGTGACGGGGAAGGGGCTTTTGGAGACCACCAAGGCAAGCTGGGGGAAGCAGTGGGGGAATATTGACTCACCGATCCGCCTTTGGAAACCTACTCAGCAACTTCATCGGGGCACCCCAGGGGTGAGGAAGGAGCCAAGAAGCTGTGGGGGCCCAGAGAGAAGCCAAATTCCCTGGGGGCAGCCAGCGTTTGGAAATAGCCTTGGCAGGAGCGTATCGGGGCCGGGGTGACACACGTATCTGATGTGGGTGGGATGCAGAGGGTGTGCACGGGCGGCTGCCGGAGCTATCGCTGCTCCGGGGCGAGCTGCAGGCACTGAGATGCTCAGGTCCAGGCAGGGAGTTGAAATGCATCCCCGATCCTCTCCCCGGCAGGTTTTTGGAGAGCTGGAGCTGTAGGGAGCTGTGGGCAGGAAAAGAGTGGCCGCTGTCCCATCAAGGGGGGACCAGCTGCTGCATAAACGTGGACCTTAAAGCAGGAGAGTTAGGGAGTCACTAAGGGCTGAGCTGGACGGGAGCCCTGGGGGCAAGCAGCCACCTGGGCTCCTCTCAGCTCCCCAGTGCAGCGTCGGGGCTGTCCCCTGCAAGGAGGGTCCCAGCACTGCTCTTGCCTGTGGCTGCTGGCACAGCTGAGGTGTGACGTTTCGGGGCCAGATCTCACCTGCTCCCACTTGTTGCCTCTCTCCATTCTTGCCTTCTCTCCCTTTGCCCAGGACGCACAGCGGTGACCAGCAAACACACGTCAGGGCTTAGCTGGGATGGGGTCTGGGAGCAGCCCCCCCCTTTATTTGCTTGTCCTTATACTCCGGGTCTGCTGTTGCTGGAGATGGACATTGAATTTACTGGGCCTTTGTCCAGCCCAGTCCAGCCCAGTATGAGACTTGATTCCTGCCTCCTCCTAGGGGTAATCTCTAAAGACTTCCCCTGACATCAGCTTCTGGCTCATCTTCAGAAAGGCAGTGGGGAGAGGGACAGCTCAGGACAGGAATGGGAAAAAATCTGGGGCCAGAAAGAATGAGATGCCAGAAATTAAAGGCCAGGAGCTGTTAAGCTCCTCTGACCCCACCTCTGGCTGGAAGGAGCTTGGGACAGGCTGGCCATCATTGCAGCAAAGCGTGATCTCATCTCACTGTGCTCCGGCCATGCCTGTACAGACGGACACGTACAGGCTCCATGGACAGCCCAGAGGGGAATCTCCCAAGCACGCAGCTGCCCAGGGGACAGGGGCCATGGGATCTCTGCCGGAGGCATGTCACCTCTCGGGAAACTGAGGCACGGCGAGCTGGGCGCAGTCGATGGGAG
Organism: Rissa tridactyla; assembly: GCF_028500815.1. NCBI lineage: Eukaryota > Metazoa > Chordata > Aves > Charadriiformes > Laridae > Rissa > Rissa tridactyla. The sequence goes on from NC_071473.1 coordinate 3,337,817, forward strand.
TCTTTGCTGCCCCACTCACTTCTGTCTGTCTGTCTGTCCACCTAGCTGACTGCGGCTGAAGGCTCTGGCTCTGGTATAGCTCATGCAGCGCAGGGCCACCAGTCACTTACGCTCTGCTTAATTAATTATTGCCTTTTACCACCCCAAACTCACACTGCTAGTTAAATCCAAGCGGTGTGCGACAGCAAGCCTCCAGCCCAGGGCAGCTCTAAAGCTCCCTGGTTTGCTGTCAGGGTCAACACCAAATGAGGGACCTGCAGCCTGAGAGACCCTGCATCCAGCCCAGCATCCCTGGCCGGCAGCAGTTCACCCCTTCACGGCATCGCGAAGAGCCGGGGGGCTCCTGCCCATTAGCTGGGGGATTTTGGGGTGGGAGAGCCAGGTCCGTAAGGCCAGGTCTGCCCCAGGAGCTGCTGTTGGGAGGAGAGAGATGCGCAGGCTGCGGGAAAGCGGGGTCGGATCCAGCTGGTTCACTGATTCCCTTTCCCTCCTGTTTTTACCTTCGTTCCACAGTTCTAACATTAAAAATTCGCTCCGAGGAAGGAGCCGAAAGCTCCCCTCGCACACCTTACACCGCTGAAACCCCCCCTGAGATCCACCTCGACCACGAAGCCCCGAGAGAGGCGTTAAATCAGTGGCGGCCGCCCCGCCGCCCTCCCCTCTCCCCACATCTACCTCCCCTCCCCTGGGCTGAATAGGGAGCATGAGAAACCAGGCCGGGCGGGGATGGCCCCGTGCCCCGAGCTTTCTTTCAGGATCAGTGCCTCGATGGGGCCACTTGTGTTCCGCGAGCCCCCTCTCCCCCCACAGCACCGGGGGCTGTAATCTGGGGGCAGCGGGCTTGGAGATGGAGAAGAATGCGGGAGCGGGGAGGGGGAGACGGGGACCGTCCCCTCCCGCCACCGCCACTGCCAAAGCCCCAAATTCTTAGACCTGGAGGAGTCACCACCGAATTCCATTCAACTGACAGAAAAGAAATCAAATCCTTTTAGAGAGAGCCCACTTTCCCCGCAAGAATGCTCCCTCGGCCTTTTGTTGCAGGGCTTTGCTTGCTCCCGGCAGCTCGGAGGAAGCTTCTCCAATACATTAACCAGTTTAACTTGCTCGTGACCCCCTCTGCCCAGCGCACAATGAAGCTCTTCGCCCGCTTTTTTCCCCAGCTCCTTTTCAGGAGCTAAATCCCCCGCTGTTCCCCGCTCGCTGCCTCTCTCTCCCTCAACCTTTCTCAGGCCTCTGCTTCAGCCCCGGGAAAATAATAACGCTTTGCATTTCTATAGCCCCCCGGCCCCGTGGGATCGCCGAGCGCCCCGCACGGATCGCAGCGTTGTCCCCCCCCACCCCCCGCCCCGCCGAGGGGACCCGCGGTCCCCCGAGGTGGAGGGGGAAAGCGATGTAGGGTCTGAGGCCACAGCGGGTCCTGGCGTAGAGCGGTGCCAGAGCTGGAGCACATCGGGGGACGATGGGGACAGGGGCGGTTCAGCATCAGGAGATGCACCGTGAGCACCCGTTGCAGGAGATTTGGGTGCCGGGCAGAGAGGCACCGGCGTGCTCCGCCCTCCGTAGCCACCCCCATGGCACTGCCGGGCCCTCTGCTGCAAGGGCAGGAAGGTTTTGTGTTCCCAGGGTGGTTAAAAAAAACCAATAGATGAAAATAATGAGCCCTCGCAACTGGCCCTGAATAGCACAGCCCGTCAGACAATGGGAAGTTAACCAAACCCGGGCCGGGGAGCGCAGAAGTCTGCCGCGGGGCGCTGCCGTTTTCCTACCAGTAATTGATGCAAAGTCTCTTTTGTGCTCTCAGAAAATCCCAGAAAGAAAAAGCTGGGGGTGGGAGGGGGACAACGGGCAGGCTCCGGCTCCCGGGCTGCCTTCCTCCGACGTCCCCCTCGCACCCCTCGGCCCTGCGGTCGGAGCAGCGGCCGTCCGGCTGCGTGTCGGGGCCGAACCCCTTAAATACCCACGACAATACGATGGCGGCGAAGTCGGCGCCTGACAGAGCTTTTAACCCCTGTCCGACGAAGCGCGTAAATCGCTCTGGGCGGACAATGCAGCTTTCCAGCCCGAGCACGGCGTTTCTCTCGGATGACCTGAACACTTTATTACTGGGGATTTATTAACCGTTTTTAGCAGCCCTGAGAACCTGGGAGCCTCTTAGGGACCACCTATCGAGTGCCGGGGTCAGGCTGCGAGCGGGGGGTGATGCGGAGGGTTTAAACCAATTTAAACAGACCTAATACCGTGGTACGGCTGAAAGGGAGATGCCCCACGTGCAGCCCCGGCCCTGGGTCGGTGCAGGGCTGAATCCAGCCAGCTCCAGTGCAAAACCAGTGTGGGGTTTCGGTGAGGTTAATTTGCAGTGGGAATGAGCTGGTGGGGCTCCTCTGCGAAGGGCATATCCCTGAGATCTGGGGGACTTGGGCAGCAGGTTCTGGCTCAGACCCATCCCTGGGGGGCTGGGCAGAGCGGGGAGCACATTGCCACCCTGCAGCCACAGCCAGCCTCACCCTGCGACACCTCAGCGGGCTGTGTCCAAAATGGGATCCCTTTTGGGGGAGAAGTGAGATGCCCCTCCCGGTACAGCCCTGGCATCCCTCCTGCAGAGCCGACGGGACTGTCTACCGTCTCTCTCCCCTGGCTCTTGTATTTATGTGGCACCTGAATTTTTCTGGCAGTGGGGACACTCCGGTTAGGGTTAGGCTCTCCGTACCCAGGAGAGTGGCTGAATGCCAGCGAAAAGGGTACGGGGCGTTCCTGGAGCACCCTCCCCATGGCAGCCTCCTGCTCACCGCCCCTTGGGTACCACCCTGTGCCCACCAAGGGGGTGACCATGTACCCCATCACCATTTCCCTGAGGGGATGGTGCCTCACTGGGGATGTCCACGTGGCAGGTGATGCCGAGGCAGGAGGCCAGGCACCTGGAGAGGAAGCCTGTGGGGATGCAGCCAGTGGCTGGACAATCCCTGTGGAGTGTTGCTCCAGTGGGACAATGCCACCAAAAGAATGGCTTCCCCTTGCCACCACAGCTCACGGACCCCGGGTGGCCGGGCTGAGCCCAGTGCCAGCCCCGGGAAGGGGGTTACAGCAGTGCCAGGGGGCCGGAAAAGCCCTTGTGCCAGCGCTGGTGGTGGCACAGCATCTCAGCAGACCCCGCCACATTGCTCTGGCGGCACACAGAGCCCGTATTGTCACTCGCCTCGCGGCGCCGGCTGGGACCCCAACATCTGGGCACAGCGCGTGTCCCGGGCCAGCGCCGGGGCTGCGGGAGCGGGAGAGCAGCTGGTCGGGGGAAAATGCCTTTCTTCCCCTTTTGGCTCCTGGAGAAAAGGGCTCTTTCTTCATTCAGGGTTTTGCCGATCGGGCTTTTCAGCTGCCTCTCGAGCAGCGGTTGCTGTGCCATCGGGTTGGAGACAAAGGGCGCCCAAAAAAAAAAAAAAAAAGCAAATCGAGACTGGAAGGCTGGGCTCTGCAGCAATAGCGGGAAGTGGGGAGTGTGGGATTCGGTTCCTGTGTTTGTACGGTCTAACTGCTTTTTTTTTTATTTTATTATGGGAGGCTTCTTTGGCAGCATAGGTCTCTCCCCAGACATGGGCAGTGCCTGCAAAAGCAAACCCCACAGCCTCCCTGAGCATTTCTAGCCCGGGGCTGTGGTCCAAGGGCTGACCAGGGGAATGTATAGCCTAAAATCAGGAGGAGGCAAATGCTGGGGCTTGCCTGAGGAAGCAGCTTCCCTGCTTCGTCCTGGCTGGTATTATGGTATTGTTTATCCAGTGCCAGAGATGAATGGAGCACGTGACAGCAGGAAAAATGCAACTTGGACAAGGTCCCTGCCCAAAAATGCAGCAGCCCCTGATTAGGGCATTACATTGCAGCCCAGGCCCAAACCCAAATCCGCCTCCCTGTAGCAGCGCACACGCAGGGAGAGAAAACCCCAAGCGCTGCCTGCCTGCAGGGAGGGTGGATAAGGGGGAAAAGATGCCCCGGGCTTTGGCGTCAGTAAAATAGCAGGCTGGTGGCACATCCAGGAGCAGATTTCAACCCAGTTTTCCCTTGCAGCCGCCACTTCTCCCACTGCCTGGCTGGAAACATCCATGTCTCACTTAACAAGGCATCGTTATCATGGTTAGTGATCACTGGTGGGGCTTGCTCGGCATCTATGCAGCATTTGTTTTCAGACACCCCTGCACCTTGGGGCTCCAAAGCACGGTGCTGCACCCACAATGGGGCTAGCCAGGTCTGGGAGCATCTCCAGGACTCCCCGAGCAGGGATGGGAACAGACCCCCCAGCACCCAGTGCCCAGATTTACCCACCAGACTGCAGCTTGGTGGAAGTGAGAGCACTGCTGTGTTTTGGGGGACTTTTGGGTTTGTTTTTTTTTTTCATTATGTTCAGCTCTGAAGCCCTCAGCACAGGAAAGACATGGGCCAGTTGGAACAGGTCCAGAGGAGGCTATGAAGACGATCAGAGGGCTGGAGCCCCCCTCCTATGAAGACAGGCTGAGAGAGTTGGGGGTCTTCAGCCTGGAGAAAAGAAGGCTCCGGGGAGACCTTATTGTGGCCTTTCAGTACTTAAAGGGGCTACAGGAAAGATGGGGACAAACCTTTTAGCAGGGCCAGGTGCGATAGGACAAGGGGTAATGGCTTTAAAATAAAGGAGAGGAGATTTAGGCTAGATATAAGGAAATTTTTTATAATTAGTGTAGTGAAACACTGGCCGCCCAGAGAGGTGGGAGATGCTCCATCCCTGGGAACATTCCAGGTCAGGTTGGAGGGGGCTCTGAGCAACCTGATCTGGTTGAGGATGCCCCCGCTCATGGTGGGGGGTTGGACTAGATGGCCTTTAAAGGTCCCTTCCAACCCAAACCATTCTATAATCCCATGATTCTATGCTTGGCCTCAGATGAGACTTGATGGGAAACAGCCCGGAGTCTGGTCAGGCTGGACGGCTTTCTGGTAACCTCTTGGCCACGGCTGTGAGAAACCCCCGGTGCAGGGCTGGGAAACGACAGCCCAGGGCCAGCATCGCTGCCGGCACAGCAGCCACCCGTGCTCCGGGCACGCTGGGGGGGTACAGGGACCGGCGTACCCCCATCCCGCCATCCCCCCCCGGGGACCGGGATGGGAGGGAAGGAGGAGCGGGCAGCCTGCGGGCACCGACCCCCGCGTCCCGCCCGTGGGCAAGGCAGAGGAGCGGGGGACAGCCACGGGCAGGACGGGGCCGAGGGGCGGGCGGACGGCGTGTAGGGGGCTGGCGGGGAAGATGCCGCGGGCGGAGGGGGGACACGGATCGGGGCGGGCGCTGCTCCCGCCCCGCGTGGGGGCGGCCCCGGTGCGGTCCCTCCCCGGGCGGGGCGGGGGCGGTTTAAAGGCGGCGGCGCGGCGGGGGCCGGGCCGGTGGGGCGGGCGGAGCGCGGCCGGCGGCGGCGCGGAGCGGAGAGGGGGAGTTGAGCGGCGGGAGGATGCTGAAGAGCTGCGGGAGGAAGCTGCTCCTGTCCCTCGTGGGCTCCATGTTCACCTGCCTGCTGGTGCTCATGGTGGAGCCGCCGGGGAGGCCGGGGCTGGCCCGGGGGGAGGCCGGCGGGGCGCAGCGGGCGCTGCAGAGCCTGGGGGCGGCGGCGGCCGCCCCCCCGGCGGCGCAGGGTCCCCCCGGTCTCCGCAGCTTCGCCGATTACTTCGGGCGGCTGAGCCGAGCCCGGCGGGAGCTGCCCGCCGCCCCCCCGAGCCCCCCGCGGCCGCCGGCCGAGGACATCTCCCCCCGCGATGTCTTCATCGCCGTCAAGACCACCAAGAAGTTCCACAAGGCGCGGCTGGAGCTGCTGCTCGACACCTGGATCTCCCGCAACCGTGACATGGTAAGGGGACGGGGGCTGGGGACGGTCCCCGCCGGGGTGGAGCGACGCGGCCCGGGCTGAGCCCACGAGTGACAGCCGCGGTCACAGCCCTTTGCTGTGCGGGGTCCGAGGGGTGCTGTGGCCCGGCAAACGCCACCTCCTCTTTCTGCTCCCCGCAGATCGCTGAGCCAGGAGGGCTATTGCGAGGCCGTCAGGGCTGTGCTGGAGCCAGCTGTGTTTTGGGGAGGGTGAAATGCGGCGTTGCAGGGTGAGTTTGGGATGAGTGAGCGATGGAGGGAGCCCAACACAAGCTCCTCGCACTCGGCAGCCCCCCAGAACTCTGCTCTGGGGCCTTCCTGCTGAGCAGCTGCCGTTGCAGAGCTTGCCCCGAGTTGCTGTCCGCTGGGGAAACTGAGGCACGGTGTAGGGATGGAGCCCAATCCACTGGTGCCTGCTGTGGTGTCAGGTCCCTGCGGATGCTCTCCTGGGCTGCGGGGCCTGGCTGTGGATGAGGTTTGGCAGGTCCCCAGGAGGTGCCTGCCGTTGGGTTGCCCAAAGGACACTCGGTTTAGCAGCCCAGGGCTGGGAGAGCACTGGGATGTGCTGAGGCTTTTGGTCCCGTTGCCAGGAACTGGGCAGGACTGGAGTGGCTGGGGGCTCTTGCAGGTCTGCTCTGGCTCACCCGCACCGGGGCAGTTGCAGCTAGTCTGATTGCTGACCTTACTGATGTCGTGCCCTGAGCCCTGGCTGTCCCTTACGCTGTCCTTCAAGTTGTGAAGCAAAATTAAAAAGGGGGGGGGGAAATGCCGTTTCCTTAGGAAACGTGCTTTGCCATCTGCTCTTAAGACACTTTTTCTGTCCTTAGACAGCTTCCCAAGTAAGTTATGCCTGGCCCTAACCTTTCCATCCTACTGTCTCCACGTGTTTCCTCCTGGCCTGGATTTGTGTTTCTTGATTGCAAACTGTTTTCTTTGGAAATCTAAAGTGGTTGGGGAGGGAGGGGAGGGGTGTGTGTGGGGGGGAATCGACCTGCCCCTGCCTCTTTCACCCGGGTTTGCTGGACCCCGCGGGAGGGCTTGGCGCCTGCAATTTACCCCAAACATTCGCTTACTCTTTTTTTTTTTTTTTTTTTCCCCACCCCTGTGAATCTTGTCCCTTTCTTTTTGCTGAGATCTCCTGGGCTTGGCAGTGGCTCTGCCGTCTCTCCCTGGTACAGTTATTTAATGGAAACCTCTTTTATGCTCTGCTGTCACTGCGAGGGGGTGGCGAGTGGCGGTGGGGGGAAATGCTCTTTGAGCACCTACAGATGATCCTGGGAATGGCTGCTCTTTTTTTCTTTTTCCCCCTCCCTCTTGTGAGCTCCGGCTTTCTTCTAGGTTTTTTTTTTTGTTGTTGTGCTTCGTTTGTCCGTTTGGATTCCCAGAGACCCGAGGCTCGGCTCTCACGCTGTCCCCCTGGGCAAGCTAACAAAGCCCCTTTTCTCCCGGCGCAGAGAAAAGGCTTCGCAGCCTCTTGTGTGGCACTTTCCATGGGAACGGGGGAGCCGGAGCCGGCCGTGTCCAGGTCAGGTTGCCTAGAGATGAGGGCCATGAAGCCAGGGGGGCCGCAGCCCGGCAAGGTGCCCGCCTGACAAGCCAAGCCGCTGAGTGACGGCTCTTGTACAGCACTTGAGGACAAGGAGCTGCCGAGAGAGCCGGAGGCGGCGCGAACTCCAGCCGAGCAAAGCGAGGGTTGGATGTGGGGGGGTACACACGGACGCAGAGGGGACAAACCCATGCTGCCGGTGGCAATCAGCTCCTGCCTTCCCTCGCTGACCTGGCTGCTGGCTCTGGGAAGCTTTGGGGCACCCTGGGCTCCCCCAAACTTGGCATCAGGCTGGGGTTCTTTTGCCTGCAGAGTGCAGGATGGGTGCCACGGGGCTCCTCTCCGTTGCATCCCTGTCTGGGGAGGGGCTGTGCGGTTCCTGCATCCCCTCCTTGCCCCGTGGTCTCTGTCCCGGGCGGGTGGTGTGGTGACAGCGGGGCGCTGCCTCTGCTCAAACGTCTCTCTTGGTCTGAGTCAGGCCCGGCTCTGCTCATCCTGTCCCTCTCTTGTTTGTGTCTCGCTAACGGCGTCTTGTGCCGCCTCGAGGACGCAGGGAAATTCCTGCCCAAGGGCTGAGAATCCCCCATGCCCGATCCTTCCCTGACCCTCCTCTGGCATCAAACCTCAGCCTCCCTCCTGGCTGTTCATTAGCCAGGCAGCTCCCTGCCCTGGGGAGGAGGGATGCCGGCCCTGGGGAGAAGGGATTAAATCCAGCAGGTAACTCCAGGCCAGACCCTGGCAGATAGGGGGAATAGCTATTGTGTCCTTCCTCAGCCGCTCTTTGTTCTGCCCACAATAGTCCCTGTTTCCTGCCCTCTGTCCCCTCCAAGACCCCAAAATGGGGCACCCCCTTCTCCTTCCTCCTTCTCTCCGCACGGGAGCGGGGGCAGATGCCTGTTGTCTCTGAAATCTGCTCCCCAGCTTGCACAATCCAGGCAGGACAAGCTGCTGTTGGAGGAGAGTTATGGATTTTTTTCCCCTACTTGCTTTGGGGAGAGTTTCCAGCTGTCCCGGTACCCTTAGGATGCTGGAGTGCAGTCTGGGGAAACTTTACACTTGAAAGAAAAGAGATGGGGGGGAGGAGGAAAATGGCCATTAGGCAGAAATCCTGGACAGGAGCGAGTCCAAACCCACTGGTTTCCTGCTGAGTCGGGTGATTTGCTGTGGTAGAGTTGCATAAGTAACGTGTCCCCTGTCCCCGGGGCAGCCCGAAGGCGGCCGGGCGGCTCGGCACACGCCGCGGTGCCTGCGAGGGGCCTGGGCTTGGGCTGCCGTCCCGCCGGCGTGGGATCCGCTGGCTTCCTCCAGCTCGGTGTGATAATTACAGGCTTTGAAAAATTCCTGCTCTCGGGGCACAGGGAATGGGTTTAGCCTTTTGGAGAGCGCGCTCCGCTGATGGCAGCTCCCAGATTTCTCTGGCACCTAGGCCAGGGTCCCCATCCTCGGGGGGTGGGGGGGGGGCTTCGGTGGAGCATGTCCCATTTGCGCTCCCACCGGAGCAGCTGGGACCATGGGGGCTGCTCATCCCAAACCAGCTCCGCGGTGCATCCGGCTCCCCCCAGTCCTGGGCTGTGTGCCAGGGCCTGCTGAGCACTGCTGAACTCAGCTCATGTGTGAGGGTCCCTCCCTGTTGTCTCCCCCCCAGCCCCGGGCAGCCTGTGTGGTTTGGGGGGGGGGGGGGGAGGGGGTGGAGGCCCCTTAATTGCCTGCCCCAAAGGATGATGCCGCTGTCCTTGTCCATAAAAGCTGTGGGGCCAGCGAGCGGCGCGCGTGGAGCGCCAGGCGGGAGGGTGGGGGACCCTCGCCGCACAATGAGCTCATTGTTTGCGAGGAGGTTATTAAAAAATTATAGCATTTAAAATTACAGTGGAAGATTCTTCCTCTTGCCGAAAGGAGACGGGGGGGAGGAAGGGCCCACGGCCTTGCAAGCCCCTTCCCTGCCTCTGCGGGTTCCAGCCCTGGGACCCTGTGCCAGCACGGACCCCCCCTGTCCTGGGGAAGGCCATGGTGGGGACGCTGCCGTGGCAGGGACACCACCATTGCGCTGCTCCCAGCCCGTTGGAGCGAGGTGGGGATTTTCCCTCTGAACCCCCATGGGCTGGAGGGAAAACATCTGCTGTGGGGGACACAAAGCCGGGCAGGGACCTGCTCCAGCAGCATCCTTGCCTCCCCCCGGAGCCCCTTGCCCAGCTGGAGGTTGAGCCCCCCCCCAGCACCTCTCCGTTGCCTCCCTCCCCCTGCACCCAAGCAGGGTGACCGCTTCCCCCTTGTCCTTGTGGTGAAAAGGGCTGCAGCCCCCCCCGGGTGCGGCATGGGTGGGTGCTGGGCTGCTCCAGCACTGGGAAGTGAGACATGGCGCGGGGGCAGGATTTGTGTGCCGCAGGGTCACAGGGGTGTCCGCCCGGCTGAGGTTCCCCTTTTTCGGCGGGTCTGCCGCCGGGGGCGGTGGGGATGGCAGCGGACGTGGGGTCTGCTGAGCGTGTGTCACCCCGGGAAGCTGGTGGGATGCTCGGCCAGGGACAGAGGGGTGGCCCCGGCTAGCGGGACGCCTTGCGCAGCACCCAGCCATGAGCGACCCACGAGCTCGGTCGGTGGAGGGGAAATGAGTCACTGCAAAAGGAGAAATGAAGGGGAGGGTGAAAAAAAAAAAAAAAAAAAAAGAAATGGCCCTCCCCAAGGGTGAGGAGGAGGAAGGGGGCTGCCGGCGGCTGCCTGGCTCCTTGCAGGCAGCTGGGGGGGGCTGACCCCATCCCGGCCATAGGGACCCCGGGTGCCTCTCGGTCCCCGTACACGGAGGCCGCGCATTGTGCCGGGCTGTATGGAGCGGTGGCAGCTATTGTTCGGGAGGGATTTGGCATCCTGTGTTTCTTGAAGCTGCAGTTTTGAGAACAATGAGGTTTCCTGCAGGGGCTGGGGGGGGGGGGGGGCCAGCGGGCCCTTCCTCTCCTGCACCCCGCAGGAAAAGTGACTGCGGGGGTGCCCGAGAGGTCCTGGCACCCCTTGGTGCCACGGCTGGCATGGGGGCCAAGTGGGGGAGAGGTGGAGGGGAGCGGGTGTAAGGGCTGAGGGTGCTTTCTGCCTGGGTGGGGGGCTGGCTCTGCTGCTGTTGGGTCTGGAGGTGGTGGCTCGGTAGGTGACGGCTCGGGGACACTGGCTGCAGTGTCCCATCCCACTTACCCTGCTGCAAACCGGGCACTGCCCTGATGCCCAGTGCTCTGCATCGGGGATGCCCAAGGCTGACCCACGTTTTTTTCCTGGCGTGTGGAAACGATGTTTTCTTGTCCCCCTCCTTTCCTGGTGTGTCCCCTCCCTGCAGCCCCGGTTGAGAGGGCCATGCAGGAAGGGCACAGCTCCTCTCCAAGAAATGCAGACAAACTAATTGCAAAAAAGAGGGCCTCTGATTTTTTTTTTTTTTTTTTTTTTTTAGTTTTAATTGAATTTTGGGGTGAGGCTGGGAGGGAGGTGGGGAACCTGCGAGGCCCCAGTAGCCCCCGCAAGGTGGCTTGCAGGCCTGCGTGCCCCTGTCCTGGTCCCCAAGGTGCCACCTGGTCCACCCGCACCAGGAAAATTACGGGATGTACGTGGGGAGAGGCCAGAGGGAAGATGCCTCGTTAGGAAGAAGCCTTTCGGTGCGGGCGAATAATAAACAATTGTCCCTGTGGTCTATTTATAGCGGCTGAGCCGGAGGATTAGTTGCGGGGTTATTTTTGGAGCGGCTGAAGGCACAGTTGCTGGACGGCGTTTCTGAGCTAATCAAGCAAACATTTTCTGTCTCGCCTGTGCGGAGGCTGCGTGTCCCCCGCCTCCCCCGTCCCCCTCCAGCGGGGATGGGGCTTGGTGTGAGACGTACTGGGGCGCCACATGTCTCGGGGTGGGTGAGAAAGGGCTTGTGATGGGGTCATTCTAGGCATCCTTGGATGATCTCCGCCTGCCCTGCGTCAGCTCATGCCCCCAGCAACCGCCTGACCCCTCCCTGAGCACCTGGAGGTAATGGGGACCAGCGGCGAGGTGCTGGCTGGACCCTGTGTTGGTTGGGGGTGACCATGCGTGGCACTGACCCCGTCCCACCCCAGCAGTGGTTGGGGGTGACCACGTACAGCGCTGACCCCGTCCCACCCCAGCGACGATGCGTCCCAGGGCCGCAACGACCACGGGCATCCTTGGCCCTGCAGCCAATGGGCGAATGTCCCCATCCCCCAGCTGTCCCCTCCTCATCAGCAGGTTCCCCCATCCCCTAACCCTTTGCTCGCAGCCCTCCTGACCCATGGCGGGGGGGGGGGCTGACCCCTGTCCCTCCCCAAAAGCGGGGCTGTGCGTTTGTGAGAACTTGCCTTCCCACCTCCTCCGTCCTTCCCCCCACCACCACTTTTTCTTTTCTCCTTTTCAAGCCTCAAAGGTCACTTGTAGCCCCGTCCCCTCCCATTCAGCCTTCCCGCAGGCCGGGGCTGTCCCCACCAGCCTGGGGACCCGAGCAAACACGGGCCCGGCTTAACCAGCGCAGCTGTATGCTAATGACCGCCGCTGCCCGCTTAACTCTCCCTCCACTGAGTAAAGTCAGCCCCCGCTATTGTACATCGTACCCACCTCCTCAAACAAACCACAAAACCCCAGCGCGTTCCCGGGGTCGGCCGGCTGCGGGGTGGCACCCAATTTCCAGCTCACTTGTAATTCATCATCTCCAACGCTCTCGGGCTCCATCGTTCCCCCTCCGTCGCCTCCTGCCTTTCTCCCCCCCCACCCCCCCCAGCCCTTTTGTCTTTCTTCCTTTGCCCTTTTGTGCACGTCTGGTTTTTAATAGCGCTTGGCAGCTGGTTGTGGTTTCTCTCCTCCAGCTTTGTTTGCTGCCCGCTGATTGATGGCGATGCCTTTCCCACCCCCTGCTCTCTCCTCCTGCTTCTCCCCCTTCCCCAAATCCCAGGCCAACAGCGGCCCCCCAACCCCACCCCAATCCTCCTTCCCAGGCAGCATATGCCAGGAATTAGCTGTGTAAATAGAGGAGTGCGGCCGGGCGGGCAGCACGGGTGCCCAGGGAGGAGGTAGGGTGCTGCCTGGCACCGCGGGGACGGCGCTGGGGCGGGCAGCGAGGGACCGTCCCCTCCTTGGGGCTGGCAAGAGTCACCCACCAGCAGCGGCTCAGCCACCCTGGGGGGGTGACGGGGAGCGGAGAGGAGCCATGGGGGTGTTGTGCAAGTGGCCGGGGACGGCCACGTGTTGTTGACACAGGTGGGGACACGGTTGGCAGCCGGCGCCGCGGGCAAACACACCTGCCTGGGCAGGGAGAGCCGCTGGGCGGCTGCTTTGGCGTCCCCGGCCACACGTGCCGCCCGCGCCGGATAAAGTCTGAAGTCCCCACTCAGATCCAGCCGCACTCTGCACCAGCTCCCCGTCACCCGCTCCTCTCCACGCACCCGCCTCGTGCTGGGGACGGCCCCCGTGTCACCCAAAGTCCCCCTGCCTGCTGCTGCCCCATGGAAAAGGCCGGAGGATGGGGATGCTCAGTGCGGGCGCTGGGAGGGGGCTGGGGTTTGCACCCCGGCGAGGCACGGCATTGCGTGTCATGTCCTGCCAGAACGTCTTGGCTCCCTTCTTGGTCTGAGGCTGAGCGTGTCCTGGGTTTACCTGGCTCTCCGGTGCTGCCTTGGGTTTTGGTGAGGAGGAAGGGGTCACCACTGGCGCCCCAGTGGGACCAGTCCCCAGTGCCACCCGGCTGTGCCAGGTGGTGTCTAGAGCTACGTGGCCTCGACTTCTCAGTCCTCAAAGGTGCCTCATCTTCTCTTTCAGACCTTCATCTTTACGGATGGCGAGGATGAGGAGCTGAAGAAGCAAGCACGTGAGTCCGTGGCCCTTGTCCCTTTGCATGCATCTCCTGGAGAGGTTCTCTGAGGAGCCCCCGCCTGGGGAGCGCGGCTGGCGTGGAGCCTGCCCCGGGAACTCCGAAAAAATGGCCAAAATGCCACCAGTTAGCCCTCAGGAGCTCTCACCGTAGGGACCTGGGCTGAGAACAAGGGCAACTTGTTTCACTGATGGTGCCTAAAGCACCCTCTGCCTGGAAGCCTCACATGGGGATGGGTTTCCTTCCCAGTCGGCCCAGTGCTGGGGAGCACGCTAACTGGTTGGGGGTGCCTTTGCTCCAGTGTGTCCCTGGGGCGAGCTGGGATTGATAGGCAACATGGGCAGGGTTTCATGGGAGCATTTCCCTGGCAGCCGCTCCCTCGGGCCAGGGTCAGCTCCATCTATTCTCCCCATGCAAATGACTTCTTTTCAGGCCGGGAAGGGATTGCCTTTGAGCTGGGCAAGCAAATAACAGGTGGCTGCTGTGGGAAAAGGCAGTGGGAATAGGGCAGGATTTCGGCTATTGTGTCGTGGGTGGAGAAGCCAGCTCACGGACACCCCTGGGGTGGCTGGTGCACGGCCCCAGGATGGGCAAGGTGGCGTAGGGTGGCATCATGCACATGGGATACGGCTCAACTCTGATGCACCTGCTGCATCCACATCCCTTGCTCATCCCTTCCCTTGTCTCATGTGGATCTAAAAGCCATTACCCCCCCCAAAAAATCATTCTTTGCCCAAAGTGATGTGGCAGGGAAGCCATCGAGCATCCTTGGGGTTTCCATCCCACCTGCTGCCCCTGGAATGTGCATGGTGAAGCATCGCTGCTCGAGCAGGCGGGGAGGCGTGGGATACCCCGGCACCGGGCGTTGACCCCTGTCTCTTCCCGCAGGAAACGTCATCAACACCAACTGCTCGGCCGCCCACAGCCGGCAGGCCCTCTCCTGCAAGATGGCCGTGGAGTATGACAAGTTCATCGAGTCTGGCAGAAAGTAAGCAGTGCCCGGCGCTGCCGCGGGGGACGGCGGGGCTGGGCGGGGGGTGTGGTGGGATGGTCCAGGCAGAGGCTGTTTGTGTTGTTTGGGGCCGTATCTCATCATGGGGTCTGGGGAATTGCCCCGGCCCGGCGTGACACTGCTGCCACCGCAGGTGGTTCTGCCATGTGGACGATGACAACTACGTGAACGTGCGGACGCTGGTGAAGCTGCTCTCCAGCTACCCCCACACGCAGGACATCTACATTGGGAAGCCCAGCCTGGACCGGCCCATCCAGGCGACGGAGAGGATCAGCGAGAACAAGATGGTGAGGGGGCGAGGGGGAGAGGTTGGGGCTGGGGTTCGCCCCCCGCTCGGCAGCAGGAGGTCTCACTGCCGTTGCTTCCCCTCTCTCGCAGCACCCTGTGCATTTCTGGTTTGCCACGGGAGGAGCAGGGTTTTGTATCAGCCGGGGGCTGGCGCTGAAGATGAGCCCGTGGGCCAGGTAAGAGCCTTGGCTTTGCTCACCCCGGGGGACTCACTGTGGTCCCAGCGGGGCACAGAGCGGTGACATCTTTGGGGATGGATGTTGGACCATGTTCTACCACCCTGCCTTGCTGGGAGTGTCTGTAGGGGGCTTGCAAAGAAGCTGGGAAGAACCTCGGTTCCCCCAAGTCTAATTGACTTTTAATTAGAGCTAGAGCTGGGCACCCCCTGGCCAAGCCCAGACCCCGTGGGGTGGCCACATATCCCTGGGCTTTGCTCCTCTGCAGCTCCTCTCTCTCTCCCCGCAGCGGGGGCCACTTCATGAGCACGGCGGAGAAGATCCGCCTGCCCGACGACTGCACCATTGGCTACATCATTGAGTCCGTGCTGGGGGTGAAGCTCATCCGCAGCAACCTCTTCCACTCACACCTGGAGAACCTCCACCAGGTGCCCAAGACGGAGATCCACAAACAGGTATCCCTGTCCTGATGCCCTGGGGTGGATGGAGGGCTTGGGTTGGATGGTACCATCATCTGCTTTCATGTTGGCACCTAAAAATTGGGCATCGCAACTAAGATGTTGATTTATGTGCTTCCAAAACATCAGCGGAGGGGGGAAAGCCCCATCAGCCCATCCCCGTGGGGCAATGCAGAGCGTAACTGGAGGCTGTGGGAAAAGGGGTGAATTTTGCAGCCCCCCCCATGCCCCTGCTCAATCCTCGTGATCGTGTCGGCTGCTTGACCCCACTGTGTTTCCTCCCCACCAGGTGACACTAAGCTACGGCATGTTCGAAAACAAGCGCAACTCCATCCACATGAAGGGAGCCTTCTCCGTCGAGGAGGACCCATCCAGGTGAGATGGGGGGACCCTGTCCCCCCCTCCAAGCCGGGGTGTCGCAGGGCCACCACCGTCCCGTGCTCAGCATCGCTCCTCTCCTCCGCAGGTTCCGCTCCGTGCACTGCCTGCTGTACCCCGACACGCCGTGGTGCCCCGCCAACGTGGTTTACTAGGAGACGCGTGTCCCCTCCAACCTCGTCCCGAATTTCCCCGGTATCCGACGGGCGTGCGGGACCTGCGTGCGGGTGTTGTCGGTCCGGCCTCGCCGTGAGGCGGACGGTCGGAGACGTCGTTGCTGTGGTATTGCACAGTGTGTGTGTACTGAAGGCTGCTGTGCGGCCCCTTGTCCCCTGCCCTGCCTGCCCCGCTGCCCGTGCCCGCTGCCCGCTCCGTCCGGGACGGCGGGGAGGGGACGGGTCCTGAGCACTTAACCGCTGGGCACCCCACGGCGCCGGCGAGCCCCACGCCATGTGTGGGGAGCGACCGTGGGCGCTGCGTGGCTCTGCCTCCCCCAGGCTTGCTTCTCCTTTTTTTGTTTTGTTTTGGTTGTTTTGTGTTTTTTATTTTTTTTTTTTTTTTCCTTTTAAATGTTAAGTTTTTTTTGCTGTGTGCCTCCGTCACCCCCCTCACCCGCCCCGTCCTCTCTCCCAGCCCCAAAATCTCAGCAGCGAAGCTCCAGCTCCCGATGGGGATGATGAAGGGTCAGCGGGGCGTCCCGCTGCCCGGCTCGGTGGGCAGGGGGGGCCTCCCCGCCACGGCTGACGCTGCTCCAGGGCGCTGCGAAGCTGCCGGGTGCTGGGGGGCTGCACTGGAGGGGGATGGGGGGGTGGGCTGCGAGCCGGTGTTGGCGTGAGTGCCATTTCCCGGAGCTCCCCTCCTCTGGCTAAACTGTTGCTGGCGGCATCGATCTATGCACTATTTATAGAGACTAATGTAAAGATTTTCTATAAATACAGGTTGGGGGGGGGTGGGAGGAGGATTTTCCCAGAGCCGCCGGCACAGTGTGGGTGCTGTGTTTGTAGTCTCCCTCCAGTGCTGCCCCCCCGCCTGCTCGCCGGCCCGCGCCTTTGCGAAGGAGCACTTTGGGGGCTGCGTGGGTGTCCGTGTCCCCCCCCCGCCGTGGGGCCGGAGCATCTTCCATCCATCCCTGGCTCGGCGGCGGGGGATGCTGCAGTGGCCAGAGCACCCAAGAGGTGCCCGGACGGATGGACACCCACCGTGGGCAGGCGGCGTTTCCCAGCCTGGCCCTTGCTCCCCGCCGATGTAGCCGGGGAGGGAGAAGGATTCAACATCCCCCCACCTGCCACCCTGCCTGCCCCCCCCAGCCCTGTGCCCCTGGGATAAGCAGGCTGAGCCGGAGCTGAACGTTTCCAACCCGAAGCTGAGTGAAAATAGCCCATAATGGGTGCGTTGTAAATATGTTATTGCGCCAGTATTTTTTTTACTGTGCCTCTTTTTTTAAAAAAAAAAAAAACAAAAAAAACAAAAAAAAAACCAACAAAAAAAAACCCAAACAAAAACCGTTGAGAATTATGTAGATTTTAAAATGCTTTTTATACGTTTTCTGTGGATCGGAAAAAAAAAACCCAACCCCAACCTTCTGATAATCTGTTTAAGAAAAAAAAAAAAAATTTGCGATGTCTTGTAACTATCACTTACCTTAATTTATGTGTTCCAGTATCTGGAACGTCACTCTGTGCTTTTTATAACTAGGATGCGTTTAAAGCAATAGATGTGGGATGGGGAACGAGCATGGACAGCGTGTTCTCAGGGACTTGAACCCGATCGCTGCCACGGGGTCCCCGTGGGAGCCGTCACCAATAAAGCAGCTTTTTTGCTGACCACAGTCACCTGGTCCCGGGCTCCGGCGTCTCTTTATGGATGGGCTGCGCTGAACACCCCCGTCTTCCCCCCCCACACACACCCCCGCGGATGTTATCGCCTCTAGTGAAGCTCTCAGGGATGCAGCGAGGAGGGGTCGCGCCTGCATCCCTCTCTGTTCCCACGGGTACCGCTGGCCGTTTGCATCCCCGGGTGCGAGGGTCCTCTCCTCCTCCCTCCCCTCCCCAAAAGGCCGGGGCCGGGCTCGACACCTCGGGGCTGGTTTTTCCCAGGCTCGGGAGGGGGGTGGGAGCCGGTTGTTAGCAGGGTGCTGTTAACAGCCAGCAGGCAGGCGTGTGCGTGGGAAGGTTGGGGGCTGCGGGGGGGGCCGAGCCCCGTCCCTCCTCCCAGCCCTTGCTTCGCCCTCTCCGACACCGACTCAGCCGACACCGAGCACCCACCTGCCAGTAACAAGCCCCACTTTTCACGGGATGTGGCAATAGCGGAAAATCTTGCCCCCCCCATACTAAAACCAGCCCTGTGTGTGCCCCATCGGTACCGGTTTTCGCCTGCGCCATTCTCTCCTCCCCCCCGCCTTCCTCTGTACCCAGCATCTGTTTTTTTTTCTTTTTTCTTTTTTTTTTTTTTTTTTTTTTCAATTTCTTTTCGAGGCACACTTTCTTACTTCACAGTTTCACTTGAATCTCTGGGTTATCGGGGGTTGGCCTTGCTAAAAATACGGCCCAGCAGGAAGTCGGCGTGTGCTAAAGCAGCAACCCCTCCTCCCCGCACCCCCGCTCGCTTCAGACAGCCCCAAAAGTCAGAAAAAAAAAAAAAAAAAAAAAAAATCCCCCAAATTCTGCAGCTCTTGCAGTCCTGTGGGCAGAGGTGTGTGTGTGTGTGTGTGGGCAGGGGGGCTGCAGATCCTGCCCTGGGGAACTGAGCATCACCCTCACCCAGATCCCCCCCCCTCCCGAAAAGTCATAGGTACCCAAAAAGCTCTCCGGAGAAAGGAGGGTGGACAGCAAACCCTGCAAAGCCGCCTTCACGCAGCGCGCGGGGCTCAGGGCTGGGGCGCTGGTGGGTGCAGGGTTTGGTGCCTCTCGGTTTGTGTCTCTCCGCACCCCCCCCGCCCTGTCCCCGGCACGGGGTCAGCGAAGGGGACCTGCGTCAGGCGCAGGAAGCCGTGCCACCCGCCGCTCGCCCGCGTATTTTCCTATTGCTCACCGGGCCGCGGTTTCGGCAGCGCGGGCGCTTCCCGGCAGCGATGCCGTCACCCCTTCTGCAGGCTGGCCCTGCCGCCGCTCCCCCGCCAGGGACGGGGACATCCAACCAGGATGGGGACATTCAGCCAGGACGGGGCAGCACCCATTTCACCCAGGCACGGCTGGGTGCAGGGGGCCTGTTTGCTGCAAAACAGCCCAAATCTTGTGCTAAGCACCCACTGGGGGGGCCGGGGGCTGTGGCGTGGGGCTGGGATGCTGTTGCAAGGAGCAGGAGCCCCTTGGCAGGGGTAAAGGGTTGGCAGCGGGTGGGGGGGTGGTGGTGGTGGTGGGGGGGAATGCTGGGCGCGGTGCAACACCCGGAGGGGGCTTAAAAAATAATAAGATAAAAATAAAAAAAAAAATAATAAAAGATTAAAATAAAATAAAGTATAAAAGATAGAATAAAAAATAAAATAAAATATAACATAATAAAATAAAATAAAATAAAATAAAATAAAATAAAATAAAATAAAATAAATAATTAAAAAAATAAAATAAAATAAAATACACCCCACTGAGCCTTCAGGAGCGGGGGCAGGCAGCACACCATCCCTCCGGTTTGTCCCACACCAGACTCCCAGCCTCTCCCTCCTCCCTCCCTCCTCGTGGGCTGAAAAGTAAATAAATACAGGCATTAATAAACAAGAGGAAAACAAAAGCCAAGCCTGCTGCTCTCGCATACTTGGCGGGCTCGTCAGGCCAGCCTGCTTTCATCTGCGCCCCGGCGCTGCCGTGGGACGTCCTGTTTACTCTCGGCTGCTCGTGGCGGCTGATAAGGCGGCTGTACCTTTTGGAGAGCGATGGTCTGGGGACAAGCCCGGCTTGGTGGGGACACTGCCATCACATAGGGACCACCGTCCTGCCCAAGGGATGCTCCGGCACAGCACCTGGACAAAGGCTTTCCTGCTGCCCGGGTGGTTGCAGCATCACGGGTCGAGAGTAACACACTGCTTTAGTCCTTTTGCTGCTCCTCCACCTCCTTTATTTATTTATATATATATATATATTTTTTTTTTTTTTTGCTTCATTTTACATTTGGGTTACTCGGAATTCTGGACTCTGCGTGACTCCCTGTGGTCCCAGCCTGGCTGTGGCTGCTCACCAGGGCGCTGGGTGTGCGGCGACGGGACCAACACCCGTCCTGGCACCGACGGGACGGACACCTGGCACCGACGGTGCCGATAAACAGTTGAGACTCGGGGTGGGACAGGACTGGTGGTGGCGGGGTGTGTGTGTGTGTGTGTGTGTGTGTGTCAGGAGACAACAAAACTTGTGTGAATCGGCTCCAAGCGCCACTTCCAGCCGCTCTGGCCCAGCAAACTGGAATATTTGTGGGAAACGAACATAAAAGTGGACAAATTGCAGGGCCGGAGCGATGCATGCAGCACACCAGCTGCGGATTTGGGAGCCGCCTGGTCCAGGGCTGGGAGAGGAGAGCGCTGGGTCCCCGTGGGGGGGGGGATGAGCTGTCCCCCTACCTCTGTGCAGCCAGAGGTGACTAAATCCCCCATCAGCATCCTCTGCCTTGGAGCGAGGGGCTGCCAAGCCCTGCAGCAGGTAGCAATGTCTTCAGCACGGCCGAGACGCAGCGCTGGGGGGTGCAGGGCAACTCCCCCCCCCCAGCAAAAGCAGCTCCCAGCCATCACCCACATCCCCTTTATTTTTTTCACCTTTCTACTATTTCCCACCCCTGCATCACTTGCAGGTGGTTAAAAGAAATACAACCCCCGCCCCCAACCCTCCAAAGTTTTATTTTTCTCTTCCTGACTTTTAAGACCAGCCTTGAATCGATCAAAACCAACCCCCCCCCACAGCCCCGGCCCTGGGGCTCCCACACCCGCCTCGGCTGCCCAGCTCTGCTCCCGTAGCCATTTGGCAAGCCAAGAGCGGAGGAGGAGATGAATTGAGCATCTTAAAAGCAGCTGGAAACGCTTCCCATGGCGCTGCCGGACGAGACCCACGGCGCTGCCGCACCGCTGTATGGCCCCGCTCCCAATCCTTCCCTCCTCCTCCTCGGCGGATGTGTCCTCCTCCATCCCCCCAAACCAGGGTGGCTTCACCGGGGTGGGGGGGGACAGTGTCGGTTTGTTCCTGCCCCCACTGAGGGGACAGCAGTGACACCACCCAGCAAAGCAGCGGCCAGCGCTGGGGGATGCTCCAGCCGTGTCCACATCAGCCTGGGGAGCCCCCCCTTTATTTAGAGGGGGGGACGACAGGACGGGCTGTTGAGTTCGAAGCCCCTCGGGGAGCGGGGGGGCCTGCTGGCTCCCTGCCCAAGCAGCCCACGGGCCCCAGAGCAGCCGCGTTTTGAGCGGGATCACGAGTGACCGGGTGATTTATGGGGTGCAAGCGCCAGGTCCCGCGGTGTTGCGCTGGTGGGAAGAGGAAGCGGGCGGGAGAACGACCAGCATCTGCGACACCTCACAGTGAGAAGGGAGCTCTGCTGCCTCCCACTCCCCTCCACGCACCGGGCTGGGATTAAAAATAAATGCCTGAGGAGGGATTTTTTGCTGAGGTCATGGTGAGAAATGCCGCCTGCGCCGGGCAAAGACCTTCCTGCCTGCAGAGCCGCGGCAAAGCGCCCTGCGTGCGGCAACGGAGACATCACCCACAGAAGGAAAAGTCCTTCTGCTCCTGCCGCCATCCGTCCTTACTCCACGAGGGCACAGCAGTGCGACCGGCTGCTCCATCACGGTGGCTGGACCCATGGCCCGAGATGGCCACAGCCAGGCCACCCTCCCTCCTTCCCTGGCCGCCAGAGCCGGTGAAGGCGGCTGGCAAACGTGTGGGGTGGTCACGTCCCCCTGTACCGCGGCGCTGTGACCCCTGGAGTGGCTCCAGGCCGGGCTGCAATGGCGGGGTGCAGAGGAGCCCTGCCGAGCCCCGGGGTGCAGCGGGGCTGGACGGGCCCTGGGCCAGCAGCAGCATCTCTCCCCTCGCCCTTCCCGTGGCTGCCTCCTCTTGCAAACCCTTCCAGCCACCAAGAGCAGGACTTCAGCATCCCCATGTGGTCAGACAGATCGGAGTCTCCCTGTTTAGGCTTTTCTTTCAAGCCAAGGGGCCAGCGGGCGCTCGGCTGTCTGTCCTGGCCTCCCTCACCCTGAGAGGGGTGGCCATGACCCTGAAAGCAGACCTGCCGGGGCAGAGTGGGATGGGGTCATTCCTCGGGGACAAGGGTGCTTTAGAAGGGGTCAGAGGAGATGAGATGGGATTTCCTCTGCCCGCTGCTTTCCCTGGACACGTGGGAAGGCAGAGCCCCAACGAGACCCTGCCAAAGGAGAGCTGTGACTCCAGATCTCAGGTGCATCCGATGGAATGATGCTGGGCAGACCCAGGCTTCAGCATCACCAGCAGCCGCTGCACGCACAGTGCCACGTTCCGCAGAAAGCATCGCCCCGCCAAGTAGCACCTGCCGTTTCCCACCCCGAGAGGTGCCAGGAGGTGGGGACATGTAGCCCGTACCTGCGTCCCAGCGAGCACGCCGCAACCACCGGCTTTGCCTGCCGGTTTTCCAGCCGCCAACCCACCGGCAGCTCCGGGAGGCAGCGCTCCTGTTAGCACAGCTCAGCACACCACAGAGCAAAGAAGTTTGAAAGCATCTCCCCAGGGCACACCTCCCTGCTTTATCTCCCAGGACAGAGATCTAACGGACCACTACTGAAGGCTGATGAGAAGGCAAGGTTTATTCAAACACATCCTTCACCCTCCCCTCTGGTTTCTGCCGGCTCCTGGTTGCTCCGGGGAGAGCCATACCCTGCTCCGGCCGGGACAGGCAGCGGAGCAGCAGGGCGAGCGAAGCCTGCGGCTGCTGGAAAGCACTGGGAAAGGTCACCGCAGGTGGCTTTTGCACATTCCCAGCCCTGGTGGGAGTCTGTAAACCTTGTAAAATATTTACGTGCTGACTCCGATGGGGGCTTGATTTTCCTTTGCGCCGTCCGATTCCCTTCACTGCTCCCCAAGCCCTTGGCACCGGAGAGCAGGTTTAATCAGCTCACGTCCGGGATGAAGACGGAAAACGTGGGTTCCTCTTTTAGGGGTGGGAAAGAAAAGAAGGGAGGCAAATCTGTCAGTTGTTAGTGAAGGGAGGAAAACTGGCGTCTGTCGAGATTCACAGCAGTGAGGGTGAAAGGCAGGAAAGAGCCCTCTGTGGTTCTGCACTGCACCGACGGGCAGGACTCGAGGGCAAGGGTGTGGGTTTCAGTCACATAAATACACACAGCACACGAAAAACCCCACAGCATTCACCGACAGAGCTACAGCCTCGCTGAGAGCAGTGCGGCCTCCCAGGGAAGCGGCACGTACCCGGGCACACACACTCTCCCAGGGGAGCGGGGCCGGGGCAGCGGCACCGAGGAGGAGGGTGGCCGGGAGCCCCGCTCAGGTGGCAGGGCTGCAGGACACTGTCCCCTCCCAGGGGCCTTCAAACTGGCTCTGCCACTTAGCGGTGACATCCAGGACCGTCAGCTGGTCTTTACAGCATCACTGCGTAGTTTGGGAGCTTTCTGCCTTGACCCATGGCTGGATTAAGAGCACTCAGCACAGTCGGAGGTACCTGCTGTCACCAAACGCCGTGAGGGGGCTTTTCCATGTCCCCTCCCACCCCACGGTGGCTTCCTCTCCCCCAGAAGCCCTGCACTCCTGCGTGAGGAGCTGCTCTGCTCCCCTGTCCCTCGTCCTAGGGGTCGAGTTCAGGTGCGGGGGTGTCCGGCAGCACGAGGTGCTGTTTGGCTTTACCGCGGTTCGGGGGGCACTTTCCCAAAGACCCGCAGCCAGTCAGCGAGGGGCCGAGGTTGGGGGCAAGAGCAGCACAGGACGGGGGCAGGAGACCAGTCCCTCCCTTCGACTGGCAGGATCAGGCAGAAAACAGATCGAGAGAGTTACAGGAAGGCGGAGGTTTCGGCTCACCGCTTGCCAGCGAGGCGGCAGAGTGGGCCCGCCATCAGAGAACAGAACAAAGGAAGAACTAAAAAGAAACCCGCGGTAGCCCAGGGCAGAGCCGAGCCCACGCCGAGCTGCAGCGCCGGCTCCTCCGGCGCCCGTGTGCCGCTACCGGAGGCGCAGACATGCATTTCACCGAAGAGGGATGCCTTCGCGGTAGCTGATATGGGGGGTGTACCCCCCCTGCCCCCATACCGTTTTTCCACACTTTTTGTTCTTTTGCTGGTGAAAATGAACTGCTCGCGTCCGCTGCTGCTCGGGGTGTGGGGGGGTATCCCATGCCACGCAACGTGCACAGGGTGAACATCTCCATGGGCTGATGGACACGTCCCCCAAGCGCTCCAGAATCTTCTGCAGCGGTGCCTGTGGCCCCAGAGGTCCCTGGTACGGGGACGGCCCCACAGCCCGGCTCTGTGCCCCCATCCAGGCTCCAAAACCTCACCTGGGGGGGAGGGGGAAAAGCCACCTTCTTTCTAAAGCAGGATTAGAGCAGCTTCCCATGGAGGAAACATCCACGTTAATCATTTTTCTTCAGAGGTTCTTTTGGGGCTGCCCAATTTTAACAGTCCAGTCTTCAAATGGGATTAGAAATCCCGAAGTCTGGGATTTCTAACAGCAACCAGGGCAGGCCTCGAGACCTGCGAGCAAAGGAAAACGCAGCTCCGCCAACACCTGGGAGCACGGTTCGTCTCACCCCCAGCACTGACACCAAGAATTTGATTTCTGAAGTACAGGGCACTCGGGTTCCCGCTCCTCTTATCCTCCACCATTAGACTTTATGGCTCTATCACCCAGCCTCACCTCATGGATCTACCACAATGTAGGAAAGAGAACAAAAATTCAAGCAGATTTATGAAAAGGGAAACCAAAGGAAAAAAAAAAAAAAAGAAAAGAAGACTCAATAAATAGGAACAGTGGTTTTAAGTAGTTTATTTTTAAAACATGAAACCCAAGCTGAATAGAAACCACAGAAATTACATTTAGGTTTTTTGTTTAGTATTTGCAAACCAAAAAGTTACAGTAAAAAATAGCTACATTACAATCAATAGAACTACAGAATTAAAAGTAAAGATACAAAAATGGGCTCAATCCTCTTTAACCCTCACAATTTAAAAACATTTTGGGTAAGTGCAGGAACACTTGAAAGAAACTAGCAGGTCCAAAGTTTTAAAAAAAATTATATATATTTATATATTATATATGTATATAAAGTGGTATGATATACAACCATTATGGTTAAGAAGAAAAAACAGAAAAGTTACAAAAAGGCCAGGTACATGTTCACCATTAGGTTTCTGTGCACAGTGTCCAAGAAAATAAACTTCCCTCTGAATGATGTGAATAAAACTCATGGGGCCTCCCGTTATCAAGGGACCTGAGGCACACGACGTGAGGGCTGGGCACCTGGACCCAATGCAGAGGACAATGAAAGAAACGAAGCTTTTCTGGGACTTCAGCGGCCTCCTGGGTGGAAGCCGCTGGAGAAGTCTTGGGGTGAGATTAGAGGAGGAACAGGAAGGAAGGAGTTGGGAATTGCATAGTGAGGAGCGATGTGGTATCAAATATGCAGAGCACCTAAGAGCTTCATGCTACAGTTATCCTCTTTAGGAAAGGAATATTTTGAACTTTCTGGTTGTACATCAATTTATGTTCCACTTTGTTCATGCATGCAGGCACAGGGGCTGGGCAAGCACCCGGGAGCTCACCAGTTACCACCAGTAACCCGTCCCTTCTCTCTCCCAGCTGGGCAACACACTCACCATCAGGGCTGGGCAGGAGATCCTGCTCTCCTCCCCCACCAAAAGCACAGATTACTTGCTACCAAAAACATCCCACGCTTCTGCCGGGCCTCCTGGAATGACTAGGGAAGCCATCCATAGCATGCACACGAACAACTTCTAGAAAAGGGGAGTAGGCTGTGATGAAAGAAGCCACCTGGTTACAGGTACAGATTAAGTCTTGTCGGGTCTCTTCTCTCAAGGCATCAGATCTACTCCTTGGTATCTGCCCGGAGGGCTCTTCCCCTCCCACGCAGAGATGCTCCCTTAGTTACACCAGCAGCCTTGGCGAGTTGGGGGAAGACCCCGGCTTCTCCTTGGTCCCCAGGCAGGAAGTACTTCAAAGACACCTCCCCTCCCTAGCTAAAGGAAAACCCACCCACCCCATCTACTCCCCAGTTGGGTGGGGGGGGCTAGAATCAACAAGCCAAGACACTTCTCTCCTCTTCAAAGGGCTCAGCATGGTATTGCAGTTGCTGCTAGGAGGAGGGGAAGGCGGGACCAGAAGTGAAGCATGGGTTTATCCACACAGGGGCCTGTACCTTGCTCTTACGGGTATCGCCCGGCTCCTGTCCGCTGTCACCCTGCAGCACCCACAGCTCTCGTGAGCGATGGCTGAGCAGCCCCCCGAGACACGGTTTACTCTCGGAAAGGCCAGACTTTGCATGTATGTTCAGGGAACTGCTATGGAAATCCTGGCTTAGGATCACTTAAAACCCCATGCACTGTGTCCCCCTCAAAGCACTCAAATCCTTGCATCTTGGCTGAGATGACTGTACACGGAAAAATTAACACCTATCAAATGGAGAAAACTGAAAAAGGACAGGAGGGGAAGGGAGCACTCCATCCTTCACATTTGGATACATGGATGCACGCTAAAAATCTTAGCTTGAACCCTTTTATCAGCACATAAAATGAACTCAGTTTAATAATACATACAGGATACAAACACTACAGTTATATTCCCAAGACAGCACAAGAAATTCACAGCCAAGTCTCGATTCGATTTCCTTTACAATTACAATGCAGTCTTGAACACTGGACACGAGAGTCCAACATGCTATTTACATTTCACATTGTGGAGATGTTTGTGTGCTTGGAAGAGTTCTCAGTTCCAAAAGAAAGTGTCACTCACACATGATGATGCAGTGGAAATAAACCAAGCCAACCAGACAAGCCCATGACCACATTTGTGCTTCTGAAAAGGTAACATGAAGTGTCTTCACCAATGCAGTCGCCTTCAACCGGACAAGCTGCCTTCCATTTCGCAGTCAGCAAGGCGTCCAGAGGCCAATCTCATCTCCCCTGAATTCTGGACCCTTTTGCTAGCAACCAGTAACACGAGTAATGTTCCGATAAGGTCAGCTGGGACACACCAAGTGATATGGCCTTGGCATTTTGTCACATTAAAAACAGAGAGACACAATGGAAGAGAGAGAGAAGTCTCTACAGCTTTACCTCCTACAGCTTGAAGAGTTTGGACTCCCTCAACCATGAATGCCATCTAGAACAGATGAGTCTTCGCCAGATAGCACCTGCTGTTCACCCGAGAGGGAGGCACCGAATCTGGGAGATCTTGGCTTTGGAAAGTCCCCTCCTCAGACAAAATGTGACCATATGGATGGGGCTGATTACGCCGCAGCCATAAGAGTAGGCAAAGGCCATCTGTTCTTCAGCAGATCTGTTCAGACCAGCCTGCAGAAATGCCACACTGTTGCTCAAGGTTCCAGTAAAAAGAAAAAAAAAAGAAAAAAAAAAAAGAAAAAAAAAAGTAGCAATAATAACAATAAACCAAAAGAAACCCATTTGTCTGTGTTTCCTATCCAGCGCTCTGCACAGCATGCAGCGGGGCAGCAGAGTTCCAGGATGCTTTACAAAAGTGCAATATCCATGTCAAGTAAAGGAAGTGCTGGCTGGACAAAGGTACACAGCTCACACCGCAGTCACGTTATGCTGGCCTCCGGAGAGCAAAATGTTATCTCCGTAACATTCTTTCCAGTTATATTTTGAAGTCACAGAGCACATATCTCCACATCTGTGCCTTGCTGCAAGCCCCAAACGTTGTCAGCAGTTGTCCCGGGTGTTTTGAGTGGCTACGCCGAACCTTGGAAGGAAGCAGGTCAAGGTGGCTGCTCCATTAGATGCTGCAAACAAAAAGGCATAGGCTCGCTCCCCCGTTACCCCTGCTGGCACAGACGATACCACTGTGACAATTTAGATCCAACCCAAAGTGCAGCCACACGCATGTTCAGGATGCATTCTGTATATCAGAAAAATCAATATACAGAAGCACTTGTTTTCACGGGTTCCCCACACCCTCCAGCCTCCAAAACACTTGCCTTCAATGAGTAGGACCGGGCCACAGGTTTTAGGGCAGCTTCCCTAAAACTGATAGCATAAGTAACAATCCGAGCACGTCCTTGCAAAGAGAGATGATGGCAGAACAACTCAGTCTTGATAAGGATGATATGGCTCTTGCATCTTTCTTCCAAGCAAGGGGGAGGTTCAGTTCCCCCCAGACAGCAGTGTGCTTTGGGCCCTGCAAGCTAACCATGCCACGTGCTTGCACACCCCCGTCTCCTGGTAGGCTTTAAGACAGGGTGGAAAACCTGGTGCTCGTGAGCCACAGTGTCCCTCCATATCACCTGTGACTACATTTCCCTGCCCTTGTTATTGATAACACAGAGGTATGTTTCAGTGTGAAGCCCATCAAACGTGTCTGAAAGGGCGTACTCAGTCCTGAGCAAGAAAATCCTGCTTCCAGAGATTTATAGTGAAGTGTGAAGTTTCCTCCAAAACCTTCTCTTCCTGTCTGCATGGCGGTGCCTCCTCCCTGTCACCCTCACTCCTTTGAATGGTAATAGCTGGCCTACAGCTTTTCCAGTCTAGTAGTGGTTTCTATCTTAAGAGGAGTCTCAAAGCTTGCTCTTCGACAAGAGCTGGTACCATTTTACAGCAGATATCATCATCCTAGTTAGCCACCTGCTCGGAGCAGTTCCTACCTCACTGCAAGAAGGCAACTGACTTGAGTAAAGGCAGATTGGTAGATTCTGTGCCCCGTTCAGCAAACGTGGGGTAAACAGACATCGAGTCTGAACATCGCCGAGGCGAAGACTAACTGCCTCTGCCAATGGCTCAACTCCAGTTCGAGAGACGTTTCCCCACTTTATTTACTCTGCCAGTTATTTAATATAATGCTCAGCAACTACACTAAGATGCCCCTGCTCAGAGGTAAAAAGACAAAAAGGAACATCGAAGCTACCCTACTGAAAGGGCAGTATTCGACAGTACCTCCGAAGAGGCGGTCTCCTCTTCCAGTAGGAAGCTGTCAGCGCCCTTTGGAGCACTGCTCTTCAGTGGAAGGTACAGCACCAATGGAGGATGTTGCCCTCTGCAGGCACCCAGCTGCCCCTTTGCAAGCCTTGTTCTGCCTCATGGCGAGAAAAATGCCTTACACGTGCCTTAATACGGTCAGATAGTGGTTAGCAACATGTCTTGAAAAACAAAACGAAATAAAATAGAATAAAATAAAAACCTGTTCTGACAGTCACAATGTTCTTCAGATGTCATTTGGGTTTCTGATTCTGGAACACGGAAGAAGATATACTGACAATCTTGTGAGTTTGTTAGGACTGAGGCTCTAAAAACCTCCTTCAGTGCCAGCTCAGCAACCCTGTGCTGTAAATTATGACTTTAAAAAAGAAAAAAAAGAAAAGAAAAAGTCCAGCAGAGTTCACAGGTCACTCCTGCAGGGAGAACTTGCATTTGCTCTAAATCCACTGGTGCTTCCAGTCTCTCTTGCTTCTTTTTTTTTTTTTTTTTTTTTTTTGCAAGCTGACTGTCCCATAAAATCTAGCATCAGAGAGCTGAAACTCTTTAGTGCAAAAATACCCCCCATAAAGTCTTACAAGTCTTTTCCTGGAAAAATTTGGCACCAAGTGGGTGGCTGGCTCCTGTTTGCTCTGTGTGTCGGCCTCGTAAAGACAGCACCCAGAACACCATCTGCAAGTACCTGGGCTCCCCTGGTGGAGCAGAGAGGTCAGGTTCAGAGCAATGGACTGGTGCCGGGAGTCCCCTGCTCCTCCTCGAGAATTCACAGGCCAGATACAGTGGGAAAGAAAAAAGCATTTTCTTAATGGATTTTTTAAAAAAAAAAAAAAAAAAGTTAACCAGGGTAGTGGAATGGTTTGCTCTAGAAGAGCCCCAGGCTCCCGAATTACAGTGGATATAGTGACACCATCAGGCAGGGGTTTCCCTCCTCCCTCACACAGGGCACCAGACCAGAGGACTCCCAAAATGCTGCATCGTGCTTTGACTCAGCATTCCCTCATTGTACGACAGTCATTGGCACCGAGCCTCTGCTTCTTCAGTGTTTCTCTGAGACTGATGATCCCACTGCAGAAGTGAAGAAGATCTACCACCGTCTTTCACCGAGTCCCTCTGGGGAACAGAAGGGGGGGAAAAAGGGGGGCAGAAGATATTCACCAACTTTTTCTGATAAGCTACTCTGATAGAGTTGGCCCCAGGCAGGTGGACCCGGTTTCTTGCCTGGGAGCTCCCAGTTGCTTGCCTGCACGTGCTTGCTCTCTCTCGCACATCAGGTACAACAAGGTGAAGGCTTAAATTCAGAAGGGGCTTCTGCTCCAATGGGCAGGAACCAGGTTGGAGGGTGGTCTGGACTGGAGAAACAGAAGGAGCTGCACTGGATTTTGGGCAGAACAGCAGGATTGTTCTACGAGGACAGCACAGGGGCACAGCAGTTGGCACATTGTTTAGTCTGACTGCACGTGTGGGTTTTGTTTTTTTGCTTTTGCTTTTTCATTTTAATGCACACTGCCAGCATCTGGACGAGGTTGGTTGGTGGCGAGGTATTTGGCTCTCATGCTGGAGGTGTACTGGAGGAAGATAAGACAAGAAGAAAAAAAAAAACAAAAACAAACAGAACAGAAAAGTAAGTCAGAATGACTAATGCAAACACTGAACCACAGATTACGACCACCTCCCAGCACAAACTGGTCTGTATTTACAGCAAGCATGTCAAGGAGCTGCTGGCTCGGTCTGACAAGGAAAGTTTCACGAGTCACTGCATAGTCTACTCTGAGTCGGCCTGCTGCAAGGATGCTGGCCAGGTCAGTGCAGGTGGGCTAATGATTTATCCAGGCTCTCTACAGAGAAGGAAATTCAGTAGTCATTGAGACGAGATATGCCATACTTTGCTTGCGAGAAGAGAGGGAAATGGAAACCATGCAGAAAACCCGCCTCACACCTTCATCCTCTCTTAGTCATGTTATTGCTTTCAACCATGCCGGAAAAGGAGGTTGAAAAGGAAATGAGATTGCACTGCATTCTTACGTTGCATTTTACGGCAACGAAGGCATCATAAGACTGCATGCATCACAGATGGGCAGTTTGAAAGAAAAGTGTGGAAGAACGAGTCTCTGAACAATTTACGCCCAAGAAAGAACAGACCCTGTCAGGCTGGAAACAGGTCGCCATCAAACAAGACGATATTAGCTAACAGTTATCAGATGGGTAATAATCCACTGAGGCTTGGGATCCAACTCGCGTACTGTGCAGCAGTAGACAAGACTCCAGCTTGGGGGGAGAAGAGAAAGTCAGAAAGACGAGAGGTTGTTTTCCTTGAGGGGGGAGTTGTTTTTTCTTATTTTCTGTTTTATTCTAAGCAAGGTAATCCAAAACAGCTCCCAGAAGCTACTGAGGTAACATATGCCATTCAGCTTTGAATAACAAGCTGAAAAGCATGTAAATAATACCCAGCAGAAAGAACAAAAGACTTTTTGCCTCTTTGTGCCAATGTGTTCAATACCTTCATCATGACCACATTACTGCTTCTGGGATTCTGCTACCATGATACTAACAACCAAGCAACGAGGACAGACATTTTATTCATCTTTTTATACCAGCTGGAGCTTGAATAATTCTATAATACCGACATCTTACTTCCCAAGAGTGCTCTTCAGCGTACTGACTTTTTATCACCTTTAAAACCGAACCACATAAAATAGCCGGTTAAACTGGCAAAGAGACAACTGAAAGGCAGTTCCACCCCAGGAGGTATGATTTATCTTGCCCACTGGGAAAGAACATTATGAGGCATCTTTAGGCTCTCAAAAGCTCAGCTGTCCAAAGGGGTTTTCAGAGAATTAACAGTATTTTATCAGTTTTCCTTCAAAGACTGACCCGGGCTGAACCTCTGCACAATAGAAGAGAGAAACTGCTCCTTTGGCAGAGCTGACCCCATCGGCACAAGATGAAGACACCTGTGGCTTATTTGCACACTCATCTCTTAGTGTCTTCCATAATTGGAAAAGTTTCAGCTGAACATGGATCTTAATATAAAAGTCTGTCCCAGAAATGGCATCTATATTTAGAAGACAAAGGGTACACCTGTTCTTTCTCTTTTTGAGATGTATTTTTTTTTGCCAGTGAGAAGGAAAAAGGTAGAAAATACCAAGCTGAGCCCATTTTAGGACTACATTCTATAGTTTACTAAGTGGGATTACTGTTTCAGAAATCAAGTTTAGGGCATTATTAAAATGTATGACACTAACCCAACGGGCTCAGAGAGGTTTACAAGTCGAAGAACTTTCTCATAGAGGAAGTAGGGCAGCAAAATGCTGAAATTACCAGCCAAGCGTCATGCTAAGAAGAGGGTCTTAGAAGGAAAAATGCATTTGATCGTTCATTTTCCATTTGTATTCTATATGTGATGTGACAGCAGACGAGTACGAACAGAGAATTTCCAGATGCTAAGCTTCTGTAAGAAGTATTTAGAAAAAAATATTTCTCAGATCATGGAAGGTTATTGTGCATCTTCCTCGACAAGTCATATAGGTTCCTGGACAAGTCATATAGGTTCGGCACACAACATGCAACATCAACTTTCATTAGAGCATTAAAATCAAGAAGGGCCACTTGATGAACTGCATTTCAAGGATGTACGAAGTACACCCATCGTGGAGGGAGAAGTCGAAAAAAATTCACTGCTTCCTCCACTAAGAAAACACCCCACAGTTGTTTAAGTATCGTTAAACCCAAGTAATCAGGAACATGAGATTTGGACAGTCAAGCAGAGGGCATTTTACATTCAAACCTACCTGCAATCCACCACAAGGAACAAAATCAAGACTCAGAGTAGTCAGAGTTAGGGCTGATGTTCTCTCCTTAACTCAGGATTTTTGCGCCTTTGTACCTTTTCCCATTACAGTTTGAACCAGTCACTCCTTCTGTTAAAGTGTAATTTAACGACCATGATAAGTCTGATTGAAAGCTGGAAGTAGAGAGCTAACACTTCACTGTGCACCTCTCGTCACCAGCGCAGCTCTATCAGCGTGCACCGGATCTTCAGCCACTGCATCAGACTCCACGTACAAATGCTTTGCTCCATATGCTGTTGACAGTAGTCCCTCATCCAAGTCCTGCAGGGGAGGGCATCCTCTGCTGGGAAGCAGAGGGAAGATGCTGCGGAACAGACAGATCCCAACATCTGGACAGGCCAGCAGATGAAGCGGTATCAGCAGAAACTTGCCAGTCACATGGATACAAAACCAAACTATATTATCCACAGTTAAAACAACTAAGTCTTTGGCTCCTTTAAAAAGTAACTCTAAAGACTTAAAGCTCGAGCACAAGTCAGAGCCATTGAGGTCACGGACTCTGAGATAAAGTGGATAGAGTACCCAACAGCTATCAGGTATACGGTGGCATTTAGTTTCCTTCAAAGAGGAGCTTTCATAGAAGGTTAAAGAACATGCACAATGCAGTCATTCTTCCGCTGCTCTCTCTGGAAGTACCCACGTGCCTATACACCTTCATTTACCCTTTCAAAAACAGCACGGAGGACAAGTTTCAACCCATACCTTCACCACACTCTCAGCTACCCTAAAAAGAGTACCTAAAAGACTTCTTTTACCGTTTCTCCTGACGGCTTGTGCTATCCAACACAGTACACCTCTCAGTCACTTACCAGTCAGCTAGGACAAACACAGCTGATTGCACGTAAGTTTATTTTTGCATTTCTCTAAAGAAAAAAAAAAAAAAGGCTTTCCTTCTCATTCAGCCTTGTTGAGGGTATAAACACGTAAAGCCTGTGTACAAAGGAATCATTGGTTGCAAAAAAATATAAAAAAAAGTTAAAAAAATAACGAGAATAATCAGTTAATTTTAGAGACCATAAATTCTACCAACTGCTGTGAACTGTGCAGACCACGAGTACTTCACAGCTAACTGAGCTGTGCTGGAAGATCACTTACCATATGAAACCATGACTCTGAGTATAAACCATTTACTGTTTGTGGTTAAAAACCCCATACATATCTCTCTTCAGCTGCCCCGACTTTGATTTCCTGCCAGAGCTATTCAGGTAATCCAATACAGACCAAAGCTTCTGGATTCAAGTTCTTCATGGTTGATCCACCTCTCAGATGGCCGGAGCACAGTAAACACAGAGGGTTTGGTACCATTATGTATGGGAGGTACAAGATGCAGGGAAACGGCCAATTCCAGCCAGTGGGTTCTGAATTCAAAGTGACTTAACTTTTCCAAGTCCAAGGAACAGAGCTTCTGTTTGTTTTGTTTGTTTTTAAAGTCTTGGAAAGAACGCAATGCCTTTTTCTTAGCCCTGCAGACAGCCACATTAAACTCTGGGTGTGACTTTAGGTAAACAGAAGACAGCGCAAGCTGAGATAGGTCATGTTTCAGCCCAGAGGAGATTTCAAGGCCAGAATGAAGGCACTAGAATTCCCCACGCCCCCCAAGCAATATTTTATTTCATGGAATAGACCCATCTAATATCACTACATTACCACCTGCAGGAATCAAAAAGCAGAAAACCCACCATAAGCTGACACCCAGAAGTAGTCTTTGCAAGACTTAAGACTGAATAAAGTTGTGAGCCTTTTGAGGGTGCTAGCACCATGCTTCAAGACAAGTTTGTTTGCATTCATGCACCACGGCAGAGGGCATCAAGACACCCGATTCAGACAGCACCCTTCCCAGCACGTCACAAGGCAGGCAGACAAACGGCAAGATGCAGCAAGAATGCAGACCAAGCAGCAACATGACAGAACGGAATCCAATGCAAGGCTGACAAAAGTCCCAACAAGAACGGCAGAAAAGGAGGAACAGCAGCTTTATGGACACGTATTTGTGGGAACACAAAGTAAGATAGAGGTCATTGACTACATGACTCAAAAGCAACGGGCCCTCTTTTCCAACTGGAACCAACCCCTCCCAGTGACTGTGTGGCTGTAGTTCCCTTGAAGGAGCACGCTGTCCTTCAGACCAGATGAGTATGACGAGCCTAAGAGCAATAATTATACCCTATATTCAACCAAGCTAAAAACTACAAGGCCTAATGCAGACCACCTACTCCTTCTGCAGGCACATGGCTTTGTCACGGACCACTGCAAAGGAACAAACGCTGGCTATCTTGGAGGACATCAGCAACTACAGCCCATTAGGAATTCAGACCACGAAATGGTACTAGGAGGGCCCTGCTCACAGAGCCTGTGGGACAAGGATGGGATGATTTGGACACACACAGAACAAACAAAACAGTAAAAGGTTTTGAAACAGAATGAAACAGATCTTAGTGCTTATGTCTGGACCTTCTGGGAAGTTGTTTTTTGTTTGGTTTTTTTTTTTTTTAAACTTGCTCCTTTTTGATTTTGAATGCAAGGATAAAAAAGGAGAAGCTGCACACAGATCTAACAGGCAATGAACAGGACAGGCCACCATTACCAGCTAGGATCTTTCAACAAATTAAAAATCCTGCTGAGGAGCTTGAAGCATGTGCAGATAGGTATCAGTGGTTTGGGGCACATGCCGTTATGACCAGTCGAGACAAACAGAACAGCAGCAGGTCTCAAGGGAAGTCAAAAAGTTGAATTAAGACAACCAGTCCCAACTGAAAAGCTGCTAGGTTGGTTCTCGTTACTTCTAGAAATGGGCTTCTTGTGGTGGCAGAACTTCTATTTTGCATTTGAAGTGAAAGGTTAGTTCTACATTTGGGCAGCACGCAGTACTAAGTGTTCAAGCTGTTCTCAGGTGTGGACTCTTGAGTTGAAGCTGCTGTGAGTCAACCTTTGTGAGGCATGGGCACCTTTAACCCTCACAACGCGCACCAGAAGCCTTTGGAAGGTTGATATTGCTCCTTGAGTCTGCACCAGAGCGAAACTGATTTTTAATTTTAACCCTTGGCAGGAGGGAATGGGGTGGGAGGTGCAGAGGGAAGGAATGTGAAGAAATAAAAGGCACTGGCCTGGGATAAACAGTGCAGGGATGAAGGGAGTGGTTGGGAGTGGAGAAGGGATTGAGCAAGAAGGACCTTTTTTCCAGTACCTGTTCCATTTGCGGGCGCTGTTACCAGTATGTCCGTGCACTGTCCGAGGGCTTAAGCTGCCAGCTCATATGGCTGCTACTGTCCATGGCAGCCAAATACAACTGTGATGACGCAAGAAAGAGAGAGAAAAAGAGAGTGCAGCCTCAACGTGCATGAAAAACACAGTGCAAGCAAGTGAAACGCCGTGGTGTGTGTCAGTGACAAGGTGGGCTCTACAACCCTAAGGGAATAGCCCTGTGGCAAGAAGGAGAAAACAGAAGGAATGAGAGAAGGGAAAAAAAAAAAACAAACAAACAAAAAGCCAGGAAAAGTAACGGACAAACAATGCAGCAGGATCATCACATCTTAGTTTTCACCACTTGTTCACAGAAAGCTAAATGGAATACATCAGCTCTGTCCACCCGCTGGACGTAACCTCTTTGGATGGTTACCCCCACCTCCTCCCTCCCGGGAAGAGGCAGGGACATGTGCATTGGTATTCCCTTTTCATCTCTCTCCTCCCACAGATGGTTTGCTATGAAAAGCTGCAAGTTCTCCTGCCTCAGTACGGTCTCAGCCACCTGCTATGGAGAGCCACGAATACAAAAACCCCAGAAAAGCCCCCTTCTCTGCTGCCTGCCAATATGAGAGCAGGCAGCATTTTTCTTGTTTCCACTGCCCGGCTACTACCACTCTGATCCTCCAGAAAACGCATTCATCCTATAGCCTGTTCCTTGCCTTGTCTAGGGAGAAGCTCCCCTTGTCCATAGGAGCAACAATGCGCTCTCCTCCTCCAGCTCCTGCGCTTCCCTATAGCCCATATCGATGGCTGCCAAGTAAAAAAAAATCTCATCTTTATCTCCTGTCAGAAACCAGCCTAAGGCACCAGGACTCGGATCCCCCCTCAGGGTATTAACACAAACAGCTACTGAAGAACCAGGGAACTTCTTGTGTAACTAAAGCCCCCGTAGAAAGGAATGTGCTGCCTCTGAAGCAGAAGAGCCGTAGGGGAAGGGGAAACAGGACCTTGGGTCTACAGACGCTGAATGAACATATGCCTTGGCAGCACCAGAGGGACAGTGCCCTTCGGTCAACGGGGAACGCCAGCGGTAAAGCATTTGCCACACTGTACTGGTGTGCAACACGTCAGCTCTTCTCCCAAGGCCCACCTCGTTGCTGAGAGCAGATAACGCTACCAGAGCTCGCAATAAGAGCACCAGATCAGGGAAAACTCTTTGTGAAGGTTGAAAGAGTCTGGCCAAGTACAGAGACAAGGATTAACTCTCCGCTTTTCCACTTTCTCTACAGCAAGATGAGCTGGTAATTTTGAAGTGAAAACATGAATGTGATGTCCCCTTTTCCACCACAGTTTCTATTCCTCCATCCTCTTCCTCCCCTTCCCATAAATTTGAACCATGCACCACGGAGTGTATTTTCTTTATCTATACCTGAAGACTGGTTGATCATTAAAAGCATGCTACTACTCATCCTCTGCATCCACACCACCAAGTTAGTGAGCACTGTGATGGCATGTTCTCCAAGTTCTGGTGTAAGTAAGGCTTACAGGATCCAGTGAAGGAGGGCAAGATTCATCTAGTTCTTACACATACATGAAGGCAAGCCCATGTTTTATCCAGCGCACAGAAATGGCTATCAGGCCACTCCAAATACCAAAACCTTCCATGAAAGTTGGTTGGTTTTTTTTTTTCCTCCATAGGAAATTAAATACAAAAAATAGATTCTAAAGAAAGTAAAAACAGTTGTGAAATAAAGATTTAAATTAAAAAATCTCAACGAAAAAATAATACAGGTTTCATCCTACCATCCCTTTAGGGCAGATTAAGGAGAGAGGTTCAGCAATAACTCTGAATTTACTGTTTTAACAATTTTCATTTTAAACTTGAGGAACCAATGCCACAGATAGCAAGTACACTGCATGCAAGTGAATCATCCTGCTGAAGTCACCCACCAAGACAGTCATGCACTCCAGTGGTGGCAGGACTGGGCCCATAGCATTAACAGTGTTAACAGACCGAGTTTTATTCTTTTTATGTGCAATGTCCAAAGTAGCAGAGCGAGGTTTTATTCCCCGCGGCAGGTGAGACGTGGCTTGTCTATTCAAATTGCTGCCACTTATGGGCCAGATCCTGTGTTTGGCGGCACAATCAGCTCCCTTGAGAGTATACAGGAGTGGTAAACGTGTATTCCCCAAAGTTGCTGAAGCAGAGAGGAGCAGTAAAGAGAGACTTACTGAGGGAGGTGGGGACTCCCGGCCAATGAGCGGGGTATTCTCGCAACGGGGGTTCTGGAAATTTGCATTCTGGCTCCTAGGAAAGGAAGACACACATGGTAACAGGGGTACGTGTCACACTTCTCTGGGGAAGGTCTCTGACGGTGACATGGGACAGAGCATATGCACCCCCAGAAATACTGTAACAGGTCAGTCTTCCTCAAAGCTTTTCTAACAGGCCAGGTGGATCCCCCTTTTCCAGACAAGGGCACAAAACTAGCATTATTTTCCTCAAATCAAGCACTATCTTTACACTCTTACTCAGAAGGGCCCACACTGAATCACGCCAAGTGATTTAAAAATAGGTCTGTGTGAGAATCTGCCTCCCTGCAGCGTTAGAACTGCCAAGCTGCAGAAATGGAGATAAAATGAGGACAAAAATCTAACAGGAAGAACAAAATGATGTGCCAGCCCCAAAAAAATGGGCCCTGAAGGTAACCCGAATGTGATCAGGGTTAGGCACTTCTGGAGAAAGCTCTAAAGATCCCACCTGGACTAGGTAGCTCCATAGTGCAACGGCTGTCAGAGCTGCCTGCAAATATTGTGTAAGGAGCCTGCAGGTTTTGTCTTGACTCTTGGTCTCTCAGGAGGCTTAAAATCTTCTGGCAAAACTGCTCTGTCTGAAGAATTAAGTCTTCTGGAGATCAGAATCATTGTGTAATAAGGAGCCCGGACAATACTTTCTTACTTCTTTTCTCTAGCCAGATTTCTAAATCCTGCAGGACAAAGCTGTTCGTACGTTGCAGCGTGCTGTCTAATACAACAACCCTTTCGACTGCAGCACGTTTAAGCTATTCTATTCTCCCAGTAGATGCCAATCAGAAAACATGCCTTTTGACACTTTGGATAAAATCCTTTATCACTTCTACTGCTTGGTCAGAAGTCCCAGCCTCACAGCACTTGGCGACGAGAGAAATCAGAGTGAAGCAACCTGGACAAGCCGCAATAGAGCCTTCTTGTCGGGATACTCACATGTACTCCGTGACGGGAGCATTGCTGACTGTGTGTGCTGCTGCTGGAATGCTGGTCTCACTGCCATAACTACTCCCACAGCTATAGAGGCTGGGCATGTGCACTCTGTAAAGATTATCGTGTGTTTGTCTACTCCCTTGAGCAGCTGATTCTTCTTCCCCATCATCATCTGAGCTTCTGCAAGAAGGAGAAAAAGTTCCTCCTAGAACCCTACAATTACCCCACACGTGGGGTTTGCAGGAAACCATGGTAATCCTAGGAACCTCCCAACCATCTTCCACACCTCCACATTTATACCCATTTGGGATGCCTCAGGGTGGCAGTGTCAAACACAGCCTACACCACAGTGACTCAGACCTCCCACAGATACCATCTGGGCTTTTACACTGCGTGATCCCCTGCAGTCTCCCTACGGGCTTGGCAGACAGCACAGTTCTGCCCAGTCGTACAGCCAAAGGATGGACAAACATCCTGCAATACACAGCACTTTTAAAAAAAGTGAAGGAGAGGCAGTGGGGACGTAGTGCCATGCAGCCCTCAGAAAGCATCCTTCAAAACTGCAGTCTGTGTCTTTCCGTTTCTTGCAGCCACGTCCAAAGAACTTTTAAGGATAATTCCCTGTAGACTTCTCTGAACTCCCATTCTGGTTACAAAAGGGTCTGCTTCAGCTTCTAACAAAATCTCAGAAGTCTTTACACGGACTAAGTTGTAACATTTGCGTCTAGAGGCTTTCTCAGCTCATTGACGCCAGGATTTTAAATCCATTTTATTGCAGAGCAGAGCTGGTTTGCCAGTTGGTTCTTTCCCCCCCTTCCCACAGCATTCTCTTGTCCCTCCTATGTAATATACACTACGATTTCATCTCCCTAATTGTGGGATGAAGCAACGAGATTTGAAATCTATTTTAGTGACACTTGACAAAGCTACTAAAACCGTCTACACGGAACACTTCGTTGCTGAGGGGAGACAGCATGGACATCACTAAAACATCCCAAACATCACCTGCAGCTTCTGTGCCACAAGGTGGCACTGAAGATTTATTCAGGGAATTGCGGCCTGCACAGGCTCTTACAGGCAATTAAGTACGACATCCTCCACCTCCCGGAGGGAGGCAGAGGAAGAAATGGTGCTCCAGGGAATGCGAGAGGGAATCCTTCAGTTCAGAGCAGCAGCCTGAGCCTGCTGGGGTTGGCAGGGCAGGCGGCAGCCCTCATGGAAGGCAGCACAAGAGATACCACTGGGTAAATCTTTTTCCTTCAAACGGGCTGACTACATTCTCTTCTTGATATCGCCTCTGCAGCCGCATGTGGAAGAGGTAAGGAACCCAGCCATTTTCTTAAGTGCTGTTCTGACGCACTTCCCAAGGCTTTCTCTGTGGGCAGCGCAGGCCTGGCGGGCTCTGGCTTCCTGCTATTGTTCAGGATGTTCCATTTTACTTTGAACCTTGAGCCTGGGCTTAGACCACAAAAGTCCCGTTTGAGGACCACAGAAGAGGATTTGCTGCACAGTCTGTGGCTCTTCTGCAAGAACAGAAACTCCAAGCTATTTTAATAGCTGCATGTGGCGCAGCAGCCGGTCAGTGAAGCGAAGGTTTGCTCAAGACTTACTGATCAGCCTGGTTACCATCATTAATACTAGTTCCAAACAACTCTGCTGTTAGATGATTGCCCCCAATTTGCAAGTATCTCACCTGCCCGTGCTATTGCCAACAAGACAGTTCCTGGTTTCTATTAGCTATGCAAGTCAGCCGCCCCAGGTGAGCAAAGCCAAAAAGGCAAGTGCGAACTGCTTCTCATTGCAATTCTCTTCCCCGTACTCGAACAAATGCCTCAAAGCAATGCAAGAGAATAGGTATTTTACAGCAATGGCACATAGTTCAAGCATTACTTCTCTTTAAGCTATAATCATTCATCTCTGACTTGACTCACAGTCGGTCATACAGCATACTGAATACTCTGCATACAAGGTATTCCAGTGCAATAAGGTTCAGATGTAAATATTAACCACAGCCAGAGCAAAAGCCAATAGTTTGTTTTTTCTCCTGTTGGACCTGTGCTTATAAAGCCTCATCCCTCACACTCCAGGGATTGTATGGGAAAGAGCTCCATATGCTCACGGGCACAAATCCAATAGCCAGTCTTCACTAGGAAAGAGCTCTACAACGCTACAGGAGCTAAACCCTCTCTATACCTCTTTTGCTGCCAAGTGTGTGGGACGCTGCACACAATGGAACTGAACATGAGGGCTGTGACAAAGGAGAAGAGAACCAAGTAGATGAGGCCTTCCACTCCATCATAGCAAAAGCCCGTCAAAGCCTGGACGTAATCCTGGGGAGAGAAATGAACAATTTCCTGATCACTAGAGAGTTAACATTGAGCTCTAATTCAAAAGCCCTTCCCCTGGATTACATTCTCCGAAACAACTTAAGAGACTGTAGTCCCTTTTCCAGAGCATATTTCTATTTTAATTTCAGGGACCCCAATGTTTTTCATAACTGATCTAACCCTTATTTCCCCTCACGAAGTCCAGCTCGGATTTAGACGCGGAAATATTTTCAAACTCACACAATAAGACTTTAAGAGAGAGGAAAAATAATAATTTAAAAAAAAAAAAAGCCAAGGCAAGCTTATCCACCCAACTTACGATACCACATTTTTCATTAAAGCCTCTCAGCTCCCTCACTATCTCCCGTTGCCCAAGAACACAAGCACGGACTATCTGTTTCTCTGCCTTCAGAGACACAGCCAGGGCAACAGTTAGGCCATGCTATACGGCAGCCTTCATTCCGCTCCACAGGAAAGGCAACAAGCTACGTGCTATAGAAAAAAATGCTTGAAGGCCCCTGAAACCTTAAGGCTGCAGCTTGTAGATGTATAAAGGCATGTTATCTAGTTTCCTATGTTGATTTTTAAACAGAAAGCTAACTTGACCCAAATTCCCACTCTCCTTTCTGCTGGAGTCAATCAGTAAAATCTGTTGTAAACTGTTTCGGCACACCAGAGATTTGAAACTCCAAAGTAATCAGTACGCTACAGGCTCTACACCCGCTTTGTTCTTTCTTAGCTCAAGCCCAGTCACTGAGTACTCACCAAATGAAGACTCCGACAGTCTACTAAAGCTGTCAGTTGCTGCAAGTTGATCTCTGTCGAATTTAAAACCTCCTGAATCCGAGTAAGATACTCCTGTAAGCAACAAGGCAGTGATTACAGCAAGGAAACGGCTTAGCAGGAGGTGATCTTGGGCTTTGTTCAAGGGTCAGGGAAGCAAGAAAGTACAGGGAGAACAAACTTAAGGAGAGTTACCTTGGAGGTGGGGTGCTCTCTGCTTGCTGACCTCATGAGTTCCATAACATCATCTTGCATTTCCACCAGAGCCTTGTGACTTCCTGACAGCTTCTGCTCAACACAAAACATGCAATATTTCAGCAATTCAGGCCACACGAACCAA
The DNA here is from genome assembly GCF_028500815.1 of Rissa tridactyla. Classification (NCBI taxonomy): domain Eukaryota; kingdom Metazoa; phylum Chordata; class Aves; order Charadriiformes; family Laridae; genus Rissa; species Rissa tridactyla. The sequence goes on from NC_071473.1 coordinate 3,380,209, forward strand.
CAGAACTCCTGGGAAAAGACTTAAACCCTACTACCCAAATATTGAAGCATTATCTGTATGAATGGTACAAGTTAAGGATGTCCCAACTGACACTGATGCAGCTGCGATAGGGTTAAGTTTGACTTCTACCAACCTGGAAGAAATACGGACAGAAAGAAGAGGGAAAGGGAAGAACCAGGAGAAAAAAACAAACATGTACACACACAAAAACATCTGCGCAGCTGGGGCTGGCTCCAGGATAGAGGAGGAGAAAGCCACAAAGCACCCAGGTTCTCACCGCAGAGTACAGCTGGATTTTTCTATTAAATCGGATGGCTGAGAAAGACTTCATGTTAACACTAGACGTTGTTTGTATTGGGGTGCAGCCTTCCCATCCCATTAAAGCATCCATGGGAATTTCACATGCAATAGCATGTCAGAGCATACTGAGCAACCAGAAATGCAACAGATGGCAACGGTGCATCATACCACAGCTTGAAGTGTTCTTACCCCACCCTTTAAAACAGAGGAAGACAAGACTTAAAAAAATCCTAAATATAAATGGTGAAGCAGCTGGTGTCTGCCAAACGGTGGGTGGTGTGGGTTCATTCTGGCCTCTGATGCATACGACAAAGTTTGGGATGGGCCCAGGTGCTGTTCCTCAGCCCCCACACAAAAGAATAATGACTCACATTTATACTTCAGGATACAAACCCTTCAACTTCCAAGGGATTTAAGAGGTGTATGTGAGAATCACTCCCTCACCCACAGAAGTGGCTGCATTTTGGGAGTGGAGTGTTGTCACTGTTTAACCCAAAAGAACCTGCAAGAAGAGATTCAAAGCAGGAAGTCTGGCATTTCCCACCCTGGCATTAATTGTGGATGCTCTATCTCCGCGTTGCTGCTCTTCTAGGAGTGCCATGTAAACAGAGGTGCCACGAACAAAGCCATGGTCTTCACCACATCACACATGGGCCCTTCTACGAGGGCATCCTGGACCTGAAGCTATGCGGGTAGTGATGAAGTTGGAAAAAACTGCTCACTAAATCACAGTGCCACCTCTTGCACAGCTGGAAAGCAGCTACCAAAGCTTTACCAACAGGTGGAGTGCTCCCTAAAGCCAACACCCTGCAACTTGCTGGCATCAAAAGCCTTTAACCAATACCCTGCAGGATACTGAGAAGGGCTGAAGAGAGCTAGGATGCTTACACTCACCTGCTGGAAAGGGTTGGGGTACCCAGCACTGCAGGTAATGTAATAGCGGAGAGTATCTACAAAGACAAAAGAAAAGAAAGTCATGCTAAATACATTGTTCCAGCTTTGCAGTATTTTATGACTGCCACAAGGGAGGTGTTAAATTCTGAAAGCAATAAGCAAAATGAAAATGCAATATAAATAAAATCACTTCCCTCTCTCCATGTAGGATTACAGTGCAAGGATGGCACTAGAGAAAGGGAAACCTTGTAAGCTGCCTTTGGGGAGAAAAGAAAGATTGGTTTTCTCTTTTTTTTTTTTTTTTTGTGAACAGCAAAAGGCAATGGGGCTGCCCCACTTACACCATTAGATGAAACATCCAAAAGGTTTTATTCAAAAGTCAACACTATCCACAGTATAGGCATAAGACAAGACGTCAGTCTAGGATAAATCCAACTGCATGTTTAATTTCTGCAACTTCCCAGTGTCAGAATACCCTTCTATGGTCACTGAAAGCAGCCACGGGCTGCTGCCTAGGGCACATAACAAAGAGACAACTCAACTTTCAGCCAATTCAGTTCACCGGATAGGTCACTACACAGCCACAAAATACTAGTACAGGAGAGGCACTAGAGCTGTGATATAAATACAGGCTGCTATCAAAAATACCTGTGGAAGCACACCGTTGGGCCAAAGGAGGTGCGTACACGCATCCCTGTGCTATTACACAGTGCTGAATATACTGCGTACTAAACATACGAGTTCAAGCATTTAAAAGAAAAACAGGCAAAAAAAAGACATCTTCACAACTGGGGATTCTTCTGTCGTGTTCAAGGAGAGACTGGTTTTAGACAGTGTTCTGTAGAAGAACAAAAGAAAGTCCTCCTAATTCAAGAAAACCAGAACTTTCAGTAATGTCACTTCCTAAAAATGAAAAGCAAGCAAGGAAACGGATGGAAGACAACAAGTTCTTGTCTTTCTGACAGGTATTAGGGGCGAACAAGTAAATAGTCTGTTTTATGATGGATGTCACTTGCACGCAATTAGATTTTAATAAGAAGGCTTTAATTAGACTTTAACTAGAAGAAGTGCACGTCATTTGTTTTGCATCCTTCTTTTGACTTATGCAAAAAAGGTATTTTCGGTATTGAGTCAATACTGCAGACTTGATCAGGAAAGAAAGCTCTTTCCACGTATTAGGATAAGAGCAACATGTTTACCTGTTCGGGGGACCTCAGATCATTGGCTGGCAACATCCCCAAAGTTAGTCTTAGCACTGAGTAGCTCTACCAGCAATCACAGTACAGTGAAGACACACTCGTAAACTTCCAAATAAGACTGTTGAAGTACTTTGCTAGCAGCATCCCTTATTTTCAGGCTTGAAGACACAGATTTATTTCTCCTCATTCAAGTGTGTATGAAACCAGCCTGGTGCCTTCATGAGCCCTCCATAACGCTACAACTGCCAGCACGCACAAGTTACAAATACCAGGCTTTCCCCCGCCATTCTCAATAATGCTATCCAGGGAGAGAGCTCTGAAAGACTTGATCATCCAAATACCTTTAGATTATTTCTCAAACATTTACAGTTCCTCTTCAGACGAATGGGAGAGCATCAGCTCAGCAAAAGCAAGGGTGACATTTGCTTGCGAAAGATGACAAAAGCCCCAAAACACACATACACTCTGCATTTCCCCCCGACTAGCATCCTTTTCTCCATTCTTTTTAATCTCCTGCCGGTGACTTTCAGTCACGCATATTCCAGGCTGCAAAGGTATTCTAATCAGTCCCAACTCAGAAATCAGTAAAAGGCACAACCACAAGTGAGCGGAGCTGTGAAGAAGGCAGACCTGACTGTATCCTGACTCTGCTGCGCTTCCCATAAATATTGAATGCACCTTTCGGCAAGCCAACCCGCTGGAGACCAAGTGGTACAACACAGACTGTCAGCTCCTGCACACTGGCAATGCAACCTGACAGCTGTTATTTATAATTCATTAGCCTACTTTGGGGCAGCTTCTGCCAGCTGCTCCATCTCCCCCCCACCAGCTCTTTCTCTGGGATGGCTTACATCTCCCCAGCCAAGCCTCTAAACAGCAATCAGCAAAATCTGAGTAGATAGGAGGGCAGCAAGAATTGCTTTGTGTGCCTCCCTTTGGGCAGGCCACACAAATGACTGTCCACAACTACTGAGCCAAGGAAAGGGCTGCTCCTCCCAGGTTCATAAATCACACTGAACGGCTACGGAAAAATAGATTAAAAGGTACCTGTGCTGGGAGAACAGCATAGCAGCAGCCATCCACAGCATCACACACGACGACCTAAAGGAGCTGTGATCTTGTCACCTATTTATTTTAAATCAACAAACCGCTAGAAGTTTCTTTTAGTCTCCCACAGTGCTATCAAGTTTACATCGCCTTTGTAGGTGCCTTAAGTGGCATGACATACCGCTAATACAGAGCTCCAGAAACACTTCTTCAGGGCCTTTTGGATCATCCCTGGTGGGCAGATTACAGATGAGAGTTCCTGATATCATCATAGTTTGCAGCTTGTAAGCCCAGGATAAAGATGTGCTGGTTACAAGCGAAGTGAAAAGCAGTACAGCGAAATAAGTGCTTCCCATGCTTCACCCTGGAAGGCAGGATCAACAAGGCTTCACTGCGGTAGCGCTGGCTTTGCAGCTGACAAGTGTGACACTCTGTACATAAAATGTGCTTTCAAAATGGCAAAGCCAGCAGGAGGAGCCTTCCCCTGCACCGCAACCAGTGTGCTAATAGCTGTGGTGCTTTAAGACTAAGGCTACAATAGGCACTGAAGCTCCCTTAAAGGGATCCTGTGCTGCAAAGCCTGGAAATCAAAAGGAGCGTGACCCCTGCGCCTCCATACCACCTGGATGGGAAAGAGGAAAGAGCAGGAGGCACCTTCACCAGTTTTAAACCCGGTGGAGGCTATCCTCTGCAACACCAAATCTCACGTTTCTGTCCAGAGAACAGCTACACTAACCCATCATTTGTACTCTGCTAACAGCTCCAGGCAATTTCTCTCTGTAATTATCTTTCTGATGCATTTTCCTCTCATGGAAAATTCCTGAAGGTTGGATCTGATTTTTGAAGCCGGCCTTTGGGCAATCCAGTTCATAGAAGGGTTAGGCAGGGTGACATCTGCAGCTGCCTGTGCCTGCTGTTGCTAGCAGCAATCCTCCTGACCCACGCTCTTGGTGCGCAGGCAATGTGGGAGCAGAAGGCAAGGAAGGGAACTACCCAAAATGCTTTATTTTTGCAAAGTCTGTTTTTCCTAGAAAGGAAAGTAGAACTGCCTACTAAAGACGGCTTCAGCTGCTAGAACTACTTACTGCTTCTGCAACCATGGAGACTTACTATTCACTTCAAAGCCCAGCTGAAATGCAAAAACGGCATTATGCACCCGCCAAAAGGCAGTGAGAAGGTCTGCAGGGTAAAAGAGCAATCAGAAAAAGAGATCCTAGTTTAAAAAAAAAATAAATCCCCACACCTAGAACAGCTTTTCCCAGCCCTTCATCTCTACTTGAGCATTCTCTAAGCAGCTTGCATTTTACATACACCCAAATGAGACTGACTCTGTGCGTTCAATCATCAGAAAAAGCTGAAGCATTTTCTTGCCCAGGTAACACGTTCTCCACCAAGAGTTTGTTTCCCTAAGGCAACAGTCTGACAGCAAAGGGAGGTATCTGCGTAACATTTATATTTCTCTCTTAGATGCCACTCTTGTACTGGTGAAATCATTCATCGGGGGCCTTCAGTAAGGAGCTCATAGCCATCCCACATGCCCTCCGCTCAAAGCTTTCTGCTAATCAGGAGTCCAATAAAACCAGGCAGGAAAATACAGCTTCTCAACACCAACATCAGTGCAGCAGGATTCTCGAGAGCACTTCTTTGGGCAAACTCTTTTCTGCAGTGCTCGCTGAGCTCAAGTAATAACTGCGCGACCACCACATGCCCCATGTGAGGTTTTGTCCTGACCTTACTTCTAGAGAGGAAAGGGAGGCGGTGGCGGTGTCAGTCCTCTGTTTCATTCAGCTCTGGGCTTCTAAGACGAGAGTGAATCAGTGAGAGGCCAACTAGGAGGCTGCACGCGACAAGAACGCTTCCTGCTTATATCCGAGTAGCGAAGTCTCAGCATCCAGCCTGACCAACTTGGCTGGACTGGAGGTAAAAGGCTCCATTATCCATCCCCTGAGGTTTGCAGTTCCTTCGGATGAAGCAAGTGTCTGTTCGCCACGCAGATTTCCAGTAAGAGAATCTGGAGAAAGCTCTTCCTGTTGTTTAGACAGATTGTGCCTTTTTATTTAATTTTATGCAATAAGTCATCTGATAATAACATAACATCAATGAAAAAAGAATGAGACTAGAAGATGGCCTCCTGCTTTGAAAATAAACATCTTGGCTGCACCAAGTCTTTTTACGAGCAGCAGGAGCTGATTATACAGCCACTGTTCAACTCCATTGGCTTTATCTCAATTAATGAATACTGCACGAGTTAGGCACATATGTCAGCCTCTTCTGCAAAATGATTTAAGTTTCTCCTTCGCCAGGAAACCTGCATTAAGGCTTTGCCCCCACTTTTCCCCTGCTTTTTTCTAATGCAGCACATTTTATCTACAAAACAAGGACATCTCCTCTCCAGCTAAAAACACGACAACAATAATAATGCACTTAATCAGATTATTCTCAGCTCCATTAATTCTCTTTAGATTTGCAAACAGCAATTAATACACAAATAGGAACATTAACGTACTAGTTGCCCAGTATCCAACACAGTTCTTTTTCTATGAAAACTCCTATAACCACCACCAACAAAAAAGCATTGCAAATATGCAAACCTAGATGACTCATCCTAGTCTGAATGCCAGAGCATAGGGCTGGGAATATCACAACACATTATATTTAAAAACAACAACTAAAAGTAGCGATTAAAGGGAAAAATTGACCCAGCACTACAAAGCTTCTTGAGATTACTTGTTGGTTCTTATATCCTTAAAAATAGACGGCAGCACCTAGCGCAGTATGCCATACCCCAGCACCGGCCAAAAGCAGACCCCTAGGCAAGACTGAAAACACGAGCGTCCTCTCAGCCCAACTTCAGCTCAAGTGATTCCCAAGGTAAAGGCGATTCCTACATACATGGCAATTCCCAATGGATTCTTATTCCACGGACTACCTGAGTCCCTCAACCCACTCACATCCTCTCCTAGTCGTCTTTTTTCTGAAGTGAAAAAATGCATGGTCAAATACACCGTAGTGAAACTAGCTGGAGAACCTTAAAAGTGTTTCAGCCTCATCTGTCTATACAGCTGTTTATGTCGGACACCATCACCCACAGGGCAGAGGCAGCAAACCAGAGAGCGTGAAGAGTCCGTGCACTAGAACTGGGAGCCTTCAAACAGAGCGGCTTCCTCTGAGGGGAGAGCATCGATGGTGGCTCCCAGCTGCCTGCCCTGCCTCCTTGAGCTCCTCACTCTCATTGTACATACGGCTGAACTGTTCGCAAAGCAGCTGCTACAGTTTACACTCAAGCACATTAAGGGATACCAACACTTCTTTCAGACTTTTAAAGGCGTTTCTAAGGAGCCATCATGGTGATTAAAGTGTCATTGAGCAGTGCCACACCGCAGTCCTCACATTGCGATACTCCTTCCTGCTCAGGTGCCCAGGACGGTCCTGACATCGGGGACCAAGAGCTATTTCTGTAGCTTCCTGATATTAAGTTATGACACAGCAGTGAAAATCCACACGGGAAGGCAGAACATTCAACCATCTCCCAACTAGCTGCCTAGCGCGATGACAGGCTCAGAAGTTAGACTGATTTCCTTCTGAAAAAAAGGAAAAGGCGCTCACGAACACCCAACGGCTGCCTAACAGCAGGGAGCTGACACACCAGCAACCCACGGAAGGGGCCACCCTTCCAACTCAAGCCTGTGACAACACCTGCTCTTCCTCCTCTTCAGTGTTTCACTTAGACCCATTCACTGTTATTTATGGAGCCTCAACAACTGTTATAGCTGGCGGTGCTGCCAGAACAGAGCCTGATTTCACCCGGGGGAGGTGACTGTCCCTGCCAGGGGAAACAGGAGGAAGGACAGGAACGTCAGTCCTGCACTCACCGTTAGCCTCTAAATGAATGGTACTGATTAACAAAGAACTGCCGGAGCCAAGCAGACAAGGACAACCGAAATGGAGAAGTAGCACAAAGAGGCATTTCTTCAGTTTCCCAGGGTCAATCTAATTGCTATCAAACACGCTCCAGAGCTGATGTGGGTTACCAAATTATCACAGCACACAGCTGGCATTAGCATCAGATATTTCCCCTTGGCCTCACTGACCCGTTTGCCTCCTTGAATAATCAGGAAGCCAGCTTGGTACCTGAAGCCATGTCTTTGTCACCTTCACAGCCAGGAGAGGATTTTCATCTTGCAGGGTGTTAAGCATTCATTCTCTTCCCTTATTGCATTTCTTTGTTACGAAGAGAGCTGGCCTGACTCTACCCTCTCCTTCCCAGGAAATCAATAAATAAGGCATTCCAAAAATAAGCTGTAGGGTGGTAACATCAACTGTACGTACTCTCTTATACTACGTTCTGCCTCCAGACATAAACATTTCTTATTGCTTTCAATCCCCGCGTGCTCAGCCACAGCTATATACCTAATCTCCTATCAGTTGCACGGTAAGAGGCAGCATTTGGCTAAGCGCACGGCCATACGCTAGACCTTCAGTACACAAGGCAAAGATTCTCCGATTCCACTAAATAAGAACCAGGAAAACCACAAGTGTCTCCTTTTACAAATCAGTGTCATTGCTTATTTGTGTTTTACCATACACAGAACTATAGAGAGGAACTACTGGGGGAGACGAGGTAGGAGAAAAGAAAAGTTAACTTTGTTATCTAAGCAGCAAACTCAGACCTGAAAAATACTTTTTAGCACTTAAGGTATCCCCGCTGACAGGTGCCCAGCCACTTTTTTGTTAAGCCACAGTTTTGCCCCTGCCCTCGCCCAAGGTCCAAATTGGAGGCACCGCTCATCTCATCAAGCACTTCAGTCTAAATCAGGAGCAACAAACCCAAAATCCATCAGTGCTTCAGCTGGATGCCGCTGTGATGCAGGCAGATTGCTTTAAATGGAACAGGATAAACAAAGCAGTCAAAACACTGCATTTATAATGGCAATTCTTACTTCTCTGTGGCTGTTTCCGTTCGTTTACCCTCTAAATTAGCTTTAAAGAGACTCCTATTTATAGCCACCATTAAGAGAAAAAATGATATATATTTGTTTATAACAGATATAAAAATAAGTATTCTAGATTCAGGAATAGAGATCTAAGAGCAAGTTTTAAAAATGACAACTCAAATGGCACACAGCTATTGCCGCAGTTCTGTCACTTAGAGAGAAGTGCTACATTTAAAGCAAAATAATCCAGGAACTTCTGTTCCATCTTATCATTTATTTCCACTTAAGGGCCAAGACAGAAGAAAGGTTCTGAGGGCTCTTCTGAGAAAGAAAAGCGTAGATGTGCACTTCTGACAAGGGTATAAATGCTTCTTTGGGAAGAACATTGGTTTTGCAGAGCTCCACACACATCTGATTTTCCCACTGTATCCCGCTCCTCTGTTCCAAACAATGCCTTGGATTCTCAGCCACTGCCACGCTCCCGTGTGACAGCTGGAGGTGCCGTACCCTGTGCCAAAGCCAGTCCCAGCACTTACCAGCACTAAGCACCGCATTCTCTTCGACCACTTTGGAGACATAAGCATCGGGGTTAATACAGAAGTCACTGGAGCCCTAGATAGATGCAAGACAAAAGGGAAAAGGAGTATCAAAGAACACCGGTATCAAAGAGCAGTTGAGCCAGGTTAACATCAGGGAACACTCTCCTATGGGGGTGTTTCAGAGGCTGAAGTCTCTCATCGTCACCCCCCACCAGCACTGCTTTACACAACCGCAGCAGTGCTGGAGTACCAGCTAGCACACCACACCAGGGAGGAAGGAGGAGCTCTGTACTTTTCATAGATGCAAATTGCCAGGACAGCTACTTTGGACAAGATGCGCTATAAAACAGGCACAGCGTAGCATTAATCTCCGGTCAGATAAACTTGCAGCAAAGGGTGAACGGGACTTGGATCAGAGCCACTTACCACAGCGACAGCCAACTCCAGACCCAGGGATCCCCAGCTGACAATCAGGGCAAACACCCCAAGCAAGCACACCCTGTGGGAGACAGACAGATGGCAGATGTAGAAGCTCTGACTTCAAGCAGATCCTTTCACACAATGTATTATTTGGAGTCCAAAGCAATTACCAAATCCAAGAAATCACCAACCACTGTATCTTCAGATAAACCACTCAATTTTACGGGGACAGCAGCAATCAGAGAAGTTTATGTCCAGTTGTCGGTTCCCACATTACCTGGCCCTAGGGCCGCAGAGGAAAGAAGAGGGTGGAAGCAGTGTCTTACTCTGCTTCTAGCAGGAAAGCCAAAGACAAAGGGGTAGCCGTAGGGAAGGCAGATTGGCAGATGGATGACTACAATCCCATCACTTCCACCATCCCCATGCTGGTCCAAAGATATTCAAAGGAAAGCATATTAAAAAAAACCCAAAAATATACTGATACAAAAGAGGGAGCCTCAGCCTGCATTAGGACACCTGACTTTGGTTCCAGGCTGCGTGCACCCAAACAGCACCTGAGCGCCCCACACAGCCCCAGAAGAGAGACGGTCACCTGCAGGCAGACAGTCCAGAGCAACAGTTCAGGTGCCTACCACAGCCACGCGAGTGCACCTCTGCACAGATTTAAAGGTTTTGTTCTGACAGCTGGACCTCATTACCGACAGAAATAGTGGGAAGTGTCTGCTCTCAAGCAGACAAGGCAGAGGAATGACAGAGCAGTGGTCTCGGTGACATGCAGCTAGCGCACGGCACGCTGGCGGAAGGCTTTTGCACCTCCCCAGCCAGCACATTAGCTCTTCACCTTTGCTGTCAGCGAGTGCTAGAGATACTTAGGCAAAAGTGCTCCTCAGCTCCCTCAGGTATGGGGATGCAGACTAATAAGCAGTTTCATTTTATGTATCCCTGTCTTCAAAGTAAAGGGACACTGGCTTGCTCTCTCAGGGATGCTTTTTCCTTCAGGCTTTGAAACACAAGAAAACAAAACAAAACCCTGTTCATAACCAAGATATTCTTTATTCAAACCTAGCACAAGCATCTCTGTAAGGAAGGGACATACCTCTTTTCTGCTACATTCTGCTACATCATGGAAGACTAAAGCCTTAAAAAAATAAATCTATGGGCCTACATTAAAAAAAAAAGAAAAAGATTTATACCTCAGTTTACAAACTTCTTTTAATCCTGAGCAATCCCTATTCTGTGAATGGATCTGTAAGTTATCTTGCAGAAGTAATGGAGCTTCACCAGTCTGACCTCCGTGCGGCACTCTGGAATAAGATGGCTAAGGACTTTATTATGCTTTTTCCAAATGGATGCAAGAATTACCAGCCACAGATCAGCAAGGTTCTGTGGTTTTGTGACATAAGGATGACACGGCGTGGTGCCTCCAACTGAGCATGGTAATCAATTCAATAAGACATATTTGTTGTTTTACTTCAAATGAAGATGACTGGGTCAGTAACTGATTGGTTGGCCAGAAGACCTAAAGCTGGCATTTCACCGTCTTCCTTGGCTGTGACACACTTGCCATGTGCTCCCTTTGGGGAATGCCTTAATATGAACTTCTGGCTCACAGAGAATGAGATTCTAATTTAAGCCCTGGGTTTACCATCTGTGCATTCACTTGGACTTTTGTCTGTATAACCTGCCAGGTATGAAGTCATCTGGCAAATAATAAACCTGAATACGCCTTCCAATTATTAACGGCATCACCACGTACCAGGATAAACTCTTGGCCATGTCAGTTGTCAAACTGTCACTGTGTTTATGATACCAGCGTCTTTGCCAAATATGCCAAGCTAAACCAAGCTACAAGACAGGGAGAGGAATATTTTTTTCTTGTAATGGGGCCTGAGCATGGCAGCATTTGCAGTGCTTTTTAGAAATAGACACGCATTAATATCGCGGTACCATGGCAACAAGACTCCTCCTCGTACCCCAACTGTACAAACCACTGCTTGTTCTCAGTTTAAAAACTTCTTCAGGTGTGACAGCCAAAGGTAAACAAGAGCAGATCGTGACACAAAAGGCATGCTACCAGGGTGTGTAGACACATGCAATGCTTATCATCCATTAACATATGCCTTCACAACTGTAGAGAATTAAAGGGAGATTTTTAAAGCCTGTAAATTTAAGGGACAGTTCACATTACTGCCTCCCAGCAAAGAGGCTACCAATGCTGCCCAGCAAAAGGCAGACTGCCCAGATGAGTTTCTCGTCTTCGACGCAAAAGCAATGGACACAAGTACCATCGCATTTTATAGCTCAAAAACCCTCCTGTGAACATCTCTCACGTAGCCCTAATCCTATCCACAGAGCTTGACAAAGTCTCTCTACACTGAGAGGCAAATTTAACTTGCTTAGTCTCGGAAGTTCTTGAAATGAACTCACAAGAGTCTAGAGGTTTAAACTAGCAAGCACTTGCATTCAGCTGACCTTCTTGTATGCACTGCGCCTGGGTCAGGACTTACCCCATAAGAATGGCCCTGGAGTTTCTAATGAGCCCAAAGAGCACCAGCAAACATATCAGGACATGGAAGAGGAGCAGGCCCAGGTAACCCAGCCACCTGCAGAAAAAACAAAACAAAACAAAAAAAACCAACACATAGTCTGCGAAGGAAAACTGGCGTATAAAAGGCACAGATAAAGAAGCTAGGGTGACTCATGGGAAAAACATAGCCCTTCTTTTCTTCAAGTAAAAGCCACCACTAATGATTAACCTCCAGAGAGCTCTGGATATTTGCTGGGTCTGGAATCAAGGTAGGTAAAAGCATTTACACAACACTTTACACAACACAGCACGCACAGTTGTTGAGAACACAACTGGACACCCCCAGGTGAGTGAGGTACAGGCATTGCAGCTTCTTGAACTTCCTAGACATTTGTTAGAAAATGCTTCAGTTATTCCACATGTGTGGACAGAGGTTTCTTTTGTGGAATACACTGGATGCAATCTTTTATTGAAGAAGTTTAATAAAAAGAAATGTAAGGGTGTGGTGTTCCCATATGGAACTAGTTCAGTTTTCCACTCTATTTAGTTAACGTGTCAGACAACAACAATGCACTTGTTAAGACACAAGAGTAGCTATCTCTGTGGCTCATTTTTCCCTTGCTTGTTAGAACACAAGCTATGGATTTTGTACATTGAAAGTAAGTTTCTCTTCAGCTGGTAATAAACACAGTTAAGAAAAATGTTGTTTTCATGCATTTTGATTTAAACTGGATGCAATTTTGCTGTAAGAAACAAGTCAGCTGGGAGGGCCAAGAGCACCTGCAGTAATATATAGAGCCTTTGGCTCAGCCACCCAGAACACGCACGTTATTGCTGCAAAACAGACCAAAACAGATGCTACAACCGCTACCCTACAGCATGCTACGCACCTGTACCAGTCATAGAGGTCAATCTGAATTGCCAGCTCTTCCAGGGACAGCTCTTCATTCTTCCAAAAGGGGATCTCAGTTGTTTTCCTGACCAGATCATCCAAGAGACCTTGCAGTTTCTGGATAACATGCAGGTAGTCCGTCTGCTTCGTGAACATCTCCTCCAAGATGAGCAAGTTTGGTTCCACTGTTTGGTTCAGGGCCACTGTGGTATCTAGTACCTATAGTATGGGAAAGAAAAAGGAAAAGAAAAGAAAAAAAAAAGAAAAACGGAAAAAAGAGAAAAATAATTGAAGGACAGGAAGTCAAGGAAGTAAAAGAGGATTCATCCTTACTAGGAAGTTACAGACAGCTTCCAGATTACCAGTCCTCCATCTTAAGAGGCTCAGACTGCTTACCCTTCAAAAGCAACTTATAAGCATCTATAAAGTAGATTTTGCAAGTAGTCCAATGATGGCAACTCAGCCGAGCCTTTAACACATGGACACATTTCACAGCCATCAGGGTTGCTGAACGATACCATGAAATTAGAGGTAGCACAGCAACAACTGATTCTACTAAAATGATAGATTTTACTAAGAGACATGCCTGCTTTGGCCTGCCTCCTCTTCCGGGTGTGGAAGAGAGCTGATCAGAAGCTGTTTTTAGACCTAGCAAAGAGAAGACTTCATTTAACAAGCTGTGTTTGCTCTGGTATTTTTAGAAGAGCTGAAGAAAGCACCACTCCATTAATGGAAATTTTAGCACATCTCTAAGCCCGGAGACTAACAAAAAAGAAGAGGAGACACAGGCACAGCCAGATTCAAGAGAAGAGGTGCTGAGCAAGTCTGCTCAGCTCCACTCTCCCCATTTGCTAGTGTGTCCCCCTGGCGCTTACCCGGTCTTGGACACCTGCCACGGTGCGGTTTGCATGGCGTAGCGAGTACGTCAGCCGGTGAATACCATCACTGGTCTCTCCATTCCCATAGAAGCCAACAGCAATTCCAGCACTGCAGAGAAAGAAAGCAAGAAAGGGCAGAGTTAAAGCTAAGAGGCAAGCTATGTAACGCATGGCTTACTGCTACAGCACCCTTGGTAGTCACAAAGAAAACTGGGGTAGTCACACTCCTCAGCAACCACTAAAAAAATTCACCTATAAACATTTACCTGTGTTTTCTACACAGCCACTAATTGTTCGCATAGCATCCACTTGCGAAACAGTGGAACACCATCCCTTCTCAATATGTATGTTTCATTTATGGTACAATAATGAGAGTTCAGATCTAGCATTGGCAACCAGAAATCCAGCCAGCCAAGCGGCTCTCCAGTGGCTCCCGCAAGAGCTACCATTGCTGTGCCAGGAGGCACTGCCTTCTCTGGACACGAAATACAGATTGTTTCATGACATCTTTTAAAAAGAAGGACACAAAGAGCTTACATTGACTACTTCCCCATGGTGGTGGTTCCTCCAGACACGTTATCCATGCCCTCTTCTCTACACTCTGAAACATCTATGAACATCATCTATCTTGATTTATCTTCCCATTAGAAGCATTTGTGTCACACTGATTTAGAGTACTGGGAAAGAAGGCTTAATAACTTACTGGGACAAAAGGCTTATTTATTTTTAAAGCGAGTGAATTTCAAGCTTGCAGATACAATTCAACTCCAGCTGCTTAGCAAATTACCACCTATCAGCTGATTTGCCATAACTGTCCACACATATCAGTCTGCCCCAATTATGAAGTACACCATATTAGCTTAAGCCTCACTTAAAGGAGGAAGATCCTGTAAATGAGTTGCAACCAGGAGATTATCTCATGCAAGTCAGCAATACCTCTTCTACTAAGACAACGCTGCAGGAACTCACAGTTCCTCTTCCCAAGCCCATTTTTCCTAATAATAGAGGAGGAAAGAACTTATGAAGGCGTCACACAACTAAACTCAAGGCATTACAGGCCCAAACAAACATTACTAAGACATGAATTTCCTATTCTCATGTCTTATTTAACTTCAGAGCACCCAGGATCTTTTCTGGGAAGGTTCTCAGAACAAGGTTGTGTTTGTGGTAGTGGAAAGGAAGGTGGTAATGGTGGTTTTGGTGTAAATCTAAAGTTATTCTGGATGAAACATTTCAGTTTCTTCACAACAACTTCGTGCTTGGGTTACAGCACTGCCCTCACAGAGTTGGTTTGAAGGAGGAATGAAAGAGGAAGGAAACAAGCCAAACAACAGCTTTCAGGACAAGTAAGCGTAGCGCCTTTGTTTAATAGGAAGGGTCACTAAAGGACGTTAGGCATTCTTCAGCACCATCACCACCCGGCTTGGAAATGAACCCAAGCAGGCAGGTCAGAGTGGGCTTTGCCTAGATAAGAGACCCTTGCACAGATTTGCTCTGGCACATACTTCAATCTGCAGTCCAAACGACTGTTTCTGCTCTTGCTCCTCTCCTGCAAGAGGACAGCATCCATCCATGCTTTCCTGGGCTCATCCACTTCAGAAAAAGTGAGCAGAAAAATACAGTTCACCTGGTTGCATTTCTACTTTCTCCTTATACATACAAGAGATGGAAGCAAAGATCACGCACTGGAAGCGGATCCACTATGAAAATCTGTGTCAGCCTCATGCTTTTTCCAACAATTGAATCTCCATAAATTATAGAGAGCTTGGCCCATAAAAGCCTCCGCTGAAGAGTCTTCCAGGGACAGTAGTCAGACTACCTCATATACAGAAAGAGAGGCAGCAGGTCTGTAACTTTTAATATTTAGTGTTAATGCAAGAAATCAGCATCTTTCTTCATGAACACCGTCCCTCAAACATTTTCCTAATCCAAGTGATGCCGATAATTAGAGCTAGAAAAGCCCCCTGCGTTCCTCCTTAGTTGCAGCTATTACCAGAGCCTGATAACGCATGCCTAGGATGCACAGGGGTGGAGGGGATTACAAAAAACCAACCAAACAAAACCCACACATACCCCTCCCCTTGAACTACGGAGATTCCAGATACAGAGCTATGCCCAGGATAAGGCAACCCA
The DNA here is from genome assembly GCF_028500815.1 of Rissa tridactyla. Classification (NCBI taxonomy): domain Eukaryota; kingdom Metazoa; phylum Chordata; class Aves; order Charadriiformes; family Laridae; genus Rissa; species Rissa tridactyla. The sequence continues at coordinate 3,395,972 of NC_071473.1, forward strand.
GCATCCCATCCTGGCAATTACAAACCTCTGCCCTGAATTCCCCTTTGTCTTTAACAGAGCAAAAAAATTCACACAGACCCTTTCACTCTCCTGAGCAGCAGAAAACTTTAACAGTTTTTCTCCTATAGACACCAAATAAATTCCAGAACATTCTTGACATTGAATATGCAGATCTGACCCCTTTAATTAGCGAGCGGTTTTTATTCAGCCTGTTACAGCTACTAGAAGCCTATTCTTTCAGCAAAGCCTTGGTAAGTGCCCAAAACCTGCTGCTTGGCTCAGTATTCCCAGCACAATAGCGCTGTTTTGGTGGAAAAGACTCAGAAACAGCACTCTGAAGTAGCAGCAGTCATCTCGTCCTTAAAGGGGCAGCACAGCTAGGTGTATTAGCCAGTTTACCCAAAGGTACCATTTATGAAGTGCCAGTAGCTACTGGCAAGTGACTTGAAAGTCGTTACCCTATGCAAGGCAGAACCACCCCAGCAGCCATCCTCGTAGGCGTCCCATCCATAGGCGTCCCATCCAGCCCTGCACGAACCGAACCGCAGCTTCAGCTGCCCTTAACCCTCTAGGCACAGTCACTACTCCTGAAAGAAAACACTCGAGCGACAGGAACTGGGGTAAAAGCCACTTAATTCAAATAACAAATTCCTCTGGACATGCGTATCACACATTCACTGGAAACTATACGTAAAGCATTAATTATTCCATTACTGCCCAGCAAAAGCCAGCTCTGCATTCACACCTTGTGCCAGCAAGAGCCACTTAACGCAGCCATTCTTTCTCCTAGGAGCAAGCTGTACGGTTTTGTGGCAGTTCCCCCTTCTACCATGCTAGAGAGGGAAGGAAACCATCCCCAAAGCCCAGCCTGGGGGCCGGTGCCCGGCCCCACGCTGGGACTGTGGAGGGGCAGAGCTGAAGGGCAGGCAGCGGGGGAACTGCTGGTGGGGGAAGAGGAGAGAACCACTGCTGTTTAGTTTTCTGTTTGCATTTGGCTTCTTCTAAATCCCAACAGTTGTTTCAAATCCCTGCCTACACACACTGGTATAAGTTGCTATTGTTTAAAGCAGATTTAGAGATTTGCACTAGTTTTTAACTACCTTTTATTTGATTAAAGGGAAACCGAGGGGCTCCTTCTATTTAAGTGCATTCTTTTAATGTAAAAATAGATCAAGTCATCTTAACCCAACAGCGTTAAGCCTGGAGGTCAGGACAAGTCACACGGCTTCTCGCACAAACCCTGGGAGGCTCTGTAGCCTAAGATACAGCAGACCCATCTCCCAGTACAGGATGCCAAAAACATCACCCAATGGGGAAGCCTTCATTTCTATCACGCAGTGTGGATACAAGAACAGCGTTCCTGAATGACACAGCTTTTTTCCACCCTAGCACCCTCTGGAAGATACTCCAACGCATTTTCGACGCTTCTATAGGAAAGTCATCTCCACTTCTGCTATTCTGGCTTCTGTCGCACTCCCCTCCCTAGCGCACACACACCTCTCTCCTCCTGCGTCCACACCGTCCTGTCCTCAGTTCTTCCTCCCGAACCTACCTGTATCAGTCTCCTGTCGCTTCCACCACCCCCATCTCTCCCCGCGTTCCTTCTCATTTGTATTTTTGAATAAATATCTTAAAAATCAATCTTCTACGCCCTCACGGGCCATTTAAAAAGTTGCTCCTGCTGTCCAATACTGCATTTAAAATGCCACTTGGCTACTCAGTCATTTGGGTAAGTTTTAGGAAACTCACTTGCGTTAAGGAAACACTGGACTCCTGAGATTAACACCATCGTCACTGGCACACACCCACAGAAATGCACTAGAGAGAAACGGTACGCTATGCCAGCTCTTCCAAGAGTTCCATGACATGAGCCAGAAGAGCAGCATGCCGTGATACCTACGTATTCCTCCAGATACAATAGTATGACTTAAAGCACTGCAGCTTGTGTACACATACTTCAGTATCACTCTCCAGCAAGACTCAAGAAATTTAAGTCTGGAGCACAGTTTTCCTGCTGTTTATAGGCAAGAATCATGTCTGCTTAGGACACCCCTTGATAAAGAACCAGAAGAGAATAATCAAGTGTAATTCCAAATTAGCTTGCAATATGACCCGTAAAAAAACGTTTCCTGAATTACACGAAGTATATATGACCAGCAGAGTGTTAATCTGATCCAGAGAGCATACACGTGCCTTCTGGTGAAGAGATCCTCCCGTTGTAATACCCACGCAGACACACACACCGAAAACCCCTCTGGGTACCCAGTCACCAGTCTGAAAAGATGAACACTAGCCATTCACATCACATCCTTAGAAATGAATAACCTAACTACACCAAGTCAGCTTTAATTACAGGAACTTCATAAGGAGAGCCCTTTTTAGACTTCGTGTTCTCAGGAGGAATGTTAATTTGTCTGCCTAATTACCACCTTGCACTTTCACGCCAGAGGAAAGCGCTATTACTGACACTTGAGAAAGCAAGTTTTCACCATCTATTTGGACCCGATTTTTTTCAGGTACCTTCTCCATGAAGCTTCCTATCCGCCTTCGGAGCTGAGCTCCCTTCTGGGAGAGTTGGGGTCACCTAACTGATGGATGAGACGATTTATAAGACAACTCCCCATACACAGAAACCGATCAAAACTGGTAAGGAGTAGAAATGAACTAAGTATTCAAGGAATAGTCTAGGCAAATCATTCCTGCAGCTTTGTGGCTAGAGCAACTGGGAAGACTGATTAGAGAGACATTTTGTTGGAGAGGTCCTGTTAACCAGTTACGCCTTCCTGCTGCCTCAGCATTCTCCCTTTCGCTCAGCAGGAAATATCAAGTCATCAGGAAACAGTGATCCATAGTACTCAGCAGGATTCACAGTACAAACAGCCCTCTGGGATTGAGTACTACCTAGACAAGCATCTACTAGGCATGGCTAGACTTAACCAGAGTTAACTAGTTCTCAGCTAGGAAGACAACAGTCCACTTCACGGTACTCAGACAGACCAGACCAGCCACTGTTTGGAATCTCTTGCTGCTTCACCATCCAAGCTCCTTCTCTCCCCTCACATACGGTGGTGCGAACTCCCTCCCGGGTCAGCCTGCCGTCAGGCAGACATTCACAATAGCCTCATTCCCCATCACTCCGAAACACAACAGCATCTGCCGGCCTGGCACTTCTGTTACGTGTAACGCACAGCTAGGATAGGATATATCCAGTGGACTAATCTTTAACTATTGGTATCTAGCTGGGACTTCCTGCTAGCACAGATTAGATTCCTTGCGTGTCAGGAGCCGTATCTGCATTCCCAGCCAGACGCTGAGCACAGAGTGCCAAAGAGGCACCGGTTCAAGTGCAGTGTCACATCCAGCTGCTCTCAGAGGGGCAGAAAACCGACCTCGGCTTTGCAGGAGAGCGGCAGCACTTGTACGGCAGCTCCACTCGCCAGGGATGGTACCAACCTGCCGCCGTCCAACAGAGCCGATCTCAGAGCGCAAATTTAAAACTTAATTAAAAAGGTCGAGACAGATATTCATCCAATATCACTGTAGATTCAGGTAGGATCTTACTTTTAAGGATACTCCTGCATTTAATAGTTGCAAAAACAAATGGTACACCAGGGGTGGAATCCAGTGGTTCACACTTTGAGGAATCTAAGCAGTTTTCCAGCTTGCAGACTTGACTGGGAGTCGCATCAAGTTTACCAGAATTTATACGCTGACCTTCCAACTTTAAATTGTCTCATGCAGGCTCTGGGAGATGTGCAGAATACCTCCACTTTCTACAACTCAAAACAAACAATTATCACACTCTGAGCAGCTGTCTTGGACACATATGCTCCGTAACAATAGCTAACGAGAGCCTGTAGCAGCAGCACAACTATAAATAGCATCAGCTAGAGCTTCTGTAAGAAAGGGTTAGGACCACAGCACTTTCAGTGGATTGGAATGGATGCAGCTGAATCTCTTGAGATCACTAAAGAGAAAGGTGACTGAGGCTGAGATTTCTTCTTCACAAGTTGTTTTCTAGTTTGCTTTCCATTCCAGGCACCTATTTGCAGTCAGCAAAGCACAGAGAAGCTCCCTGCAAAGGCGGCAATGTTTGCTAGTGCACTAGCTCTCCTCCTCAACACTGAGCTCCTGCCTCTACAGGCAGATCCATCCCCAGCTGCTAAACTCACAACATAATGTCTGCTCTGCTGTGTTTGTACCAGTACTTCAGGGGTTTTCTATTCTCTTAAGTATGTGCCTCGAAAGAACAAATACACAAATGCACTAGTAGCACGATCTAGCCCTTGAATAGCTAAACCTGGCCTTCAAGGAACACGCTCACCTCCAAAAAGATCACATACCAGATCCATCACCTATCAGCAGGTTAATACAAAAAGTGAGCCATGAGACACTGCAAAATACAATCGTCTCAGTATGTCCTTCCTGAACAGGGGACTGCTCCCAGACCTGCCAGCCCTGTGGAGGGGCAACTAAGACCACCTGGAGCCTTGGGGAAGAGTAGGACGATGCTCGGAATTGGTAAGAGATGTGGTGCTCAATCTCAGGGCACACATCCATAGAGCTCAGAGCATTTGCTCTGTCCAAGTCAAAACAAACTAAGTCCAAGGCTCCTTCCAGAAGTTTGCAAACATATCCCTGCTTTCAGATGCCCCATCATTAACTTTCTAGGAAATGGGATCCTCATCTGTGCTGACAAAAAAACCCAACAAACCCAAACCAAACCAGCCACAACCCAGAAAACAAACAAAATGTAAAGTTCTCTCTTTTTAACTTCTGCCCATGTTCTCCACTAGTTACTTGATTTTTCTTGTTTTCGGCAACCCTTCTTTTCTCCTCCCCTCCAAAGGCCTTCTATTGCTTAGTCATAACATGAAACGTTGCTGACACTAGCAGCATTACTAGCAACCCTTGGAGATGGCACATTAGTACAGATAATGAAACGCAGCAGTGTCTTACACAGGCTGCAAGATCTGAACGTCCTCTCCAGTCAAACACCAATACATCCAAACCCAAAAGAATAATCTGTGCCTCTTTCTTCCTAATCTACTCTCCCACGTAGTCATTCTTTTTGGACACTAGATTCTAAGAAATCTACATCTAGACCTGATAAATATTTCAACTGTATCCGTCCTATTCAAGTGATAAGCATCTGGGGACACAGTGTCCTTGATTCACCACTTGCGAAGTATCAAGAGCAGGACATTAGCTATTCCTTTCCACATTGCTCAAGCCATTAGGCAGTTCAGCAAGTGGCAGGAAGGAAGAAAATACATTACAGATATTTAAAAAATACATGTACCAAGTGGAAAGAGGGATTACTGCCAACATTGACTGACTGCAGACACAGCATACCCAGTGTGAAAATGCACGCACAGGATACGCCACCCCAAGTACCAGGGAAGATCCCTTTTCGGGCATGGACCATACCTGCACACCAGGGTTGCGATGATGACACACCATGCCGTACAGCAGCAGTCAGCATTTAGATGTTCTTCGCTCTTCCGATGGCGGCAACACAGCCAAAATGAGTAGAACAGGAGAAAGAGCAGGTCCAGAGCAAGGCAGGAAAGAGCGATGCCACCCAACAGCAACAGGGCCTGCGGAAAACAGAGACGGGTGTCACATCCGACCAGGCACAGCCATAGCAGGGGGTGTGAATCAGGGGCCAGATGTCTGAGGGCTCTGCAACAAGACAGTGCTGAAGGCAAACCTTTAAAACAAGTTGTTTTGTGGGTTTTGTATATTTTTTAAATATAAACAGGAGATTTTTAGCCTCACTTCCTCCCTTCTCTGCATCCCACTCAATGAAACCACATTCTGTACCTAAGCAGGAAACAACTGAGCCATTTTGTCTGTCCCAGTCTGCAAACAGCCTAAGCGAAGCAGGGAGGGTTTCCTCTTTACCCCTGATCAGAGGTCAGCAGATTTAAAGAAAAAAAAAAAAAATAAAAAAAAATAGTTCAGCCAGCTGCCTCTATCTGTACAGTTGTTTAATCTTCATGAATAAATATGCAGGCTTATTCATTAGAAATCCAAGTGCATGAGTGGGTTTGAAAGGGGGTGGAATTTATTATACATGCATGAGATTGATTTTAAAAAAATGAATCCCCATGCAATGCTTCTGTTCAAGGTAGACCTAGAATAAATGCTAAATCCCTCCATATACCATCCACATATATAGGTACAACAAACGTGGATGCTACAGACACACTGGCTTGAAGCCGTCACAAGCTGAATTACTGTGTTATACCTATTTCTAGTCAGATGTTCCTGGGAGGAAAGGGAAGCGGTAAGCATTTAATTCCATTCCAATTTCATTTAACTCCATTCCAATTTCTTTTTATTTGGAAAATCCTGGGTGAAACCCAAAAATGCAAAACAATTTTGTTAAGTAAAATATTAATAAAAAAAATTTTAAATCTATTCTAACACCAAATCCAGCCACAGTTTCCCACATGAATGGATGAAGAAGAAGGATGTCATTTTATCCATAAGTTTTTTTGGATGAACCCTTGGTAGTGATGACTAATGCCAACTTGTTAGAAATGACTTAAATATCTGGAAAGGGCCTAAGTCACTTACTGTTGCCTCAAATATCAGGAAGGCAGACACAGATCTGTATCAGCAAACCTAAAACAAAGGTTTGGGTTTTTTAAATCAGTATCTCCTTTCCTCCCCATGTAGAAAGTTCTTAAAGAACATTTATACACTTCCTCCTGATTGAAACAATAACTTCTTCCTGGTCAAAGAAATAAAACAAAGAATGCCGCGATTAAAGTAAGATTCTGAGCAAAACCCGTGACTGTTTCTAACAGGGTCCGGTAGTAACTTGCTCTTCGTAGGCTTTTCTTCCCCTTCTTTCCCCCCAGCCTGCTCCACAGGTACTCCCTGCTGAGTTCTTATCCTGGCAAACTACCCGAGCCACACAACGTAGTCCCCAGCCAAGCAAACGTCAGCCTGCACAGACTGCAGGGCCCATCAGCCACACATAACGGGATTCACGCTAATTAAACTGAACTGCTCCCATCACAGATCCTCCACGCAGCCAGGCGCTCGTTGCTTCCCCAGCCTTGGAAACCCACCCAAAGCCCACCAAGCGCACTGGGATGGGGGGAGCTTACAGGTGCTGCTACCCCAGACTACACAGCAGAAACCCAGTCCCACTGTAGAAAGTGAACTTTGGGATCTTTAACAGAGAGGAGTGGAGCTGGAAGGGAAAAAGCCCCGTCCCCCTTTCCCATGATTACACCAGATGGTGTGCGCGCCGTTTGAGATCCTGAGCAGAAAGGGGCCTTCGAGAGGGAAGCTGCGTTCAGAGCCCCACGTTCTCCCACTTCTGAAGGCTTGCCATGTACGAGCACTCAATACTAATTTAACTAACACATTTGGCATACCAAAGCTCCTTGGGGATATTCTTTATTTTTTAAAGACGTCAGGCTGCTGTAATGCAAAGCTTTCCTGCGCTGCTCGCCTGCACTTCTTTCTTCACACCCTCAACCTTCCTGCAGATGCTAAAAGGCATTGCCGCTGAAAAGAAAAACCCAGCTGAAAACATCCTCCCAGTGACTCTTCATCAGCAAAAAATTCACACTGCAGCTCCAGACGTAGGGAAACAGCCCCCCCCCCCCCCCTTTAAAAGGAAAAAAAGGAAATACTGAAAAGAGGAAAAAGAAACCCAACCAAACTAAAGACTACCATGCAGCAAGCAACCTGAAGTTCTTGACACTTAATATATGCTTTTATTTATGCATCTGGCCAAAAGGACTTGGCTGGCCACTACACCGCGATCTGTGTTTCATTTTCCAGAGAATATTTGTTTTCCATTAATGGATATGTGCCATGACAACAAGTGAAATCATCCAGCAGAGCAGTTATTAATCTTTCTGACTGATGAGTCAGTTTAGGACCCAGAAACTGGCTGGCAGTGAAAGCCTGGTGGCAACCAAAGGCATGCCTGTGCCTGCTCATCGGGATTAAATGACAGTATTTAAAAAAGGGGGGGTTGAGGCTGGGTAAACCCTCAGACATTCTATGCTGCAACAGTAAATCTGGGGCTCGGTTATCCAAGGCCACGTTATCCTGAGTAAATGTAAAATTATGCACTGGGCCTTTTGCCACAGAAGAGCATCAATTCCCCTTCGAACATTTGCTGAGCTATCAGAACCTTTATAGCAAATGATGCATGGACTGCCCTTACAGGAAAATGGAGACAACTTGGAGGAGCAACATTTTACCACTGTGCTGACGCTAATGGCAGAAGTGGAGACAGAGCAGTCCCTGAAAATGAGTGTAAATCCAAGCGGTATCAGCCAGACTGGCAGGAGACGAAGCTACAGCATTAGGAAGCACTTTCAAAATAAAAGTTAATAGCAGTACACAGGGAAGAAACCACGCGCAGCACTGCTAGCATGGAAAGGCACCATGAAACCTGAATACACTCAGTCTTGTGCGGGGACGGTACTCGACAGCCTGCTGCAGCCTTAACAGCCTTTCTCGACTCCAGCATGGTTGCCAGGATTCATAGTATTTACCCTCTCAATGGGAGTAAGAAGCCAAAAAAAGGGCAGAAAATACCGAGGCTCCCACACACAGAGAGGGGCACCATCACTGGGTACGGCAACAACATCTCCTGCAAAAACAGTCAGGGCTGGTTAGCTCTTCCACACGGTGTAAGGGCACCCGCAGGTGCTGATATTAAACCTAAGGACATATGTGTAGACGAGCCTTCAGTTACCACAATCCTTGGTTTCCAAGACCATGCCGTATGTTACCGCGGATCGATTCAACCAATATATTTGTCTACTGGATGAAAAATTTCTATACCAGACAGCTGGTTTCAGCTCTCAGACCGCAAGTTCCAAACTGCGATCCACAGCATTCGTTACCTGAATGTACCTCTGATCACTGTGGCCCTGGAAGGCTAATTTTAGCCACTGAAGCTACACTTAAGGGGATGTATATTCCACCCCTTCCTACATATAGTCACAAAGAGAAGTGAGAGATAACATGAGAAATGGATATACAAGATACATTTGAGTGCGTTTCCTTAGAAGGGAAAGCCTAAATGAAGCCACAAAGCGCTGTAACGCAGGAGGTAAACGCCGGGTTGCGTTCACCTAAGCGTCAAGGTTTAGTGCTGCCTTAAGTGCTGTTTGTTGGTCACTCAACTGCACAGAGGAGTGTTGGCTTAGGGACAGACACCTCCTCACACCGTCACCTCCCCTCTGCCATGAAGGTTACTCGTCACAAGAAGTCCTGGCAGCAGAAAACGTTTAGAAAGTTAATTCCAAATACACACGGGCTCAGAATAATCCATGTGTTTATTAAATACGAGTTTTACCCATCTCAAGCTATCCAACTTCCAGCTGCCACATTCTTTAGACATTAACTGTACTAAGAGCAGCACGGTGTAGTGAGCAGCTCTTCACATGGAATAGATGATGGCTATTTCTGGATAGCACTACTATTTTATTACTAGTTAGAAAGTCCACTAAAACCTCATTAAGAAACTTGAGAGCAAAGCTCAAGCCTTCAGGTGGTTTCTGAAAAGCATGCAGTTTCCCTTTTCATCTTCCATCAATAATTTTAAAGTTATTTCATCTTAAAACTTCATAATTTCAACCCACAGGACAAAATAGCTACAGCTTTTGAGCATCTCAACAACACAGCTGTCTTAATCATTGCCAGATCGAGAACTGTTTATAGTTTTACCTTAAAGTCAGCTTTTGCCAAAAGAAAGCTTTCCACTGAATATGCAACTAATGTTCCTTCTGGATTTCCATGCAGCGACTTGAGATTGTGATAATAAAACAGAGAGAAGAGGTTAAAGGAGTGTGGGAAGAGAAAAACGTTCACCCAGAAGAACAAATGAAGCAAACTGGGCTGCTGCCAAAGGAGCACTCATCTCTATTTATTCCATGAAGGACGGAAGTCTTCTTAGCAAGAAAAGAAACTGCTGTGGGATAGTGTCATGCCTACACTACTTCCTACACCGGTTTTTTGCAGACTTCATGACATGTCTAAGAAGCTTACGTACCCATAGATAAGTAAGTATGCCCTACCAAACTGACTTTTTTTGGCAACACAAGGAACACACTCTGACCCACTCATCAACTTGCTCTGAACAAGCTGTATGTTCAGAGACTCAATTTTCATTTCTGAAAAATGCTGTATGTGGCGTTTGTTGAGATACTTAAGCGTCTCAGGATGTCATTCATCCCACAGCCTCTACAGAAGGATGCAGGCTTTGGTAGGGAATGCAGCCAACCGTGTATTGGCAAATGTAATGTGGGGGGAGGATGTGGAAACCACTGCTGATCTCAGCACTAAACCATCCATATCTCCTCTGCCTGGGGGACAGGCCTTCCCAGGCCAATTACTGTACTCAAGACAGTAAAGGAACAAGGCTGGGCAGGAAACGTGCTGTGGAAGAGGCTTTTCCCACGGTACCGAGATGTATTCTCCTTCGTGAGGGATCCCTCCGCAGCATGGCAGAGCACCATGGATACAGAGGACAGGTTCCACCTTTTAATGTCCTTATACAGACATCTCCCAGAGAAAGCACGCTGTACAGGAGTGCAGGAGATAGATATATATTTATATATTTAGGGCAAGTCCACACTAGAGCAAGCAATATAGGCCAACACTTTGCCTTTAGCTTTTCTTGGCAATTGGCTTTCCTTTCTGGAAAAGAGAAAATGCCAAGGATTATGTCATGCTTTTTTTTTTTTTTTTTTTAAAATCACCTGAAGACAATACAGCAGACGCATTAGAATAAAACAGATCCACAGCTGAAACATCTCCTAGCACGTCTATTTAACCAAGTTGGTTAAATAAACAGGCTAGCTTCCTCAATGCTGAAGCTCGCTGCACAGGGAAGGGCATTCCACAGATAATTGGTATTAGAGCTGTGAACTAAAGCCACTTTAATTACAAATGAGTGTTCACACAGGGTTTTAGTGTAGTTTAACTAGAATGGCCTTAATTCAGTGTAGTTTAATTCACTTCAGTGCATTTAAAGTGGTTTAACTAATCTGCTTTGAATTTATTCCTCCAGTTAATTCAGATTAATTTCTCAAGTGCCCTTGTGCAGGCAACGACTGAAAACAAGGCTAGGTTGATTAAAGATTCATCATTTCCTCCATATGAACATTCTGACCCCTTATTTCATAAGTAAAGACTTTCAAGGCTGCCTTTATATTTGGTCCAATTTACAGAAGCCACCAGTGCAGAGGCCGAAAAGACACAACCTTGCCAATACTCGGTTTATTGCAGGATCTAACAAGCAACACAATCATTGCCAGAGTTTTGAGAGCTGTGGTTAAACAATATATAGCACAGGTACATCTGCACACCTCAGCTCCCACAGGTTACATGGGGGCAGGTGCTAGAATTCATCAGAGCATCTCCTATCGCAAAACAGAGGTGGAAAGCATGGAGTAGAAAGGATTTACTTAACAATTCAGTTGGATTTTTTTTTTTCTGCCCACAAATGCAGATCTAAGACGTGCTAATCAGCAGTGAACACTGGAGTCCTATTGGGTTGAAGTCAAATAACAATCCATTTATTCCCTTAGCTGTTACCAACTCAGCAATCTCCATCTTGCACAGCAAGGAAGCGTTCCCAGAGGTAAGGGGGTCCTCTAAATTGGATGTTCTTATCCCTAGTTTCTCCATAATGCTGGCTGAAAGCCTCTATGCACTACAGCGATGAAAAGAATGAGACACTCACCAAATTCAGTTTCCACTGACAGGTCCCCACAGACTAAATCTTTATTAAATGAGGCTTAGCTCAGAACTGGCAGCTTGTCAAATGAGCATTCTCGCTGAAAAGGCGGATTTCCTTTCTGGGGATTCTGCAAATTCCCTTGCAGGGCTCTAAAAAACACACCATGGACGCATCAGTGTTCATGCAGGTCTTTGCCCCAAATCCCAGACCAGCAAAATGTGTAAGGAATCCTCTTGGGAACAGGCCTTCAGCTTCAGAAGTTTACTCCTTCCTAGTATTCCCAGTTGGACAAAGTTAAAAACACTAGTTAACTTTGTTTAGAGGCAAGAATCAGATAAATATTTGGAATATTGAGGTGAAGGATAGCTGGAAGAATCCAGCGGGTGTTGTGCACTGCTTATGTCCATGCGGAGCTTCCCCATAGCAGATCTGCCCAATTTCACCAGACATTCCTTTCCCACGACAGATTAGCTCTCACATTCCCATCTGACAGTGACTCCTCTACTCGAGGTCCTTTAGAAGCAGCTTTATTTCCTTGGTTAGAAAGCTGTATCATCCATTAAAGTCTTAAACCACAATCTCCTCACAAGGTAATTTTCCAGCAAACTGGATAATGGAAAGAAACCCCACGCTATAAAGGAAGTATGAATTTAATGCTCCTACCACTCAGGGACAAGCAAGCACTGCCCGCGTTACCTGGCTGAAGCCCAAGGGCTGTGTAAATTCCCATGCCAAGACAATTCCCCATCCCCATCCCCGCAGCGGGAGCTCAGCTATGCTCCTGCTGGCCTGGAGCTCCCCGAAGGCAAGACGTGGCACTGCCAAGCTGCCTGTTGCACGCAGGCAGGGACCAGGGTACACTCGCCCAGCCCAGCACGTGAGCTAGGCAGCACTAGTGTATATATATAAAAAAAAAAAAAAAAAAAAAAGAAAGAAAGAAAAAAAAAGCAGGAAATGCTTAGGCCTGAAGCCCAGTGACTTAATCCAATTTCCATCCTTTTTCCCTTCCCCCTCCTGCAACGTGGGCTCTCAGAGACAATGCATTTCATTTAGAGAGGAAAAAAAATCCCTCCTATGTGCCTATCCTTACACACTATCAAGCAAAGGGCTGGGACATCGCATTTTTTTTTTTAATCTATCTCTGCTGACCATGCATGCTTGGAGTAGATGCCAACCTCAAGGATTTTCTTTCAAGACTCCAGCTGTAAGGAGTCTGTGCTCTACTGCAGGCCACCAGCTCTCTTTAGTTGTTGCTGTTTCTTATTAGATATGGTTTGAAACCCAAGTATTCATACTGCTCCTGTGAATTTCGAGAGTTCTCCACAAAGACAGGATCTTTCAGTAGAAATGATTACATGCATCATCTACGAGTCTCCTGTTCCTCTGTAGGACCAAAACCCTGTCCTTTCCAGGACCGGATAGGTAACGACATGATACTGGTTAAGATTAAATGCTGTATTTAAGCTCACAGCAGCTTTCTCGATCTTCATCATCTCCTCTTTAACCACCCAACCAAATCGGAAGAGATCAGCCACTACAGAGTTTGAAGACACTGAGCTCAGCCCTCAGCTGCATACACCATGCAGTACCACCTTAGGAGGCAGCCACCAGCCCGCTTTGGGAGAGGCTTTCACATGCCATTTCTATTTGGAAGAGGATAAACAAGGCATTAGGGAGGGAGAGGAAGGAAAATGGAAACAAGCAGAGCCACCCCTAAGTGGAACAGAAAACAAAAACTTGTCCAATTTGTGGAAACTTTCCCCAAAGGAACATCAACCCATCAACACGGTCAACCCATCCCACCATCAGGGACGGCAGTGTTTCCATAAGCATGACCGCCGTATGTAATGTGGTTCTGCTCACTTCTGCCATTGTTTTTGCATTATTTGAACTTGCTGGACTGTTTTCAGTGGTTCAATATCACATCACATGCATTAGTTCAGAAGTTTTGCCAGGCAGAGAGGATTTGTTCAAGTTTCGTAGCAGCGTATGCAGTCAGTTGCATAGGATGCAAGCACAGACGTTCAGCACAAGCATTCTGCCTCTCACTATACTTTCCTGGCATCTTCTCTCTGCAGCTCGTGACTTGCAGACATACCAAAGCAGCTGAGGAAGAAAACAGTTCGAGTATGGCCACTTCTCGTCTACCCCAAGTGATAAAAAAACCCACCCTGATTTTCCAAATTTGTCTCCAAAATTTCCACATGAAAGAAGTTCATTTTAAGAGAAGATATTTTTAACCACTACACTTGGACTGAAGTGATTCTGGAAAGCCAAGGCAGGCTGCCTTTCATGGTTTTCCACTACGGGACCATGCACGGTGCCTCATTCCCTTCGCAACACCACTGCAACTTTCCGCCACCAGTAATTTTGGTGGGATTAACCCGGATTTAGTAAGGCTTGCTGATCAGGCCCAAAGAGGTAGGGAAGCTCATTGGCTTTGGGGAGAAGTGCAACAACAGGACTGATAGAAGCAGAAACTTTACCTCGGTTCCCAAGCACTGCGTGCAAATAACATAGTGCAATGCCTGCTCGGACCTACCAATCTCATTTTTAAGGAGACTATTCAGGGTAGAGCAATGATTTATGGCAAGACTCATAACTGATATGCACAGAATATTAAATACCTTTTTTTTTATTTTATTTTTTAAATCAGATATCCCTGGAAACAAGGAATTGGTACTTGCAATCAGGGTTATGAGAGTGTCTTGAGTGTACCACAGGAACACAGAAAGTATGAAGAAACCAGAGAGATGAAAAAATTTAAGACAAACGTCAAAAACATGATCATTGCTTGGCCAATGGGGTCGTGTCCTTCACTCGTCTGCAGAACAATGTCTTGTCCAGAAAATTCTCAATGGCAGCATCTCTGCAGGCAACATTTTAATCCCATTTGTGTCTTAGGAGTTTTTGTGCCATGCGTCTACTGCTGCACGCTATAAACTCAAGCATAACATTTGCTGCATTGAACCACAAAAGTGATGCAGAATAATTTGAGAGAGAGTCCAAATTGGAATGGAAACTCCAACATCAAATTGTAACTAATGTTAGACTTGAAAGGTGCCTGCTGACATTTATAGAACTTGTTTCATGTCATTAGCACCATGAAGAGATCTTTTTCTAAACAGGAGCTATTAGGAAAACGTTTGAGCCACAGTAAGAAGCTCTAGCACACACTTTGGCATTTAGAGGTACCCGCGTTTAAAAAAAAAAAAAATAATTAGGAGGAAGAGAGATACTTTCTGGCCAAGATAACAAATCCACCGCAAATGGCTTTATAAACTGCTTCTATTAGGAGTGAATGGACAGGAAGGTAAGTTGCTAAAATTGGGCTTCTGCATTTATGTGTCATTGATGGGAATGGGTTAGATCAGTAAGTGTCTAATGGAGATCCATGTCCAGTTTGTGCTCAGTTTGCTACCTGAACCCAATCTTCAGAATCAAAAGGGAGGCGTTTGGAACAACAAAAAATAGCAACAATTAAAAAGTGGGGCACTGCATTTCCATTGATATTGGCCTCATTCAGCTTTACCAGCATTTATCTACGCAACTAAAGCAGGCAAAATGGCTGTTTACACAGCAAAAACAGTGTAGTTCATAATACACACTAAGCCTACTACAAGGTGAGAGAAATAGCACTTTCGATTACATTAGCAAATTACTCAGGACTAGCTGCCCTGATGGCTGACCTCTGGGAGGGGATAAAGAGCAAAATCAAAGGCAAACTGCCCTACATCTTTCAAAAGTCACAGCCCTTTGTGCTACAGCTAGCAGTCCATATGACATCTTCCTTAAAATAATTTGTATTTGAAGCCAGCTTTAATGCAGTATGTCAGTCATGTGGAGAGGCCGTGAAGAACTGGAAAGGGGTGATATCCCACAGGGATACCTTCTGTAAGTTGGGGAAGGAGGAACACAGACCTCTGACCTGTCTACTGACTGCGGATCTGAAGCGACCTCCTTGCACAAACAATGCAAACATGCCATTTAACTGCCAGGGACAAACAAGTGCAACGCTTCTCACCATAAATTCACTCCAAACTTCCTCGTTGAAGACTACTACAGTCAGGATTTAAAAAAAAAAAAAACAAACAACAAAAAACCACCGGAAAAAGAAAATGGAGGAAATCTCTTCCTTCAACTTAAAGCTGTACATTTCCCTCTCCCAAAAGAGGCTCATTCATATGCAGGAAACATTTCCATATCGAGTCTTCCTTGGTTTTATTTTGGGGTTTTTTGTGTTGGTGTCGTCCCCCCCCTCTTTTCTTTCTGTAAGGAGGGAAAAAAAAAGGTCTGAAAAAATGCCCTCAGGGACAAAGACAATCAATATTCCCTATTGAGAACCTTCAAACTCAGGAAAAAAAAATACCATAGAGAGACTAACAGAGGAAGCAGATCAAAAACCTCTCCAAGCCAGCCAAGACCCACCACAGTCACAGCTGGAGCCCGTGTTCCTGCACCACTGACAAGACTGGGAGCGTCATTAACCACTTCTCCGCTCAGCACCGCAGCCTGTGCGAGGGAAGCTACGGAGCTAAGAAAGGCCTCATGCAGGCTGCTCGCCAAACGCCGAGAAGGGATTAGGGCCTCCGGCAGCTACACTGAAGGGAAATACAATTTGAATAGAGATGCTTTCTTTACAGCTTTCCCCATTAAGCAGCGCAGAGCTGAAGATGGCTTTCTCAGCAACCAGAGTAAAATCAGATGCTGCCCCCTCAAGAGCAGCGAGCGTCCTGGCCAGCGGTCACATCTTACCCCCCGACTTCTGCTGCCCGGTTGTCATGCCAATAAAAGAGGGGAGCGTACGCTTTTTAAATTCACCTCCTGGATGCCATTCACGAGAACAGGGCAACAGATAACAGTAGATGTGCATATAGATTAAAACCCCTTGCATTTACAAGTCAAATATGGTGCCACAACAGGTATTTACAGAGGGCAGCCCGCTTCGCGCCTTCGGCTCTGAGCAGCTCGTCTCACAGTTTCTCCATTTCCCCACGGGTCAGGGAGGAGAGGAAACTTTCTCCTTTCAGCGAAGGAAAGCTGTTCAACTCCCTTAGGGCTTGTCTGCCTGCAAAGCTGAAAGTTGCCATGGACTATTGGCCTAAAAAAATTTAAAGTGCTGGGTTTATATCAGCTAGTTAGGGAAAAATACACCTCACTTTGAGCTTCCTTTACCACCAAGTTTTGGGAATACGTAGGACATGGGGCTATTTTGCTGTAACTACCACAGCTAAAAGAAGCAGGCGTTTGCCCCACTGTGTCCTAACAGGATTTTTCATCAGCTGCTCCGCTTTCCCAAGGCAGATGCATCATTTCCACTACAAATCAATACACTTCATAGGTAAACTAAGACACACACAGCCCTCCTTCAGAGATCCTTCTATTCTGCCATGAGATCAGTGCTGGTAGGATTCCTCGAGCTCCTGTGCAGTCATTCATTCATTCATCAATTCTTCTGAATTGCATCTCGAGATCGATTTTTCAGGAAAGTTCCCAGACGTTCTCCCTGCACTGATGTCATGGCTATATTTAAAGAAGGAATCCCACTAAAGTGGTTTATAACGTGCTCTGGCTGGACAGTGTAGACAGAGCTAAATCCTATTAAGCTACTTAAGTTGCTTTCCCCCTCTAAAGTCATCCGTCAAATGCTGGCCCGACACATAGCAGCCAACTATCAAACTAGCTTATCAAGAGTCATGCTTAAAACACCAAACAAAATAAAAAAATTCAATCACACACATGAGGAAGAGAAACTGGGGCAGTGTGCTGCTCCAGTAACCTCCTGGGATCCCAGCGGGTGGAGAAGGCTTGTGATTGCCTTTTCATTACAGTTAGATTGTAACCCACGTGCACACCACTGGACTTTATTAAAGATAAAATAAGAATGACTGTTTCTTTACATGTTTGTCTTGACTATTTTGAAAGGACTATATGGAGAATATGTGAATGTAAGACATACTTTTCAAATAGAGAACATGCTAATGGGGGGTGGGTAACTGGGAAAACAGAGCACCCTTCAGCCTTAAGTCAGCACCCCACGGAGAAGGGGGAAAGCAGCATTCATAGTCACCTGGTCTCCTCTCCCAGTAACTTGAAAATAGGCAGAGTCCTGAAAGATTAATTCCCATAAATGTTAAATGTCCACATTTAAAACTCCAGTTTTATAGCATTCACTCCACTAAGTCAACACGTTACTGTTACAAGATTTCAGAGACAAACCTCAGTTTCACAGATTCCATGAAATAATAGAAAACAATCGGCTGGAAGAGACCTCTGGAGGTCACTGTAGTGCACCCAGCTGCTAAAAGTAGGGCTAATTTAATAGATGGGGTTGCCCAGAGCCTTGCCCAGGCAAGTTTCGAGCGTCTCTAAGGCTCGAGTTTCCTAAGCTCCCCTCAGCCCCTGCTCCAGCACTACAAAGAAAAGCGTTCATAAATGATTGCACCCAAGTGCCATTTCCCATTGCAACCTGAGGTTGTTGTCGCTTGTCCTTTTGCTGGGCACCTCTGAGCAGAGCCTGGTGCTGTCTTCTCCAAGTCCCCCCTCCAGGTATGCAAGGGCTGCTCATGGATCTGTCCTTTTGTCTTCTCCTCTCCAGGCTGAAGGGTCCCAAGCCTCCCAGGTCGGGTTCTAACCATCTCAGTGGCCTTCCTCTAACCATGCTCCCCCCTGCACTGGGGGCCCCAAATCATTATGCAGTTATACAGCATTTATGCTGGCACACATAACTGGAGGAGAGCCCATGTGCGCAAAATGGCTGATGACCCCATTTTAGGGCTATTTTCAGCTTGCTTAGAGGGCTAGGCAAAGCACCAGCCTTCAGAGCTCAGGTTTGCCTCCAGCTGCATGACTTACCCTACCTGACACAGTCACGAAGCACCAAAAGGTGACAGATCTGCCCCCACGCCGAACAGCACGGACGGTCGCTCTGTGGGCGCGAGACATACAGCAAGTAGCATTTGAGCGAGAGACTCAACAGCATGGATGTTATTCCTCAAAACAACAAAATGAGACAGCCGAGGGGGGAGGAAAGGAGAGGTAGGGAAGGAAAAAAAAGCAGCAATAGAGAAGTTACACGCTTCAGACTGAAAACAAGGCACCTCGGGAGTTATTCGGAACCCAACTGCATGGATGCTCGTGCATCCCATTGGCTGCTGCCTTCCAGAGCTGCACAGCAACGAGCCCGGGAGGTGGGAGGCTGCCAGCACGCATGAGAGCTCCCTGCTCAACCCCTCCTCCGCATCCCCACAGCCCAGCCTGACAAGCACCGACACTGCTCCAGCTCATCGCAATATCGATCGCTCTTCCCCCACCAGAGGTCAATCAGAGAGAGACAATCAAAGCAGGCAGGACCTCGGTTAAACGAATGACAGGGTCGATGCAGAGCAGCCACACCAGGTAATTTTAACAAGAGCAGGATAGGACAATCCCATGTTCTGCCTCAGTCCACAGCTCAGCTTTTACTCGGTGAGCGGGAAGACAGCACTGCAGAAACAAGGATGGAGTGGAGGGGAAGGGGTACGATGTGCAGTTGTGCTCGTGTCTGACACAGGTCAGAGAAGTGCTGACACCCAAAAGGTATTAATAGTCCTCAAAAGCAGGACTGCACAGCATTGGTGCTGCTCCTGTAGATGCTTCACTCCGTTAATTTAAGAAAGCAAGGGAGGAAGCTGTCACAACAGAGAAAGCTACCCAGCCTCAGCTTCCCTACAGAAGGGGCTCCAATTGCAGGGTCCCAGACCACACCGACATCTACAAAAGAATATCAGAGCTTCTCGCAGAAGGACAAGCAGGAGAGTACAGAAACTGGCATAATGTGGAAGAATAAGTGATCCAGCTGTTGGGCTCACTACCACCGCAGCCACAAAACAGATCATGAAATGTGCTATGGATGTGGAGGAGGAAAACTAGTTCTAATGCCTGAGCACGACAGCTCACAGCAGGAGAGCTTGTTACAGCTTTCCTCTAGCACAACCACCTAAATCAAAACAACACTGGATGGAAGCAAAAATTAATTTTTAAGACACACACACACGAAAAAATGTTGCATTTGGACAAAGAACTCAAATGCAATGGTCTGCAGGCTGTAGCACAAGAAAAGTCTAGAATTCTTTCTGCCCAGACACAAAATCATTATCTCCCAGAACTACTCAGAGCCAAGCAAAGGTCACTCTGAACTCCTCTGCCCCACTGCCCAGGAGAAGCTCGTCTTCTGAGCAGTCCTTACTGATCAGGTGCATCTTTGCAGGCAGCGCCTGGTCACACAGTGCTGAGACTGAGCTTGGAAAAGCAGAACTAAAAGAAGGCAGGCGGCTGAAAACTGAACAGCAAAACTAACAGCCCAACTTCTACCGTTTTCCAAAGAAAGCAAGGCAAAGACCTCTGTTGCATTCCTGACTTGGCCACTGAACACAAAACCAAAGACCATGGCAAGGTCTTAGGGCAGTCAACAGACAAAGATTGTGACAAGTTAATGTTGGCTACTATTGAGGCCTGTACAAGATCCCAGGTAAGTTACAAGCATGTGGCAGGGGAAGATGACAATTTTGGGACAGGGAGAAGGTATTTTAGAACATATGCACATACGGCTTCTCTAGTTTTTTTTCCAGTGGTCCAGCTGCTACAAACCTCAGGAGTCCATCACATACAACGCTGTCACCTTCACCTCTTCCCTGGCAAAGAAGAGTGTGTTAGAGGGTGGAAAAGCACTGGCATCTCTCCCTTTTGCCATCGCACAACTGTAATTACAGCAATTGTTTATGCAGCCTATAACAGCTACCTGTTTACCACTATTCATAAACCAAAAGTCAAACCACTGCAGAAAAAACTGGTTTATGTCACAGCCTCCCCTGAACTGCCGGCCCCTCAGCTGATCAAACCGCACAGAGGCAGATGAGAAGCACTAGCATGAAGTCAAATAGATAAGCTTGGCTCCTGACGACCAAACTCTGCACTGAAATGGGAGGCCCTGAAGAAATCCGTGCTGCCAGCTCTGCTGGGGATAGAGCAAAGAGCAGATTTAATATCTTAGAGACAAAAACCACAGACTCCCCACACGCGCACATACACATGCCCATTTCTGCTACGGTTGTCTCAAACAGAGAAAAATCTCTGAGAAATACAGCACTTTCCCCATACACTTTCTTGTCAGAGAAGTGGTAGATCCTGCCAGCATATCCAGTACGAAAACATTTTTAAAGTTTTTAGGGACTAAGAGGACCAATTCATTTGAAAGTCTGTCCCATCTTTCGTTAGTTCCCTTGCGTCGTGTACAGCAAAACTAGTTGCGGAGACATTTGACAAGCAGACAGTTAATGATTAGATTTCTTCATTATTCGGCAGCAGCCAAAAAGGTTGGTAAACATTTAAATGGGCATAGTTCTCAAGCTTATAAATTACTGTTATTTCTGCATCAACTTGCTTTTACTTCAACAACAACAACAACAAAAAGAGGTAAAATCATAGTTTTAACAAGTGAGATGTCCCCAGTATTGACAAAGTACTACTTTCCCCATTAACAGCTGCCACTATATATGAATGTGTCAGAGAGAGTTTTTTTTCTTTGTCTTCTCCAGCATCGCCACTGAGTGTTAAGCAACAGAAGAAAAACACCACCACCACCACGAAAAGGTTGGGACAATTCAGGCTGGCTCTCACTGGGCTCAAGCAACTGGTCTCCAAGCTGCAGACAACGCCACGCTTCTACTAAAACAGAGCCAGCAAAAGAGCAGCAGCATAGCTGCTTCTAAAACTTGTTATTTACCCCATCTGCAGGGGGAAAGATATCAAGGTTTTCCTCCATTTTCCTCTCATCTTACAAAAAGGCTATCTCTGTGTCCTCAAGTGAGAGTCTGACTTTGATATCCACTACACAAATATTAAGATGTGTTGTTTGCGTGAGCTACCCAGAGGTCATCATCTACCCAATCTGACCCGCTAGAGCAACAGAGCACAGCGGACACAACTCCACCCTAACGAGCAAGGCTATTTTTGCTGCTGCACTTTAGGATCAAAGCTTTTCCCTAAAAAGCTATGATCCCAGGGGCTAAGAACACTTTGGTAACCGCTAAGATGGGAAGAAAACCCTCTGCTTTCAGGATAGTTAAGACTGAAGCAAACACCAAGCTCAGGGTAACAAGCACCATGCAAATTATGTGTTAAACTAGTATCACTGATGGCACAGCAGCAAGAATGCCCTATTAAAACCTGTAACTAAATCAAGGAATTCTAATATTCATAACTGGACTTAAAAGCGCTACCCTCTGAGATACTAGAGAATTTCCCCTCAAAGACTGCTCACCTCATTGACAGTCATGTTGCTTTTCATAATCTTGTCCACAAATTCAATCAAGCTCCAGATAAAATCTAATCAAGTTGGACAAGTTGAATTGCAAGGGCTGTCTTTTCAAGTCCTTTAATGGGAGGTCAGTTCAAAATAAGCCTCTGATGTCCCAGGACTCGAGCAGGCTTATTTCGCGTAGTTCATTGCTGTAGGCACCAAAGAGCATCTTAGCTCCCAAAACTATTTTTAATACCCACTCTAGTGAAGCATTTGATCTCTAGACAAGCTAGGTTTAGTCTTCTGTCCTTTTTGCTCAGATCCTTAGTGATTTCTCCAGGCACAAAAATGGCTCTCCTAGGTAGAGGAAAGACCTGCTGTTCACAAGATCCCATTACTATAATCGTTCTCCAACTGAAATTGTCCCTCTAGAAAACATGACCATCCTAAAGCAAATATAAAAGCACCCACAGATTGCCAGGGCAAAGCATTTACATTTAGGAAGACCTCATCATTCACATTTAAGACACGTTGGTCACTTCAGTCTGTCCTTCAGAGACACCCTTTTTATTTTCTTCTACGCCCTTCAGTTGAAAAGACAACATTTAAGCCATAGCCAAGATCTAGATCCCTTGGTTACTCCCTAGCAAACAGGCATTAGGAAAAATTTACTCCCACTACAATTAAATAAGAGAAGCAGCCCTTTCATATTTATGCACTTCAGACTAAAGCATTCAAAAGTATCAACATACCTATGATCTTTAAAATAAAGCAACTCTTTTGAATATGGACCTGTACGCTGATATTGTAAGAAAGAAAAACTATTTAAGAGGTTCTCGGTTCTACAGTCAACTTGAAATTTCATCCATGGAGCCCAGGAATAACAGCATGGCATTTCAATACCACACATGACCAATGTGACATTGCAAACCAATGTGACTGGGGTTAAAGCACGTCCAGCCATAGCCCATGCGTGGTTATCATCTGACTGACCTTCTGTTCACCAAGCACATAGAAATCTTTATTCAGACTAATAGTTCTGAGGTAGATTCAAGACAACTCTCTCTATGAAAGTGGTGTTGGAGGGGTAGGGGAAGTTTTTTAACCATATTAGTCACAAATTTTACTATAAATAAAATCTTACAAGGAGAATACCACTTTTTCCCGGCACCACACTTCCATAGATAACAAGGCAGCAAATGCTCCCACTAGACAAATTCCTAACATTTCAGAAGTAATTATTTCTAAGCTACTGAACAGATAAACAGAACTAACAAGTCTCCAGCTGGCAAGCCACTCCCCATCTTCCTCTTGTTCAGTGTGTGTAGGCTCAAGTCATTTCCGATTTCGATTCCAGCAGGAAGAGCTATTTCAACCAGAGCACAGAAATAAGATGCCCAGAAGCCCAGACTCACTGGCTCTGCACTGCATTAAAAAAGCACTTGGAAAAATGGCTACTGATTAAAGGAAGGGAGCTGTTATCTCCAACACACCAAACATCTGAAAGGATGTTCCCTCCCAGACACTTCAACGTATGAAGTTCAGTTCCCTTCCTTTTTTTTTTTTTTGTTAAATAAAGTCTTTATAAAACAAAAGAAACTATTACTTTGTTTGACTTTATCCAGCCAGCTTCAAAATTAAAATATTCCTACCCTGTCTCCACTCCAGGTTGGCCCCTGGTGAGTATCTCCAATATTTTACATATCAATATTTCTTTCTAGAAACTAAGCTCTAGGGAGAATGAAGAAGTGAAGAAGCTCGAGCATATTTATCAGACTTGACACTTTCTATCGGTATGCAGCACTAGGAAGCAATTTCCCTGATAAATGGATGGGCCTGAACTAGTCACATAGCCCTGTATCTTGCTTTCAACCTCATTACTCTTTTAAAGAGGTACAACTCTGCAAAGGCCTTCAAAATGCAGAGAGACTTGCAACAGCGGAACCTGAAGGGAAGCCGAGGACCGTGGCTACATTACAGAGGTACAGCTGAACTCCAGGGGTCTAGCGAAGACAGTCGTTTGTGTTACTGCTTGTCCCGCTGTAGTGGCATTCCACCACATTATATCATTACACCATTTAGCATTTAACAGTTGCATTCCACCGCCACCCTGGACGCTCAGTGTCGACACAATACAGTCGTGTGCGATTTCACAGGATATGCCCAAAGCTTCAATGCACTTGGGTGAGGAGGAGATGCACACACACCACCCAATGAGAGCATCAAATCACATAATCCACTGCTGTAGAAGTGAACAATTGATCAGCTGCTCATGTGGCAACAAGAACCGCTCAGGACTGTTAAAGTGATGGAGTGCGGTCTTCAGGGCAGAGAGAAACAAAGAAAAAAAGGATGAAAAGTATGGGTTGATGCTAGCACTTTAACAGGAATATTCCCTGCTCAGCTTCAATTCTGCAGGTCAAAGTAACCAGAAATAAAATGCTATTACAGGTTCCTTTCACTAGTGGTACAGGGGTTTGTTCTACCAGCTTTCAGCATTGTTTCCGACTCCAAACCAGAAAGAAGCCATAAAGGGCAGGAAGCAGCTAATGTATAAGCCAAACCTAGAAGTGTGTGGTTTTCCATGACGGTTTAAAAAAAGGCTATGGTTTAGAAAAAACTATCGGTTCACAGGAAGACAGATGTCAGCCAGGAAACTTTTATTTGCCTCCTGAATTCTGCTTATTGATTCAACACACCAAAATATTCCAAAAGGTAGAGTCAAGACAAAGCCTAGTGTGGTGCAGTTTTCCACCTGACTTTCTTAACGCTGAAGCACAGCTACTCTCTTCCCACCCCATGCTTATGCCAGCGCAGGGTTACAACTCATCCGACAAGAAGAAACAGTGTTTTATGCCCGGATCAGGTGCTCAATGTCGTTCACTGGGCAGCCCTTCAAATACCTCGGCCTCTGGTTAGCCGGACTGCTTCTTTTCACACCAGGGCTAGTTACACTATAACCTGGATCAGACATACCTCTGTGCCGGTGCTGAACCCTGTTTTCAGCCAGGTCAGTTCCCCGATGTAATCACTGAGCAGCTCCAGGGTGCAAAGTGTTCCAGCCGCCTTCCCTGGACCATGGCCTCAGGAGCCACAAACTTCCACTTCAGACAGGTGTGATTAAAGGGTCTGAAGCTGCAAATATTATTAGGGATGGGAGCGTCTCATCAGTTTCAGGATTCCCTACGCAGGCCCTCAGGTTTAGGTCCCAGTTACACAAACAAAAGAACAATGTGGAAACCACATTTTTGCACCATTTCTCCACTGAGGTCTTGTCTGAAGAGGCCTTGCATGGACAAGCATTCATGTTCACAGCCCAAATCTAATTTTAAAATCACACTCAGTATGTTAGAATACAGCACTATCAATTCTTTTTCCTCTTGTACAGAAATATTGTCCAACAAGGATTACACATGTATTTATTCCAAGTGAATGCTGGAAGAGAGAGGTCTGAGCACTGCAGCAGCGATACAGTCGTGCCATTCCACAGCAGTTCAGGAGCAAAAAAGTCTTTGATGCCAATAAAAAAAATAATAATCCAGCTTTCCAAGGCTGCAGCTCGGCAACTCGGTGCCAAATTTTGTGCAGAAGAATTCTACAGTGAAGAAAAAGCTAATAAGGAGACTTTGAGCACACTGCTACAGATAATGCCAGAAAGAGCTCGTTAGAACCTTGCTCCCCCTGAGCTGCACCTCCCTGGAAGCACAGCTTGTGCACTCCTGCACTGCATTCACCACCACCTTCTTTGGAGATTTCTACTAACTTTTATTTACTTTTTGCTTATAGATACACCAACAAATATTTGAGTACACACTGCCATAGACTTCTAGGTGGTCTAAGAACTGCCAGCAGCAGCACGTTCCAGCCGTGCTGTCTTCAGCACAGCCGCCTTCCAGAGCATTGGAGCGGAGCAGGCAGTTACCGAACGCAGACATCCAGTTCCACCGCAAGCAGAGGTTACCTGCGCTCGGTGCATTATCGCCTTCTCCTGCATGTTACGCAAGGACAACTTCCAGCGTGCATTTCAAAATGAGTCATGGCTTGCCCAGCAGAAGCAATTTGGGGATGTTTAAAAAAGATCTGCTGCTCTGTAGAGAAACGGATTCATTCTTCAAACATTCAGATCGCAAATACAAACGACACAGCAAAGTCTGGACTGAGTATAATCATATTTCCTGGGTTTTCAGTGTACAAACAGGCAAACCTAAAGTCAATTTGTTTGCATGGGCTTCTACAATATAAAGGTGGATTTTTTGTTGTTTTTAAACAACTTCAAAACATCTGTCCAACTTGTAAGGAAAGTGACAATAGTTAGTTTTCTCTTGGATCCCTTGAGCATATCTAAGCACCTGCATGTTGCAAAAAAAAAACAGTTTTAACAAAAAAACAAAAACACACCCACGCAGGACTTGTGAACGCCCTGTTTTTCTGGGTTATTAGAAAGAACAGTCTTTCCAATCACAGCACAAGGGAGGAAACTTTTTGTAACGCTTCACAGTTCCCAGAACAAAGAGTGACCTCTTTGAGCACTAACCCCAGTCTGCGCTGCAGGCTTGGACACCATCAAACCCTTCTGCAATTTACAGATGCAAAAGAGGAAGTGGTGACGCTTCAGGCCGCCAAAGCTTTCCTCTTAAGCCTGTGATTGAAAAATGTGCAAGACAGCAGAATTATAAGTCACTCGGTCATAATTTTAGCAGGAAACACTCTGCTCTTATCGGCATTGCTTCAAGCCACCCCTTTTATGCTAATCCCGTAACTTGCGAACACTGAAGCGCCCTTGATAGAGAGAGGGCTATTGTGGAAAAATAAGTCCTTCAACATTTGTTTTCATAGCAGCTACATCTGGAGAAGAAATTACTGCAAAGCATCTACCTCTCAGCAGAGCAGTACTTGGATCAGGTTTTGAGGCAGAAATGCAAACACCATATGCTCTGCTGAAGCTTTAGTGCTCAGAGCTCCATAGATCCATGCCTTGTCAATATGTGCCACCCCAACCCTCTGCGCTGAGCGGTGTGTCTGTCACTTGGATGCAGCCACCGAGTGCGCTTCATTACTTGGGATTGCTGCTCCAAAGCCGGGCCTGGAGTACCAGTGTTAGCTCCGAGATAACCGCAAACAGCTCCCCTGTTGATATTGTCACACCTGATAACCACAGAGAGGCAAGCCATCATCCTGACATGCCTTCGTCTGGCAACGCTGTTCTTTTAGGGCCATTCAATGCATGATTTATATACTGCTACCAATGCAGAGCTGCACTAAATGCCACCTTTTGTCTAGGAAAAAAAGCGATCCCCACAAGCTAAAAGCAAAATTTGTGCCTTTTATAAAGGCACTGTCTGCAAATTGGTTTCCCCAGTTGCGATCAACTTACCCTTTGCAATCTTTCATCTTGTATTTCATTGGGAAATTTAAGCCACTTTAGACACTGGCTGTAGATATGGAGCCTTTCCCCATTTCTCCACCCGCCAAAAGGCTATTCATCCCACCACTGCAGTTCTGCATTTTGAAAGCATCACATCCTCCCACCAACAGACAGCCTCGCTAGTCAGCAGCCCTGCGCCTTTGACCTTGAAAACCTTACGCACGCTGAAGCCTTCCTTCAGACAGCAGCAGCAACGCTACCCACTGAGGGCAAAATTATAAAGAAGTAGAAGGAGGAAGTACCTTTTCTTTCACATCCTAAATTGGCTAATAGTTCCCCCCCTCAGTGTAATCCTGAGCTATGCTTCCCACCAACCCCTTTTTCTTTTCTTCTAGATAGATACACTGTAATTACTGTATATTTCCGTGTCTTCTCAGTGATACCTTTAGATTAACACCCAGTGCTTGAGATGAACCCTTTCTATCCGTGAAGAATCACAACAAGCCAGAAGCACTACAGCTGAAGAGCTTAACAGGTCAAGTCCAAGGTGTTGCACAGTCACCCGATAAACCTCAAGAGAAAGGCTTCTTCACTCAAAACAGCTGCTGTGAACACCACCACCACCACCCCCCCACCCCACCCCGTCACGGCATCTGCATCTGGCACACGAGTAAGAGCAGCCAGGACTCAACAAGCCGTCATACCAGCACCAGCTGAAGAACCAACCAGGTTGCAGAGCTCCCTGCTCAGCAGGTCCTCACGTGGCCACGCAAGGGCCTTGAACTTCTAACCACAAACCAGCACCTTCAAAACTACTGACTGGCAGAAGAGCGGCAGATTTTGGATTACAGTGTCTTTCAGAAAGAAGACCCAGGAACACAGGCGTTTCACCCTGCTGTCTCATTTTTAACCTCACATCTGGGGATAGAAACACGGCCTCCTGACGTTCAAACTGGAAATATGAGGAGGAATCCAGCAAAAGAAGAAGAAATCCAATGGACAACAGCCAGCTGTCTTGTCCACTGACTATTATGTACTCGTGTACTGCAGTGCTTTGAAGCAATGTGGAGTCAGGATAGATTCCTGGCCTGAAAACTCTTGGGAAGGTCTATGTAATCCAGCCTCCCATACAACACCCAGGCCACGGCCATTTGAGAGCAGAGCAGTGGGCAATGCCTGCTATGAACCATCCTTGTGGTTCCTCTGACCTTTGCCTTGGCAAGCCATCCAACACACACCTTGTGGTGCTTCATAGCAAATTCAGTATGTTTGCAACGTCACCAAGGTTGGCCGCTTCCATTAAATGAAAAAAGAAAAAACACAAAACAAAACAAAAAGCCCCAAACAGAACAAAAAACACAACCAAAACTCAAAAAAAGCATTTACCAGTCCTCCAGGGAGTGCTTACAGAAACTTAAAAATATAAAAAATTAGGCTATTTAAAAACAGCTGTTAGGGCTGCCACCAGATCAGCATTCTGAAGTTAGAGGTTCCCCAATGCTGAATGCAGAAATACATGGGCTCACCTCTTCTAGCTGTTGTGGTTCCTGAAACACATTTTCATCAGATCCACACCAGGAACTGGTGCTTAGTTACTTATTTGCTATTTGCCAACCATCTCCTGCTTTGTTTATTTTTAATTCAGTGCCTTTCAGTTCACTACCGCGGCTGGATGGACTTTCAGCGAGCTATCTTGACTGGTGAATCACGTTCCTTAGCTTAATAATAACCTTCAGGGTTAATACCTACATTTATCTTCACAGTTTGAAATAGCTCTTCTGAAGCACCAAGTATCTTGTTAGCTCTGCAGACCAGCAATTTGCCTATTTAGAACACAAAGTCAGATTGACCAATTTGTAAGCAGAAGTCCCCCAGGCTGTTTATGAACTCTCCTATAAAAGACGCCACAGAAGGGAGCCAGGTGGATCTTTTTGCATTTGAGTAGTTTTATACATTTTTTTTAAGCCAGGTTGCACTAGATTTTCAACTTGCACTCAAAATCTCAAACTTAAGAGCCACCCTTCCCTACGCACAATTCTTCTTTTTACTCTTTATAGACAGGTATTTTAAGTCACATCTGTGAACTTATTTTCAGAGAGTATCCTAATCGGGAACAAAGAGAAGCAAAAACTATAAGCTCCAGTATAGGACTCATACTATCTCTTACTGAAGCTTATTCTCTAATCAGGCGAGGCTGGCAGACCTCACTAAGTACAGAACCAGCAGTTTAAAGACATCCATCGCGGATTCTCTGAAGGTAGGAAGGAGAGAGCCATGCTCTCCTTAGCTCTATCACCGCTTTGGTATCACCACTAGTGATCACGATCCCTTGCTACAAACTCAGCTCACTACACCACCACCAAGAAAATCAGTTTGGGCAGCAATACTGCCCAGATCCGCTCTGACAAATCGCATTACATTAGAAGGGAACATTATCTGACTCCCAACCTATACAGAAAACTGGATCTTTGACAAGAGACTTTTCACAGCACTTACAGGCTGGCAGCAGTTGCCTGGAATTCTTCACCCTTTTAGCAGGTGTTAAAGCTTCTGGGAAAGAGCCAAGCAGTAATTTTGACTCACTGAAGCAATCGAACCATTCATTACATCATCCAAACACTCCAAAAAGTGAGAGCAATTCACTAGAAAGAAGTTTTGAGCAGCCCCAAGATAAGATACCCTGAAGCCACAAAACAAATATCTGCAATAACTCTCATGCCTTCGTGTTGCTTTTTATTGAATGAAAGCAAGTGGTGCATGAACTGCAGAACACAGTAGAGCAGGGCATCTGCTCAAACACTCTTACACAGCATTCAGTAACTGTTATCACTTAACTCTATGCAGCATAAAACCCACCACACTACCTCTGGCAGTAACTGTGTGCAAGTCAAGTAGCTCTCTCTTCTTTATGGGTCTGCAGAAGAACGTCACAAGACACTGTTAGTCTTCACTGCAGAAAGGGCTAAAGAGAGAAGCTTTTGATTTTGCTGGTTCTTCCCATCATCTTTTACAATAAAACAGCCAGCTCAAGTTTTTACTAAAAAGAGAAAGCAAGCTTGAATGTGTATTGAGAAAGCATTTTAATTTAACTCTACAGACAGTACTAGTGGGGAAAAATGCAGTACTTTGTAGCAGACACACTTTACCCTCTCCAGACTGGGGGTAAGGACATTCTTGATGGGGGACTGAAAAGAAGAAAGGCAGGAAGAGAGATGGCTAGAATATGTGGTGCCGTCAGAGTTTTAATCACTTTAGCTGAGACAAGGCAGATTGCTGCACTTGCACCTTGACATCAATAACAGGCTCTCTGTAGGGTTTACCTTGGCTTGCTAACACCACAGATTCACCTTCTTAGGGCCTTGCCACATTAGTTTAAGGACACACGTCATGCTACACACGTGCCTGTGTGCCCTTCCTCTTCCCCTGTTCTCCTGGTGACACAGCCCTTAGGTGCCACACAGCATGCAAAGCAGGGTGCTGCTTTCTGTACGTATGACACTCAATTTACCCTTCTTTGCTCCATGTTAATGAGGGTATTTACACGAGGGGATACTTCCTTCCTAAATTCTTTGTGCCCTCCATCCTTACTAGGCACCATAATCCTGTTTACGACATGCTGGTTGCTATGGAAGAGATTATATTGTCACCACATTATACCTTCAGGTGGAAAACCTGTAAGTGAAGGAACAAGAGCAGGTTTTTGCATACTTTTAAAGACATGATAGTGCAATCCCCGTGTAATGACTAGGAGCTTTAACAGTAGCTTCCAGAGGCAGAATCTAACCACGAGGCATCAAGTTTTCATTTGATTTTCTCCTAAAACTCAGATGTTTCACTGTCCTGTCACTGGCTCCCACTATTTCTTTTTAGACAGTGCCCTACAGCTGAACAGTACAGTCCCAGCCACTTTCCCGGGACCCTGAAAATTTCTCTGTACTCAAAACACCATCTCCTTAGTCCAAAGATCAGGGTGAAAGAAGTGACAAGATCATATAACCAAGCTCCACAACTCTAACTGCCCTTTTGTTGATTACTGTCTTTTATAGAGCAAGGATTCAGAGATCCGAAGCAAGAGAGACAGACCATCTGACACACTGGGTGAGACGCATGACTAACCCAGCTTGAGCTAGCAGAGCAGGACAGCGTACGTGCCTGGAATGCAAAACCCCTCTTGGAAGCCTATTTACCAGGGGCACAAGGATTGGGGGTTATCTGGGTGCTGCCTGGAAGTTAAATACAGGACAGCTAAGCGTGCAGCATAAATAACCTAAAGACCGCACTCCCTGCAAGCAACTGGGAATCAAACAAGACACTTTCCTACCTACTGAGACCCCACTCAGCAACACTGGAGGAGCTTTAGATCTTTAAAGCCAGGACTGTACAGGGAGCCAGCGCCCCAAGTACAGCACTGATGCTCACACGCAGCAGCTAGCACCATTCGCCTAACTGATGGCATGTATCTACGCATGCGTGCCTCTGAGGTCTTGCCAGCACAGCTTCAGCCATCAAGACCCTGATCTAGATCAGGGGATACAGAAATATTGCAGTAGAATCCAAAGAGCCCTTGCACAATCCAAACCACAGCTGCACCAAGAACAAGATTCTTATCCCAGTATAGTTAATGTTTTGAGTACAAGAGGAATACATAGCTTGACGTTAACATCAGACTGTGCACCATGTAATACTTCTGACTGCAGCATTAGAACAACGCTGCGGTTCTGCTGCACAGGTGTCCTAACAGGAAAAAAAAAAAAAAAATATTCTTGCTGAGGACTACAGCGTAGTTTCCAGAAGCTCTCAGCCCTTTTTATAGTTAGCCTGTGTTCATAGCACATGGGAGAGACCATGCACTGACCAAGGTCCGAGTGTAGCTACACTGAAAATACTCAGGATCTCTGTTTTCCCAGGAGACATAATCAGTGATTTGTTGGAAGGCAATAGCATGTCAAAGGCTAGCTGGGGACATCCCCAAGGACGAAAGTCTTGCAGGACTAGTTTTAGTATCAAAGAAGTGGTGGTGTAAGTGTTTGTGAGTAGGAAGTAAAGAACTAAATAGCTGGTGGATCCCATCTGAAGGCGCAGTTGTCAGAAAGAAAACTTGGCATTCACTACATCAGACATCAAGCAGCAAATTCCACTTTGGAAGGGAAAAGAAATACAGACATGCCTGGTTTGCACCCAAACTTCAATGAGCATTTGAGGCCTATCCTTGAAACTGGTTCTTTCTCAGGAACCTTAGATTTCATTTATTGCATCAAGTCATCAAGATCACTCTTACGGAAGCCAGCACAAGCAAACCAAACCTAATAATTAAGTTGGTGCTGAAAGTCCTGCCCATCGGTTATACCTGCAGAACTACATTTCACCTGTTGGATATGCCACTGCTGTGGTACAAGGGGCACATCTCCTCCCAGGCTAAAGCATAGCTGACATCATCAGAAGACAATTCAGATCTACCCACCAAACAAACTTGGATCTGCAGTCCTCTTCAGCACTGGGAACACATCAAGAGATGGGTCAGTCACGGACAGAAGAAGCAATAGCTAGCAACTAGCTATTAAATGAATTTAGAAGAGGTAATACGATGAGCAGCAGTCTCTCAGAGCAACTTTATCTTGAAAACAAAATTAACAGCAATGAAATACTATAGCAGCCAACTGAATTTTAATAGCTGCAGCAAAATCCACACAAACATCAAAAAGGTTGAAAGGGCACGGGAGCAAGACATACATGTGACCCAGCATGCAGTTGCTTCGGTAAGTATTTCAGACTTAAGATAGGACTGCACAGACAAGAAGAATTAACATGCCAAATGGGGATTAGGGTAACAAGATCCCCATACCTTCTCAGCATCTTCTGCTGGGAGCAGAGGCAAGTTCACAGCTTGTCCTTTCCTCCTTCTCCCATAATCTCCACATCGCCCAAGGCGAAAGCTAAACTGCACTAATAAAAACAGCACAGCTAGCGTAAACTGTCCAACCTTGTTATTTACACCTCAGCAGAATGCTCCCAGCATCTACTATCACTCACACAGCTTCTCCAAGAGCCGCCTGCTAACGCACAGGCATTGGAAGCGCATCCCAGAGTGCCGCTTGTCCACATGGAGAATTTTGTCAACAGCACTGGGCATATTTTATATTCATCACCTTCAGTTTACCCTTTAATATTAAAGCATTTAAAATGCTTTTGAAGAGCTTTTAACTTGCAACAGGTCAAGCTGAAAAAGCTCGAAAAACAACCACTGCAGTGATCAAGAGGTTCCCTGCTAGAGCACTCAACCTGCCCCAGAACAAGGTCCCTGAGGCCAGCCAAGAATGTTACCAGCATCTTTACCTGGCTGTACTTATGAGAACGAAAGGCTATTTTAACCTTGTCAATTTGTCGCTCCCACTAATTTGTCTACTCACATTGATGCGACATCTGTTGTCTAACCTGTAAAGATTTTGGATATATATACCTATATAACGAATGGCCAGCGATCCAGTGTATTTGACCTCAGAGACCAGGGATGAAACCCTGTCCTACCCAAGCTCTATGCACTTCTCAGTCTCGTAAGCCAAGAATAACTCAGACTGCGTGGGTAGAAGACGATAAGGACAAACAGAAGACATCGGTCACATTCTGAAATACTAAAAGGCACACAGGAAGTGTTGTACAGTGCTTTTAAAATAGCACTCTCATCCGAAGTAAAGACTTCTGTTTAGCTACAGAAGTGTCAAGCAAATCATTCCATCCTCACTGGATGTGCTATCTGTGCTTTCCACTAAATCCAGACAGAAAAAGACCCAAAACACAGCTGATCCATTTTTTCCTGCCACCTACTACAACTGAAACGGTTTCCCTCTTAAGGGAGCATGAACATTAATACTTGCCATTGACTAGAAGTACCTCTAACCTAGTCTTGGGCAATAGCCCCCATTTACTCAAGTCCAAGGCTTTCAGTCTAACCTTACTCAAGTTCAAATTCTAAGAAAAAGAAAAGCAAACCTATCTTTTTAAGGATATCTATCTAAGCCCAGCTAGCTCCGTCCCTAGCCTTTTCCTAGGTCTGTGACTTTCGGTATTGCTTACACTTGACAGCCTGTCAGTCCAAAGCTAAACGGAGATCATGTTTTCAGGGTCTACCATTGCATTCGCAGTGATCCTAGCTACAAGTAGAGTTGCAGTAGTGTAGAAATAACAAGTTCTTCCCTGAAGTCCTTTTAGCCTTCCCTCTACTTCTCCTTCTGAAAAGAAAAAAAAAAAAAAGGCAAAAAAAAGCACAAGTACTTCAAAGATACCAGAAGTAGCACAAACTTCTCTCAGAAGACCCTAGTCATCTGTTGTCAGGGGTCACCAAATTAGTTCTGAAAATTACCTTCCTTCATATTTCAGAAACAAGAAGAGATTACAAAATAGTGGTTGATTCTTTTCCCCAGAAGACCCCAAAAAAAGGAAGCTGGTACTTTTTTGTTGTAAAACACTCGACCATTCCCTAACTTCCAAACAGCAAAACGGGCACTGTTTGCAAAGCCTGCAAGTGCTCCTGTTACACTTTTATTCCAAAAGTACAATTCCCTCAGGTGCTGAAGTTAAGAAAAGGTGTTTGCGTAACTTTTCAATAGATTCTCCTTCCTCTTTTCTCTCCTTGAAAGTTACATTATTACACCTCAAAAGGAAAAAAAAAAAAAAAATTATAAGCATGACAACTCCACCCTTTCCTCCAAGTTCAACCCCACGAGGCAAGATTCAGCCAGAGGTCACCACCGCACACTCTCAGCTACTTCCTCCATTTCTATGCCCTTCCACATTCCTCACCAAAACCCAAACCAAGTCAGAGCTCGCCACAGCTGCATTGGCCAGAAATCCATGATTTCTGCAACTGGTGCAGCACAGCTTATTACAGCTGCAAATGTTCCTAGGGTCTGATAATTATAAGCCCATGGCTGGGTGTCTAATTAAAGGAGGAATGAATTAATGAGTTTTACCAAAGGCTTTTGAGTCACCATTATAATTCTCACCCTTAATCGGCAGCAGGACACTCAAAGGACAGCGTGAGCAAGATGAAGAGCAGGGAGGGGGGATAAACCACCCCCAGCTGATGCTTCCCCCATCACGTTCTTCTCCAACATGTCACTGTCATTCAGATCCCAACAGCCAGATCAAGCCCAGCAGGAAAATGCCTGGGCCCTTTTGGACAGCTGAATACAAAAACGCTTCCTGAAGCGGTCACAAAGCACACACCAGCCTTTGAATGCCGAGGAGCAGGGAGATGCTGGGCGAGAGGCTCCGCCGAGCGCTGACTCCACTGCTTTCATTCATCCCCAGCCCCAGCCCCCACCCAGCGCTGACAATTACAGTTCAGTCTCAGGCTCCCAAGGAGGCAGAAATTGAAAACACGTTTTCATTGAAGCGCAGCTTGAATTTCATGAATTCCATTACTCTCGACTTTCTCAGCATTTCCTGGAGTGAATACTGTAAAACAAGAGAGAAAGGGGGCGGGGGGGCCGTATGTGAGGCAGCAATCGTATGCTGCCCCTCTGACCATGACAGTCCGAGAAGAGGCTAGAGAGGCCCTGGCAGCGAGGAAACAACATAAAGGGCTATTCCTAAACTGAAACAAATAAGTATATGCTAAACATAAATTTAGGGAGGAAGGAAAGTACCAAACTGCCAGAGGCCTGGGAACAGTAACATCATCCGTTACAACTAGCACTTAAGTAGCAAGGCTACAGGCACAGCCCAGATGAAAAGCATTACAGTGTCAGCCATGCAACAGAGAGCATCTCTTTGGCAGGCTGAAAAAAAGAATCTTAGCTCCTATAGCAAGCCTCAGAATTACCAGTTTACCAGCTACCGGAACCTGAGCACACTGTTAAACTGCAAGAAAGCTGACCCCAAGAAAACGGCATGAAGTACGGTGAGGTCATACTCTGCCCCTCCGCATTATTCAGAAATCTACTATTCAACACTAAAGCAATTATAATCAGAGAAAACAGGTAGTACCAAGCAATGCGCCTTCCCCCCCCCCCCCCCGTACAGTTGTAACCCAATCAACTTTGGGATTATTCAGGTTTGCTAATTAACACCCTATGGATAGCTTTGATACCGTTACCAATACCCTGAAGGGTTCCCTTCACAGACACCCTCTCCCCTCTCTCCCCCCCAGCTCCCAAGGAGCATTACATCATCTACGGCACTGAGTCCTCCTTGTAACAGACACTATTATGCAAGTGAAGTGCCTCCATTTGGATTTTGGTGTTATTTTGAATTTCAGTGTTGAATAGGCAGCTTGTTTAAATTCTCTGCATGAACGGCAGCATTTTACAGACTCAAAAGGGTGTCCATGCACAGACACCAACACTGGCATAACAACGCGTCTGAATGTGTTATACATTTGTGAAACATCCATTCCCCACATTCCCGTTTCCCCTTGTCCAGGAATAAGTCCAGCATTGTTAGGACTGATTAGCAATATCTTTCATCCCTAATTTCACACTACAAAAGACTTTCATGCATATGCATGTGTGGCACCATTCTGAGGCATATCAGCCAGAAAAAGCATTTAGCACTGACCAAGGAAATCACAATCTGAGGGTGCAGCTCCAGTCCGCGTGAGGGTGAAGGGGAGCGTCAGCTCTTTCCCCTGGCTGGTTTCAACGCTGCTCTTGCTATTCACCAAAAAAACCCGCTCATTTGTTAAAATCGTAACTTTAGTCTGGCACACGTTGTATCTGCTGAAGCAAGCAACCTGATAACCATGTGAAAGCCTACATTATCATAAATGTTACCCTCATATCCAAGTGCTTAGAGAAGGGAATCAGTACAAGGATCATGGCTGAGTTACACCGACTGCCGTGTCCATGGATTGCAGGCTAAACTACTTTTTTTTTTTCCTTTTTAGCAAGAGAATGGCCTTGCAGCCTTAAGCACAGAAATGACTACTTTGCAAGAACATGCACACTTGTGGCTCACCAAACCCTAAAGCTCACAATTATAAGGATCAGACTCAAAAACTACAAGCGGCTCATTACCCAGAAATCTAAAAAAAAAATAAATAAAAAAATTTGAAATTAAAGCCTTTGCAGCATGAAAGTGCACTGTGTTTTGCTCTTTCCTAGTCCATCTAATATGAAAAAAATAAAAAAGAAATAGCATCAACATGGCACTGCCCCACAGTGACTATTTGCTAGATACCTGCAGACCCTTTCACCATGCAGCAAAAGTTATTTCTGATTTGGGGATAAACATAATCAATTCCTAGTTTTTCACCACTGCATTACAACCAACAGCCTCAGCCACTCCTTGAAGTGGAGGAAAGGGAAGGATTTCTAACAGTGATGGCTTTTTTCTTTTTTTAGACTGTCTTCTGAGTGCACCCCCAGGACTAAAAATCTTGCATGAACTTGGATCCTCCTTGATTTTAGGTCATCTGTCTTGTTAATCATCATCAGCTAAGACAAAGAGCTAGTAGGATGACATACCCAGAAAGTACAAACAGCCTTGCTGAGAGAGGAGCAGGGTTACCAGGTTTTGTTTTTGTTATTATTATCATCATTAGAGACAACTCTCCAGTATATATCAGTATGACCCTGAGTGTTCTGAGTCTTATCCATGTCTTAAAAGTGAGAATTAAAGTTCAGTACAGAAAGTAATCCTGATATATTCCAAAATTACTCAAGTCTCAAATGAAGCTTAGAGCAAATAAATTCCCAGACATCACGTCCCTTCCCCCAGCTATGGGAATTACATTCAGTTGAAAAACAGCCAAGTTCTCCTACCCACTCCAGGGCAATGGGAAATATCAACGTAACTGGTGGAAAGCTTACTACTAAAAGATAAAGCAGAAAGAAGAGGAGAATTGACAGTCATCAAGAGGTTAGTTGCTGACTCCCCTCCACCTCAAGAATTGAGTGAGCTTACTCAGTGCTTGCTTGCAGCCACCCAAACGTACTCACTTGACATCAAAGAACATAAAAGAATGAAGCACCAGCCATCCCTGCTTAGTCTTCAGCATCCTTACAGGTACAGAACTGTCCCCAGAAAGGAGTCACACAGAGCTGGCCAGGCAAGCTCTGCCACAACACAGTCTTACCACATCAACACAAATAGCATGAACCATCGATTCTGGACTTCACCCTTTCCACCAGTAAGTGTGCTGGTGGGGGAAAAGGGTGGGGGAGAAGAGGTGTAAAATTAGCCTTGCCCTAGAAGAAAAAGGAGAAAGAAAAGAAGAAGAAAAAGGGAAAAATAATAAAGGGGAAAAAAAAGAAGGGAGAAATGCCGAGGGACTGGAGAGTGCTTGTCCCTCCAACTGTCTGTTCTGAAAACACATATGTCAAGAAACCTGATGTGACGAAGGCCCATAACTTTTGTCTATCTCACTCTCAATAGACAGATTTTTGTTTACAGGTTCAAAAACAAATCTAATCCCAAAATACAAGTCAGAGATCAAGACGACTTGTGGCACATTTCCTTAATCCACATTCAAAACCTTGGGATTAAGTCAGAGGAAAGCACCTGACTTCCCACCCTTAATCTCCAGAGTCATGCCTAATGGGATATGTTCTTCGGGGTGAGAATTTCTCACTTTCCCTAATAATGAAAAATAAGGAGCACTAAAAATCCACACCAGCAACTGCTTGAAACACGGCTTGTTTTATTGGATCAACATTTAAACAAAGGCTTTTTGTTAACATGAAGAGCGTGGATTTTTCTCTGCTCAAAAAGGCATTAAGAATTGAGGGGAAGACAAAAAAAGAATAAAAGGGAAGAGATGGTAAGACTGAACTGATTTTGATTAGACCTTTCTCCAGAATGCTAGTGATCGGCCTTCACAGCTGGACAACAAGATAAACTTCCTAAGTAGCTACATCATTTTGGTGGCAAAGTGAAGGTTTGAAACTCTCATCTGCATTCTCAATTCCTGTTTAGACTCCCTTTTTCCAAAGCAAATGCGAAATTTGGTTAATGAACGTCAGCTCCTCCAAATGGATAAACACTCGTGTGCGTGAAGGTAACCACAACACATAGACAGCGCTCAGAGGAGGCAGATGCATTACACGAGATTTACTTTGTAAGTACTTAAATCCAGACCAGGAGACATAAACTGTTACACTCGGTAGGAAAAAAAAAAATAATAAGGATTTTCAAGAGTACAAATGTCTTGGTGCAGCAGCACCAAGGTACCAGTGTTTGTCCGCTACCTGACCAGACTAATGCTTTTAACTCTGGTTCTACTCTTCCAGCTAAGACCAGCGTGATACCTTCAGAACACCACATGCAGCATAGAGGTCTCCTAAGACTGGGAAACTCACCAGTGCTGGCAAAAGCATCTTCTCTGTGCAGTATTAATACTTTTAGGATTCTACCCAGATGAAGCAAGTATGGTTTACATCTTTGCACACTCACTTGCGTCTCCTTCCCTCCTCCCTCCACAACGTGTTTCGCATTTGTCCAAGTCACCTTTTACCCCTCTGTGCGTACTTTGGTCTGCTAAAACCATACGTTCAGAACAGTTACTTTTTTTGACTAGAGGAAGGTAATCTACAGTCAGGGTTTCCAGAAACTGTCAGTTCTCAGGAGACCATCTCAAAACGGAGCAGCACAGCATGGGTCAGCAAAAAAGTAAGGCTGCAGACAGAAAGCTGGCAAAGGTTGACTTTTTTCACCCTGTCTGTATACCATATGCTGCTGCATGACTGGATTTATGGTCAACAGAAACCACTGCATGTCTACCTTTGGTAAAACCCGGCCATCAAAAATTGTCTTGATTCTACGTTTTTGGTTATTCACTATGCTGCAGATCCCTAGTAAAGGCTCTTCCAGATTAAATACACAACAGAGGAGTCAGACTACAGCACCAATGTGCTGATGAGAGGTATTACTGCATGGTTACTCATGCAACCGAAACTGATGAGTAAAGGGAAGAGGGGATTTACCATCAGTTCTTAAAAACCTAAAAGCAACTTCAGTTTAATTAGAAAACATTGGATTCTACTAACCAGGATCACCTAGCCTTTCTGGAAATGTGAGCAAACTAGTGCTAGAGCAGGATAGCTGATCAGACCTTGGAGCCGGTCCATCTATTCTTGAAAGAAACTTTCAGTCTAACTCCTTTAAGAAAGGCACATTACCCTCTGACTTTGAGCCAACTAGACAAGAACACGTCATCCAACTTGACTAATACACATGTTTCCAATTTACAGAAAGGCTCTTGATTTCAGAATTGAAATAAGATGCCAGTACAGTAGAGGAAGTTCTAAAACAATCTCTCTAATCCAAGTTTTTTGGCAGTTTAGGCTCCATCGTGTTTTTCCAGCCAAGATACGCTTCCAAAGATGACATTAGCTGTTTTGTGTAGGGAAACAGCCTCACAGAGCCAGAAAGTACCTGACAGAATTAATTCCTTACTGAACCTTTGCCTACAGGTTCAAACACACATGCCTTGGATTACAGTCCGCAAGCCCAGAAGTGGGAAGCATCGTTGGGCTTACACAGCACCTTTCACTGCTGGATCCCCCCTCAACAAACATACAGGAGCAGAAAAAGAATGTTACAACACAAAAGCACTGATAGATGTATGACAGGAAACTCCTGGGTGACAACACTAAAGAGCCCACCTCAAAACCAAGGACTAGAGCATACTCCTTATCAATGCTTCCTTTAGCGTGGTTCCGCATCTTAATTGGTGTGAATCAATCATCCAGTCTTTTTTCCAAAGCACATACTGTTGCCATTACACCTACTATCTGTGCATTTGCAGTTCTGACTCTCACAGAAAAAGCAAGAGTGGTGCAAGGAAAGAGTTTCAAAGATGCTAGAGAATTTTGCTTTATTCTAGCCTGATTCACACATAACCCATATGTTTACACAGATTCAGGTCAACATTGCCACGTTCTAACAATCAGGGAAAAGCAGAAATTCAAGTCAAGGTGGTCTGTAGCTTAGCTTTTACAGCCCTCTTTTCTTCTTCACTGTCTCTAGGACACTTCTCAGCACCCAGTGAGACTTAAGAGCTACAATAAAGCATTGTACTTTGACTCTTTTTCTGTCATTACCAAAGACACCCTGTCTCAGGCAGATATCCCATTGCCTGTTGTCGTGAGTATTAAAAAGCTATTCAGCTTTTCTACTTCTTTCCAGCATGTAACCTCCACACTACCTCAAGGCTCTCAACCAACTCTACCCTGAGAAATAAAGCAAAGTCAAAGCCATGCAACTAAGTCAGTCACAAGTAGGAGTACTTACATTACTAAATAGATTAAATTAGTGAGAGCAGCAGTCTCAGGACCATCTTACTGCTCTGATTAACTGAATTGGAAAGTAAGTGGACAGTACTGGTAAGATCATCATCATTTGTTCAGCAGCAAAAGGCACACAGACCAGAACTGGCTTTAGCATCATGCTGTCAGAAGGAACACGAGCTTTGCTCCATTTTTACATTCCCTTCGCTCCAGAGTTTGTGACTCACTACACAATGAAAAGGCTTTGCAGAGCACTGCAGTATGACTCAGATGAGAATACAGCCAGAACAAAACTGTTCATATCAAGATATCTTCAACCCCAATGATTCATGGGAGGATGAGGTTTGATTAGAACTGGTCTGATAAGATCCTCTGTAGGGATGACTCTATGGAGCAAGTCCTGCAAGGAGCACATGAAGGCAGCTCTGACAGGACTCACCAGCATGCCAGAACCCCTGGAGAAGAAGGATCACAACCCCAGCCTATTCTACACTGAAGCTCACCTCCATTCCCCCAGAAAAAGGAATAAGTAGCTGTACTGCCGTCCACAGCTTGTCATGATGGAAGCAAAACATCTGAAGGACATATGTATACACGTACATTTTTAAACAATCTAGTCCAGAGGGAAGGGATCTGTTCTGCTCCTCCACACTTGCACACACTGTTCTAACCTCATGCAACAAGATACGCTGTGGGAGAAGATAAGAAGTAAGTAATGCCAAGAGAGAGCATTTTAGAGACAGATTCAGGTGAAGAAGGTACGCAGCCAAAACCTGCAGCTGCATTGATCTCAGCCCTTGGCAACAACATTGCCATAAGTATTTCTCATGCTTTCAGACAAAAGGAGGAAGCTCCTGTAGGTTGGTACACAATGGACTCAGCCGCCTTGAGAGAGGCCGGTGCACAGTGGGTGTCCCTGCTGCTCTGACGAAAAGGATTACACGGGACAGAACAGCACAACTAGCCATTAGATCTAAGTCCTTCCAGATATTCTCCATCATCCAGGGTCCCATAAGACACAACAAAGACCTAGACTTCAAAGACCGGCAGTATGTGCTTATCTACAAGCTACACCATATTTAGAGAGGTTTCAGGGGACAAAAGCATGTGTGCTGCTTCAGCGCAATAGTGGCTTGCGCTTTACAGTAATCCTTGCTAGGTAGAGGTGGAAAGCCTGTTAAATCAGCAGCCTCCTCACCTGCAGGAGCACGTGGCACTGCAACAAGTGACGTGACAGCACTCAAATCCACGCCACTGTATTTCACTTTCGGTTGAAATGGGATGTTCAGTTGATGCACAAGTTCAAAGCCTATCATCAAAACACGAGTACACAAAAAAGGTAGGTCTTTACAAAGAGGTTACCAAAGGAAACAGTTTTATAAGGAAAGCAATGTTCTCCCTTGGTCACGGGCTGTGAAATCTTTTCTAGAGAAGCTGTGAAGAATCAGAAAGGGTACACTGCTTCCTTCCTCCTAACAAGTCAGAATGAGAAAGGACGCTGAGCCTTGCTCGTTGCCTATTTATGACAGCAGTCTAGCTACCTGATGACTTGAAGTCATGGAAACTTTAAAGGTATTTTCAGTTTAGTAAAGGTAATCCTTCCTTACTGCAGCTAGGGACACTCTGCCCTCTCCCATCCCCATAAACTCCCAGCTAGCATCCCCCACTGAC
Source organism: Rissa tridactyla (assembly GCF_028500815.1). Taxonomy (NCBI): domain Eukaryota; kingdom Metazoa; phylum Chordata; class Aves; order Charadriiformes; family Laridae; genus Rissa; species Rissa tridactyla. Next base: position 3,439,243 of record NC_071473.1, read on the forward strand.
CTCTCTTCAGCCACTGGAGAGCTCAAAGGCAGCGTGCAGTTTATCAGTTTATACTTAAGAACCAGGGTATCAACCACTAATGGAACAGAAAACAAAAATACACAGAATTTGTGCCAATGAGACCTACAAAGAAAAGAAAAATATGCAGAATTTAAATTAAAAAAAAACAAAACCCAAAAAAACCCCACGGACTTTCTTATTTCCAGGACTTATACAATCTTGCCTGCTAAATGCGAAAGGTTCCTGAAGAAAAGGGGAGACTATGCCAGCACTGGCTGCAAACAGAGCAAGAGATGCAAATTCATAACAAAGCTAACTGACAAAAATGAGAATTCAAACCAAAAGGCCTTCAGAACAATTTAAAGCATGAGACAACACTTAGCATTACAGTTCCTACTCCTGGATTAGGGTTTCCCCGTTTCACTGCATTAGAATTAATCTACGTGGCTGCGAACTCCAGAGCCAACTTGCAGAGCCACAGCAGCTTCGTTATGTAAGGGACGACACCGATAACACGGGCTGCGTTACTGGAGCCTTCTTCCTATCCCTCACTGATGCCAAAACCAGCAATGCTGCTGCCGCCCAAATCATTTTCTTGATGACAGACACTTCGGTAATCCAGACATTTGAGTTTGGATTTGATAAGACCTTTTTTTGCGAACTGATGTTAAGACTTAAAAGGCCATCACTGCTGTGCAAGAAGTCCCTAATATAATCAAGGGAGGGGAGGCAGCTACACAGGAGGAGAACAGCAGGAGCCTTTAAGTCGGAATATGATTACTGTAGAAAAATTATCTGACAAATGAACACAACCCCAGACTGTTGCGAGGAATGCTTTCAAGCAATTTAAGTGAAAAACAGTACATCTGCTGTCTATTCAGAGGTTAACGAGTGCTTGTTTCATGATAACACGCTCCCAAGAACATCCTTCCATGAACTCTTAACTTCTGATCTCGAGCATCTCATATCCCTTGTTTTAAAGGCAGCTACCCTCTGAGGTCATGGAAACACAGCTAAGCTGCTGTGCAGTGTTACATCTGTGTGTGGCCATCTTGAACTGTGCTAAGGCAAGGGAACTAAAACAAATTAACAAATTGAAGACCCAAACACAAAAGTTAAGTCAAAAGTCTGTTTTGTTTACTGGTTTAAAGATGATACTTCGCATCCACCCATTGCTCTTCCAATACATCTCTCACATTTTGCTCTAGCTTCAGCCCACAGATCTGTTCATCTCTTTAAAACAAAAAGCCAAAACGTACTGCTTTCTAAAGTATTTCTAATACCTTTTACTTCTAGGACAAATGAGAACCATTTAGATGCCCTAGCCTTTCCGCCTGCGTGCACGATAGCAGGCTGCATATATAGGACACTGCAAGTATGTTCAGAAAAGCAAAATGGTGTTTTCAAAACCAGAGACCGTGGCAAAATGAGGCAGCAGAGTCACTGCAGCTCTGTTCCAAGATGACAGCAGAGAACACAGATGTTAGGGCACACAGATTCACTCCACAATCATTTTAATTACATGCCTAGCCAACCAAGCACAGGATACAGGCTAAGCAGCATTAAAAAAAAAAAAAAAAAAAAAAAAAGAGAAAAAGCGTCACACAAGTATTCCGCGAGCATCTTCCTGTGCACTTGATGCTAACGCCGCTCATGCATTAAGTCATCCGTTTTCCAGCAGGCAGTTGGTCGCTTTTGGAAAAGCACTGCCGGCCTCTCCGCAGGTCGGGGCTGTGCGGGGCGGGCTGGCGGTGGCAGTGCGGGGTGGCAGGATGGCTGGCGGCGGCACAGGGCTGGCTGGCGGTGGTGGTGCGTGGATGGCCGGCAGCGCAGTTACCACCAGCGATGAGGGGTTATGACCCGGCCAGGGGCATCAGACCGGGCCGGTCCCTTCATCCAGTGCCCGCTTGCGACAGCTGGGCACCTGGTGAGGGCACCTGGCCAGGGCCACCTCCTGCCTCCCCTTCCGGGGGACCACCTCGCCTTCTCCCAGGAAGAACTTGGCCTTCCAGCAAGCTGCCCACCCCGACAGAGGGTGATGGCCTCCTGCCTCCCCCGACCCAGCAGGGAGGCAGCCCCCACCTGCCCCTGGTGGGGCGGACACACACCACACGGGGCAGGGGAGACATGGCCCCCACAGACGCCCACCCCAGGACCCCCAGCCGGGGCCGGGCCCCCCCCCTCCACACCTCCCGGGCCGGCCGAGCCCCCTGCCCCGCACAGCCCACGGCTGTGGAGCCACCCCCCGCCCACCCTGCGAGGAGGCCCCCCGCAGGACACGGCCCCCCGCACACACCCCCCAACCCCCGTGCGGGGACCCACCTGCTGGTACTCGGCGTCGTGCGGTCGGAAGTCGGCGGCGGTGAGCTCCCAGCGCAGGCTGAGGTGCGGCAGGCGGTGCAGCAGGCTCACCCACCAGGGCGGCGAGTAGCTGACGCCCGCCATGCCGAGCCGAGCCTCTCACCTCACCTCACCTCACCCCGACCCGCCGGCCATGGAGCTGCTCGCTCGGCTGCCTGCTGCCTCCTTCCTTCCTTCCTTCCCTCCTCACCCGCGGCCCCGCATGGCCGGCACCCCCCGCCTCCTCCGCCTCCCTCCCGCCGCGCCGCTCGCTCCCTCTTTGTTCGCCGAGAGGCTCCACCGCCTCCGCGCCCGGCGCCGCCCGCCCGCTCCCATTGGCGCCGCCGCCGCCCGCCCCGCCCCGCCCGCCGCGGGCCCTCAGACCTCCCCCGGACCCTCGGGGCTCCCCCGGGCCCTGGCCTCAGGCGGCCGCCGGGCCCTGCTGGGTCGCCCTGCGTCCTCCTGGGTGCCCCGGCGCGCCCGGGTCGCCCAGCCTTCGGCAGCACCGCAGGCTGGTGCGGTAACATGGTGCCTGGGTGTGCGGACGCGGGTGGCAGAGGGTGGACGTCCCACAGCCGGCATCAGCGGGCGTCCCCTTAGAAGCATAGAATGGTCTAGGTTGGAGGGGACCTTTCAGATCTCCTTGTCCAACCATCAGCCTAACTCTGACAAAAACCACACTAAACCCTGTCCCTCAGCACCATGTCTGCGTGTATTCTGAATACCTCCAGGGATGGCAACTCAACCACTGCCCTGGGCAGCCTGGTCCAATGCTTAATAACCCTTTCAGTGTAAAAATTTGTTCCTAATATCCATCCTAAACCTTCCCCTGGTGCTACTTGAGGCCGTTTCCTCTTGCCCCGTGGCCTGTTCCTTGGGAGCAGAGACTGACACCCCCCTGGCTGCCCCCTCCTTTCAGGGAGCTGTAGAGGGCGAGAAGGTCTCCCCTCAGCCCCCTTTTCTCCAGGCTGAACACCCCCAGCGCCCTCAGCCGCTCCTCACAGGACTTGTGCTCCAGACCTCTCACCAGCTCCGTTGCCCTTCTCTGGACACGCTCCAGCACCTCAGTGTCCTTCTTGTGGTGAGTGGCCCAAAACTGGACACAGCACTTGAGGTGGGGCCTCACCAGTGCCGAGTACAGGGGGACGATCACGTCCCTAGTCCTGCCGGCCACACTGTTCCTGATACAGGCCAGGATGCTCCCAGCCTTCTTGGCCACCTGGGCACGCCGCTGGCTCCTATTCAGCCAGCAGCTGACCAACACCCCCAAGTCCTTTTCTGCCGGGCAGCCTTTCCCTCCAAAATAACCCCAAAACGCACTCAACTGCACGGCGCTTAGCTTCCCCGGGTGCCGTTCCCAGGCCCTGGGCACCAACGTGGCGGCTGCCCTAGCAGAGGAACGTGCCTCCTGCAACACCCGTGTTCCCCAGCACTAGGTCCCTGTTCGCTTCCCTGGCCTGCCTTGGCTTTTCCAGGGGGAAATTTTTATCAGTACCGAGGTGTCTGAAAAAACTGACGGCCCCTTGCATGGTTTTCCAGCATGCCCAATCCTCATCCGTTTCATAGAGACGTGAAGTGCTCTGGTTTAACTTCCACTGTCTTCTCTGCAGGCAAAGGTTTGGCCTCTTCCAGTCCGTGACCCAAAGCCAATTACATCGCTTCGTTAACTTCAATGGGCTTGGAATTGTCAGCTTGTTTTGATGACTATGTAAACCAGAGCCGTGAATTAAACACCTCGGTGTTTAAGCAATGACAGCATCTTCCTGCGTACGGCAGCGGAGCTGTGCATAAGGTAACAGCGTGTGGGGTGCTCCCCGCAGAGCAGCTCAGACACAACTTCCCCAAGGATTATACTCTGACCCGGCAGGAAAGGACTTTAATTTCTTCCTAAACAGAACATAACCAAACTATTTTTAGTCTTAAAGGTAAAAAATACGAGCATACCCTCTCAGGGGGGACGTGTCAGAAACCAGCGAGTACATAAATATTCTGGATAAGGTTAGGATAGCATAGTAAAATAGAAAAGGTAACAGCAGCAAGCAGCAGCAATCCCAAATTCATTCACTTCATTACAAAGATTGTGCTGTTCCTAAAACAACTGAAATGTATACAAATATTTCTTGTTTTCTGTTAAAAGGAAGAGATCAAATCATTTCATTCTTGCTCTAACTACGCAGTGTGGTCCAGCATTAACATTTCTAAACTTGCCCAATCTATTCAGACCATCTCCTGGGCCTTTGCCCTCTCTGTACGGTCAACAGGGACCAAAGTCTCCTGTCCAGCCCTGCAGCAGCACAACTCACCCACTGCCGATTTGACAAGCTGAAAGCAACACATTTGAAATATCACTCAACACAACTCGGAGTTGGAAGGAGAAGGAGGACCATCCATCCTTCTAACAGGCTTCAAGCCAAGGTCTCTCAGGTCTTACAGGCTCGAGAAACCCTCATCTAATTAGCACTGTTTAGAATTAGAAACCATTATAGCCCATGAAAACTCAAAAAAATATTGGAGTGCTGTGTATCCCATTGGAAAAAAAAAAAAAAAAAAAAGGTAATACCAACTGCTTTTTTCTCCTAAATGGTGGCAGGTCAGTAGATATTATAGACATCTCTTTTTGCAAGTATGATTTTATTACTTTCCGCAAATGCAGCTAGGACTTTACGCTGTCCTCACTGATGCATTTTATAAATAAAGAGAGCAAAAATGTTAAAATGGGCTATTTAACACATTAGGACCAAATAAACATATTTCTGCTGATGTTCTGAAGTATAACATCAACTTTAATAGCTTTTGACTAGGACGGGATTTTCCTATGAGTATTATCAACATAGCTAAGAAGAAATCTTATCGTTCACAAATAGCATTAAGACACGCGTCAGAGAGTTCACAGCCACGCAGCGTGTGCGCGGGTACAAGATATACAAGGGTACAAGATATAAGACCACAACTCCCTCCAGCCTGCTCCAAGAAAAGTTCTTATTTTTCTGCAACAGGACAGCTGAACAACAGCCAATTTTATTTTCTTGCCTTTTTTTTTTTTTTCCTCTCTCTCTTTTTCGTAGTGCCAGCAAGGATGAGGAAGGAATTATTTTAAAGCCCAGTGATCTAACATATTTCACCTCCGGTTCAAACAACCCGAAGACAAGGAGCGGAGAGACCTCGCTGGGGGCAAGAGATCTCTCTGCGTAAGCCACTTATGCCACAGAGTCTATGCAATTTGGCACTAAAACGCTCAAGGCTGGAATCTGTCCTGCAGATGTTACTGCTGCCACAGGCCTCTGGATAGACAGAAAAACCCCACCAGGCTGCGAGCCCAAGTACTTTTGTCAGCAAAACGATGGACACGGAATAGATTCAGACGCAGAAGCAGATGCAGCAAGCATCTCCGCGCTGAGAGCTTGTGTGACAGCGTTGATGTACATCAAACCAAACAAAACGTTTTGGAGCAAACGACAGAAAAAGCTGGATGCTATTAAATGGGGGTGTAAGCTCCGGAGTATCAGCGCGGCAGTTTGAGGCGCCGTGCAGGGGACAGGGGGTAAGCGGGAATGGGAGCAGGCTCAGCAGCGCTGGTGTGCATCGCCTCTCTCGCAGCCATTTGCTGCCCAGACAACTGGATTAAATTATAGTAGAATGAGGATTTGGGATTAGAGAGAAACAGAGGCATCAACAGTTTTAATTTCTTCCCCCACAATTCTTTATAATGATATGGGAAAATATGAAAATTAAGAGTAAAATGAAATTCAGCAAACTAGGAATAGGAGACAAACCGCAGGATCTAGCACTGGCCGTACTTCCCGTGGCAGAGCACTTCAGCCTGTTGTACCACGTCAGGAAGCAGCATTTGCATTTCTTAGATGTCTAGCATATCTCATTTGATCCTATTCAGGTATTTCTTGATTACATGACAAGACGACAGTTATCAAGGCTTCCTGTTTAGATTATTAGCAGCCTTTTTCCCCTCACCACACAAGTAGGTACTCTCTGTTTTGCCAAAGCAAAATGAACAGAGAAGCCACTGCTGTGACATCCCAGGAATAAAAACTAGCAGTAAATCACCCTTGCACGGAAAGCAGTTCTGCAATCAACCAAAGCAAACTGCAAACGTCAGCTTGTTATCTGGTAATCCTGCTGAAAAGTAACCCTGAGAGCCGTATTAGCGTTGGCTAACTCGCTTTGACAGTGGCTTTGCTAAAGAATCACTGGATAAAATAGGCAAATGAGAGGTTTTCCAAATGAAAGACAACAGAGTTAAAAAGACTAGTTTAAACCTCCAAAATAAGGCAACCAGTGCTGTCCCCTGTCCCCTTGAGACCATCAGGCAGTCTGAGAAAGCACTCCTAGAAATGCACCATTTTTCACTCTTCACAGGCTTCTCTCTGGCTCCAGACATCCCTACTGCTGATGCGATACTTGCAATGAGAGCACCTTTTAGCACAGCAATCCCATACCCCTGGCTCTTTTTATTCACTATGAAATGAAATAATTCAGCTTTTAATATACTGCGAAGTGAGGAGCCCTCCCCTGACTGTCAGACCTAATACACGTTACGAAAGGTTTTAGCCAACAATACAGATTAAAACGGGGTGGGGGGGGAAGAGAAAAGGCAAGTTTGAACTCCAAGTGCCAGCAGATGGATGAGTTACCCTCTTGAGACCAGGGACTAAATTACGGGCAGTCAGAGGGAGGTCAGCGAGACAACCGTGTCTCAGCACTCAGCTGCCAGCGTTCGGCAGCACCTCGGCCCCGCTCACCTCTGCTGCTCTATGAACTCTGCCCGTGCACGGAGCCGTGCCTCCTTCCCGCTGAGCGAGGCCGTGCCTCTATTAGGATCACCCTTCCTCCCCTCCCAGGGCTTCCTCTGTATTTTTCTGCTGAAAATCAAAGGAAATAACAAACCCAGGGCTGCTCTCCAGCCTCCCCCAGATTTCGCTGCCCCCTCCACGACAGCTCAGTCCCCAGCCTCCGCTCTTCCCAGCAAAGCCACACGGCAGGGGCTCTTCCCAGTTGACTTCTCCTCCCAGCTTGATGGATTTCCCCTGAGTGGAGGCGGCTGCAGACAGGAATGTACATTTGGGTCTTCATTGCTTCCCTCTGAAGTACTCCTAGGGACTTTGGGTTTAAAGAAAGAATAGTCACAAGCAGGGCCAGCATAAAAAGCTTAAAGCAAACTCAAAGAAATCATATGAAAAGCTTAATTCTGGCATTTCCAGTCCTGAGGCAATGCTCGCTTGCCCTCATGTTCTACCAGTCTTTTTATACTTGGTGAGCGCCAGGGAAATGGGTGGAAGACGTGGAAATCCTATCACAAAAGCACCTGCCCGCTCCTTTCCTTTCCCCTGAGAGCCACACATAGAACATGCTACTATTTAGTTAATTGCAAAGAAACAATTACAAAGGAACTCGGCAAATTCTCTCTAATCACAGCAAGACCCATTGCAGTTCAGTAAGTTCAGCAAATTAGCAAATAAGTGAATACAAAAAGGAAAGAATAACAGAGCTCAAATTGCAGTTTGTGCGTTTGTTTTGTCACTCACAGTTTCTGTTTAATTATTTAAGATATTTCTTCATAACATTCTAGTACATTTTGTATAATCATGAAGGTTTACTAGCTTAGAAATGCAATACGTGGGTATTAAATATCTGCCGAGAGGAGGAAGAAAACTGCCAATTCTATGTGTAAATTATAGAGACCCCGTTCAGGAAAAACTTCCAGGTTAGATAAATAGAAGGTTCTCCCACAATTTGTGTGAGATACAAAGAAAGATTACTGCTACATAATGACAATGCTAAGTAATGTTTGCCCAGAACATTATAACTGTACTGCAGGCATTCATGGTCAATCCCCTGTTTGTTAAAAGCTATTCTAATTTTCCATGCATATAACTAGAGGCCATTTAAACACAGCCTTTTTTTTTTTTTTTTTTTTTTTTTTTTTTTAACAGCAGCATTGTAATCAAATGATAAATTTTACAATATTTCAGTTCTAAATTCATATTACAGGAAAGACTTTCAAGCTCTATTACATTTCTGAAGCAGAACCTCATCTCTGCAGAGCTGACGGACTGAGGAGGGGCAGAGGAGCGAGACCCGGGTGTGATATTACCTGGCTGATAGCAGGGGAGGTGAGACAGCCCTTTACAACGGGCATGATGTCCCTCCTGCTTCTTCCCAGACCATTTTGAGCATCAAGATTTTATGACACATCTGTTCACGCTACCAAGAATAGAAGCCCTAAAGGGGCTTGTGCGGTACCCGACGCAAAGCGTCTTTGAGGCATGTTGGCAAAAACCCTGCCAAATAGTAGATGAGCTGTTAAAGTCTGAGCAACATCTTGAGAGGGGAAGTTTTGTTTATGCACCGCTCCGGTGAGGGGAAGAACGTGAACGCTTTCCTGGAAACCAGAGAATATGTACAAACACAAACGCTCTCAGATCTGGAAAAGGTAATTAGGGCAGGCAGACAGTGGAAAGGGCAAGAGGAGCAGGGTACAACTTAATCAGTAGACTACAACAGAGTGTAGTTAACAAGAACATGGCAACACGCGCCGTTCAAGGCTGTTCCTTTGAGCACAGCGAGGACAGAATAAGTGCTAAAGGCCACGTATAAGCAAGAGCCAATGTGCCTTACACACAGCTGAAAATAGGGCAAACATTCAGCAACTGGTGCCAGTGCTGTCTCTGCCACGCAAAGAACCTCATCAGCAAACGTTAGAGGGGAACATCAGAGGAACTGATGCAGCTCCAGACCACCAACCGTGCCTGAAAATCCTCCCCTAATAACCTAGAGTCCAACACGGATATTTCACTCTTTGCAGGTGTTACTGATGCCCACAGAATCAATGAAACTGCAGGTTTTTTGCCCTTAGAAGTTCACATGAGAAAGCAATTAGTTAGCTGACAAACCTACCATAAACAGATGCTACAAAGCTTGCAAGAGTCAAGGACGCTCTGACTTCAGATAAAGCCAAAGTATGGTTTAATACAACTAGTGTGAACACTTAATTGCTTTCAAATTAATTAAAGACCAGTCTGCTCCAAGAAATCATATAAAAACTTTTCCATTCATGCCGCACGGCTTACCTCCAGCATTTAAGTTTCAAAAGTGAAGTTTCTGCTAAGAAATCCAGAGCATACGTCAGAGGAGCAGAAAGGAAAGAACAAAAAAGTGAGATTTAGATAACATATTCATCAAACACAGATTGTTTGTTTCTGTCTTGTACTCATAGTGGTTTTAGTCCTACAACAAGGACTCTACTCAACGGGAAGATGACTACAGGATTCCCATGTCTTCACAGCAGTCACCAGGGTCTTCTGTCTTTACAAAGCAGCAAAAGGCTGGTTTTCCTGGGAGTCCCTGAAGGCTTTTTCAGTGGACGTGGAAAGGAACACTTACATCCTCGCTCCTTCCACCAGAGCTTCACAAACAGCAGCCATAAGCGAGGTAAGGGGATAGTCTATAAGCAAACTGGACAGTCTTGGGAGCCCTGTAGACTCCTCTTCTCCCCCCAGCTGACAGCAGACCAGTTTCACCCAACGCTCTGCATGGCCACAGCACCGCCAAACCCGGCCAGAGCGAGAGCCCTGCGGCCTAGCGAGTCCAAACGCTGTCTGTCCGTGCTGCATCCCTCCTACAAAAGGTTTCTGAGAAATATCCATCAGTAGAGTATTTAGGCATGAACAGTCGCCACAATGACTTCTTCTGAATCTTTCATCTGAATTTCACCGGTTTGGTAACTGGTCAGCGGGACTGTTGCGACCAACAAGCAAGGAGCACAACAATAGGTGAAGAGGCATAAATGAACCTTGCGGTACCGCGCACAAAGCCAGCTATGTCTGAGGCAACTAAATGGCTTTTAGTTATAAGACTACTCAACAGGATTTCTTTTCTGAATAAAACACCAGAAGCCAAGACTGAAAGCAAAAACCTCTCTCAATTCCACCAGCCTTTGGTCAAGAACACCATTCACCCCTGATGGGACAATCTCGAAGGTGTACTAAAGAAGAAATTTCACCCCTATACGTTTAAGAGTTATCTTGTTATTATCGGCTCAGGAAACCAGAGGTAAAAGGTCGGCCTAGGTACAAAGTGAAAACGGGAGCGTGCAGCAGAGGCCAGAGGAGCAACGCAAATAGAGAAACTGCAGCAGAAATGCACCAACAATTAATTTACAAACTTCTCAACTTTATTTGAAAGTTCAACAATCAGGAGAAGATACATTGCAATTGTTTTAGCTTTTAAGAGATCCCAAAATAAATTACAGGAAAAGACTTGTGCGGTTCTAAATATTAAAAAGATCATAAAAATTAATGGCTCTCATATGCCAAGATTAATCCTTTTCCACCTTGACTAAATTAAAAGTTGCCTGTGCAGGGATTATTTTTATAGCTATGCAGAAAACAGCACAGTTTTCAGGTTTTGATGCCTCAGTAAAGATTTACAGGCATAGGCACTTACAGGCAAAAAGAGATCAAGAGAGATAACATCCCATGAAAGTCGGATCTCTACAGTCACACAAGATCTCTAACTAAACGCTGCTGTAAATTGCAAAAGGTCTTAAGTAGGCAACAGTATCCCGTATCAGTAGAACGCAAAGCGTGCTGTTAGATTACGGAGGTTACAGCGGAGTTTAATTTTAATTCAAGACCTTGACGCCCCCACAAGGTTACCAGTGCTTTCTACAGAAGACGTGTTTTTCAGAAACTGAACCTATTAGTATCGGACCTATCTTGACAGGTTTGAGCCACACCAATTTTACTCAGCTTCCTGTTAAGGAAAACCACCATTTATTCAAAAATTAACCTTTTCTTCCTTCATTGTTCCACACGTCTTCCCAGATTTACAGGTGCTGGCATTCGGATAGATAACCACAGAATGAAACCTGTGTCAATTACTACTCCTTTCAACACATTCCACTACAGCATATAACAAAACAACATTAAAGGCTACTGATACTGTGGAGGTTTCTCTTTCTACTGTACCACACCAAACTTTTGATATGCAGTGAGCGTACAGTTATCCACTGAACTAAGATAGGAGTTTGAAGCCCAGCTCAAGTTAACTACCAGATTTTTGATAGCTATGAGATAGCAGACTCCAATTTAGGAGGCTCTAGACACATTTTCATTCATCCCAGAAAACGTTTGCTCCTTTTCACCCTGATTTCTGTCTGCTGGGTGATACCAAGATACTATCTCCCCTTATCCCAGAGCTTGTCTATCGACAGCATTACTGGAGTCATACGCTCAGTTAAAACGCAAGTCTTTCTGCTATGTATCTACTTCCTAATACTTTCATATTGGTTATTACAGCACAGTAAAGTAAAAGAATGTCATCTTCATTATATTTGCTGTCCAAGTATTTCCCTACAGGGTAACAGCTAGGGAGGTATTTGATATCAGCCTCGGTCCTCAACACTACGTACTCTCCCCGTAACGTGGCAGAGTCCTCAGCTCTAGTTACTCTCTCTGGAGGTGTCCATGACAGAGGCACAGTTACAGACCTGAAACATTATACGTAAGCAACTCGGTATAGCTCTGCTTCTGTTTAGCAAAATTACTCTTTTTCGTAACGTGACTTCCAGAAAAAAAAAAAAAGAGGGAAACAGGTCTCAGCTTCTGCTGAGAGGATTCTATCCCTTTTAGTCTTTTATCTCATATATATTTTTTTATCCTTTCTGCAGATGACAGTCATGTGACCAAAGTACCAGCAGGAAAAATTTACCCAACGGGAGTGTATATGACATTTTTCAGGCTGCTTTGGGTATGGAGAGCTCCCAAAACTGCCTTTGGAAATAGCACAGGCAGCATTTCCACTGATGGGATTAAATGAAATCAACTGCATTGTGCTGCAGCCATCCAGTTTCCTCTTTGGCTGCAAGAACTGGCATGAACTATGATAAGCCTCAGATAGCGCTTCATTGAAATCAAAGAACCGAGACAGCTCTGACTTATTAGTATTCTGTGAAACAGCGGCGACGGATTTTTAATTTAAAAAAAGAAGAGGGAAAAGGTGATAAAAATCTTATATTTAAAAGTCTGCTTTCTGTTTACAGGAGTCTTTATTACTCCTCGATGACAAAGAAACCATTAGGGTCTCCACAAAAACTTCACTGTTCGTAAAATTAAATTCTCCTTCCACTAAATATCATATAATTTATCTAGTTCACCTTAAAAAAACGCCACACGTTATAATGCCTATGAAGGACGCTGGCACGATAGTAGGAACTGTAAGGTCCTCCTTCCAGCCAAGAAGGGGTACAGTCTCCATAAAAGACCTGGGAAGATCCCTCTGACCATGTTCTCCACAGCCCATTATGTCTTCCATGGATCCTTCCATGGACAACAATATTGTCCAATTGTGTTATTGTGTTATTTCTTGATGTAGTCTTAATTTCTATTACAATCCAACCTACTCCTTCTGTTCCTAAACCAAACTGCATGACTTAGGTTTTGAATATTATGCTCATCCCAATCCATACCCCTCAGAATAGAGCTGGGAGGGCCCTTGCTTTCCAGCAGTGACCCTTGCGGCTTTACCCGATGTCAAGCTGTATGTTGTGGTTAAGATGGCCGTATACTGTGATATTATTGTGATACTGTGATTGTATATTGTGATCCCTCTCCCAGCCCGTGACTGGACTTACTGTGCACTTGCAGTGTATATATATATATATAAAAAAACATGTGCACATGCAAAGTAGTACTGAGAAGAGATACCAACAACAGCAAAGCAACATTAGACTTAAACCCCCCCACTAGCCCTCAGGGTATGAGCAATCGAGTTAGGTGAAAGTTTTAGACTGTCAAGTGACGTAAGCTAAAACAGAACATAAAGCAACGTATCTCCTACCTCAAATGTTTTCACATATTAGAGATGACCCTGCATAATCCACTCCTATTTGCGATCCGTAAGCAGAAAAAGCAGTCACAAGGGCATCCTTCACAGAACACTCCTGCTATTACGCACCTTCTCTGACAAATACAAAAAATGATTACGTGATCGGACATTTCAAATACAAAACGGTACTATACATACCATAGCAAGCACACTTGGAAAAAGCAATAAATAAGAAAACCCTGCTGATACAGTAGGCTTAGAATAGCCCTATGACAAAAAAATGGCTTTCTAAAAGCCTTTACAAGGTCTGCACAGACTGTAAATGTTCAATATAAAAATAAACAAAAGAGATATTAAAATGTGACACAGTAAAATTTTTAAATAGAGAGGACCTAGTAACAAATACAAGCTGTTCCCCTTCACATACACAGGCTGGACCTGGTAACAAATACAAGCTGTTCCCCTTCACATACACAGGCTGAAAACTGGAGCCATGTCATTAGTCACTTTCCGATTAATCAAAGTATTTTAGGAGACCTGGAACAAAACTTTGACATGAAATAGCTTAAGGCTTTATTGCTTTCATTTAAATTTGGCAATTGAATTTATAATCCTCATTGCGAGACAAAACATTGAAGTGTTTTGGTTTAGTTTTTAAATCCAAACTCTCTCTGCGTACCAGGTTAACGGTCAGCAGCTTTTAGCCATGAAGTTTGCAGAGACAAATAACAAACAATTAGTCATTTATAGTTGAAATAATGACAACTGCCATTAAAAAGGGGCTGATATTCCCCCTTTTTTCATCTTTGATGTGCTTTATCTTGGTAGAAATAGTTTTGTTTGTGAATCGAATAATTCACAATCACCAGAGCCTGTTACCAGAACTTAAAAGTGGTAGTTTTTCTTCATCTGCAACAACGGAGGGACAGTGACAATATCATCCGAATCGTCTGAGTGAGCTTCATCCGCAGACAGTGAGGGAGTAGGCGGCGATTGCTTCTCAGAGGACCTGGCTGAAATAATTACAAAGGAAACAAAGTCATCAATAAACAACATTGACTAAAACAAGCCCTTGTGGGAAGCGTAATATTCTCCGAGCCATTAAGTCTCCAGAATTACCTACAGTTATGAATAACTCGCATCTATCTTTTCCTGCATATAACTATTCTCGTTCCTCTTTAATGAAGGAGCACGCATGGCAAGCATTAAGTTGACAGACTGACCACGCGTGATTTGTCTCATTGTCTTTAAATCTTTGCAAGTGGTTACACACCACAAAGTAAAGCAATTCGATACTGGAGCCATCTCAGGTCATCAAGTAAATATTTATTAGGTGGCCAGAAAAGGAAAAATTGACCCAAGCAAGCTTAAGCTAAGCAGAAAGGTCATAATGAGAACTTCAGTCAAATATAATTAGAGAATGGAAGCTCTCAGTGACTGTCTTTCATCCTTATATCTGCAAAATACAAATAAATATTATTCACATGCTGTACTCCTTACTTAATGACAATAAAAATGGTGATCGCACCATGGTTTTATTTATTTTTTTTTCCCTTTTGCTTCTTTGCTGTTTTTCTGGGTGCATGGTTCTATGCATCTCATTGATTCCAACATTTGAAGAAAGGTTCAGGGCATGAATAGATAGAACCCTAACAATTCCAGTAAATACTGGAAAATCAGAGGGATAAAACGGATATATGCAAGGCCCCTAACATCTGATGAGCAGAAACAGTAGCTTGTATCCCCTCTGCGAGAGATCTATGAACTAAATGATGACATCTATTAATACCTTCTAGCACGATATCCTCCCCTCAGCTATTAATACCTCCTAGCACGATATTCTTCCCTCAGCTCCACTCATTTTTCAGTTTAAAATATACATTCTCTGAAAACACTGTCTCCCAGAGAAGAAAAGAAATCAAGACGACCTGTGGTAGAAAGAGGAAACAGACAAGTAAGAAGCCATACCCTGAGATTTTGGCACTGAAATAGAAGGGAAAACCAGAGGGCACACAGAGAATATTACTTGGGAAGAACAATAAACATGCCGTGGATCTATAGTGAAATAAGAGATTCCTGACACAGAAAAAAACCCCTTCCTAGTATGGAAGAGGCGGGATACGCAGCAACTGGAATGTGGAATAAAGAAAGGGGACCGCAACCAGCCCAGAAATAGAAAGAGAGCGACAGACAGGGAGTCTGTGAGTGGACAGGAGGAGTGCAGGGAGGCTGTTACGTTGACCTCAGCCTACAGAAGCACAGAAACCCATGACTTTCTAGTTAAGTGAAATCCTTCTCTGCATCAGTCAACAAATAACGTAAGAGTTCTTCAGGGAGATTTATGAGCCAGCAGTACTGGTGATAAGGATGAGCAAAGAGAACTTCCAGAAACAGACATGATAACTAGAAGATGCAACTCCAACACTAAACAGTTATTATATATGAAATAGCTTAATATTGTCCAAATCACTCTTGATTATATCCTGCTCTTGATGTCTGAGATTTTCTTGTACTCATCTTCAGTTTAATATACTCCAGAGTGACAACTTTATCTCCATGCTTGTGAAGGGGTAAGCACTGATTAGACCTAAGGGTTGTATGTAAATTCATTATGATTTCAAAAAAGCCTCAAATTAAATTAGCAGTTTTACCAAGAGTGGCTAGTGATATGCAGAAAGAAATGCTGCCCTTAGTCAAGATTGCTATGCACGCACAAAACATATTCTTCCTTCCTGCCACTCCCCTGACAGAAAGCAACAAAAGGCTAAGTTTCACAGACTGAACTGTTGTTATCCATGGGAAGCAGCAGGAATAGCTCCTGTCCACATTCTGAAGACAAGCAAAACAGTATTAAATGCTACACAACTTTTTCTATTTGTTTTTTTTTTTTTTTAAAAAACAGAGACATCTAACCTGATACAAACAATGAATTAAAAAGTCTGCTAGACTAGGATTAGATAAATTGATTCTAGCAGGTACATATGGTTCTTTGAAACACATTTTCATCTTTCCCATTCCTCTCAAAATAATGCCAAAAGGCTAGTGAAATAAAATGACTTACTGCAATATATACTTTCACTGAAAATTTAAGATCGTTGCAAGATCTAGAGGTCACAAAACACAAGTTTGGACTTGGGACAAATGAAGCAAGAGCTTGTTCACCAGCTGCATGCTTTAAAGCTAAAGGAATTTGATTGCTTTAAATCACTCAGCTGTTAAACAAGTATTTTCCAAGCTGCAGGATAACCAGGGAAATACATTACATCAAAAACCAATTTTGCTAGTGGATTTTTACATCACTCATGAGCTAGGAATGACAGATGTTAGACTTTTAGTTAACTTTAACCTGTTTAAGCCACACAAATTCAAACGGCAAAAAAACCTGCTGTATCCAAACAGATTGCTGAGGGATCACATTTCTTCATAGAGGATACTCTCCTTCATTTATTAAATTTTTCCTGATTTGTCTTTTGGGGGAGTTTGGTTAAACCCTCCAATGCACCAAGAGCTAATACTTCACAGAGCTAACAGTGCCAGACAGTCTTTTGGGCAGTTACAGAAGCACACATCCAGTATGCCTCTTCACAACCTACCTAGACGCATTCTATCCTCATCCCAGATTTTGAAAATGTCTCCCATATTCATAAGATCAGCAGTGAATATAACCATCTTCACCTGGTATTCACCAGAAAAGGACCGTAAGGAAGAAAGTTTGAATGCTTATGGTTTCCTCTCTATGCCTTCTGGTACAAATTCTTCCAGAACTTCTTCACTCTACTTTGTCATCATAATCTGCAATAAGTTAGCTTTGAAGACTTCATAGCTAGACAGCGACTATGCTCTATTAGTATTCATACTACTGCATTTACCAGACTAGCTTAATCTTACACCCTCTTTGTGTCTTAGAAGCACTTCTTCAGAAGCACTAAGCATTTTTTTTTTAAGTGATTATTTCTCTTTGGGTAGAATTTCACAACTGATTCACTCAGGGTTTAGACTGGACATACCAATAAGGACTACTGCAGTAGAGCCCAGGCAAAACAGGATGCTGCAGCATTTTTTTTCTGAATACTGTCACTAGACATAGCTCAAATCACTCAAAGCTCTAACAGGCTGCCCAGGGAAGTGGAGGAGTCGCCATCCCTGGAGGTTTTTAAAAGACGGGTAGACATAGTGCTTAGAGATACGGTTTAGTGATGCTGTTTGTCAGAGTTAGGTTGATGGTTGGACTAGATGATCTGAAAGGTCCCTTCCAACCTGGGCAATTCTATCTTATGATCTTCAGAAGCAAGTACCAACTACTCCTTCACGAAGTTGAATACACTATCTACACTCTAGTAGAATACGCAATACGGTAAAGTTTCTTAAACACATTTTCCTTCATCCAAGGGTAACCTCTGTATTCACAACCCCTGCAAATCTGGTTTATTCTGCATCTCATATCTTAGAGAAACAGCCTCAGCTGCTTACAGCATGCTCTGTTTCTGAGCAAGTCTGCAGGGACTGTCAGCTTTTCATTGACAAAAAGCAAGTCAGTGTTTCTCAGGTCACTCTCAAAGTTGCTCTTTTTTCTCCCATTGGTCCATAAAAGCCTAAAATATCCCACTCTGGATAGAAGCACCCTCTTTCAATTTGTTTTTAACTCCTTTGCAGCTGCATGTCTAAGGCTGTTTTATCTGCATCATTATTTTGCCTTTCCTACTGAGTACTTCTAACATTCTCTTAAAAGCCTCTTTGGCTTTAACTCCATCTTCTCACAAACAGCTATGAAGAATTCAAGAAGGAAACCAAATGGTATAAAAGCCATAAAAAAAAGACAGATATCTTCCCAGTTTGTATTATAGTAGTACTAGTTCACAAGGTTATCCAGGACTCCATTTTCCCCCTACTTCAGCAACTGAAGACTGCTGAAAAAATCATGACTAAATACACATGGCTGACTAGGATGGTTCTTTTTACCAGATGTCTGTCCCCTTCAGAAACAAAGTCAGGATGGTGAAAACGTTCTCAGCTTGTCTATGGCGTCGGGCCCAAAACATAGTGGAAAGTACCATCTGACAGCGACAGGGCTGGGGGAACTGGAAAGGAAGTAGAGAGGCGATATAGGGGAACACCATGTTCCTTCAGTAATTATCACTCACACCAAAGAGGGACCTTCCAGACCACAGCTGTGACAAAAAGGCAAAGCACTGTGAGGAAGCTGGTATGATGCTGTCACAGCTTTTATTTTTTTATGTAAGGCACTGCACTTGCCAGTACAAGCAACACGTCACCAAATTAAAAGACAACACACGCACAGAGTATGAGTATGCATTTGCACGTGTGTGCATGTGCAGATGTTCTCTATAAAATTGTGCGTGCACCCACTCAAAACACACATCCTTTTGAACACGGAGGGAAATGAGATTACCAGGAACAGATGACACGAAGATTGAAGGAGGTCTCTGGAGTGCTGCTGAGACTGGTTTCTCCCCTGTAATGTAAACTGCAGAATCTGATTTCTCACTTGGTGCACTGGACACAGAGGGCCTGCAAAAAGACATACCGCATAGCGTGAGGCAGAGAACAGGAACTGTGCTCTGTCTTCAGAGGGTATGCTGAAAAGTTTCGTGTGTTGCTAGGACCAGGAGACAAAAGCTTATCACCTGCTGAAGTGAACTCGGACACTGAAGTGAGGTGACAGCTATGTAACTCTCTTGTAACCATGGCAGCCAAAATTAAAAACTTACGGAGCAGTAAACCGTAAGAAAGAGAAAGGAAGTATTTTTCAAGACAAAGTCACCATATACCTAAGCACTAAGCAAATCACTGCGTTCTTCCTGAGCTAAGTCACTAAACTGTATGCACATTGGTATTCTGGCTCTTCCCTGTTCGTCCTTCACATAATCCTTAACTTTTACAAGTCGGGGCTTCACATTCACTTACATTAAGTGAGTGTACTAGCAATCAGTTTGATAGCAACTGTAATTTTTTTTTTCCAGAGAGTAATTATTTTATTTTACTTTTCCTCATTGCTATGGAACAGAACATGCAACAGGATATGGGAAGACTACTGCTGCAACAAGAAACCCTATTAGTTGCACACCCTTTGAATTTTCTCATGAGCAAGCTCTCTCTCGTCTTTGTTAGAGCAATGGCCTTGTTCTCCTCTGCCAAGGAACCCACACTAAAATTCTATTAAAAAAAAAAAAAGACCCATCTCCAGTAAAAAAAATAATTTTGATACAGATGTTGCAGAAATATCTGTCCCTCACTTACCTCTCCTCAAGCAGTACTGTACGTGCTAAGTGAGCCCTGAAAATGGACTGGATGAATGTCACAATCTCGTCTTTCTCCTTGCAATCAGACGACAAGCTCAAGGAGTTTGACCTGGGAGACATGCAGCAGTTCTGCAAAGCAATCAGATTAAAGAAAACTGACCTTTTACAGATTGCACAGAAGCTTGACAGAAGCTTTCACAATCTTACTCCTGATTGTGAAAGTGGAAATAGAGCAAATATTCCCATCTTTTGGTCTGCAGTCTTTAAGGTTCTATAAGACTACATCAGCAAGAAATGCATATCTGCTCATCACACAAGCTTGAAGCATCCGTATTCAGTCAATGAAACAGCAGACACCTGCAAGGAAAGGTCATTTATTTTCCAGGAAGGAACCCTTTCAAAACCTAAGGAGGTGAGGCAACCTTCGTGATGGATATATCTTCTGCTTGTATCAAGCAAAAGTATGCAGTCCTACTGCATTGGGCCAGTTTACTGAAATAAAAGTGCATGTAAAGTGCAACCAGATGGACAACCTGGATGGAGAATTACAAATTAACTTTAGCCTGCTAAAGGTCCAGAGGATGTTCATATAAGCTGGCAAATGATTTACAGAAACTAAGTGTTTAATTGGTAAGGAAATTTTTTCATATTCAAAACCGAGCAATCTGGAGCGAGTTTGGCACTACAGAGGACACTACAAGTCTTTGGTTAAGCATGCCACAAGCAAGACTCCTTTAATTTTCAATCCAATCAAAGAAGCTTTCCAAATCTTTATTTCTGTACTTCAGTGACATTTGTCTATTACTACAATGATTCAGTAGCAAACACATGAGAGCAAGTACAGCTTTCAATAGCACTCTGAATTAAAGAGTTAACGGGTACGTTATTAGCTGATGGGAGAACCAGAAAAAAGGAGGAGACCTAGTTACAGTTCATAATGCAGAGAAGTTATAGCTTTAGTCCTAAGAAAAACTGTAAACTAAGAAAGATGGAAAGGAAGGCTAGGGAATGAGCTTGATATCTTTCTGGAATTACAGTGGTGCCGCCAACAAGTGCATTAAAACAACATCACCAGATAATTCAGAGAATTAAGTCTGGAAGTACAGTACTTTACCCAGTAAACTAAACATAATGGGATGCCTGTGTACCCATTTGCCCCAATAATTACCTTGTTGTGAGATTTTGCATCATGCATCCTGTTATTCAGCAACAGTTTCTGTCGAGCCAAATGTCCTCTGAAAGCTGCCTGAAGCATTACAACTGCCTAGAATGGAAAGAAATAAGTAGATGTTAGCTCCGTTGAAAGATGGCAGCTCTAAATTAAAACAAGAGTCCAGAGGGAAGAGGCACATGGGGGAAATAACTTTTCCCCGTGCAATGGAAACTCTTTGATGCCTAGATATTTTCTTATGTATAAGGGATACGCACACAACCCTGTTACTTCACAAGTACTCTGCTGCAATCCAGAGAATCCCCAGCCTGTGACAACCCATAGACATACACCTCCATGGTTTAAATTCAATCTGGGAGGTGTTTGAGATTGATCCCATCAAATGCAGTTAAGCTCTAGCTGCCAACGCTAGCCTATATTTCACAAATAGAGCAACACACTCCCATTCCCATATTAGATTCCGGCTATCCCGCAGGCTCTGTGATGCTCCGGTACAATCAGAAATCAAGCCAAGTCTGGCGTACCATTGTGGTGATTACGCTGAACGTAAGTCTTTCCTCTCCACTCAGAGATTTTACTGGATTCTAATCAATAAAAAGCATCTAGATGTAAAACAGTATGTTTGCATCACATGGTTAGAATTTGTTCTGATTTCTGAAAGTAGGATTTTTAGCGTTCTGGAAGAAACAAATGTAAGATGCTATGTTGTGCTATTTGGAAAAAAACCACATCAGTTTAATCAAAACCTTTGTGCAAAACATTTATCAAAAAGTAACAAGTTTGTCAAAGTCAGTTTCTTCATAATACTCAAGAGACATTTCTTTTTAGCAAAGGCTAAAAGGCTTTTTTAGCCTTTTAGCAAAGGCTTCAAATTCCTACTTCAAATCTTTCTGAAGACTCTTCATAGCGAAAATGAAAGTATCATTAGAATTTCCTAATATAGAAAATCTTTCCTGTTTGTTTGTATCAAATTTTGTTCAAAATTTTCAGAAGCTTTCATCTTGCAGAAGGTACCAAGTATAGAAAATTTTGGACCAATAGGGGAACACTTTGACAAGATATATCAAACAAAACCAGGATGTCAGAAGGGAGATCATGAGCCAGCCTGAAGAACAAACATGATCTTGGTACAAGAGTTCATATTACAATAAATTCTCTTTCAAAACAAAAAAGTAATTTGTATGAAAGCACAAATAAAATCTGTTTTACTCTTCCGTTGGGTGTCGCAAACACACTCACCTCATCCAGAGCAATTTCGTCCTTCTGAAAAGAAAAATGCCTAAGTTAATACCACAAATATATACAAGTTTTATCTAATAAAGATTTTTCCAATTTTTTCCCAACAATTAAAAACACACAGAAAAACCTGTCCCACCTCCTCCTGAAAACTCAAACCACAAACTTAAAGAAAAAACAAAGCTTTTCATCGTTGAAAGATGTGTGGATGGTTCTTTTGTCTTTAGTTTCCTAAGAAGCATTTACAAGACCCACCTCACACCATATGCCCCATATGTGGAAAAAGCAGCATCAAGTTGTTGCCCATAGAACAAAATTTAAGGTAAACGCTTTTTTCCTAGATCATTTTGTCCTAGTTGAGTGTTCCTTAATACAAGGAACTTTCTGTATTGTTTGGGGGGATTTCTGCAAGGGAAATTTACCTTCTCAGTCATACTCCAAGGAAGCAACAGCAGCAGCGCTGCTTCAAACACTGCTATGCTTCCTTAGGTCTCTGCACACCCAGACTCCCCCATTAGAAACTGGGTATCTCGCAGCAGAAACAACAGGGTTCTAGGGAGCAAAGGCAAAAGAAGCAGCAGTGGAAGAGAAGATGGTGGTAAGGAATTGTACTGGGAAGCACTGCTGCAGCTCCTGGAGCCTGGCAGCAGGTTACTGTAGATACTAAAACAAGAGTAAGATTCAGAGAGAGATGTCCTCACTGTTCCCTGAGAGGAGATTCTCACCTTGTTTCGGTACATCTTCCACTGTCTCTGGATGATTTTGGCTGCTTGTTCCTTCCTGTGATCTTCTTTGCCTTTAACCGTGCGGACTGGTGAAGACTGCAAAGGAGAATCTTTAACTTAGTACTCTAAAGACATGAGTTGGAATTCTATGAGGGAAACAGGTTACAAATGACTCAGAAAAATCAGCACCAGAGCTGTTAAATGCCTGAAGGGTGGAAGGAAGTTAAAGAGGAAACTCTTAGTTCTGAATACTGCTCATGTTCAAACTCATCGTCTAGATGACTGCTACAGTGAAACACATTCCTGTTCCCATTTTAGCTGTTAACAGAGCATGGGAATGGACGCATTTTCATTTACACACTCTTATTTTTCTGTGCATTGCTAAAGCTCCAACAGTGGAACCCATCGCTTTGTTGATCAGAAACGATTTGTATGCTATTGACAGCCTGAGAACAAATGTCAGGATACCTAATTTGGCAATTCTTCTCCAGGTAAGACTAGTATTAATTAACTGGGGAGCTCTCTCATGTCTCATCCTGGCAACTGTGGCCCTATAATCATCTGTTTAAGCTTACTGATGAGTTGGCCATCATATGACACTGACAAGATGGAGACCTTCTGTAAATTGGAATACCTCTACTCTTCTATCTTGAAGAAATTAAATAAAGGAAAAAGAAAGAAACCAAGTACGAAACAAGATTTTCTTCCAATTATTTCTTCTGAGGCGTGGTTGCATATTCCGCTTCTCACCATCCAATCCTTTTGATCCCTAATTATCCCATACTAATTGTCATACCTCACTTGCCAAACAGAAGTTAACTGCAATTTTAAAAGACTAATTTAATTTGTTGATGTAAAATTTTAAGTAGAGGAACAGGAGATTTTATAGACTGAAAACAGCCTCTTGATTCTGTGAAAAGGATTTATTTATAACCTAAAAACACTGAGTTACAGGCTTAAGTTTAGCAAATGGATCATGTTATATTAAAAATGACAACCTACTATTAAAATGAAAAATTGGTAGGAACTTAGTGATAATTACAAATAATGGGAACATTTCAATAAATGGATGGTTACTGGCCAAGAATATATATAGTCTGCAGAGGAAAAAAGGAGCTATTTGTTGGATGTTTTTAAAGACTCAAGTTATTTGGTATTCAAAACATCATCTAGCATCCATCAGCCTATAACACACATAAGAGAATCTAAAGAACTGCACAGTATATCAAAAACCAGCACCCTCTTAAGCTAGAGGACATTTTTATTCATATTTTTTACTACCTGTATTTCAGGGTCTATTTATTTTTAAGTAAAAATGATCAAAATCCCCAGTAATGATTTTCAACTAGCTTTTAGTGAAATGAGATTAACATGACCACACTGCACCGGAAAGCACATCTGTCAGTGCCCATTCATCTCTTCTGGCCAGATAATGTCTGGCAGAGAAGTGGAAGATTGCAGAGATATCAAATTCAGTCATATTTCACAAAAAACCCCAACCAATTACAGAGCCCCATTTAAGACTGTCCAGGGTTAACAGATGCACAATTACATTTATTAGACACTGGAAAATCCAGAAGAGGTTATGAATACCTCAACACTACAAAAACTTCAATTCAAACGGGATAAGGGTTTGTTATATTGTATTGACATCTTCCCTAATTCTTTACTCAAAGATGGTGTCCCATCAGCAGCGGAATTAAAAACAACCTCCATTTTTATGACGATTAGTGCTCTACATCTTGTAAACCTTCCCATGAAAGAGTACTTGGCTTCCATCCAAACAGAAAGGCTAATGAATATTTTCTGACCGGACAGCACACGTGCCCAAACTGATCATCCAACCAGCATAAAAATCATTGAAATGGGTTTTTCAGTCTTTTGCCAGTCTGCCAGTGAGCACACTTACCTGTGTCTCTATCCTTTATCTGTCAACTCCTTCAAGACCTCCCTCCCTCTACAAAATTGGACGGAAATTAGGTAATGGGTTCAGATGTTATAAGAAGATATAAGCAAAACCACAACTGTCTTTTTTTTTTTTTTTTACTTAGAAAGTAAGGCAAAAAACCCCAAATACTTAGAAGTGTAAGCTTTTTGCAACATTCCACTGAATAAGAAAAAAAGTGATGGTTGGGTGGATAATCACCAAGAGAACAGCGCCGAAAAACCCCCAAGTTGCAGTGGTAATTATTGAAGCAAGCTATCAACAAATGCTGGGAATTAACTATCATTCAGAATCTCTATGACAAGATTTAATGCCCCTCTGAAAACACACAACTAGCAGCTATTTAGATTACCAGCTTAATTTGCAACATATTAGTTAGATGCAAAGGGGAAAAAAACCCAAAACAAACAAGCAAAAACGTATGTCTGTACCTTACTAAGCTTTTCCATTGTATCTTCTGCCTTTTGTCTCGTCTCTTCCTCCAATTTTGACTCCAACTTCCCCACTTTCTGTGTCAGGTTCTGGATTTCCTCACTACGGTTGGAAAAGCAAAGATATTTATAGCTAGAAGGTTTCTGTTGTTCCTGCTTTGAATATACTGAACCTACTTCATAATATTTGGTGGCTTTGGTTTTTTTAAAGGTCAAAGTGGGAAACTGCTCAGGAGAACATGATACATATTCTCATAGTAACAGACATGGAACATCAATTCTTAAGTTGTGATAGCACAGCTTTATGTTAACATTTGGAGAAAAGAAAAAGAAAAAAAAAAAAGCCCAATGTTACAATGGTACGCTTGGTACTATTAATAATGCACCCAGATCTGATGACTGACATATACGAACCTATAGCCAAGTCCTTTCTTACAAAGCAATGATGAAATCACTAAATCACCTTTTTTTCCCCCACCCACTTCATAAGAATGCATGAAGTAAATGGAATGACATATTGGCAGGGGTCTAGAAGCATAGGCTAAGGTAAGGTAAAGATACTACAGCTTTTCCCTAGAAAGAGAAAAAAAGTCTCTGAGCCCAACACAGCAGCTTTCTTTTTCCATTTATCTTATTAATTTTTATTATAATCTATACTTCTTAGTCTTCCGCTTCCTCTAAAACCATTCTGTAGAATTCTGCTCCTAGTAACTTATTCCATCCCTCCAAAAGTTTTGCTTAAATGAATTCCCAGCTTCCTGCAGTTCAGATGAGCTCCTGTGGATTTTGATCCACTTCAAAACAGAATTATACTTCGATTGATTTTTTTTTTTGTTCTGAAAGGATCTACTAATACAAAATACGATACCTTAAATTCTGCTCTTCTGTACTCTTTTCTTCCTTTTTATTCTGCCACTTCTGCAGCTCCAGCTCCACTTCAGCCTTAGCCTGCAGTAACTGCTTGATGTCTAATCTATACAGGTATAAGAAAATTAAGCAATACTTAAGACATTCATACTTCACCAAAGTGGTTATTTTTTGTTTAACCTCCTAAAGAAAATAGGTTCTCTCAAATTTGTAAAATAACTAAATGTTTAATTTTTCCTTTTAAACAAAACAAAATGCAAGCACACACTGTTCAGAAGCAAAAGGCCTCTTCGCGTGCTCTCACCAAGCCTTTCTGTTCAGAGCCGAGCTGACACAGGAGGCAGCGCCTTATCAACAATACCCAGTAGTGTGCACACCTCCGCTCCTGATCAGATTGACCTGCCTGCCCCTATGCACTGACACACCACATGAGTCCAAGCAATGCAAATTGCAAATCAATTGCTTACTGGTGAGAAAAGAAGCCACAGAGCATCATATGGCAGAAGGCAGGCTTAAATGGAGAAAGTGGTAGATCAGGTCAAAACACGTTGAAAAAACAAGACAAATTTTTACAGCAAAATGCTTCCAAGAAGTGCTGCGTAGAGACATATAACCCTTCAAAGGCTTTTCAGTGTGGTTGGCAAAAAAAGTATGCCTTGAAAAATGTGTTAGAAATAAGCAGAAATTCTCATTTTCCATCCTCTCCTTGACTTTTTTTTTTCTGCAGTGTAACTTTACAATGCTAGTAAGAGTAAAAGAACCTTTTGAAATAAAAACTGAAGGGACCTTCAAAATTAATTTTCTTGCTGAAAATGTGAAGGACTTACTACGTCGTTTCATAATGTGATAGGAAATTAAATAATTCACATCTACGGAAGAACAACATCTCAGACAAGAGTTGCACTTACTCTTTATTGAGTAGGAGATTTTGAAGTGCCTTCCTATCACTCTTCAGTTTCTTCACTAGCCCTTGGAGGCGACGGCATTCCTCAATATGGTCTACCTGCTGAAAGGCTGGATGATCCAGGTCTACAGAAGGCGAAGATGACGCAGCAAGTAACTGTGAAGACTCACTATCTGCTGATGACACCCTGGTGTTCTCCATGGCACATACTTTCTAAACAGGATAAATTCACACAAAAAATACAAAAGAAAAAAAGAAGAAAATTAAATTTAGCATAAAATGATTTTATTTAGACCATAAGAAAAGATAAAATGGAAGTTAACTCTAAAATGTGCATTTATATGCAACAAGTATTAGAAAAAAACCAAAAAAGAAGAAGGGTACACGGTACAAACATCAGTTTACATGTGTAAGGTAGAATGCACAAGGGTGATGCATTGAAAGACTACATGCCATGAGCACAAGCCAGTGGTTCTGCATTTTCTGCTCAGAGACAGGTAAGATGGCCACGTGATTATGATCACTTACTTTTTCTAGTTCCGAAATACGCCTCACCAGCCTCTGTCTGCTCCACTCACTATAATCTAAATAAAATAACAAAGCTTTAAACATTGAACTCTGTCAGTGAGTCAACATCGTTCTTGCTTTTTGAGACCTCTGTCCACATAGGAAGACCACATGCAGACCTCTGAACCCACCTTTAAATATGCAGCAATGAAAAAATGAGAACGGTCTTCAAATATCTGACTTCTACACCAATTAGCTCAAAATCAATATAAACCATTCACATTCATCAGTTTCAACAACTGAAAAACAGTTTTCCAGTGAAACATGAAATCTTCAAATGATTCCAGTCCAGAATTCTCAGGAATAAAGGCAACTCAGGTCTGACCGGAGCAGCATATCCAGAAGTCAGAGAGAGACTCCTGTAAGAAACTTCTCATTTCAACTTTCGCCCCTCCTGTACCTTCACCTTTGCAATAACTCCCTTATTTCTAACATTGTATGGCCCCACTCTCAAACACATCTTTCAAATGTACCTAAATCTCTTGCCCCATGTTCACCAACTTTTCAGCACGTACTTTTTGTTTTATTGGAAGGAGGAGAACTACTCAGTACATGATCTAGGTCTTCTTTCAGCCTCTGATTCTCACTCTGCAATTCCTTGATGTTCCTAGATAATCTCAGGACAGCAGCATTCAGTGCCTTTAGTCGTTTTTGGGTATCTCTGCCCTCTGTACTTGGAAACAGGGTCAAAAGCAGAAAGTTAACTTAAAAGCAGAGAACAAAGAAGCAGCATTAAAAAGAGCAGAACAGCCTCACTATTCAAGTCAGCTGGCTAAGTTAACCGTCTCAGCTCCCCCCAGCAGCATTTCTCAACGTTTGTTACTTGAGGAAATACCTATTCTTTTAGGAAGAAACATGCAAAGACCATCTTGCTCAACACTTTCAAAGTATCTTTTTTCTTTGATGCAAATTACAACAATTGTGAAACTTTGAAAGTTCATTTATTACTTTTACTTCCTCCCCCACTCTGTTTCATTAACGCATAAACAAGGGTGCTTGTATGAGTTTTACTTATTTGGTTTTCTATTTGTTTTGTTAACCAACCTTATAATGCTTTACCAGTGCTCTACGGACCACTGATTTAAAAACACTTATCTTAAGCCAACTGGGAGACTCCTCAAAAAAAATGTTCAGCACGGAAAGCTAACCCGCATGCTCCAAATCGCTTTCTTCCACTTAACAAACAGATTGAGATTGGGAGAGAGAGAGAGGACTATACATAGATGGAATAACTCTCAAATAAATCCAACACACAAGTGTATTTTCAGATAACTGTGAATGCTGCTCTAATGTAAAATAAATTATTCCTATGAAAGTAAACCCCAGAGGAATTTCTTTCTTCATTTAAGATACATTTCAATCAATGACAGATTTGAAACAGATTTGAAGAATACAGCTAGCATCAATGTGAAAGGAATAAAAGGCGTCAGAAAAGGGAAAGCCTGCTATGTGTTAAATCTGTTTTAAATACATTACAGTGATTTTGCCTTTTTAATTTTTTTAATAAAAGGGCGAAGAAACCTCAGCTTCTAGATATGCAAAGTTTGTAAAGTTGGTTCACAAAATACTTCTAGTGAGATAAAATACTTGTTCTTTATTGTTATGAGAAAATTATTAAAAACTTACTTTTGGAAACAAAAGTCTGAAGTAACCAATGGACCTACTTTTGGACAAATGCTACCGCCAACGATAATCACAGAACAGTTTGTGAAGGAATCTTACATCCCATCCACTGGAATAATTACAAGGTAAAGGGGGAGATAGTCTACAATTAGCATATCAGAGTGAAAAGCTGAATCTAATCTACCTTTTGGAAATTAAAAGGAAATGAAGCCATAAAAACAAACAAATCAGGCTGTCCAGATGTCACGGATGACTGACTATTCATACAGCTATCACAGGCAGGAGGGAAAAAAAAGTGACAGAAATGATAGAAATCATAACTGTATCACTGAGTGCCATTATTTTAGGCTCATCAAAACTTAAATGAAAGAATTGCAGACCATTTTGAGGACTTGAAATGTTGCCTTGTTTCTAGCTACAATTGGATACTACAGCTTCACATATAAATAATTGTATTTCAGCATTAACACTGAAAAAGAGGAGCTAAATGCCACTTGCATCAGCCAGAAATAACATAGACAAGCCTCATGAAAGAAACACTCTCCTACAACTCTTTCTACGTGCCAGAGTCCTGACCTTCAACACCATTTATTATTTCAGCGCTCAGGCTCTCAAGTAGAGACTGACAGTCACGTAATGGAGAGAGACTGCCCTGACCACTGCTTTTTGAAGCTATGAATAAATAAGGACAAGGAAGAGACCTGATGACTCATTTTCACCTGTAAATAAATTAGCTGTGATGGCTTACAGCCTCGAGAGGCTAGTCACTGCATGTCTGAGCCCAAAAAGATATTTTTTTTTTTAATAGTGACAAAACAAATTGCAGTTTTCAATCCACAAGAGACAGGGAATTAGGGAAATGCAAGTAGTATACATAATGAACCATAAAGAGTTCTCATATGTTTCTACCAATGTAAATAATTACACCCAAAATTAAGACAGTTGTCTGTAGTTAAGACTAAGAGGGCAAGAGTATTTCGAAGTGACGTGGTAACAAGTTTTCCTATCCTACAAGACTCTCTTGCATAGACACTTTTAATTTGCTTCCATCACCAGTGATGTCAGAATAGGTGTGATTATGGGGGAAGATGAATTTTATTTAACTGAGATAAATTTTCAGAGCTTTCATTCACTTTTTAAATAGCTCTAGTATTTTTTCCACAACCACAAAATGATCTGCCTACAAAAAAAAAAAACATGACTAAGACATATACCAAGTCTGTGAAGCCAACCAAAGCAGTACCGAAAAGCAAATCCAGGAATCTAAATGACAAAATAAACTCTTCCCATGTAGTTGTTTTCCATAAGTTGAGGTAGTATGAGTGATATATCAAACACATATACACAAACATTTGCCTCAAAAGAATTAAACATACTTTTTCCTCATAGCCTCAGATTTTGCCAGGAGGAGTTGGAGACGATGAACCTGTGAAATATGAAATATAGATTCCATTAAGGAGCCACCTGTGGAAGCTGACATTGCTAATGCAACACATTTGTCCATGAGGTGAAAATTCACAACAGCACTCTGTGGGTAGCAGCAGAGGCAATGATGCCATCACTGAAAATCAGGGTACTGTTATATTGGTTTTCATCTAGATACTTATGGATGTACACTAGTTTCTTTATTTCCGCTTTTTGGTTAAACACACTCAACTTACTGAAAAAAAAAGTTTTTCAGTACATATATTTGGAGCTATGAGAGTATCTATGAAAATCTGATTCCAATGACAGGTGCGGCTAAGCATTAAGAAACCTATCTAAAACATTCCATTTATACTTTGACTCAACAACTGAACAACTTCCTCTCCTGTACGAACGTTGAAGGACCTGTCAGACGTACCTCTTCATAGTAGGTTTCCATAGCTATCCTCATTTCTTCCAAATTAGCGGTCTTCACGTCTGCCTGGAACTTACTGAAAATAGATTAATATAGAAAATAATTCAGTCAGACCAGCAAAGCACTGCAATACCTGTTGATTTACTATTTCTGAGTGGGTGGTTTATAATTGCTAATATTTTCTAGGAGTTCATTAAAACATCTTAAGGAACAGAAGAATACAGATGAAAAATAATATGGATTGCAAAATCCCTTTAACTCATCCAATACAAGCCTCTATCCCCCCCAAAGTCATACTTAATAGTGTTGTCTTTCTCCTTGCACTGTTGTTCTAGCTTGAAAATCTTCTGCTTTAATCCACTAACAACCTACAGAGAGAACAAAGACCTAATAAGTCCTAGAATAATCCATCTCTTCACAGAAGTTCCGTTTCTCCATAATCTTGCCCCGTCTTTATAAATTGTACCTAACCAGATACACTTATTCATACATACTGCATATTCGTACATATGTACATACATACATTAGTAAATCATACACACGTCTGCTACCCTGTGACAAAGGGAACACTAATGAAATCAGATCCCTAACTTACACCTGTGGTAACATAACCAGTTTAATAATATTTATACACAATCATTAAATAAAAACAACTCTGGCCATTACCCTGCTGAAGTCAAAGCAGCCGACAGAGAGAACGCTCCCTAAACAGATTCAAAACAATGACAAAGAAGGCTCCCTAAAATAATGTTCATTCCAGATCTTTGTTACTGGTTTCTCATCTGACTATAGAAATAACGGTTACATGATTCCCTAATTGCTTATTCTTTCTTACTTCATTTTATTTTTTTACTCAGTAGTGTTTCAGCTTGGCAAGAGGAAAGAAGGAAAAACGAAAGCAAAAGGTAATGAAGAAACTATTACCCATCCATTATCAGTCTTTTTTTCTGACAAAGCTCGTGCCAGCTCAGAGCCCTGAAAGATAAGACAGATAAAGCAAGTAACCAACTTGCTGCTTTATTCTACTGCTCCACAGTCATTTCACTGTCCAACAGCTTAAGTTCTGAAGTCCCTGTGCTCATTGTTTTATATTGGCACACTTCTCCCAAGATATAGATCTGCACACAGAAAACAACAGGCCCAAGGAATCTGGTGAAATTCAGGTCTTCTAACTATGATCCTAAACGTCTCTCAGCCTCATGGGTGTGACAAAAAGGCTCATCTTTTGCTTATTGGTTCAGGTCTCAGGACCACATGCATCAGTCACCATGCAAGAGGTTAACTCCCTTCTACTCTCAGGCAAAATATTCAGAAAGTGGGCCTCTAAAGAGACAGCATTTTAATTTTACCTTCAGAAATTAAAAGTATCTTTGCTAAATTAACTTATCCACATAGCATGGCATGACCTTCCTTTGAACTGAGGCTAGACTTGTGAGCTGAGATACACAAAACACAAATCCCTTCACATCAACCACCTCCCACATTCAAACTCATCATTCCTAGAAGCCAACACACTACAGACTCCTGAAATCTAAAGAGACGAGGAGAAGAGGATCACACTGCTCAGCACTCTTTTGCTCCACTTTTACCCCCTCAAGAAATAGTCACCCTGGAAGGATCCAACAGTTGTTCAATCTGTTTATCTTTTCTATTGTTCTCTTCTTCTAGTCGACGGACCTTAGTTTTCATTCGATCTCCCTCATTTTTCTGAGCTTGTATTGTCTAAAAGAGGGGAGAAAAATCATAAGCACACTTCAGAAATAGAAACACACTGAGTTTTCACATGGAAACGCATTTGGATGTCAATAACAATCCAATTATGATGGTGAGGATGAAGCGAAAGGAAAAAAAAAAAAAAAAGACCATCAGCCTGGATGAGGGCTGGCAGATAAGGGAGGTGACAGGGCAAAAATAAAAGGAAAAGGTTTAACAGAAAGGCAAACTTACACAAATGATCTACAACCGCCAAGCTATTTGTCTACAGGTATTCCTAGTGTTTAACATGCCCAGTCCTCATCTTCCATACACTGCACTAAACTCAACTGAGAAATTGTTAAAATGGGATGGGTAACAGCCGGGGGAAAAAAAAAAGGCGGTGGAGGGACAAAGAAACCAAATGCAATGAACCTTTTCAGCGTCCAGCTAGGGCCATGGCTGGGGTTCAGGACTGGGTATACTTCAAGGCTTCCACATCCAGTACTCAGAAGTATCTATCACACCGTAAGAACAATGAAATTGCCTTAAACAGACACAAGTTTAGTTTAGCCTTACATTACAAATGCAAAAAAATTTGGTGGATCTCCCAGTTGTAGAAACCAAAGTATTCTGAACCAACAAGGCCTGGATATCTACAGATGGATAGAGGAACCCTATGACTTTCTATGTAAGTATCAGAGAGACTGTACCTTTTTTAGTTCTATAATTTCATCATACATGTCTTCTTTTTCTTTGTAGTCAGGAGTTCCAGGAATGTAGCCTACAGAAAAAGATACATAAAATAAGCAGAACTGAAAGAAGTATTTTTAACTAACTAGAAACCTTACAGTTAAAGGAAGATATCTAGAACAGCACTAAATTAAGCTTTCAATCAATCAGCAGGGAAATTCATTTTAGAAATGGAGATGTAACTGTGTGAAACTTCTGCCAGGTTTTGCAGAAAATTTCTCCTAATTACTTCTCGTCTCTCTGGGGCTAGATTAAAATATCCACCTCAAGAAAGACATACACTTTACAGAAGCCTGCAGTCTTCTCATCCCAACAAATCAATTGTTTACAAAAGATTTCTAAAGGATGTCCAGAATACATTTTTCTATTCGTGCCTAACATGTAAAAGTCCATCATCTTTTAAAGATGCCAGAAGCTGTGTATTACCAGTAACAATGTAGGTGTCATTTTAAATGGAAGTAGAATTTTTAAGTTTACAGTTCTCCTTTAAGAAAAGCAGGATGAAAGTTTCAAATTTTGCTCTTCTCATAAAACTCAATTGATTTTAATATCACAACCACATGATAGAGCACTTTCTAGAGAAGAAGTAAAAGGAGTCAATTACATAGAATTTCAGGCAAGCAGATGGTTTCTATCAATGGTTCCTAAACTATGTTTTGCAAAGTCACAATAAATTGTCTACAGCTGGCCCATTGAACCATATTATATTTGCAACGGTTTCAGCTGCAAATACATGGCAATTTGCAAAAAGTTCTGAAAGCTAATAGTGACTCATTGCTCAAAAAATTTGGAAACCCCTGTCTTATCCAATTTAGAAATCTCAAAAAGTATCTCATGGAACATATTTTGACACATATATTTTAATACAGGCTAAACTGAAATGGCTCTTGCTTTACTAAAGCTAAGATCGTAAGCAATGTGGTTTTTTACATTGAAAAAAGATCATTAACTTTTATCTACCACACCATTACATAGTTTACCATTACTAGAAGAACGAGAATGTTTTGGCTTCTTCATTCCTAGAGCTTCCTTCAAATATTCTGGAGTGCTACTAGAAACGTTAGTTCGCATATGCCCCATGTCAATGTCTGATTTCAGAGGATGGCTCATTCCTGCCAACAAAAATGGAACAAAAATGCAAAAATCAGGGATAATTGTGAATTAAATTTGTTGATTTATTCTAAGCAAATGCAACATAGAAAGCTCCAGATGCTGTTAATTATTCCCTCTATAAATTCCAATGCTCAAGATCAGATAATTCCAACCACCCAAATAAATGTGAAATTACTTCCTATGTAGCCTATAATCAAATACAAATCTATTTTTTAAGAGTTTATATGTTAAGCTGTCCACAACACTGAATTTTATCCACATACGTAGATAAAGTTTCTATACTAATACCTTGTTTCAGTGATCCCAGCCACATCTGCCTTGGGTTTTTTACAGCTGCACTCTCAAGACGTGCACTGCCTGTTCCCTGCAGAGATCGCCAAACTGCAGCTTTTTTAGGATACAGTTGTGTGCTAGAGCTGTATGGAGACTCTAAAACAAAAGAAAATATCTCAGCATTCCCTTAAAAAAGCTCAAGGTCACAAAAATTCTGTCTTGTGCTTCAAGGTTCCCAGAGACAGTCCTGTTACTTATAAAAATAGAATTTAACAGCATACTACATACTGGCTTATGCAGAGCAATGGGACATTCACCTAAAAAAAAACCCTCACGATAAAGAAAAAAATCCAATTCCAAAAAATGAAGAGGCTTAGAAAGAGACACAGTGACTCAAGGCATGTAGAAATATTTACATGTACAGCTTGGATAGGCATCCTTAAGATACCTGCATGTCTAAATTCATACATTACATTGACGTTTCAATGAATGTATACACAAATGTCCTGTCAATGAGAAAAATACGTAGGGCTAATCAGACAGAAGTAACTCTATAGCTACTAATCCACGAGCAATTGCAGTAATCGAAGAACAGAATTGGCCTAATGGAACTGCTGGGGAGCCCCTCACATTACTACTTCAGGTATGGTTGTCAGGTTCAAATGACGACTCTAATTCCACTTAAAATTATTAGTATGGATGTACACTATATGGGCTAACTAGTTAGTCTTCAAATTACCAAGAGAAGTACGGTAAGAAGCAACATCACAAACATCATAGTTGAAATTAAACAGCTATTTTAAATTCCATCATTTAGGCAAGCAAAGGGATTTCAGGAAAAGAAAGTAGATGTACATCTACCAGAACATGCCTCTTCCACAATGTAAAGTGAAATTTAAAAGTGCAATATTATTTAATTTATTAGAAACAAAACAATCAGCAACACTTAGTCATCTTTGAAACATTCACTGGAAGTGTAAAAAGGAAGGTAAATGGAAAAGTACATAAAACCCAGGAAAATGGACAAAACCCCATATTAAATCTGCAGATCTAATAATAACATTGTACTTATAAGGTTTCTAAAAAAACTCCAACAAATGAAACAGAGGACTGCTTAATCTACAAACGTAGGTATCTACTGGATGGTAGGTAGCTCCAGTATTTCTAGATTCTTTCTACATAGCAAATATCAGCATTTCTCCAAAAAGACAAAGAGAAAAAGAAATTCCAGAATGCTTGCCATCAGAAGGGATAAACTACAGAAAGCAGTTTAAGCTGGAGAATCAAGAATTACAACTAACCCATAAACTTCAATATTTAGCCTACAAAGGTCTAACTTCACAGGCTACAGAACAAATCTCAGATAGGTGTATTCTGCACACACTAATGAACAATTCTAAAGAGAACAATAAGATGTTATTTCAAGTAAATCTTCCAGTTCCTGTGTCCCATAAATCTACCTTGTTCTGCAATAACAGAAGCAGAAGAAAAAAATTTGGAACACTTACTTGGTGACTTTGGAGGCTTGTGAAAAATTTTCTTCTTTAACTTCTGGAAGAGAAAAAGAATTTTTATGTTTTTAAAACATTGCACTCTTCAAAGATTTCAGTATATAATCTCAAAATTGGTTTCAATCCCCATTTTGTATGAAGAGCACTTGTTCTAATAACACAATCTTCTGTGTAGAGAAAAAGAATAGTAGCATTAAGTATATGCAGATTTGGGCACAGCAACGGTCACCAGAATTAAGGTGGTGCCTACTGAAGTTTTATGCTACAGATAAAAGAGTAGTCTGTTCATGCTCAGAACACTAAGACCTTCCCCATCAGCATTAAATACAAGTAGCAGCAAATTCAAGACTATCACTGAGTAGAGGCTGATCTGTAGAACCATTTAGCTAAAGGAAAGACTTATTCAATTTCATTAAAGCTCTGTAAAAGGATTACTTAGGTCCATAACTTGATAGAACAGCAAAATGAAGCCAAACATCATTTGCAGCCCCCAGTGCTGAGAATTTAGAAGCAAGAATTACATCTCAAATTATAGTAGGTTTTTGAATCAAGCTACGCTGCAATAACATTGTTAGCTCTCCTCTCTGAAGGGTGTCTTATCGACCAGGAGGCATCACGTGGATGTAATGTGTGCAAGAACATGCTGGGAGGCCTTTT
This sequence comes from Rissa tridactyla, assembly GCF_028500815.1. Taxonomy (NCBI): domain Eukaryota; kingdom Metazoa; phylum Chordata; class Aves; order Charadriiformes; family Laridae; genus Rissa; species Rissa tridactyla. Next base: position 3,475,993 of record NC_071473.1, read on the forward strand.
ACGGCATTCACCCACAGTGTGCCATTAATAAAACTCACCATTTCTGTATCTGATTCACAGGTTATCACAGACATGCTGTCATCTCCCTGGGAAATAGAGACATTAACTGTGATATTTGCTACTAAGTAACTGGTTATAATACACTTCCAGAGAACTTTGTATCCTGTTACTATCACAACAAAGTCTGAGTGCAATAAATTAAAATGGTAAATGTGTCACCACTGTTGCAAAAAACCAGCATCGTTTGCTCTAACACAAACGTTCTGTGTGATAGAGTGCAAGTCGCTTCAGACTCCAGCCACAGAGACTTATGCACCTCAGTGCGCAGCATTACAATAGCTGAACCGTCAAGGTGCCCCATCTTCCATGGTGCTGGTTCTGCACGAATTTCTCCACCAGTAAGAGTTAGGCAGCAACTCATCTGTCTTTCCCCTTCCTCACTTACTTTTTCCTACCCTTGCTATCCTATGGGAGCGTCCAGTAAACTTGACTGCAGAAGTGAATCAGTCCAAGGAAAAAACCCCAAACCAAGGAATCAAAAGTGGATAATTTTTCCTCAGATTGAGTTGACGAGTTTTCCTGCTTCTCAAATGTAAGCATAGCCACCGCAGAAGATAAATTTCCACTTTGCTTTCAAATTATCTGTATGTATGCTGCCCTCACAGGGAGAACATTTCCCCTTGCTGCTGACTCCATGGCGCTCACAGCTGCAGCACCATTCTTTGGACAGACGCGGATCTATCTCTGTAAGAGGCAGCATGGAGTGAAGCATTTTTGAGAACTCTGGATGACAGAACAGGAGCTGGGCCTGACAACAGCAGAGCAGGTAAAACAGCTTTCTGTGCTGGCTGAGAGCAAACATCTCAGACACTATGCCATACAGCTTTTAATTTCCGGAGGCAATGTTCCTTGCAGCACACTGATTATTTTTGTTATTTTTAAGGCCTTTTTATCACTCTGGGAGATGTCTCTACCTAACTACAGCTATCGCATTAGGAATCAGAGAACGTGGAGGGTGCCCAAACTCGATAGGAGATGGTAAACAACAAAACATTCACGAGGATATAGACGTGCAATAACGAAAACACCGCAGTCCTTGGAAAACTTCACAGTCCCTTTGCTCTTGCAAAACAGGCCCAACAAGAGCAACCTACGACACACAACAGAGAACATGGTGGCTCCCAGCAAAGGGCCTCAAAACCTCCATCTGGCTGCTGAGAGCGGGGGAAACGAACGCTAACACACACACCCCCACCCCTCGCTACGCTACCGGCCAGCCAAGGAGATACAGGCAAAAACCAGAACCCCGAGGGCTGGAGATCGACAAAGCCGCCCTCCTCCCCCTCCTAGCCACTGCCTCGCCCGCCTGGAGAGCCTGAGGGGGTTCAAGCGGGAGCGTTTCCCGGGCCGGGCCCGAGCTGAGGCAGGCCCGGAGCCTCCTTCTCCTCCCCACCGCCCGCTCCTTACCAGCTCCCCGTCCGCAGCCGCCTCACCAGCCCCCCGGGCCATGGCGGGAGGGTGGCGGGCAGCCCTCAGGGGGTGGCAGGGCGGCGGGGGCCGCCTCGGGCCACGGCGCCCGGTTCGGGGCGGGGGGCGGCCACGGCAGCCCGGGCTGAGCGCCGGCCTCCCCCCCGCGGCACTTCCGGGTTGCGGTAACCATGGCAACCAGCCGCGCGGCGGCGGCGCCTGCGCAGAGGGACGGGGGCAGGCGGGGGAGACCGCGCCGGCAGCGGTTCCGCCGTCGCCCGCGGGCACAGCCGGGCGGGCCTCGGCCTTGCCGCGGAGCGCGAGTGCCGCCAAGCGGCCCCGAGAGGCAGGGAACCCCGGCGGGCCGCGGAGGAGCGGGGCCAGCTCCGCTCCGCCACCCCGCCGGCCTCCGGGCCACGCCCCCGCTTTTGCGACACTCACTTTGCGGCCGCGGCCGGTAGGGAGGGTTTGTACCGGTCCCGTGGACGGTCCGGTCCCGGTCCGTCCCTCCCTCCCCAGCCATGGACGCCCAGAAGGCGTGGTTCATCGCCCGGGCCCGCCGCCGCTTCGCCATGACCCGCGAGTGCGCCCTCCTGCTGCCCGGCGTCTGCGCCGCATTGGCCGACCCGCGGCAGCCCGGCTCCGACGACACCTGCCTGGAGAAGCTGCTGGACTGGTTCCGGAGCATGACGGAGTTCGGTGAGCGCCCGCCGCTTGCAGGGCCCACCTCGACCCCGATGACCGGGGGGGCTTGTCCGCGGTGGGGGGAGGCCTCCCTCAGAGGTGCTCGGTGACACCTAAACACGCTCTTCGGTACTTGAGGCCTGTACGTGGGCCTCAGGTGAACCCGCATTCCTCCCTGTCAGTCGTAAGGGGTTACACTGAGCGCAGGCAATCACCTTAGAGGTACGGGAGAGTGTCGTGGGTTAGGCTGGACTGGCCACTGAATGAACGACAGATGCCCTCTGAGTCCTGGCACTGACCCTCTGTTTTCTGACCTCTCCTCGTGCAACACCCGGTCTCTAGATCCTTCCGTGAGCCTGGTGCAGGACAACCCCTGTCTGACGGAGTTCATCACCTCCATCCTGGCGCTGCCAGAGCCCAATCCGAGCATCCTCTCCTTTACTCTGCGGTTAGCTGGGATACTTGCCTCTTCCGAAAACCGCTTCCAACACTTGCAGGTGAGTCGGCTACCCAGGTAGGTGTCTGTTTCCTCCTTCTATGTGGAGGACACCTGAAAATGTATGTATTCTGCTTATAAATTTTCTGGCATACATTGAACAACTCAGCAAACACTGATATGGTAACGAAGACCTACAATCATACCATTCCTTTTCACTTCTCATGTAAAGCTGGTGTCTTCTTCTATCTTGCCACAGTAGTGCTATGAACGCTAATATGTAGTGCTTCTCGTTTTCTGTTCAAAACAGTGTATGGGATAACACTATCTCACAGCAGTCATTGCAAAATACTGTATCCCTGGACAGATTCTGTAGATTTAAACTGCACCAACAGATATAGTTTTTCTTCCACAGTTGGCTGACAGGAAATCTCTGATTCCCCACGAAAATGAGGGAGCTTTTTAAAGCTCTGCTTTCAACAATAGAATATGTTTATGGTACAAAACCCAAAAGGCTTAGAGGGAAGAGATGCATGCAACTGCATAAAAGCAGTCTAATGGAACTGATAACACACATAAGTTGTCCCTAGCATCTTGAAAACAAGCGGTTTTGGTTTTGAACACATCTATTCCTTAATTCATGAAAGAGACAGATGTTGAGTTTAAGCATGGGATTCTGAAAAATTTCTATTTTAGTGATACTTTTAGCAAGAGGAGGTTTTGCTACAGTATTGATACTCTTGATTTGGGTGGCAGAGCAGCCTCTCCGCTCCCCTTGAGCCCCTTTGCTTACCGTTTATTCTGTGTCTTCTCCTCTGACCTCAGCAGGAGAAGCTGTTGGTCAGGCTCTTTGGCACGGATGGGCCGCTGAGCAGCACAGTGTGGGAAGATGCATCTGTGCGAAGTGGCTGGGTGGAGGGTGTGCACAGCATGATGCATCACCAGCCTGCCCTCCACTTCCTCTGCAATGGTGGTGAGTACTTCTAGGACTGCAAACTCCCCAAATCCTCTGTGTCTCTTCCATTCCAGTCTGTTGCTCAGATGTCAAACGAGACAGGAGTTTTCATTTATTTAAAATGAAAATAAGACATTCGTCTAAAACACTGAAGTCATTGAAAGATGGTGGGGTTTTTGTTAAATTATCTATGCCTTTAGTTTTTGGGTTTTTTTTTCCCCAAACACTGAAGATGACACCCTTTTTAGAGGGGAGAGAGGCACATCTTATGAAACACACGATAAAAATAGCTTATCAAAAGCCTTCTGTATTCTTATTTGTAACTCTTACTAAAATATACGTTTCAGATATTTTAGTGCAGAAAAACTAAGCGGGGACTCATTGATCTCTTAATACTTGTACACATTGCAGTCCCATTGTTGTTATGTAGGTATGTAAATTCTGCTGTTAACTGCAACTTCAGATCCCATGTACAGAGGGGCCTAAAAGACTGGATTGATATTAACGTGCAGCATGCGCTGCTGTCTGCGTGTTGGAAAAGTAGTACTGTTGCTGCTGCTCATGTTTTTCCTCCTGGTTGTGTCCAGAGACGGTACAGTATCCTTCCATAAATAAATAGCGAGTGTGCTGTCAGCGATCCTGATATTACTAATGTTATACTGAAATCCTACTCTGTTCCTGAGTTATTAAAACACCTGAGGATCTGAAAACAATTTGACTTTCTTTTGTTTGCTTTTTTACTTGTTTGTCTTTAAGGACTGGCTGACTTTGAAATGCTATAGGGACTACAAAATAAAGTATAAAGAAAAACCCCTTTTAAAGCTCTGTGATACCTGAATTAGAATAATATATGGCTGGAGTGCAACAAAGCTCCACCTCACAACAGGAAGGCTGTTGTTTTTTCCTCCAGTGACTTGTTTTGTTTTCACACAGGAGGCATAGATGTGATCTTCGCTCTGCAAGGGGATCCCAGCCTGTTTGTGGCTTCATCTGCCAGCCGGCTTCTGGTGCACATGCTTATTTTCTCTGTGGAGTCTGAAACAACTAAACCTTTCAGTGCAAAGGACTTTGACTGGCCAGTGTGTGCCCAAATGATTATAAAGCATATAGAAGATTCCCTTCAGTCCAGCTCTGCCTCTCACGTCGAGCAGTCATTAAAACTGTTAACTAGTTTGTTTAGCAGTTGTCATTCTAGGTGGACTGAAGTACTGTGGCTAGGAATAGCAAAGCAAATAGAATCCTTTTTGACGGACGAGACTGTTCAAGCACAGCGCATGCTGGCGAATCTTTTACTTAACATGGCATGGTAAAGATCTTCTGGGACCTTGGATCCAGCGCTGAGATGTATCTGTTTTCCACCATGTAATAGGGACATCCTACTTATACCTCTTTCTTTCTCAGGTCCCCTGTGTTTTGTGACAGCGAAGGCGGTTTATGGGCATTAGTGACTTCTGCTCTGGAACACTTGACCCCAGTACAAGTGGGTCCTTTGGCAGTTGGAATTCTGAGGCTCTACAAATGGTAGGACTTACTGCAATGAAATTTTTGCATTCTGCAAGTGTTTCTATACTAATATGTCTGGTATCTTTCCAAGAACTGTTTTTTTTGTCGCTGCATTTTCCACTACGTTCCTTAGTATGTAAGACTGGTTGGCAAGAACTGTGCCAGTAGCTAACAAAGTTCAAGAATAATACTGTTTCAAAGAGAGATAAATGAAAGGAGCCAATATCATGTTTATATGTGTATACCTGCATCTTACCTAGAGCCAGACAATTTCAGTAAGGAACAGCAAACTCCTTTATACTGCCAAGGTAGATCACAATTTGACTGGCTGTCAAATCCAGTAGTCCCTGTTCATTTTTCTCTTTCACAAAAAAACAGTGACTAGTTTAGAGCTTTTACTGATGCCCAGCAGAAGTGTGCATCTGGAGACTCTGTTGACATTTGTAGAACAACTTAGGTTAGAAGGAACCCGTAGAAGCCAGCTAGTTCAACCTCTTGCTCAGTGCAGGGCTGACTTCAAAGACAGATCAGGTTGCTCAGGGCCTTCACCATTCAAGTTTCAAATATCCCCAAGGATGAGCATTCCACAGGTTCTCTGGGCAACTTGTTCCAGTGCTTAACCACTTCCATTTCATGATGAAAAGTATTTTCTGTATATCCAGTTGGAATCTACACTGTTGCAATTTAAGGCTGTTGCCTTGTTGTGCCCCTCTGAGAGGTCTGCTGCCTGCATCTTCCCTGTAACTCCCCCTTAGGTAGTGAAAAAGCATCAAGAAATCATCAGATGTTAAATGAATACAGCACAGATGGATACTGATTTACAGGCTAAGTAATGCCTCAGCCTTGAGATATAAGGACACCGTTTTGTTGACAAGAAATGCCTCTCTCTAAACCCCCTTCTTACACAGAATCCCACTCTCTGCATAGCTTGATAAGGCTGCTTATAAATTCCAGAGCCGTTTCTCCTCTGTTTTCAGTTAGCCAGGGAAGCTTGGAAGGAGACTTGAATTGTGATAATACTTTCATTGCTCTATCATTGCTGGCTTGTTTAAAAGCCTGCATGAAAAACATTATTCTGGTCAGCATTTAGGGGCAGATGTTTGGGAAGGAATTGAAGTGTTCTTGTTTTGGTAACTGCTGTTTCCTCCTTGAAGCCCACAAGATGTGAGGATTCAGGCACTGACTGTTCTACTTCAGCCAATGGACTGTATTTTGAGAGCAGCCTCCCAGCCCCTGGAATATGCAGGTACAGTTGTGATAGAAAAGTTAGAGACTAGTCTGCTTGCCAGTGTTTTAAGTGTCTGGTGCAGACAAAATTGGAGGAGGAAGAGTAGAAGTAGTCAAGGACAGTAGCAGTGTTTGTGGTGAAGTGCAGCACCCTACTGACAGTTGCATTTGAAGGGATATTCATACTACATCACCTGCATATCTTGATTAACTTTAAAAGTGGCAGTCTTTTGTATTCACCGACAACCTGAGCTCTTCCCTCCTTTTGTCCTGTAGGTTTGCTGGATGAGTCTGTTAGTGATCCCGCCACTGTTGAAAGTCTTCTGTCCTCCAAGTCATCTTGTGCTAGTCTCCTGTGTCAGACCCTCGCTCATCTGGAGGAGCTGCTGTCTCTGGTAACGTTCAGACGAGGAAAAAAGCCTGGGGATCAAACTGGTCCTTGAAAGACGGTGTTAAGATTTGTTGTAGACTTTTGCAGTAAAGCTTAACAAAACGTGGAGAGGAATGGACAGTGAGGACTTCCATACGTTAAAGAGATCTAGCACAGTAGGCTCCAAACAGGATAGCAGAGGAATATCGAGGCTTGTAAAGAGGGACTGCACTTAGTTTTAAATCCATCTTCACAAGCTTTGTTACCATACCTGACTTCTACTGCAATTATTGATCTGGTGAAAAAGCATAAACTGAACTGCTTTCCCAAGCAGTAAGAAGAATCTTCTTCCATCTGTGCAGTAGTTCTTGGGAGAGAAGAAGATGTTTGTAGTTATTAGCATTGGAGTACCTTAAGAACACGCTAGAAATTGCAGTTTCTGCTGCCTCCTGAGCAAAAACTCCTGCTCTACATGTACACTTGAGACATCTGGTGGAAACCTTTTTCTTTTTCCCCTTTCATTAGGTTTATTTGCGAGTGGATTTACCCTATACATCTTTGCTACGCTCTCTCATGACAATATTACAATTCTGTAATGGCTTCCTGAGTCCAGCTTCTCCTCTGGGAAGCACAATAAGCCGAATCTTGATCAATTGCTTCAGAGTACAGAGGTCAGCTCTTGATGTCCTAGCAGCACTCTCAGAGCGAAAAGGTGGGTTAATCTTTGCACTTCAAATTTTTTTAATTTTGGAAATACTTGACTATTCTGTAGTTGCAGAATTTTTCATCCCCCTTCACTGATCTTTCTGAATGAAGACTACCATTTCCATTTCTGAAACTTGTTCATTTTTTCCCATTCTTCCCACTGTCTTGGCTAACCTTACTTTCTGTTGATGAGCTAGGGCAGGTAATGCTGCAGTTAAGAAGGTTTTAGTGGTTGTGAGAAACTGGATGTTTCTCCTTTACTCTGAGGACTGTACTTGCTTTCTTCTCCAAAAGAGTTTTACAATCCTGTGTCTTTCTGTATTTCAGCAGCTGAATCGTGATTCAGCTGCTCCTTCTCCCAGTATTGGTCCTTGAGTTCTGTTTTCTGTGTTTCAGGCTGTGACGCACTTATAGGAAGTCTATTTGATGTCCTTCTGGCATACCTGGAGAGTCCAAACACCACCCCTACTGTGAGTATAGATCTAAGGAGAGATCCAAGTCTGTTAGCTTGCCCCAGTGGGATGTAGTTCTGAGAAATTGTCTGACAGTAGTTATTTCTTAGCACAGTTTGTATTAGAATATGTAGGAGATGTGTCTTCATTCTGGGTGGTTTGCAGGAAATAGCTAAAACTCTGAGTAAATAAACAATACATTCAGTTTTCTTGAAAGGACAGGAGCCATCGTGTCCAAGAATAGCACCAACATACTCAACTTGATGTGGCCTTTAAGTATTGAATTCTGTGCATTAATGGTTTTTCTTTTCTTGCTTTGGAATTTTTTTTTTCCCTCAAATGACTGATGACAACTGCAAATCAAAAGCTGGAAGTACTAGAACTTTGTAATATGAAGCTAAGAACAGTCAATTTCCAGAATCTTTAGAAGTGTTATGTAAGCACCATTTATTTGTGGCTTACTTCTTAATAAGGAAGGACACGTACTTGTTTACTCTGAGAATTTCTCTATAAGTTTGAGGTTAAAACAAATTTTATCTAGCAGAAAGGCAACAATGCCTCCTCCTGTAGTAAAGTAAATCTGCTTTATATTGCTTCAGGTTCTAAAGAAAACATTTCAAGCAACATCCAAGTGGTTGGTGCGCTTGCATGAACTGTCCTGCTCCACCAGTCAGTGGCAACAAACTGAGAAGATTTTGGCAGGTAACGAAGCTATTCAAGTTGGGACAAACAGCAGTTAGTGGCATACGTGAAATCTGCTCTTGCCTACCTTTCCTGCTTAAAGCACTTAGGATTCATTTGTCCACAATTATGTTGAATTTAGATTTAGCTGCCCAAATAGTGCTTTGAAGACCTCTGGGAGAAGTACGCGGCAGCAGCAAAAGGGATTGCAGCAGATAAAATGATAGAGAGGTTGTACAGCGATTGCTTCAGTAAGGCTTGTTGCTTTTCATGTCTGTTCACGCTTGTCACTTGGCTTTTACAGATGTGTTTCTGGTGCTGCAGAAGCGTTTGTGCAGTCCTTGCTGGGAAGTAAGAGATTCTTCTCTGGAGTTCCTCACTGTCCTGATTAAATGCTTGAGAGGTAGGTGCAGATATTTAATGGTTCAGATTGGAGGAGTATTTCTTTTAATGTTATGAAAGTCAGTCAGGCTTGTGAAGCATCCTCTGACCTATAACTGGAGGAGTAAGAAAAGAAAGAAGCGTCAAGATTTTTCACTCCTAGATCACAATCAAAATCTGACAAAAAGATTAATAAACTACTTTTCTGTTGAACTCAGATTACTGCGCACTCCTTAATGGCAGCTGTGGGACGTTAAACTGAGGGATGTTGAGACAGTCATATATGTTGAGACATGTATGTGAAGGCAGGTGACAATGCTTAATGGCAGATAATACTTTCCCTTTTTTGAGTTTGCTCTGCAGTGGAGTCTGCCTGGTTTCACTCAGCAGGCTGGGGGCTGGGATTTAGGAGGCTAAAAGCCTAGATCTGCTTTGCAGGCTTTGGATTAATTACCGATTTTTCCACTTTACTGGTAGCTCAGGCTTTGCAGCAGGTAGCACTAAGGCAATGTTAATTCTCCTACAGTAGCTCTGCGATGTTGGATGTTGTCGACTACTGTTGTCCCCAGGTCACAAAGGAAGTATCCAGCACGCTCAGCTGCATTAGCAGTTTACCCTGCAGCCCCTCTCCGTGCTGCAGTTGCATTCTTTTTCTTTGCCACGTGCCTTAACAGCAAGAAAGGAAGACTATTTTTTCCTCCTTTAAGCAAAGGCATAAGTTTGATGAGGCTGAAACCATGTCCTCGCTTGCCCGGAGAAAGTTTTTCTTGCTGCTAGAACAACTGTAAATGGATTTTTCCAAGTTCTAGTGTCTAGCAGGGCGTGACTGAAAGTCACCAAGGTGCTGGAAAATGGGGAGCCTGACACAGAGGATCTGTGCTCTCGTGAGCAGCTGGCTGGTCTTTGCAGTGGCTCAGCTCACTGGCAGCTGTCCCTGCAGTCAGCGGGCATCCTTGTATGACGCAAAGAACTGTTTGCATTGGAAACAGCTTCATGCTCCGAGAGAATAAAGCCTCGCTTCTTTGGATTGCTGTCTTGTTTACAGACCAGGATGAGTTCAGGCAGTCTCTCCTGTCTTCGGAGGTGCCGAGTCTTACAGAAAACCTCCTTGAGGATCCAGAAAGCTACGTGCGAGCGAGTGCTGTGACTGCTGTGGGACACTTGGCCTTCATTACTTTCTTTGCTCCAGAGTTGCCTGTCATAGGGAATCAGTATAATAAAGAGGTACGATGACTTTGTGTAGCCCGCTGCAGAATCAAGCGGAACTACCCATCGGTTTTCTGCTGTACCGTTTATAACTTTCTTCGCAAGTTATCTGCAGTCTTGTGCAGGCAGATTTCACGATCAGTAACGAAGAGACTAGATTTTTTTATTTGTGCTGTTCTTGTTTCTTTGCATGTTCCTCCCCTCATTGTGCTTTCTCTTTGTCTTTTTTACATTTAGAACACTGTAGCAAAACTTCAGGAAATCTTGTCAAAGGACCCAGAGGGCTTTCCCAGGAGGGCTGTGATCAGCATGTTCACCAAGTGGCTGAGACAAGGCTGCACAGGTCGGATGGAAGATACAGAGCAGTTTGTCTCTAGAGTGATCCAAACTGTGGAGCATGACTTAGACTGGGAAGTCAGACTTGGTGGTTTGGAACTGGTTGAAGTTTTCTGTAGTCAGACAATTTGCCAACTTGGCCTTCCTAGATGCTCATCTGTTCCTGTCTTGTCTGCAGTCGCTAGTTCCATTCATCAGAATAGGTCGCTGCAGATATTTTGCAGAGCAAAACTGTTCAGCTTTTTGTTTCGGTCTTTGTGTGACTGTGACAAACCAGTAGGTCAGAGAGCCTGTGATATACTCTTTGCCTTAAGAGGTAATTTCTATCCAACTGGTACCCCGAGGGATTCACAAGAGACCGGAGAGTTACCTGCAGGACATGGCATTGCCTGGTTACAAAGGACACTAAGGCAGGGTTCTCTGGCCCAGAACTTCCCCACGGGTGGTGGTAATGGGGTGGATTTTGAGGATCCAGAGAGCATGATGCTAGCTTTGGGTACAATAGACTTAGAAGAGCTCCATGATGAGCTCAATAGAAGTAGTGACCATGTGGAGAAGAGCCCTCAGTCCCTCTTACAGGACATCCTTGCTACTGTGGGGACCATAGAGGAGAATGAAGCTGACTGTTACTGAAGACACCTTTTGCTCTGATGGAGCAGTGCTTAGGCAGTTTTCTTCTCCAGTAGAATTTTTTGTTACCAGTCCGGAAGTCTTCTTTTTATCCTCTCTCAAGAAAGTGTTATGCTGAATAGAGAAAAGGATGGTTTCATTAACTGTTAAAATAAGTCTTTGCTTTAAGACTGATGAATTTTTTCGTTAAAAAGTGTAGACTCCAATAAACTGCAATTTGTTTTTCAAAGTAAATACATTAAGAAATGCATTTGTTTTTTTTTTTTTTTTAAGTCCTGTGTCATTCAAGAAATACCAGACCATGCCTGCATGAGGAAACATTTTTAAAAAACAAAACGGTGACTGAAAACAAGTTGTTGCATGCTCCCTTTAGAGCCAGAGGGACACTTGTTTTGACTTTGCCCGTAACTCCATTCTAAAAACAGAGTTCCCTGTTGCATTTTGAGGTCTAGAGCAGGTGGTCACATTTAAGGAGTCAAAAGCTGATCATCTTTAACATTACAGACTTTCTTCTACAGATAATATACTATATCCCCTAATATATCTGTATCTCAGCAGTCACACTAAAAAATTGACTTTGTTTTTAATTGAAGCCAGAAGCAAGTCCGTTTTGCTGAATTTTTCAAGTGCTCCTGTTCTCCATTCCTAAAGAACTAAGACAGCTTCTAACTAATAAGAGAAACTGACACCTGCAGCTTTTTCATGATAAAAATAGATCTACTCTTAGTTTTGGTAACCAATTAGAAAACAGCAGCTATCGTGCAAATGGCAACCTGTTTTCTGAGAAAAAAATTGCCATTTAAAAAAAAAAAAAAAACAACTCAGGGAAGACTGTAGTTTGCAACTTACTCCAGTGTCTTGCCATATGCTAAGAAGCTTTCTGAAACTTGGGGGCGGGGAAGTACCTTTACCAGTAGGTGAATGGAGGCTGCATATTCCTTTCCAGCGCTGAGGTGTTACTTAGCATCCTTTATCCTCCAGCAGCCGGTGTAGAGGATAACACTCATTTTGGGCTAACAGAGGCTACAGCATTTAATGTAGTAGAAAAGCTTCTGCCGTCTCCTCCTTCAATATTATCCCTGCAGCAGCACAATGGGGTGAGATGTAGTTGGAATTCCTTGCTGTTGAGGTTAAGGAGTTACTCCATGCTTTTTAATGAAGTCAGCACACTTACCTCTCGCTCTGCGCACAGCTTTATGTATGACAGAGCCCCTGGGTGTTGTACCAGCAGCCGTCATTAGGAGAAAGTAGCTCTGCTTCTGATATACAATTCTACACCTGGCAAAAGACAGGAGATATTAAAAATCAGCCCTTTTCCTGCCACTGTGTTTTTCTCAGAAATTGAAAGGGCTAGTGGGAGAGAGGGGATTTGCTTTTAAAGCAGCACAGATTGTTTGTGGAGTTTTAGCAATCCTGTCTGGCAAAGGGATTATAGTTCCAAAACGAGCATCACGTGTTGGCAATAGGTCAGATGTGCTCCAGGAAAGGAGACAGCAGGTTGCTGGGTAAACATTTTCCTCCCCTTCGTCACTGGAATTCTTCTGATTTCAGGGCTGTGCAGTTTAGGAGACTCCAAGGAATTAGTCAAATATCAGCAAATTGGAAAAGTAACTTGTTACAGAAGGAGAACTCCACTGCTTATTACTGAGGTCCCTTGACTCCCAGACCTATTAGTTTTTGATGGAACTTTTTTTTCTTTTTATATCTGCTGGGGTGATGGTGACATTGTTACGTTTATATCATTTCCCTAATTGCAGTGCAAAGTCTTGTTTATACACAGGATGCTCGTACCCTAAAAACCCGATGTACAACACACTGGGAGCGCTCCTTGTTTTTAGCAGGGGAATTAAGGACTCCTCTCATCTTCAATTAAAAACAGGTCTTCACCTCCAGCAATTAGGTGACTCAGTGCTGATTTTGTACTTCTCTCTCTTACGAGCTCACTACATTGCCTTACTTTGCTGTCTCTGCTGCTCTAGTTACATTAGAGAGTCTTATTAACGCTGAGATTCTTGGACTGACATCCTGCACCTGATAATTGGGAGAAACGTGGAGAGTCGTGAACATCTGAGCAGTGTGAGGAACAAGTGCCAGGGAACAGAGAAATTACGGAGATGAAAGCAAAAGAAAAAAAATGTTTCTTTCCATAGAAAACGATGGCAGTGGGTCTTGCGAGATGAAAATTTAGCTACTGAATTAGTAAACACACCAACAGCTACTACCGTGAATCATCCCTCACGCTGGGAAGCCATATGCTTCCAGTTAAGAACTCACGTGCAAGCCCTACCCCACTTACTTACACTGCTAACTCATTTCCAACCCACTTCTTACCTACCAAAGCTTTTTTTTTTTTTTTTGCACCTCCACAGGATCCTTATCCCAGCCACACAGCTGTCTGCTGGGCTAAGAGTTTACGCCGCGTGGTACGCCTTGCCAAGGAGCTGTGGTTGCGGTGCACCTCGGGGGAGGCTTTCGCTCTCGAGGAGACGGTCCTGAGAAGCAGACTTGTTACCCCCACGCGCACGCTGAGCGTTCACTTCAACAAGTGCTATTGCCACTTACCACTTCATAACGTCGTTATGTCACTTCACGACGCCACAACAGCGGTCCCTCCATAAGCTCTAGACGCCCAGCTCGCTCCTGTGGCACACTGAGGACTCCAACAGCACAGAGAAGGGGGTGGGCTGCCTGGGCTGCCTTTATGGGCAGAGGAGAAAGTTCAAAGCTGCCTTTTTGGGATGGATTTCTGTGGAAACTGCTGCTTTCACGCCACCAGTGCTGTGGCTGTGTAGGGTTCCTGCAGGAGGCAGGCAGCACAGGGAGTTTTCTCCATGCACGCACACGCCAGCTGATTTCAGCAAAGGCTGTGGGCAGACGCGGGTCTCATTGAACGCAGAAGCGCCAAGGCTCAGGTCTGTCATCTGCTTTAATGCGGGCAGCAGGCAGTAGCAATACAAGCGGTATCAACGCTGAACATCACAGATTAGAAAAATGTACGTTTCCGATGGCTGGTGCTGTGAGAGAAGATGATGACAAAGCTCATTTCAGCTCTTTATCTGCACAGGGGCAATGGAAGTTGTGTTGCCTGATCCGTACGCAGGTACGAAACGCCTAGAGTCGCTTTCAACAAGTTTCAGCAAAGCTCGGAAGAAAGGCTTTATCCTTTAACTGCTCAGACTCACACAGACACAGGAGGGAATAAGCATCTTTGGCTCAGCCCTGCACTAGCATCGGCTTTATAAAAGCTGCCAAAAGAACGGCTGTTAATTTTCTGTTTTAATGCACCGGGCATTTAAAATACAGAGAATATTCTTTGCCTAATTATACTAATTGCACAACTTGGTCAAAAATGGGCCATAAATGTCTAAGGCTGTTGCTTTAGCTTAGATATATGTAACCTGTGACTACAGACCAACTCCTGCATATCTTTGCAATTTCTTTTGTCCGTCCCTAATAAAGTTCGCTCCACCTTTCAATACATATTCATCAAGGCTTCTAAAAACCACCGTGAGTTGGAGAGGAAACTCGCTGACCAGCTTCACTGCAGAACTTCTCAGCAGTTTACAATGGAAAAACGTATCGGTAGCAGCACCTCTGTAGTCTGTGTCATTTCCCTTTAGAGCAGCGGGTTTTTTTGTCCTCTGCTGGGAAATAAACCACCACTTAACGCGGCCAGACCTCAGCCTGCGTCAGATGTGCTACTCCACAGACAGCACGCATCTTGCCTATAACCTTGCAAACCGGCACACGGAGAAATGGAAGGGCTCTCTTTCACAGCAGCGGGGTGTCTGTCTGACCCAGGCGGAGCAAAGCTGGTGAGGCACAGCTGTCACGAAAGCAGCCAGGGCTCTGCAAACACACATCGTGGGGGCACGCTTGTGCCTCATCCCCAGGTGCAAGGGGATAGAGCAGTTTGCATCGAGAGTCCCTGCAATACTACAGGCGCAATTACACAAATGTTTCGGTTAAAGCAAAACGAAACTAAGGACAAGAGTGTTTATAGCTGTAAAATCAATACCAAGTCTCTGCTTAGAGCACAGGGGCTTATTGTGTTTATTTACTGGAAACGTAGAAGAGAGCTGGGAAGATGCCTCTCACACGGCCGCCTCCCAAAGAAACCCACCCAAACCGAGTCACTGCCCAGCTCCTTCTGCAGTTGCCAGCTGTAAGAGTCCATGCAAGGGCAGGAACGGGCTGTCTGGGACAGGGGGTGCATCTGCTCCTTTGAGGGACATCGTCCCGTTAGACCCAATCAGATGTAAAATAAAACCATGACCTTAAACAGCTCCCATAGAGCGTTAGCACTCTTCACTCCTTTTCAGTGCAAGATAGGTGAGGATTACGCTCAAGAGACAGATACGCTTTCAGATCTTCCTTCCCCCGTTTCATTATCTCTTTGTATTTGCAGTCTCCATTGAGCCCGTAGTCCCTGAGATTTCGGGCTGGGTCAGTAGGAGGGGGCAGGGAGGTTGTGCTGCTGTGACAGGGACGTCAAGGCTTGCCTCGGCTGGTCCCTCACCACCGCTACCACCACGCTCAGAGCTCTGGCCTCGAACCAGCTCCTGGGCTGGGCTGTGACCGGCACGAAGGAGCTGCAGAGCCAGGGCTGGCAGATGGTGAATCCAGGCTGTACGACTCGAAACACGCCTTGGCCCGGCCAAGCCAACTCCAAAATAAACCCAGATTAATCCGCGTTAGCCATCGCGCATGAGATTCTTCTGCTTTAGCCCTTGTAGAGGCCGGGCAGGGCACAGGTGAGCCCTGGAGCCCGTCGCTCTCTAAAGCGAACACCCTTGATGGGACCGATCTCGTGATTACTACTCTCATTACGTGCCAACAACAAAAAAGCTGCAGTTAAAACACGAATGGCAACGGTTGCTAAGTGACAGCATCCGCACAGGCTTGTCACAGCCGTGAGACAAACAGCTGTGGCCGCACAGCAATCCCATCTTGTCCATGTAATTGAGGATAAAAATGCTGTTTTCATTACTGTCTAGTAACCTTAACTTTGACCTGTCAGGTTATTTCATGCTTTAGGTTCTGACAAAGAGCCCCGTGAAAACAACGCTAAAGCCTCCACTGAAGCCAGTGGAAGTGAGTTTGATTCAAGATATCCTTAATATTGCATGCTCTTGCAACATTATGTTCTTCCTAGTGAACTAGTGCATAAGACAACACCACCGCTTTCCTGGATAAATGGCCCAGTTCTGAAAAAAAACAAAACAAAACAAAACAAACAACAAAACAAAACACAGAGCTGCGTGTCAGTATTTTCAGTGAGAGTCATTTGAAGAAAAAACAACAACAAAAAATCAACAGAAATCCCATCTGTCAGCTTCTAAAGCGAACCTGTGGGCTACGTTCAACACTGAAGGTCTCTGAAATAATTGGAAAAGATGACAACTTCTTCAGGGCTGCGAACAACATAAACTTTATAAATAAAGTATTTAAGCTGGAACTTCAAAACTACATGAAGCGATGGCTGAGCCGTGAAGGACTCTGGGATCCAGCAAGGCACAAGGGGGTCACTTGCTCCAGTGAAAGCAGTGGTGGAACTGGGTGGGAGCCATAGGAGGTACTTAACGCACCGTTTTGCCTGGGTGAAGTATTGCAAACCCTTAAAGTAGAGAGACCCTAATTAGCACAACAGGCAGCTCAGTGCATCCCAGGAAGATAATTTTAAAAAAAAAAAAAAAAAAAAGAAGAAAAAACCCTATTGCAAGAGGCTGTATATAATAGCTCGCTCACCCTACGTACTCTTAGACATCGCAGAAAAACCTGGCAGCGGAGACAAAGGGACGGATCTGTCAACATCCTGTGAACAGATCAGAAGTGACCAGGAAAAGCCGCCACCCGGCTGCCAAGCGGAGCGGGAAATGCAGCCACGGAGCTCGGCACGCACACAGCCGGCCCCGGGGCCCGCGGGGGCACAGCGGGCGCCCCAACGCGAGGGATCACCTCCCTCTGCCCACGCAGCGCATCTGGGTGAAACGTCCCACCAGAGCGCGTGAGACCGCATTTACCCCAGTTCTGAGCGACTGCTGAAGCCAATTATGCCCTTCCCTTCCCTAATTCTCTTCCGGCTCCATCCACAGAAGCCCTGATTTCCAGTGCCAGGAGTAACAGCCCTGGCCCTGCCGATGGGTCTAACACCACGCAAGTCACCAGCCCAGTCAAAGCTCATCCACGTGGATCAAGCCAACTTGACTGTTGCCTTTGGTCACTATCTCCACGTCAGCATGTTGAACACTTTTATTTTGCACATGGCGCCAGAGTAAAATGTCATTTCCTCCCCCCTTCTATACTTCATCCGTAAATGCAGCACTTTTCCTAGCTGTTCTTATTCCTCAGATTGCTTCACCACAGTCAAGACAGCGAGTGTGTCTCATACTGGTATTAAGACCCTGGGTCGCTGCTCTCTAAATCCCGCCGCACAGGGTGAATATTGCTGTGCCGACAAAGGTCTGACTTTTCAGCAGCATTAAATTAGGCAGCCCAAAGGTGTAGCACGCCGTCTGGCTGGCGGGATGAAAGGCACGTCCTCGGCGTACGCGTACGCCGCAGCGCTGGCGGGCAGACAGCTCAGCCTCGCCGTTACTGCAGACACGGCATCACAGAGGGGGAGGGAAAAAAAAAAAAGAAAGAGAAGAGAGAGAAAGACACCTCCTGTCTCCCTAATTCCTGTTGAGAACTTCTGCCCCGTAGGGATCAGCCTTGCCTTCCTCCCTAGTTTGGGAGCGTCTTCTCCGCCCTTTATTTATTACAACGAGATCAAAGATCCATCTCCATGGAAACGTCTGAGCTCAAAGAGTTTCTGCACTACGGCTTTGCATCCCGCACGGAGCGTTTGGCACTGGTTTTTTTTGGTTTTTTGGTTTTTTTGTTTTGGTTTTTTTTTTTTTCAAGGAGAAGCTTTGAGATGATCAGCACCCAGGTCTCTACAGAAATGGTCTGATTAGTAATAATCAATAACCTGAGCAGCACGCGTCTGTGCGCGACTCAGACGCACACTGCGGAGCAGAACTGACGCTGCATTACGGCATCTGCTGCCCATGAAGAGCGCGGAGGTTCAGATGCACACGGAGACATCCCATGCCCTGGCTCCTACGGCTTCCAGGCTGTTTCCATCATGCCCAGAGTAGATGAGGGACACCGATACCTGTGCTCTCCGATAGCTGGCAGCCCAGCAGTCTGTCCCCACATCTGAAGTTTGGGGGGGACTTCCAGCAGATGTAGAGAGCAGAGCCATGTGGGCTAGAGCCCGCTACTGCCCGCTCTGTGCTGCGTCCCGAGCCTCGGAGGAGCCAGCTGCGGAGCTGCTTGGACTCACCCAAGAGATGGCAAGTGGCCCAGCACCCAGCCCAGCAAAGGCTCCATCAATGCTGCGTTCAAACTGCAGTCGCCGGGGCGCTGCTGCTGGGTCGTTCCCTTACAATAGTGCTGAGCTCCAGTTCCTTCAGAGCAGCCACTCTTACAACTAATTCCCAGGAGAGGGAAAAATATTAAAAAAAAAAAAAAAAAACAAAAGAAAATGTAAACCAGATGTGATCTATGAGGGTTTTGTTCCCTGCTCAGCTCACCACATGGCCACACAAACTGTTCAACTGCCGTTCAGGAGGCAGGAGCGACCGGCCGGGAGGAAAACTCTTCAAACAACCATTGGAGCTGCCGCCTCGCAGGAGATCCCGAATTCTGCTTAAACCTCATGTGCAGAAAAGCCAGGACAAAAGGGAGGGAACCAGAATTCACTCGTGAGACTCACATTTTCACAGGCGTGTCCCGAGAAGGACGAGCAGGAGTGGGGAGCTGGCGGGACGGCGTTAGCGCCGACGCGGAGCCGATAGCACCGACCCGGAGAGCACCAGCAGCGCCTGGGGCAGGGGGGAGCCCCGTCTCGCCGCGCTGCCGGGGGGCAGAGCCTGCTCCCAAGGCACTCAGACCGCATCTCGCTACCGCTCGCCGCAGCGACGAGCCCCGAGTTACCCGTATGCCCGCAGAACGTGATTTTTATAATCATATTAAACAAATTCAGAGTAGCAACAGTGCAGAGAGCAACCCAGCTGCCAGCGTTTAGCCTTATCCTAGGGCACAGGCTGAGTACGCCAGGCATGAATTAATACCGCATAAGCTGCGCCATGCTGAGTTTCATGGCTTAATTATAAAAGAGAAAGCAATAATCAAGGGATCTGTAAGGCTAATAAATGTTCTGAGAGCACCGAATGTGACACAAGCGCCGCAGCCGGTGTGACAGGACATGAATGCATTTAAAAAGCACATTAATCACACACAGTGTATTAATTCGCAGCTGGTTTCCAATGACAGCATTTGGCCTTTAGCCGCCTTCGTGGCATCTCTGGGCACAAGCGGCTCATCACCCAGCCCACAGCAAAGCGGGCTGCAGCCTACCCACGAGCACAAATATCACAGCCATGCGTCAGTCCAACGAGACACAGACACTACCTCCGGCTTAAAGCTCCGCAGCCCTGTGACACTCCACTGCCTTGTTCCTAAGCCTGGTTTAGCTCTCACACCGGCACCAGCATTTGGAGGTTTCTGGGTCAGTGATGGTGGCCACCAGGCTGCTCAGCGTGAGTCACCTGGCGGAGGACGGCGCAAGGAGAAAAATCAGGCCCCTGGCAAATTCTCCTGTCATCTCTGCAGCAAAATACTTGAAGTCACTTCTGTTTCTCAGCACCTCCAACTATCTCCCCTCTGCATCTCATATTTCATCTCACTGCAGCTTTTTAATTACGCAGGCAGCTCGTTGCGGGGCTTTGCCTCTCACTCACAGGCTTCCATTCTTCTGTGCGGAGTACACGTTTCTATAGAGGGTACTGCTGCTACAGAAGTTAATAAAATAGGTTATTGCTGATGTGAAACTTGATGTCTATGCGTGCCTGGCTTAGGGAAAACTCTGATAAACCAGAGATGCTATCAAAGAGAATCCCCCCCCGCGCTTTCACACAGTGATCCCCAAATTCCTCTAGACCAAGGACTTGCCCAGCCCTTTACCAGCTGCTGACATCAGCGAGATACTCCTTGGGCTGAAACGCTGCAGGACTGGGTGCCGGTCAGGGCAGCATGTATAGAAACTTGAAACACGCCCAAACGTCCACTTCTGCCCAATAATTAATTGCATCCATCCTCTGGCCCTCTACAAAAGGCAGCTCTTTGCAGTTTTCTGCCCAAAGACCTATTGCAAAGCAAAGCATTTAAAAAGAAATAGCTACCCTTCTTCTCTTACTAATAATCCCAAATTTAACTATGTCCTACTTAACACCTCCTCTGAAACCAGGAAGCGAGATGCTATTTCTGCTGGCCTCGATAAGTGGACTCTGCTGAACCCCAGGGAACACACAGAGCAGGTACCGGGCTGAGTTTAAAGCCTGGGATGGATTGCTCAGACATCAGCCTCCTTCCTCATTGTTCCTAAATCCTAGGAGACAAGAGGAAACAAACGTGAAAACTTAAGAAATAAAAAAAAATTAAAAAAAAAGATAATCACTCTCTACAATCCCCAGATCTTTTATGCCAGGCCAAATTTTTTTACACCAAAGCTGCTTTATCCTTGCTGTAAAAATATATCTCTGCCCCCTCCTCAGCCTCTGGGACCATATGGGGACCTGAAATCACGCTTCCTCATGGGAATGAATCACGGAGCATCCACACTGACTTCCCACAGAGATACTTCAAACATGAAATGAGTAGTAAAAGGGGAGGAAGGCCCTGCACACGGGCACAGCTCGGGATAAAATAAATTTTCCTTAGATTGGCACAGAGACAGACATGACCCAGCTATCACCTAGATCTGTGGTCAACAGCCCCTTCTCAGGGGTCTCTAATGCCAGTAAAAAGTCTTAAATCTGACTAAACCCACAGTATTAGTAGCTGCTCAGGGTGCACATGGAAGCATGATCTAGCTACCGATTTGCAAATAATTATTTATTGGCTCCCCTTCGCTTCCCCGCAGATCTTCTGCCCAGTGTTTTCCTCCTCGCTCCGTAGCTGCTCTCTTTTCCTCCAGCAGCCGCTCGCGGCAGCAGATTGTGCTCACTCATCGAAGCGGGGCTGGGCTCTCCTTGTTTCTTTCTCCGAGTCTGTGGCACCACAGTAACACCAGCCAAACGCTTGTTTTCATTCACGTTCCTCCCCGAGGCTGCCAACAGAGCCCGGGCCCTGCCAGGGCAGAGCAGAGAGGGACAATTTTGCTGGTCCGGTGTGTTTTCCGGACGGAGCGTGAATGTTTCCCTGTGGGCACTAATGCCTCCGCTCCATCACCGGCCAGAAGGCGCCTGCTGCTCTCTTCTACCACCTCCCGCTGAGGGAGGGAAGCTGTCCTTCGCCGCTGCCGATCCGAGCTGCTTCACTTGGCTTTCTCAAGAGAATCATCGGAAAACCCGAGTCCCACGCTCACATCCATGCCCCCGTGAGGTTCCTCCACATTTAGGGAACAGGCGACGGCTAGGCAGCATCCCAGAGCACGTCCTGGCACACAAACTGGGGCAGCTTGGGTAGCGCCCAGGGCAGCAGCTGGGCAAAGGAGGAGCCTGTCCACAGCACCAACACAACACGCTGCCTTTTTAAGGGTATCATGAGCAAATGGAAGAGACGAGGAACATTTCGGCTCCCTTTCACGCCCTCTGATGTGCACACAGAGCCAAACCAACTGGTTTCAGTGAGGAAGCACAAAGCTCCCGTAGTCCTGTCTGACACGGTCCCTCAGACTCTGCTCTTCAAGGTGAAAACCTGCTTTAATGATCCCTCATCTCCTGCTTCAGGCCCTCTCTCTGCCAGAAACACACCGCCAGAGCTTCAGCCTGCGAAGGAAGCCAGCCTGTCCCGGGAAGGGCAGTCCATGCTACATCCTCCCAGTATCGCCCAGGACGGTAACTCTCAGTCTCCACCACAAACCAGTCCGTCCTGTTTCTCCCCTTCCTTTCCATCACCATTAACATGGAGCAGATCTCACCCTTCGGCTTTTGTGCCTGGCCCTACCAGCAAATTTCGCAGCCGCCCCATTTTCATAGATGCAGAAACATAAGACCATATTCTGATTTTTTGGGGCATTCCCTAATTCTCCTCCACGTGCACAGCCCAGCGTGAAGGCGAGCCAGCTCCTTGCCCAGCTGTGGCTGCAATGGCCTTAGGGCCAACAGCAAAGTAGCTGCTGGTAATTCTGCAGCCCAGATGTAGGCGAGTGCTTTGTGGTTGACCAGCAGAGAGAGAACAAGAGCTGAACCCACACTGGTTTCTCTAGCCTGCTACTAATAGCCAAACTTTAAAAAAAAAAAAAAAAAAAAAGCTAGCTCATGTGCATTTATACCTTGCAGAGGCAGCCCGGCCACTTCAAAGCTGCCTCGCGATTACAAGAAACAACACCCTGACTTTTGAATAGCCAGGGCTCCAGTAACAGAGGAATATTTCACACCTGCAGCGAGCAATTTGCTTTCTGAAAAATAACTGCACCAATATTCAGAGTGTAATCCCACCGGGAGAGAGCCCCTGCAGAAGCCCTGGAAGGGTGAACAAGGCTGGAACTGGGAGCCAGGAGGGCGATGACTCGCTGCAGTCACGCTGCAGGACCGCAAAGTCCCCGACAGCCAACGCAGAGCTCACTCCTCGTCAGCTCAGGACGACTGTCTGACGCTGCCTGGGGGTCACCTACCTCCAGCCGGGTGTCCAGCAGCCTCGCGTCAACCTGAGGGGACAAACGCAGGGAGACCCACCACAGGTCCGTGCCCCCAGCTTGGCTGTGGGGACAGGGCACAAAACCCCACCAGACAGGCTGGGTCTGAGCCATCCTCTGGCCACCCTTGCCCAGCTGCTTTTCCAAAAGGGACGATCCAGTGGAGCACCATCACAGCTCTCCAGGAGGGATTTAGGAATACACACCAAGAGCAGAATCTTCAGTTCGTCTCCCAAAGGCCAGGCAGGACCATGAGGTCACCTCTTCACCTTCTCAGAGCAGAGACCACCACGTTTCACCCCTGCCTTGCCCTGCGGAACCCAGGAACACGAGCCTGGCTGAAGCCTATCTTGCAGAAAGGCATCTTATCTTGATTGGAAAGCGCTACCAGATGGAAAGACTTTCACTTTCCCCAGCAATTTGTTCCAGCAGCTAATCAACTTCATTCTTAAGAAATTAACGCCTATTTTATCTTTTCAATTGGTCTGGCTTCAGCCTGCAGCTGTGGGTTTGGGCCATGTCTCTTGTCTCTGGCTTAAACCGCCCTTGGGTACCTGCCTTTTCTCCTTGTGGAGCTATTTATGTATCGCCATATGATTTTCTTCAGCTGAACAACTACAGTTGCTTCAGTTCCAGTCTTAGGCATCAGTTTGGGCATTTTTTAATTCCTCTTCCCCCTGAGGACATGCTGCTCCGTGAAGTTTCCTGCACTCACCTACCCAAGGCACGCGCCTCTCTATTTTACACCCTTCTAGGCAGAGGCAACAGATCGTGGCCTCGCTCGGAAACGCAACTGGGCATAAACAATTGAGTTTAGAAGCAGAATAATGATCGCTGCTGCTGGCTGCAGATAAAGGCCGCTTGTGGTGAGCATCACGTCTCTGCTGCGACCAGCTTTAATCACAGCTGAGCTAATGCTGAGCACCAGGGTCCCCGCGCTCTCCCGCCCCCTCCCCGGCCGTGCCTCTCCCTCCCTCCGGCTCACGGCACGTCGGCCCTCCGCAACTCCTGCCCCTCTTCTCAGCCCCTTGGGGACCACCTCCTCCTCCCTTTTCCCCTTCCCCTTTCACTCATCTTCCCTTAACAAAACCCCTCGCCCCCTAAAGAGCCAGAGCGTGAACCTGTGGCTGTTTCCTCATCGCTCGCCCTGTTCCTGCTCCCCGTTTCCCTCAGTGTAAGCTCTCTGGGACACGGATTTTCCGGTTCTGCCCGGGATAAACACATCATTATGAACATTCAGTAACACCACCACTCCTATTTACCTGTGCTGGTCAGTCAGCAGTCTGGCAGCTAAGCCAAGTATTAATTATTATGTTTAAATGTAACACGTTTCTTAGCAAAAAAAAAAAAAAAAAAAAAGGCGTTTTCGGAGCACGCTGTATCGCGACAGTATTTTTGTCTGGTTTAGCTCACGGCTTCCTTGGAGCAGGAGCCGACTCCTTGAGCTTTGTATTGTTCCAAACATGTTGATGGTGTGCTGCGAGCGACTTGCAAATAGATAATTTCAGTTAATTAATACAAATAAACTCTAATTACAAGCAGCAACCAATTAAAACAGCACAGAAGGCATCTCCTGTGCCTGGGGTGGCAGCCGAAGTGGAAGATGATGCTACGGCAAGGCCTCAGGACTCCCTCCCGCCCTCCGCGCACAACAAATCTCGGGAAGGTTTCCCACAGAGGCTTCGCGAGCCGCCACCGCTGCCAGGAGAAGCCGCTGCTTCGCCGCTCGGCCTGATGATGAGAGCAGCAAATTAGGGCAATTTTTCACCAGTGATGCTGTCGGTGCCTCAAGAGCAATGCAGGTCCCGGGGACGGCAGGCTGCAGCACACAGTGATGGGCTCATCCTGGTGCTTGCCCACCCCCCGGCACGCCACGGGGGCATTCGTCCACTTCTATGGCCACCTCGGGGCATTTCTACTGGCCCTTGCAGGCCCTTGGTTGCGCTGGGCGTGTGGGCAGCATTTGGAGTGCCAGGACCACTGCAGCTCCTGAGGCTGTAAAACGTATTTATTTATTTTTTTCCTAATTTCAGTTTATGTCACTTAGGGACACACTTGGGTCCCAGCCAGGGTTTTCCTTTTTCCTTCCATCTAGAGATGGCAGAAATGAGGGATCAAAGCACCGAAGGGATCAAAACATGAAAGCCAGAATAAATGAAGCCATGCAGAAATGGGAATGGAGCTCCACTCCCCTAACATAATTAACCTTTCCAAGAACAGATAATATTCCCAAATTAAAGGACATCGTGGGACACAGAAATGCATCCAGGTCACGTGGGAGAGATGCACTGAGCGAAGCATCAAGGCGAATGCAAACACGGCTCCCATGGAGGAGATGGCATCAGTCGCCGGCATAACCACATAACGAGCGCTCCGCTCTCCAGACGCCCACTCCTTCATTCACTTCTTATTAACACAAAGATTAAAGGGCTTTCAGCCCTGGCAGCGCTGTCGTCTTGCTCAGCCCCCGGCGCTTTTGGGAACGCGCTCCCCAAAATGCGGGCTGGCTTTGCTCTCGCTCCTCTCTCCCAGGCTCCAGCCAGACACGTTGCGGGGGGGGGGGGGGGGGGGGGGACGACGGCGGACGGGGACACACCTGCCGCTGCCACCAGCCTGCGACCACCCGTGGACACCACCTCGCCGGGCCCGGCCGGGGCTTCTCCTCCCGACCCTCCCGAGCCCTTTCTCCCCTCCCCGCTTTGCAGGGGGGTCTTCGGCCCGGCGGGGTGCCGATGCCCCCTCCCTCCCCCCCGCCCCGGAGCCGCCGCCCCCGGGCAGCCCCGCCCCGAGGGCGCCCCCCGGCGGTTGCCCCGCGCACCGGCGGGAGGCGGCTCTCGGCGGCGCTCGGCGAATCCCGCGGGCTCCCGGCGGAGGGGCCGAGCCCCCCCTCCCTTTGCTCCCCCTTTTTCTTCTTCCTCCTCCTCCTCCTCCTCCTCCTCCTGCTCCTCCTGCTGCCGCCGCTGCCGGGCTCCGCTCCGCCTCGCCAGCCGGGTGCCCCGGCCCTGCCGCACCTCCCCGGCCTCCGCAGCCCCGGCCCGGCGGGCGGTGAGTCCTGTCCCCTCCCCCGGGCAGCTCGGGGTGGGCACGGGGGGACGCAGGGTCGCCCTCATCGGGGGGAGGGCACAGCCCGGCGCGACGGGAAGGGGGGGGTCCGGCCGGCATCGGGGTGCCATGGGAGCCCCCCCGGCGGGGGAGCGCAGGCTCGGAGCATCTCCCCGGCTGCTGGGCACCTCCCCGGGGGACGGGCATCGCTGCCCGGCTGCTGGGCATCTCCCCGGCTGCTGGGCATCGCTCCGCGGGTGCTGGTGGCCGTGCTCGGGGCATCCTCCCCCGGTGATGGAGGATGCTGCTTAGGGCATCCCCTGCGCCGGAGTGCGGGGGGCCGCGCTTGGGGCATCCCCCACCCCACGCCGGGGTGACGGGGGTCCTGCTCGGGGCATCATCCCCACGGGGCGCTGGGGGTCCTGCCCGGGGCAAGTGTCCTTGGTGCCCCCTCCCGCGGGCTTGGGGTGCCAGGGGGCTGAGCTCGGTGCATTGTCCCAGGGTGCTGGGGGACCTGGTCCTTCCCACAAACCCACCCGTGTGATGTCCATGCCGGGGATCAGCATCAACGGCCCCTTTTCCCAAGTAGGGCTGGGGGCTCCGGTGTCCCAGGAGCAGGACCTGCTTCTGCAGTGTTTCCAGAACATGCCCCTTACCCAGCAAAGCTCCGGGCCGGCAGAGCTTTCTGGCTGTGAGGGTACAGTTGGCCACTCAGGAGACTTGGGCTTGGGGTCAGTCATTGGTGTGCCCCCCCACCCCGGCCATTCTGGCTTTGCAGCTCCTCGGCCGCGGCACCACCTTGGAGCCCCCTCCTTCTCCTCCGCTGTAAAACGCCCATAAACATCCCCTGCCCGGCGACACCACTTGAAAAGCACTTGATTTCTTGGGAGGAGGCACAGCATTACAGCGCATTTATACAGCATGATGAACCACTTTTATGATGCCTGTGCTCGAGGGAATATCTAACCATCGCCATACCTGTTTGGGCATCCATCTGTATGGAAAAACGCAGCCTCTTTCCTGGCTGACACCGGGGTTGTCTTGCAGAACCCATTTAGTCTGTCTAGACAAGTATGATGAAGAGCAAAGTGCCTGGAGCTGTGAATGATTAGAGGTCGGGTATCTCTGCAGCGTTAGGTTTGTTGTACAGCACTGATAGGTGTTGCTCTGCTTCTGGGTGCTTTTGGGTCTCTGGTTAGCAAACGCACAGGAACCCGCCAGTGGATTGTAGAGGTTTGCTTCGTGTAAGAGCAAGGGAAGAAGGCGGCAGCCAGCCCTTCGTCACACATCTGCATGGGAGAAGCATCTCAGAGAGGTTAACCAGACTGAAATGAATAGAGACAGCACCGAAAATGATGAATAAATGGGCGATGAGGGGGAGCAGGGGCAAAGGCATGTACTGTCAGCTTGTTTTCTGGAAGGTAGCACAGAGAAGTTCATGCATGTTTGTATGACGCTTAGAGAGTCTCAGATAGAAGGTGCTAAAAAAAAAAAGTATCATTATGTATAAGCATAGAATAAATAAACCCCTTAGGACAGAAGACTGAAACTAGGGATAATGTGTGTCCTTAATGCATATTGACATGAAGAAAAGTGTATTGAAGAGAGCAGGCTTTAATGTAAAACAAAACCAAGGGGAAAGTGGATGTATAGGTGTTCTTAAATACTTAAGAACACTTAAATAAGAAGATTTAAATAAAGACAGATGCAAGCACCTGTCTCCATCTTAGGTATTTAATGACCTTTACAAATCTAGTCTCCAGTCCCACAAACCTGTCTGCCTACGAGGTGTCCATCTGGCTTGGCCAACAGCCCAAGTAAATTAATGAGGAAGATTCATGTGAGGACAAACTTCCAGGACAGAGCCGTGCGGCAGTAACATATCAATCACAGTCACAATATGACAGGTAGAGTCTCCTCCTGGTAAACGCGCGTGTGAATCCCTGAAGGTTTCCGCAACTCCAGGAATGACTCATTTTGGGAGAGACCACACAGAGCATCTGTTTCCGAGTCACAAACATGTTCTAGAGACATTGCACACAAATATGATTGGGATCTGGCAGTACGTGAGGCCAGAAGGTTTTATCTGACTTTATGGTCTGGGACACACGCAGCTCTGACTCAGAGTTTTGTGGCCATTTAGTGCAAAGCGAACAGAAGATGCTGCAGTTCCTCGTGGGTACCTGGATGGGGATGATGAGGTCCAGGGTGTTTCCTCCGTGAGCAGAGGAGATTGATTCTGAGAAGCGCCGAGCGTCTTGAAGTTCCCCCGCAGCCCCTGGGAGTTGCCCCATTTTGGGTCTGAACCTGGCCAAGCAGATTTGGGCTGACCCCAGCAGCTGAGCCTTTTCCGCGGGCAGAGCCCGGCTCCGAGCACGGGGCTGCGTTTAGGTCCTTCGGAAGGAGCTGGACTAGTGAGAATTTTATTTTTATTTGGTTAGATGCCAGCACACCTCAGTGTCCTTTCTCTGTCCCGTCACGCTGGACTTGTTGCCGGCTGAGAGTTCAGCATCTCAGTCAAGAAAAATCTCTTTCTGTACATGTCAACAAATAAATTGAGAAAATTGCTTTCAGGCTGTCGTCCGGGTGATCCCGGGAAGGGGAGTCGGATCCTCTGGAGTAGCGGACACCGACTGCAAATCTCAGGAAAAGAGCTATTAAGCAACTAGGGCATGTGTTGATAATTAGGTAATGCTTGTTATGTTTGCTCTGGGCTTTTCATTTCTGTTGACTGGCCATGCATTCTCTGCACTATCACTGCTTGTTTACAGTACGGCACCTAGCTTAAGCAATTAATCAGTTTTAAGAGACTCTGCTAATGTCCCTCTTGACGTGGCGAGGGCCCAGTTGAGTGAGTCTGCCTCTAAATACTTCACAGGAGCTGAGAGGGGAAGGGAACGGGATGAATCTCCTTCTGTGCGTCTGCAGGCTGCAGCGTATAGAGGAGAGTCAGAGTTAGAAATGACTTACAAGTTGATTTATAAAACAAACAACTTCAGAATGACTAGCTTAAAAAAAAAAGGGCTTAAAAACACGTATATAAGAATACAGTCTGTGCAATGTTAGGGCCAAATTCCACAAAAAACCCCCAAATAAATCCATTATGTACTGAGTGCCCTTCTCTGGACCTGTACAACGCAGGTTTTCTGCACACGAGACCGTTTCTGTCTTGTCAGAATATCCCGAATGAACTCGCGCTGTGTGATATTGCCGTGGCTTTGGAGAATTACACTGTTACCGTCAGCCCCGGGCACATCTATCCAAGAAAGCAATGTCAATATAATAGAGAATAAATGACATATCTGTGAATTACAAAAAGAATAATTCATAGGTAATTTTCAATTACAGAGAATAATTTATAGGTGCCTGATTTGGAAAGAGAATAATTTATGAGTAACCCGAATTGCATATAGAGCACGTTACAGGTTACCGTAAGAAAGGGGGTATGCCGACGGCTCAGCTGTCACGTGCTGAGTCTGGATTTTGGGGGCATTCCTTGTGAAAACAACCACTGTGAAAAAATCTGTCGAATTCCATAGTAAAAAGATGACACGAACGGGTCCCTACGACATAATCACTGGGAAAGGTCGTCCCTGGCGGAGCCAAGTGCCAAAACCTGGGGGTTATCTGCATCCCCGCTGCACTGCGTGGATGGGATGGCGAGTAGTAGGAAAGATACGAGTAACAGAAAAGAGAGGGAGGTGTCCATACACCAGATTAGGATTCCCGGCACAGGCCGGCTCCCTCCCTGCGCTGTCAGGGACCCCGCGGGTGCTGGGAGGGCACGGATGGGCATCGCTCCTTCGTACGATCCAATACGGGTGCTCCTTGTTTTGGAAAAAATTACAAAATGCAGATTGGGAACAGGATGCTTTTTTTCTAAAGGTTAAAGTAGAGAATGGCACAGGAGTGGATGTGGGGAGTGTCTCCACTCACAGCAGATCTTTACATTATTATTTTGCTTAAAGCATTTCCTCAAGTTATTGGCCTTTTAAATAAATAGGGTTACTTTCTCCTCCTCAGGACTTGCTACTCAAGTCTTACTCCTTCTCGTTAAACAAGGGGCCAAATTAGCTGCTTTTTACTTTAAAGACATGGTAATTCCTTCCTATATACCTGACGGGCATTAGGATGCATCGGTGCGTCCAATTCTTCATCCACCACCTTGGCATCTTAAAAACTGAGGGGGGAAAAAAAAATATCCCAGCTAAAGCGCCGTTCCCTCCCGAAGCACTGCACCGGGGAGTTACACAAGGCACCCTCGACACGAGAGCTAAAAATTACGCAGCCCTTTTGCACCACTTCAGTTAGTGAAACACTATAGCCATATATCAGATCGAGCACAAATAACAGCTAGTGTAGTTAATGTTGTAAAACAGCTTCTCTCTTTAAACAGCTCGAGTTGTCCATAAAGATTTTCTGAAGCATTAATTTTCTCCAGTGAAGTATTTTAGAAAAGCTTGTCAAAGAGAAGGAGCTGTGTTGGGTCTGGCGGGCGTGAGGGGCTGGTGCTGTTCTGTCGGGAGCAAACCCAGTGTCTCGGGGAGCAGGAGACACGCGTCGCCCCAGACCCTGCGCCCCAAGTGAATTCCTGTGCGTGAGCCTTCAAACCAATGACGGACGTCCTTGGGCATGGCGGACACGCACAAAACACCCATGCTCATAGCTGGGAACGTCTGGAGCTGGGTGAATGTCCCCTTTTAGGAAGCCTTGGGAAACAATGTGTATCCCATAACTTTGGGTACACACTATATTCCACGAGAGACCCCTGGGGGAACACGGGCTAGAAGACTGTGTGCTCATTGTATCTGCTGTTGCATACATCCACTCTTTGCTACTTCCCATTTAGAAAAGAAAAATCCATTCATTTTCTAAGCAGCTCCTCCTCCCCCAGACCCACACTCCATTTGTTGCCAGGAAGCGCTGATGGAAGCGGCCGGTGCCTCCCAGAAACCTTCTTTGACAAGATCATTCTCAACCTGGGCCAAGTGCGACGTGTCTCCCTGATTTCCCTGGGAGCAACAGGCAGCCAGTAGCTCACAGGATCACATCCCCGGTCGTTTTAATATCCTTAATAATCCCCAGGTCTAAGTTCGTTCTGCATATGACCACAAACACGATGCTTGTATTTAAAGTTTGTGCAGAACAAGTGAAAGCTTGGCCTTAGGCAAAGGCAAAACTCCTGATGACCTGGCGGGGTCAGACTCTCACTTTGGCCTCCCAAATCTGGAAGCAAGTCAGAAGTGCAGAGATTTGGGTGACAGAGCGCAGAACAACCTCACACGAACTCCTTTTGCTACCTGTGGAAAAAAAAAAGCAGCAGAAGCAATTTGGACATTTTTTGGGCAATAAGACGAGGTGGCTGAGGAAGCATCGCAGATTTTATTTCTAAACTTTCATTGGAGTCGGGCCCTTGTACCGCTTCAGATCCCGCCGTGCCGTCTGCTGTCAGCCTTTAATGCTAGCGAAATACAAAGCTTGCAAAAATAAAAGAAAACTGCTTACCCGCTCCCTCTCCCAGGCTATATACCCTTAGCCCCAAAAAGGGTCATACGAAACCGAGTCTTTTTTAAAGGACTGCTCATCCATACACATGTCTTCCCAAGGGCTGGATGCAAAGAAACTCGGTGTTAATTTTAATGGGCTGCCACCTTTCCCTTACGGTGCGAACTACCAGAGCCTTCTCTGCATTACTGAGGAAAGACTTTGGCTCATGTTGGCACAATTTTTAAAAATATTGAATTTTCTTGTTATATTGCTGTCCTCAAGGGCCACTGAATATCATCTGCCTGACAAAGCTAGGCTCCAGACCCACTTAAATTATAGACTTAACTAGTTCCTCCTAAAATAAATAAAAATAACAATGCTGTTATAACGGTGATGGTCAGCAGCTCATACGTTTGCTTATCCAGCCAGAAAGCTTAAATTATAGACTTAACCAGTTCCTCCTAAATTAATGAAAAATAATAATGCTGCTATAATGGTGATGGTCAGCAGCTCATACACGTGCTTATGCACCCAGAAAGCTTGTCTCGTTTCCTTTAGGTTACCATTAACTTGCCCAACAGGAGCCAATACTTTCTAGAGACCCCGTGCTTTTGTGTGCGCATACCTGTGTGTTTTCTTTCTGCTCCGTCCAGGTGGAACACTTACCCCTGGTAGGCAGCTTTGCCCCAGGTACCTCTCCAGAATAGTTCTACTTGGCACGATTTCCTTACAAAAAATGAACGGCTTTGGAAAAATCCAGACATAGGTTAGCCATAGGCGTTGTACTTTGTTTCCCCTTTTTCTTCCCTTTCTCTACCAGCACACCCGTAAGTGCGTAAACTGCAATGGGAAATGGATGCGTGACTTCTGCAGCTTTGGAACACGCTGGCCTTAGAAAGGACCCCCGAGAGGATATTTCTGGGATGTTCTGAATTAATTTCTTTCTGCTGCAGGCGTTCGTTTGCTCTTTATTTACCACTTTACATCATCACCAGTGTTCTTGACGATAACGCGGTGTGACATGAAGTTATTCACGAGGTGACATGATGGCGATGGGCCCGTACGTATCTCGCTAGAGGGGCAGCACCAACAAACACAAGTCTCGCACGTCGTGTCCCACCTGTGGATCAGGCTGGGCAAACCTTCCCGCATCTCGCAGGCTGACAACAGCTCTGTGAGCCGGCAGATGCCCCGGGGCAATACCTAAGGGCGAGGATTTAAGCCTGTTCAAGGGAATTGTCATCAGTGAACAGCTGCTTTCATTGGTTTCAGGTAAGTCAGAAGTTTAGGGTTCTGATAGATAAATAAAGACCAAGATCTACCTCTTCTTTCCTGCCATGGACCTTTGACAGCCTCAAGGAGTGTGTTTTAGCTTAAACAAAAAGGAGCACCACCTTTCGACATCATGGGAGCGCCAGCGCAGCCAGTTGTACAACACAGAGAGGTATTTCCCGTCTTACTGGGACTTTGAGATGGAGCGACAACAACAAAAAATAATCAAACTATCTGATTTAATCCAGACATCTGGTAGCGATAATGGGGCTATGCATTCTTGAGCACCATCTACTGGTACATTGGCCATAAATCAGTGACATATAGGCAGATGTAGAGCTCCCTGTAACAGCTTCTCTCACGGAAACGCGTAGGGCTCCTGGCCAGCTCTATGTACAGCGTTTATAAGCTCCCAGTCAAACCTTATAGCTGGGATCCTGGGGAAAACTGCCTTGAGAGCAAAGCGTGAGAAGGTTTCCAGGTCCCTCGCGAGGCCACGTGTCGATGGTTGTGTCCCCTCCTGCAGGCAGTGCCACAGCCAGTGGGTCTCTCCGCGATGCTGCAGTGCAAACACGCTCAGGAATTCAGCTTCGGGCCCCGGGCTCTGAAGGACGCGCTCATCTCCACCGACCCGGCCCTGCAGGAGCTCTACACCAAAGCTTTCTCCAGGGCAGAGAAGCTGTTCCTCTCCGAAGCCTACAACCCGCAGAGAACGCTCTTCTGCACGCTGCTCATCCGGACGGCTTTCGACTGGCTCCTCAGCCATCCCGATGCCCCCGAGGACTTTGAGACGTTCTACCATGCCATGCTGAGGAGGAAGCAGAACTTCTATCGAAAGCACATTTACCTCCAACCTATAGGTAACGTGGGCATCTTCACTGAGCCACCTGGAAAGATACGGGAGGGAGGAGGGTGGTGCTGAGCGCTACGAACATCCTCTTCTGAGGACCAACCTGCAAAATGCAATTGCCGTAGCAAAGATAGGTCTGTAATACCAAAGGCTCTGACATGCCCCCGGTCCAGACTCACAAGCCGTGATGACAACCATCAGTAGACCTGCCCTGTAAATGGCACGTGTGCCCCTGGGTGAGACTTGCTATGAATAGATGTATGCATAGACACATACATATAGAATCATAGGCTCATTTAGGTTGGAAAAGACCCTTGGGATCATCGAGTCCAACCATCAACTCCACTCTACAAAGTTCTCCCTTACACCATATCCCTTAACACCATGTCTAAATGAGTCTTAAACACGTTCAGGGATGGTGACTCCACCACCTCCCTGGGCAGCCTATCCCAGTGTCCGACCACTCTTTCTGTGAAGAATTTTTTCCTGATGTCCAGCCTAAACCTACCCTGCTGCAGCTTGAACCCATTCCCTCTTGTTCTATCGCTAATTACCTGTGAGAAGAGACCAGCACCAACCTCTCTACAATGTCCCTTCAAGTAGTTGTAGAGAGTGATGAGGTCTCCCCTCAGCCTCCTCTTCCTCAAACTAAACAGTCCCGGCTCCTCCAATCGCTCCTATATAGATATATATGTAAAACTATGCTGGATAAAACAGCGTTTCTGGAGCTCCATCCCTGATGGTTCATTAAAAACCACCACCCTTTCCCACATTAATCTTTCTGCACAAGTTAAATAGGAGACAACCTTCCTAGCACATCTGCTCTGCTAATGAGAGGGCGCACTAATGCCCTGAGCCGCCTCTCAGGAGGAGCCCCCTCTTCTCCTCCGTATCTGTATCACCATCTAGAGCCGTCTGCCACATCCCAGAGTAAACAATTAACTTCGTAATGAACCCAGTTGCTGTGGCTAGACCCACAAAACCCCTTTGGACCTTATGGTTCACCCTGGATTTAAGGAACTGATTAATAGAGCTTCTCTTCTTAGACCTGACCGAAGGACCTGCCGGGCTCTCGCTGCTGGATTCCCTCCAGAGCTGTGTCGAGTCTTTCTTCCTGGGTCTCCGCGTGAAGTGCCTTCCCTCTATCTCCATCTCTTCCATTCACTGCTGCTACCGCCACAGCCGGGACACGGACAGGGTGCAGCTTCACGCAGGTGAGGACCTGGCAGCGAGGAGCCCGGGCAGACATCAGCTCGGCACGCGGGCACGAGCCCTCCCTCAGGAAACGCCTGAAATAGCCCTTCATTGCCTGAGCAGGGAGGGGACGAGGAAGGGAGTGAAAAGGGAGAAATCCTGTTCCCATGGAAAACCCAGAACTTGGAGGCTGGAAACAGGAATAAAACACAAAGTGACTTTCATCATATTTTCCCTCTGCTGTTTGTATTTTTCAGTGCTATTACACTTAGGTCCAGCTCTGCAAAGCGATGGGATGGGCTCCGCGGGTAGGCATTGTTGATTTGGTGTTGTCCGAGCTCTCCCAGCTCTTCTCCGGAGCCAAAGTAAACTCGTGGCTGGGGTGGTGCAGGTGGGGAACTCACCAGCCTTTCATGTTAGGAAATTTGGGTTCGAGTGTCACGCAGCTCCCCGGGGAAATGGGTTTGTCAGCTGCCAAACTCGCCCTGCGCAAACATCCCTCCGGAACGAGCTGTTTGCAGGTACCGACGGCAGCAGGAGCTCAGCACAGACCCAGCGCCCGTTCCAGCTCAGGTCTGAAATGCCCGTAGGGAAATTCTTCTGCTCCCAGGGGCTTGTTTCCATGGGTTACTACTGAATTCACCTGCTTTGTTTTAACTCTGTGCTCAGGGCCGCTTCAGAAGTCAGGTCTGCTCATACTTTGATTTGACAGGGATGGGCCACACATGGTGCTGCATCCGAGATGCTGAAGGCAGCAGCTCTGCCTGTTTGAGGCTTGGATTGCATCCTCCTTCCCGTTAACAAACAGGAGAAATTCTGGCTCTTGCATGCCTTCTAGGGATGCTTTATTTTAATGAACACCTCTCGTGCATTTGTCCAGATGGGATCCTGAATTTCCTGAAGAACAACAAGCCCATGGATGCCCTGTGTGTCCTTGGACTCACTCTGCTGGACCTTTACCCGTGTGAGACCTGGAGCTTCACGTTCAGCAAATTCCTGCCAGGACAAGGTGGGATTGGTGACCCCTGGTCTCCCAGCATGGTGTGTGAATAAGGCAGCAATGTACCAAAAAGCCTTCCCTGGGGGACTGGAATAGCCAAATCTTATCCTTAATATTCTATTCACCCCCTCGATAAGAGGAACTGGATTTTCCCAATTTAAAATTAGGGGAGTCAAGGATCTTGATCCAGATAAAGGTAACTGAGGTGCTACAAACCTTTGGGAAGGGTGTCTCATCACGCCCCGTGTGCTCAACGGGACCCTGCTACCACAGCTTTCTTGCCACGATGCCTAAGGTGAGAGACAGTCGTTAGAGAGCCGATGCCTAACTTGTACGTGCCTCTCTTTACAGAAGTGGGAGTCTGCAGCTTTGCCAGATTTTCTGGGGATTTCCCCCAGGCTGGTTGTAGCAGCTTGAATCCACTCACGCAGAAGGAAGAGTTATGTGAAGTCGTCAATGAAAGCAGAGACCGGACATTGCTCTTCAGTGCCCAAGAGATGGTCCAGTGCTGCAAGGTAGGACCAGCGACCTCCTGCACCCCCAGTTTCTCGCCATGTAGGGTTAAATGTTTCAGGCCTGGGCACAGGCTGTGTCTCAGCCCGGTGAAGCGGGCAGGAGACTGCTCCCAGGAGACGCAGGCAATCACAGCTAAGCCCACACGCTTACCGCAGTCCTACAGAGCTTGTATTGCAGTGAACCGCGTAGACAACTCTCACTCCTCTTGCCACTGCAGCAAACTAATGGCACCAGCTGTATAGTGAGGCTACAGGACTTGCCTTACAGCATGGAGCGACACGGAGACAAACCCCCCTGCCCAGCTCCCGGGCTCACGCTTGGGCAAACCGGGTATTTCTCACGTGCAGTAGGATCTGTTAGCTGATACAGTATTTGGAGGTTAATCAGAATATCTAGGGGAGTTGCGTGTTACCTAAGGGATGGCTGGGAAGGGGGGGACTGTGTCTTCCTCAGACACTGGTATCCATAAGGGCAGAGGACCACGTGCCAGCCCCGCTTACATGTGTGGATGAGAAAAATTCCTAAGACAAGTTTGCACGTATATTTATATGCAGATGCCCTTAAATCCCACTCATCTCCAACTCGTCCTCTTCACAAGCGCTGTCCTCCCTCCTCCCAGCATCTCCCCCCTGCCAGCTCTGCTTCTCGCGTTTCTCCCAAAGCTGTCCCAGGTGGAGCAGCCACACCAGCGCCTTCCATGCCGTTGCCCTCTGCCTCCCCTGCTATTTGCTCAGGATTTTCTGGTCTGAGGTCTCTTTCTGTAGTAATTTCGAATGCTGTTAGGCAGCAATGGGAGGAGGGGAATCCTCCATCCTCAGCCTTTCCCTGGTTGCCGGTTCCCAAGGCAGTCACGCTTGGCCAGCGGATTCCAGCTTAGTTTTTGCTTTGGCACAAACGTTAAGAGCGTCTGCTTTGGAAGAACCAGATCTGTTATTGCCAGTAGCTTCTTAGAGATTTCTCTCGTGGGTGGTGCTGCTCTTTGCAGACCCCAGTGGGACTGGTCTTCGTCCTTAAAAAACTTAAAAAACACTACTGTCCTTGAGGAAGAGAGTGACAGCAGCACTGCCCTGGAGCTCTGAACACGCTGCCTACGGGGTCTTCCCACATCCGCTTCTGAAACACACACCCACCCCTCCTCCTCCACCGTACAACCATGGGTGGTGGGTTACCTGGGAAGAAGGTTCACCTGGGGAAAGCCCGGGGCTGGGGGGTGCCGGGGCGAGCGATGCGCTGGTTCGGCTGTTGGGGAGCAGGAAGGAGGAACGGCGGAGGAGGAGGAGAGGGGCAGGGGAAGCGGGACTGACCGTGTGCTCCCGTGATGTTTGCTTTCCCGAAAGGTGACCTGTCACGAGATCTGCCACCTGATGGGGCTGGGGACCTGCCGCTGGCTGCAGTGCATCATGCAGGGCGCCCTCAGCCTGGACGAAGCCCTGCTGCGGCCCCTGGAGCCGTGTCCCATCTGCCTTCGGAAGCTGCAGCACGTCGTGGGCTTCAAGCTGGTCGAGCGCTACCGGGTGAGAGACAGACCCCGCGCAGCCATGCCAGGAGCAAGGGGACGGGGCAGGGAGCGGAGCGGCTCACCCCAAACCACGGCGCTGAATGTGCTGTGGCGGCGCGTTAAACGCGGCCGCTGCTCTCGGTGCACGGTGCTGAGAGAAAAAGCTTAACAGCTAAACAAGGCGGGTGTTGTGCCCATGGTCTGTGACTAACGCAGCACTTCACGCAAGCTCTGGAGCTTTCGGGGGTTCACAAGAAGGCTGGTCACAGCACAACAGCCTGCCCACATCTCCCCACTCCCAGAAACGAGGGCAGGCGGATTCCAAGCCAGAGCGGCAGTGGGAGGGCAGCAATTCCCACATCCCTGCCCTTTCCTATGGGCCACCGCGGTTTTCTGCCTCTCGGGTTCCGCTGGTAACAGGGAGAAAACACTAGGCAGGTACTTTGCTGCAGTTCCTGTTTAAAGACGTGAGAAAAGGTCCCGAATCATTACTGCCTAAGAAGTGGCGGGTCCCAGACTCATCTTTTGCCACTTCTCTCCCACCCACAGAACTGCTAACACCACATTTAGACAACATCAGGAATAGCACTCAGACATTCCTTAGCGCTAGAAAGGGTTTTCTACCTCCGTTGTCTAAAAAGCGGGATTCCGTAGCTAAAAGGCTGGTGGAATATAAATAATTTCACTATTCTCACTCAGTACCCTATCTTCTCCCTGGTTATAATTCCCGTCTGACACACATCATGTATTCAGAGGCAGGATTTTCCACGGCTGCCTATTTTAAAGCCTGTGGGTTGTATTTGTAACAAGACACGAGCAGGAGGAGAGCGGGGATGCCTCTAGTTTCATTCAGCCGGGAACCAGCCGCACAGAAGCGCGGCAAAGCACGTGGGGCAAGAAAAAAACCCACGACTCTCGTGTGGATTTGCTGCTTCCCTGTGTGTCTGCGGGCGAGACCCCTCTCTGACTCCGTGTTTGGTCCCTGCTTCTCTCCGAGAGGTGCCTAAATTGCCCAGAGCACCAGAAGGTTAAACTCCGGTTTATTTAAACACCCGACCTGTCAGCATCCAGCTCTTGCTTTCTACAAGAGAACTGACATCTACGTGAAGCTTTTCTAGCAACATTTTTACCTTTACACCTGCAGTAAATACTGCAATTGGCTCAGCATCCTCTGGCGACGATGAACACAAGCCTGAAGAGAGGATACACTTGCCAAATATCACATCTGGTGCCTTGACAAGGCAAAGCTCAGCTAGATACAGTACAAGCTGGTGTAAGACAGTTGTGATAAACTCTGTAAGAGGCTTCCCTATAGCAGTGAGAGGAAATATAAACGCCAGAGAGGAATTAAATAGTTAGGGAACGTGGCAGAAGAGAGCACAAAGCATTTGGAGACGATATCAGACAGCAGAGTTCCTCGCTAAGCGTGTTTTGAGAGGCTGCGGTTGGCCAAGTGCAAGTCTGAAGCCCCATTTCCCTTCGGAAAGCTAGCACGGAGCCCCACCTGCCACGAGACGGCCCCAGACACTCGAGACAAATCCAGGAAATGCCAGACACGAGGCTGTTCCCGGCCAGGAGCAGGTAACGCCGCTGGAGTCTGCGGCCCAGACGAGGTAAGGGGCAGAAGAGCAGGCGGGACGGGAAGCCATTCCTCAGGCAGGAGGAAGAGCCCCTCCGTTTATTTATCCGAGCTGCGCTCAGGAGCGCGCTCTGGTTGTGCATCACGGCTGCTTATTCCAGCGTGAGTCCTCTTGAACACCGAAAGCAAATCCCTTCTCCTGGTGTTTTCCCCACCGCAGCCGGCGCTTCCACCTGCTGCCTCCGCAGCAGCCCAGGCTGTCCTGCACCCAGCGCCGGGGTTAGTTTGCAGGGGCAGGAGGAAAGCCAGCGCTGGAGGTGCGGTTAGAGGCTGGGTTAGCTCCGTCCTCACCGCAGTGTCCGTGGCAGAGCCGGTGCTCGGCCGCAGCGCAGCAGCACCGCTGCTGGGGGTGATGGCGCTGCCATGGCAGAGGGGTTTGGGGAGCTTCCAGTGCCAAACCGGGAGCCCCTGGAGGTGTCAGGCAGGAGGTTTCACTCTTAGCGACCGACCTGGGGTGGGCATCCACCTCAAATGCTCCCGCCTGCAGGTAGGCTAACACTGCGAAGAGGTTGTCCCTTTTCTAGTTAAATAGGAGAACAGAAAAGAGAGGCTGCAGCCCTACAAACCCTTCCCAAACCTGAATCAACAAACCACCCACAAGAAAGAGGCAGGAAAGATTTTGGGGTTTTGGTAGCAATCGCGAGTCAATCATCCCCTCCTTTTGCCTCAAATAATCCGGATATACTGTTTGAACATCCGTATCTCCGCAGCTTTTTCTCTTCTTGGGAACGGGGCTAAGCGGCAGTTGTGACACCTTCCCAGATTCACCACTCTTGGGAATTTTAAAAGACGTTATAAAATCACGGGCTGGTAGCTCTGCTGTCCCCTTCCCCAGTCCGGCTCCGCCTTTGTTTTTTAAACCCAGAGGGAGGGAAGGGCTATCGGAGGTGGGACGGGGCAGGAGAAAAGTTGTCCCTTTCCATCTTTTCTTGCCCCAAAGGGAGGGGGCAGGGTGGATTAACTTAGCTGAAAGAGTCCATTTTATTCTTGGACGAAATTCTCCCCCGAGGCTTCATGCACAGACTGAAATGAGAAACGGGGCCCGTTTCTCCCACCCACTCAATTTGAGCTCTTTATCCTCTCTGTCACTGGCCTGAAGAGAGAGCAAAGGAGGAGGGAAGGGGGAGGGAGCCGGGAAAAGGAGATCGGCAGGGCTGGAAAACTCCTGCCCTTCTCAAACACCCCGACTCACCCTGCGCTGGGCACGTGCGGACCCAGAGCGGTGACCGGCATCTCCGTCACCCTTGTGTTTCCCAAAGCAATCACGGGGCTTTGCAAAGGTATGGTCTGGGAGCTGCAGAAAGTAAAGATGAGGAAAGAGGGCACGAAGGTGTGAAAAAGCTGAAAAAAACCACACCACCACCACCCCCCCGGCCACGCCAATGAGGCAGACAAGGAGATCACCTTTGATCCAAGGAGATCACCTTTTATCCAAGGAGATCACCTTTTATGCAGCGACGACTGGAGCACTGCGATTCATTCCCCAAAGCATAAGGAATAAATGTGCCAGAAGCAACCCGTTATATGCCCCATTGTAGCATTTAATATTTAAAAAGGAAATTGTCTCAGACGTTTTCCTTTCATTAATTCTTTCCTGGAGCCCGGCCTTCCCACTTGTGCATTTCAGCTCAGGAGGCAAAGAGCTATTCTTGGGAATAAAACGCACGTTACCACAGGAGTTAACAACATGATGGAATAAGATTCTTCACCGCTATCTCAGGAGCTTTTACAATGACACAGCTTCCTCTGGGGAGGTGCTGCTTTGGCTCTCACAGGGATCATATCCACACAGCGAGGAATGAATTTGTGCCGTTTTTCTCCTACCATCTTCAATAATAAGACAGATACATCCCTTATCTGACCAAGGGCAGAACTGCCACAGATGCTGACCAAGGAAACGAGGCAAGAGAAAGCCCCAGCTCTGCAGGGGAGCCACGAGTTGTCTGAATCCGTCTCCTGGCAGAGGGGACCGTAGCGTCCCAAGAGGAACAGGCTGACCTGACAAACCCTAGGAAAGGTGTACCTGTTTTCTCCTGCTCTCTAACATGAAACCTTTTCCCCTCTCTCCACAGAAGCTCTACGCTTGGACACAGACTGTGTTGTCCACGTGGCCAAGGAAAGAGTCAGCAGACCTGTCCTCCTCGGAGGACATCCTTCCATACAGCTCAGACTCGGGGATGTGCTGCGAGAACGACTCTGAGGTGGTGACCTCCTTGTCCGAGCCGCTGACGCCAGACACTTGCAGCCAGGCCCTCTCCATCGGCCAGGAGCTGGAACAGGACGAGCATTCGTGTTCGCTGGCGGAGGCGCAGAGCCAGCCCCAGCTGGCCGGGCCCACCAAGTCCACAGATATCATCAAAGACTATGAACTGTGGCTGGAGACGTGCATTGCTGCCCTGGAGAGGAACGTCTCCGAGGAGGAACTGGCTCAGGTAGACAAGACTGTGGATGCCCTGGCCAAGTGGGAAATGTTTACAGGACAACTGCCCGCCATGAGGAAGGACCTACCCTTTGCTAGGGACAGCACCGGCCTACGGAAAGTTCTTGGAGACAAATTTTCCTCCTTGCGGAGGAAACTAAGTTCCAGAAAATTGTCCAAAGGGGAATCGTCCCCTCACCGTTGGCGGTGGGAGGAGAACTAGGCTGGGTCTGCCTCGGGCTGGGCCAGCTTTGCTCCCCCAGCTTTGGTTACCGTACTGCCCTGCTTCTCACCTTTCTCACCACAACTTGTTGCTGTCAGAGAAAAACAGCAACTCCCCACGGGAATAAAAGGTGTTTCTATTTCTGAGATTGCTAACATATTTTTGATGCGATCAGTTCTTCTCTAAGGGTTTTTCCTGTGCTGGTCTAAGCGACAGCACGACTCCAAGCCCACAGCCAAGTCCTACGTAGGCGCTCGTATTTTCTCGCCATATTTCATTTGGTCTGAAGTCAGGCAGGAAGAGGTCTGTACTAAACACGAAACGTGCTCGCACAGAAGCTTGGGCCAACTGAACAAACAGATGCAAGTGAAACCAGGGCAGCTCTCCCCTACACAGGGCTCTCCTCCGCTTCACACTGCGGTCTGAAGCACAGATTATATTTCTCCCTCTCCTTTCCCCCCATACCAAATGTCCGTCTCTATCCTGGTCGCTGGCCCATCAGCGGAGCGCAGGAGCCCACGAGAGGCTGATGGACTTACACAGCGGGGGAGAGATGGAGGAGGACGGGCACGGAGTCAGGGAGTAAAGCAGGAAGATCCCTGGCATCTCGTCTGCCACAAAGAACAGCGTTAGTGTGACGACTGTCTTTGGGCGGACACTCCAGGGGATCTCCAGAGCTGCTGCAGTTCAAAGCAAGGCAGGCTTGGAGCCGCGAGCTGTAACCGCTCCCATCCTCTGCAGATTGGCACAGGAGAGAAACCCTTTGAAAACATTCGCACGCTCATTGATTATTAACTTAAAAAGGGGGAACTACACGCACATTCCTGTCCCTCTGCCTTGAAAGTTAACGCCCTGGCCCTTTCCCTCTTCTCCGCTCCGTAAGTCCCCCACTGAGCAGGAACGGGAGCTGTGCTGGCACCAGGGGCTGCAGGGCTGCCTTCCCGGTGCCGGGGCATGCCGTTCTCCTCCGGCTATTTATAGATGGAGCTCAAGAGGATGACGGGTTTTCGAGCTCCGTAACAGCAGCACGCCAGGGGAGGGCTGACCCTCTCCATCCCCAGCTCGCTCAGACCCCAGCACCGATAACCGAGCTCCCTGCAGCCCACAGCTACACGGCCACGCTTCGCTTCTCCCATCCAAGAATAGCAGCAGGGAGGGCTGGGTCCAGTTCAGCTGGGAGGAGAGAGAGAGAGGATGCTTCCCCCGGAGGAGCTAACGGCTTTGGCTTTCCTGAGCACTCACCCTGTGCGCTTTGAGAGCCTCGAACCACGCAGTAACCCTGCAGTGTATTTTTGGAGCGGGACAGGAGAGAATTCGTGGAAGACATTTGGGAAAAGCATGAGATTTACTCATGCAGGTGAGCAGAAAAGATGATCTCGTAATAAATTCAACTGGATTCCGGAAACACAAGCAACTTCCCATCCGCGTGATTCACACAGGGAGAAAAAGGGAGTTCTGGCTTCGGGATTGATGACGGCAATTCCTGGAAACATTTTTTCCAGGCTGCGCGGCTGGACCCGGCGCAGGCGCGATGCAGTGGAGCCGCTGCTGCCGCCCTCTCCTGGCGGCCCCAAAGGCGATGGGCTTCTCGTCCAAGACATTCTTCCCAGCAGCAGAAACTTTCCAAACAAATCCTGCTTGAATTACACATCCACGTACCGCCCCCGTACTTGCTCCGTTGTTGCCTTAACAGATTTACTATTTTAAGCAAGAGATCACTTTTCGTTCAGCCTCGTTTGCTTTTCCTCCATTCTGTACTACATCATTGGGCTGAACTGCAGAAACTTCCCAGAAAGATGCCAAAAACTCAGGAGGACAATATCACCTAAGGGGAAGGGGCAGCTTTCTATCGTGAGGAAGTCCAAAGACAACAGAGAGAAGGGGTGGCACAGAAACAACTTGAACTGCTGTGGCAGAAGTCACAGCTGGGAAACTCCCTACGCGACACTTGGCTGATATAGACTCACGTTAGCTCTGCCGTGAAAGCGCGAGCTTCTGCTGAAGAGCTGCTGCTCACCAATAACAGATATTTTTTGACACTGTCACTGACAGAACCACCACTTACCAGCTCAGCTCGTCCAGAAGTGCTCCGGGGAGGCAGTAAATGAGCACGGCAGCTCAGAGCTTCACCTGCTTGCGTGGGCAGCTCAGCGGGGTCCACGAGGATGCCAACTTCGCAGGGAAAGGCAGAAAGCGGCTGGACACGCTTTGAAGTCCTTGCGCAGCTGGAGGAGGGAAGGTCCGTGTGCTATTACGGTGCCAGTTTTTGCTCACGCAGAGACACCCCCGTGGAGGTGGCTACTCTTCACATCGCAGGTTTCCAGCGCCGCTGCTGTACGTTACAGCACCACACAGTATTGTGTTCTCAGGGTCTGTAAATAGTACTTTGCACATACATTACACACGCTGCACCAGTCTGAGCAAGGACCGGAGGCAGCCTGGGTCAGAGAGGAATAGAACGACAGCCCAAGGTTACACAGAAAATCAAGGTTATAGCCAGGACTAAAGCACAAAGGTGTAATTCCTATTCTCTGCATGTACCAGAGTCGTAGAGGGGCAGAAAACAGCTGTCGGAGGAATTAGGAGTAAAACAAATTGAAGGTAAGCCCCTAAAGAAGATTTCCTACATTAGAAGCGGCAGTCCTACTAT
This sequence comes from Rissa tridactyla, assembly GCF_028500815.1. Taxonomy (NCBI): domain Eukaryota; kingdom Metazoa; phylum Chordata; class Aves; order Charadriiformes; family Laridae; genus Rissa; species Rissa tridactyla. The sequence continues at coordinate 3,520,502 of NC_071473.1, forward strand.
CAAAGCAGGTTTCTGGGGAGATACTTCTGCTCGGGAGGGTGTGGGAACACAAGTCGCAGCTAATAACCTGCTGAGTAAGCTGCGGAACAGAAACACAGACGAGATACTGCGGAGTCATTTTAGAAGGTCAAGCTGCGGATCGTCCATCTGCAAGAAGCAGCGGGGTACTCTACATCTAAGATTGCACACCCAGAAGTTACGTGCAGCTCAGCCAACGAGATCAGAGAGCTGGTTAGAAACTCTGCGGGAACGGAGTTTCACCGCGTAGTGGGCAGGAGAACCTGCGTATTCCCCGGGCGGCACTTCGGAGGCAGCTGGGTGAGCCCGCCGCAGGAAGGCAGGCAGCGGAAGGAGGTGGCCACCCAGACGGGAAAGAAGCCAAGCCCCAAGGGGCCGCAGTGCTGGCAGGCAGGCACAGAGCGCCCCTGGGCACGGCTCGGGCTCTGGGAGGGCAGCAGCGTCCTTGCTCTGCCTCGGGACCCGTGGGTGCCTTGTTGTGACAGGCAGATGATCTAGAAATGAGCTCTGCACGCGACCCGGCTGCTGCCTTCAGGACATCCCCCAGCAGAACCACGTAACTCCTTCCCGAAGACGCTGTTATCTTTCACGTAACGATCCCTAAGGCAATGCGACAACACAGATTCACCTTAGACTCCTCTGGCTCAGAACATCTCCCAGACCACGCCGTCCCGTGGCTACCTAGAGCATCCTCCCCAGCCCCAGCGTAACTCCACTCATACCCTTTCTGCCCCAAGCTCAAGGATACTTTTCTGAAGCAACTTCTGAAGTCTATAATCCTGAACAGAGCAGAAAACACAGTCTTTTAATAGCTTTACGAGCTCATAAAGGCAAATATCTTCTCCCAAGAATAAACAGGCAGAACATTCCACTCCTACTCTTAAAACAAGAAGCTGCTGTAGTTGAAGGGAGCGAGGGTACAACACAACTGTTCAAGAAAAATAATAATAATAATAATAAAAACAACAAAAAAAACCCCCAGACTCTTTGCTATTTAGGGGGGAAATTGCCTACAAGAGCTTGCAAAGGTGGGATGGGGGAAACCAGCGTCTTCCATAGACATGTCATTAGCAGTATCCAGCACCTTCTGATTTAACAGTGGATGTGACCACCCCCTCCCCAAAACACAGTGCTTTTAAAGTCTGTTTCTGCTGTGCAAAATTGAGGCTTGTAAAATTGTAAAAATTCCTACACACTCTTCCTAGTAACTCTTCCTCCCTTAACACCGCGCATCTTCCCAAGCAGCTGGTCAGTCTTGGGGAGAGTGGCCAGAAATACGATAATTTTTATTAGTAACTGAATAAACTTCCTCCCGGGTCTGTACAGGATAACGAGATACCAGACTGGAGCTGGAAACCACAGGGATTTCATTTCTCTTCTCAAAGAGCTGTAACGAATACTTAAAACATTACTATACCCCCCCTGAACCTCACGCCTTGTACGCTTGAGCAAAAACACAAAGCCACGGAGCCCTGCCTGCTTTGCATTTTAGAGAAGCTTCTCCCTGGGGAAATAGCCGCGTCTTCCCTTTTATCTTCAGAGCGCTGGATTATCGAAACTGCGTAAGAGATACTCTAGTAACAGGTAGTCTTGCTGATCCGGGGAAGAGAACTCAAAGTTTACATATGGAGTTTAGGCTCTCGCTGGGGGACCAGCACCAGCCACGCTCACCTGCGGAACCGACCGCTCCAGCCTCTGCTCCTGCGGGGCAACGCCTGTGCGGCTGAATTACGGAAGGGACACCTTCGCCAGGTGAAGTGGGACAGACTGAGACGTAGAAATATTAGTAGTGTCGCTAAGACACCCCGATTCAAGACTCCCACTGTGCGTTCCAAATAAAAGTTTAAATCCCCCTGAAATCGGTGCAGTTTAAGCACCTGCTCACCATCGCTGACTCGGGAAGGACCGAGCTCGGGTCGGCACCCCAGTGACAACGCTTTTATTTCGGTTACAGCTTTGGAGATCCAGCAGTTCAGACATCAGAGAAACTCCCTCAACACAAACCAAACCCCAACCAGCTTAGGAGCAGACAAAAGCGACAACTCCAAACAGCCCCCTTTCCTTCCCTGTCTGTTGGTCAAGTGTCTCACCAGCCTGGCACGGCCCCTGCTGCAATGCCAGGCTGTTCCGGCGGATACTGCCAGGAAGAGCTCGCTCTTGCTCCACTGAGAAACCTGTTAAACTCGTTCTACGTCCCATCTTGCAGGGCTGTAATTCACAGGAATATTTTGGCTCAGAAAAAAGGGCTAATTTGCTTTCACAGAGCTGACCGAAGAGATCACCTGGAGCTGGTGCTGAGAGCTTTTCAGATCAGAAAGTACTTGATGATACCTGGAAACCTCCTATTAGCACACACTGACTTTGCAATTCATCCGCCCTCATTTTCAGAGATGCTGAACACCGACAATGCACCTTGTTATCTAAAGGCCTCAGCACCTCCAGGGAAAAAAAGAGTTAACCATTCCCAAAAGCCTGATGTAGCTGAGGACCTAACATTTCCCATGACTAGTTAAAAGAACAAACAACGCTCCACGAAGCGTCTCAAATTGTGTACCTGCCAATGGAACTGATTAAGCATTAACAGTTCACACAAGAAACAATTAAGACTTTCCACAAAAATCTGCCAGATGTGACCTTTCGAAGTACAAGCGAGGAAAGGCTAATGGCATTCCTAAGAACTGGAGCTCAAATTCTGGCAGAATTAGTTGATGCCAGGACGGCAGTGCTGGGAGAGAGGGATACCCATGGCTCTCCAAAGGTCACCGGTTCCGCACTGCCACACAACATCCCACGGCACACGAGCCAGTCCAACGGCGGGGACTGGACCTGGACAAGGAGCAAGTATGGTTCCTATGGCTGTTATCAGATGCCACACAGCAGAAGAGGAATCCCTAACAGGTGTTGCCAACTCAACAGGCTTAATTGTCTTCTCTTGCTGAGCTGAAAATATACAGGCTCAAACTCTGGCTGTGTCTCCCCTTCCACTTCCCATCAGTTCGAACGCCTAAGTCAGCTACGGCCGGAGGAGTTGGAAGCTTTACACAGGTTAATGTTTCACCAGCCTTCGATTCCTGGACACGCTCGGGAAGAATGATTCAGACCAGAACTGGAGAGGTGCGAGATAACGTAAAGATTACAGAACAAGACTTTATTGCATGACAACCGTAGTTTCACGCAGTTCATGCTTTAATTTAGTCAAAAAGCGGCTCTCTCGCAGAAATTTTTTGAATAAAAGCAAAAAACGTCACTCTAGGCTTTGTTGAAAGATAAAACCCATAAAGAACAGTATAACAAGTCAAGTTTTAATAGATTTATAAAATTCATATATACAAAACAGTAAACTAAGTCACCAAAGCTATAAAATACACTTTTTACACATCACAATATAATTTTATCTAGTACACAGTTTTCATAAATTGAAACTATTACAGCAAGTAGCTGCTTCTATCGTGGATGCTGTTTTGGTGCTAGAAAGACACTTATGTGAGCAGTCTGGAACTGTGCTTTTATTTTATGCATTTTTCACCTTCTTTTAGTTCGTCACTGTTTTTTTAAAGTACTTTCCTGTGAATTGTTAGAAAATTAAGGCTAAACTCAGGCCTTTCTTGCCCAATGCAGTGAACTGGTTTAAAAAAAGAATGATATTGCATAGTATGTGTGTTACAATGCATAGGCACCAGAGAGCAAGTAAATTGCAGAATAAAAGATAACATTAATTGGCTTCCTAGCTACATGATTGTGTCACAAGATAACTTTGTGTTTTGTCAGTTTGCTTTCATACATATTGATTCCATAAACAAGACAACTCATCACAAGAGCAATAAATACTAGCCATTTTGTTAAGTGGAGTCTCCAGAAATACTGTTTAACATGTATCATCAATTCAAGCTCATTACGCATTCCAGATAACGAAACCTGTTCACTGGAAAAGCGCTCATTATCCTCAAGACAGTTAATGGCTTCAACGCGAACAGGAGTTTGAACACGTTTTCAAACCTAAGCCCACCAAGCACGCTTTCCAAGTCTTGTGAACTACCCAAAGGCCATTTCTCCTCCACATCCCCCTTCTCCCTGCCATCTTCTCCCAGCTTTTGTGCCCAGCCACCTGCACACAAGCTCAGCACAAGAGATTGTCGGGAAGCACTAGCAGAGAAGCAGCGCTATTCAAAAGCTGTTACCTCCCTCGTAAGATGCTCTTTCTCCAGGCCTACTCATCCAAAAATGTTGCTCTCCATCAGTTGTAGTTTTTATTCAAATAATGGAAACAGCCTCTTACCTAGCCGTTCCCCTGAAATACCTCTCACGCTCTGGTATCTTGAAGAAAGCGTAAGTAGCTGTTAGAAAGGAGTAAGAGGTGCTGTCTGGCCAGAGATCTGCATACCGTGTTTTAGTAGGAATTGAGTTTTAGCCCTCAGTTATGAACAGATGAAGAGAGATTTACACTGGAAGGGTGTGCAGCTACAGCCGGGCCAGCCTCGCCAGCCCGCCGCTCTCTGGAGTCGCTCAAAGCTGCCGGGGTCAGTGCAGACGGCATTTCACTTCAATACAGCCAGTCTTCAAGCACCATCAGTTTTTGGGATCTGTTTAGAAAATAGCTCCCCTCTCTTGCTCCCTTCCAACATACTTTGGCTTTTTTACCAGAACGCCCACCTTGGAAGTCACAGTGCTGCTCTTTTTTTCTCTCCAACTGAACATTTTCACATCGGAGAGAAGATACGACCTTCGGACATACGCCAAGAGCTCGGTTGTGATACAGTTCGTCAAGCCAGGCACAGAACCACAAGCGCTGACAATCTAGTACCTCCATACTTCCCACCCAATAAGAAAACAAGCATATCGACACATAGACAAACTTCAACACCGCTTTCCAAATGCCATTAGAAAGATAAGAACGTTAAGAATCAAGCTAAACTGTCCAGCCACTGAGATGAGCAAAGAGAGAGCATCACCTTGTTAGCAGAGCGGCAGTTTCAGCTCCAAACAGCCTGGCTTTACTCATTTCCATCTATGTAAAAGAAGGTTAGTGTTAAAACAAAGAAATGCCCACTTCACAGCACAAAGCAGAGATCACCCCAGCTAATTACAAAACAGGCAATATTAAAAAGCACTAGGTCTTTTATTGTCTTGCCAATTACTTCCTCACTAGGCTAGACAGTCCTCATCTAGAAGTGCGTGGAGGCAGCCCGGGCCTGGCCCAGGCCATGCCAGTCTTCCTGTCCCAAACGGATGCTCCCTAGAAATCTGTTAAAAACCCATTTACAAACCTAGGCACCGATGTGTTATGGTTGCTACTGAAACACCCAACCCACCACTTCCCGTGTTACAGAATTAATAGAGCGTATGAGGTAAAGAGTTGGCAGTGCTAGATTAAAAACCCTGACTACACCATGGGATTTTATACTAGAAAAATGGTATCGAAAAGAGGCTGCTACTAAACTTGCAGGAATCAATACAGTTTTCCACCATGAGGGACGAGTGCTTGGCTTACCTGCCAAGCTGCACTGTACGAAGGTGTTATTGCATACCGTGATTGTGTCTCAAGCTGGCATACATCAAACTGTATCAACCCGACAAGTACTCCAGAAAATTTGATGACACAAGCAAAGCTAAGGCAGGTGTCAAAACTCACGACCTGAAAGTCAGAGGGGTCTTCTACAGAAATCCTGTAGTTCCATGCAGCAGAATGTTGGGTTTTGGTTTGGTTTTTCCCCCCCCCCCCTCCTCTCTCCAGGAGAGCTAGAGAGGTACGTACATTGAAGAAACTCCAAAACATGAAGTTAATATCCACAGACATTTGTCTAAAGGCAGCAAAGGGCTTGTTTTCTAAAATGATATTCTGTGGAAGCGAGTTGTCTGTCGCTAATGAAAGCTGCTAAGTTTCTTCAGTGGTTCCATGTCTATTCTGTTAGTTTCATTAATGCTACAATTCTTTGCAGATTACAGTAACCAGGACTGGTGAATACCCAGGGGGAGAATGGGGACACAACGCACAACAGAATGGGACACATTTTTCAAATGCACCGTTTTTCATACCAAAAACTGCTTTAGCTATCCTAGTGGAATTACATTTTTCTCTGCAGTGCCACATATAGATGAGCTCTTCCTACTCCATTTCACTACAGGTTTTTTTGCCATTAGTTTCTCCACTCTGCTTGGCTGAGGTTCAGGCTTTAGTTGGCTCAGAAAGCCTGTAAACTGTCATCTTCAAGAGCTTCTTCATGCTTGTAACATGCCTAGTTTATGTTTTACACAGCAGTATTTTAATAAACTGAATATATTATCAAGACAAATAATCTGTGATTTCATATTAAATAAGATCAATTCTTTGTAGAAAACTGGAAGCATCTTTGAGTTGTAGTGTAAAGTTGAGCAGCCAGTAGTTTCCATTCCATAATCAATATTAATTCATTTTTTAACATTAAGAACTAGTTAATTGCTTCAAAGTGGCAACCGCCTATTAAATACGTCACTTACAGAAAACTATTCTTCCTTTTTAATTCACCACGTCACCTCATAATACCACCTAAGAAGTGTTCAGAGAATGACAGCACTGCAATCAGAAGGCAAGGCACTGACTGACATGCTCTCATAGCTTAAAGCCTGTCTGGAGGGCAACAAATACAAAGCAGTGTTTGATAAATGACTCCCATTTAGTTAGTTTTTCTACTTAAACTGCAAGATGACGTAAGTCTCTCCTGCAAGCACACGCTGCAAGCACTTCCTCTCTTTGTCCTTACGAGAGACAACCCATCTGCAACACCCCTCACTGGCCACTGACCTGTGGGCGTCAGAGGAGGGACAGCAAAAGGCTGCCTTTTTTTTTTTTTTTAAATAAAAAAGTAGTTTTTCAAGGTCTCCATCTGATTATCATCCTGCCTCTGACCCATTTCCTGACCAGCCAAATGAACAATAAGCCTATAAAGTTAACAAAAAGAGATGTTCTCTCCAGCTGTGTTTACCTGCAAAGTTCTCCAGGATGTCACTTAAAATAAAGTTTTTTATTTGTTTCTTGTAAAAGGACTCAGCAACCGACCAAGGCTGTCCCAAGATGTTTGTAAGACCTAAGCTACCTAAGCTCTGCTTTACTAATTAACTGATTTATCATAACGTGATTTTCTGGGTTTATTATGCTACAACCCATCTTGAAAAAAAACCCCCAAACCTCAGTTGTGGCTAGAAGTGGAGTGTATTTTGCAGAAAAATAAATATACCTGCCACTTTAAAAAAAAACCAAAAAGTCCTTTTCCCTCATGGGCCAGATCCTTTGCAAACTTGAGAAGTGCTTGACTTTTGCAAGTAGACTTTCCTGATCTTGGGTTCCTGGCGTGAACCATCACTATCAAAGTTCAAGAGAACATAGAGCCAAACTACTGAGTTTTCTCCCCAGTCTAGAGCATCACACTTAGGCCCATTTTATCAACAGAAGAAAGGCGATAATGGGTCTGAGGTGATCAAACTGGTTCCCTAAAACTCTGATTTAGTGTGCAAAACTGCCATATCATACAAACAAAATTACTAGCAAGCCTGAGAGCTCAATATGAGATATCTCGTGCTGTTTCTTTCCCACGTACAGATCAAGTTACTTAAAATATATGTTGCATTATTAGCTGTGTTCAGAGTTTTAAATCCTTAAGGTGATCAAGGATACAGAACCATGGATGAGCACGAAGAGAAAAACAGAACAGGAAATTCCGCACTATGCCTCCCAGCTAAAACTACAGTAGATTGAGACATAAAACTGAGGTAATTCTTGAGAAAAAATACAGTTGAAAGGGAATGTTTAACTCATTTGAGAAAACAAGCATAATATTAACCCATCTAGAAAATTCAGTGAAAGAACAAAGCTCACAGCAAACTAGGAAATAAAGTCAAGTCAACCAAGAAGTCAGGTGAGCCCACAACTGCCTCCTCTTTCCCAGAGTCTTGAGTGAAGTGGAAACCACTAACAAAAGCTCCAAGAATATCTGAAAGCTTTGCAAAAAGTTGTAGTCTTCAGCCAAATGAGCTAGCTTTGAGAAACAAACCTTATATGATGAGTAAACTTGTTTGCATCACTCTGTGTTGAAACATTTACCTTTTCAAATGTAATAATCTTAAGAGTTTCCCCCCATCTGAATATTACAGTCATGTAACATATTTTACCCCTTCCAGGTTAAAAACTAATAAATATGTAAAAGACAGAGTTGGTCCTGGCAAAAATAAGACTTGCTATAAGGAAGTTAATTCCTGTTTAAGTTTGCTCAAATTTAAGTTAGGTTTTCCCATCTGCAACTCTTCAGTTACTCCTTCCCTCGATACTGTGCGCGTTACACGGCGCTGAAATAGCTGCATCTTTTCCGCGCTGAAGCCTGCACGAAGAAAGCCAAGAGACTGCTACATTAGGAAACGACACAAAAATACTGATATGAACATCTGCAAGCTTCAGAGGGGAAGAAAGATTCCAGATTTTATCCAAATTAACATGAAAGGACAACGGAACAGGACTTTTTTGACCACATTTCCCATAGGATTACCAGCTGAAGTAAAGCGTTGCTTGTTTTGACATGCCATTACAGGCTCAAAGGGGATAAGAACTCCAGGGAATCTGCTGACTTTTTACGGATACAAACAGCCCTTCAGGTTTTATTCTTAGATAAAAACTAGGACAAAAACTGCACAGTAAACTATGTTTGAAAATTACCTAAAGGATAGCACTACAATGTTGATCTAAAAGGCAGATCTTCAGTTAGTCCATGTACCCCACTGTAGTAGAAAAGATCCGATACGTCTGTACACAAAAAAGGCACCTGACAGATCGTTAGACAGAGAGCTGGGAAATTAACAGTTCATATCAACATTGTTCATAGCCTCTTGCAATTTTACACACAAACCATTGCCCAAAACGGGCAACTCCAAACTCGACTGTACTCAGAATTACATGTGCATTAACTATAGGCTAAAGATCCCATTAAGACACAGATTAAAGGCTAATTTTACAGCAAGGTCTTGCTGCCTAAGTACATCAGTGCAGCCGTAAAACTGGGATCTCTAGGGTGTTCAGCCCTCCTATAAGGTCAGCTGTTGGGAACTAATCAAGCAGCTGCTGTACTACCAAAACCTTTGCTTAGAAGTTTAATCAGCTTTCAAACTTTTGAATATAGATAAAGCCCCATCACGCGAGACACTGAACCTTCACAAATATTGCCAGCTGCAGGTGTGAGAACAGAGCCGGATTTCCACGCAGTACGTCTCACTCGAGCACCCACTGTGCGGACACATGGTCGGGTGCTCTAGCACAGGCTGCTTCACCAAGGAAATCGGTTTCCCCGTGATGTAATACCCTTCACATCTAGTGCAAAATAAACCCTTCTCCGTATCAGCAAGGCCTTAACTTCCAATCCAATTTACTCCAACACAGGTTTCCTTCTACAGATTTAGACTTTTGCCTCAGGAGACTCACGCAAAACCTTCAGACAAGACCTGTGCATCCACCTTGGTAAGTGGATTCCAGACCCTTGGCAAAGCTGGACACGCGCACAAGATCTGGTTATATTCCTAAGGCTTAAGAACAGAACTTCCATTAACTTTCCCCGATACAGCTGCCAATCTCATTACGGTTAGATTAGTTTGATTGATTCAGCACCTCCAAACTACAAAAAAAGGCAGTTTGTACGACTAGTGTCTTCGAAAAATGAGCATATTCATTTAAAACAATGCATCTTCCATACATGGTTTGTCAGAGATTTCTTTTTTCTAAGAAGGCAGAAGGTGATTGTGTTATTCAGCATTCCCAACTAGGTACAGAACCTACAACGGCCAGGTTTCAGTAGTGTTTCTAGTCCAAATGATTCAGTAGCTAAGATCAACATTTGACTCCTTCAGCCTATAGCTCCTCTGTTTGGACTGGCTAGTTTACAGCATTCCTGAGCCAAGTAATTAGCATGGGTCCTACACCACATGCAAGGGCCATAAAGAAAGGATAAAAACTTTGATCTAACCCTCCGGCAAATTTTAACAGAACATGGGCTGCTCTCCTTCACTGCAACATAATGTCCTTCAGATTCTCTTGAAGGATTGTGTCCTTCACGGCATGAAACACAAAGCGGATGTTTTCAGTGTCTATGGCAGTGGTGAAGTGATGGAAGAGTGGCTTACTACGGTTTCTCCTCTTTCTGTCAAAGCACTGCACCAGATAACGTTGAACATCTTCTAGCCTGTGAGGGTCGCCTTTGAAGTCCGAGAAATACTTCTTAATGCTGACAGTCTTTACCTTCTCTACAAGGAGATCCATCTTGTTGAGGAATAGGATAATAGAAACATTAAAGAAAAGCTTGTTATTGACTATTGTCTCAAAGATATTCATGGACTCCACGAGTCTATTTGTGCGCCTGTCTTCCATGAGAACCTGATCATATTCACTGGAGGAGACCATAAACAAAATTGAAGTTATTCCATCAAAGCACTGGAACCACTTCTGACGCTGCGATCTCTGTCCACCTACATCCACCATCTTGAAAGGTATTTTTTTAATGATGAAATCATGCTCTACTATCCCCTTGGTGGCTTTTCTAGCCAGCAAAATATCTTGTTTGCTGGGGAAATAATTCTGTAAAAGAAAGGAGAAAAGCGTCAAAAAAAAAAAAGTCCTTCAAAGGTGTTGGCTAATGTCAGAATATTGAGGCAATGGGAAAAAATCAACAAGAGCCATGGTTTTTTTTTAATCATCAAGTGAAGAATGAATACTCAATTTCAAAATAACGGACTGTCGACCACTTAACACATTGGCAAACAGCTACAGAAGATCCTGAGACACATGAGAATAAAAATACAGGACTAATGCACTCATTCACATTTTTATCCTTCAAGCCTCTCATTTTCAAGCTGAAGTCTATTTTATCATTATGAAATTCTCAGCCCCAGTGTTACTGCCATTTAGGTGGGTGTTCAGTGAAGCAGATCACCAAGTCATCACTGAAAGGATTTTAAAAAAAAAAAAAAAAAAAATCTAGTTTTTCCACAGTTCATTACTCTCACAAAGGGCATCTCGCAAGTTTTAGTGGAAATACTTCTTTCAGGTTCACAGTCCATGACCAGCAAGTGCAGCAACACGTTCTACTGCAGGTTGTGGCCCAGCCCACCACTGTCGGGAGATTTGTTCTTCAGGTTATCACTGTTACTGTTTAGGAATATCAACACCCTGCTTCGTCCTCCAGGTCCCCTAACAGATGTTTTCATTACTGATTTTGAATCCTACAAGTACTTTTTTTTTTTTCTCTTTGTTAAGGTTTCATTCTGCTACCTTAAGTAGCTTGAGCCATCAGATCATCGTGAAAAGTGAGTGAGATCCAGAGACTGCATAGAAGGACTGCTAAGAGAAAATACATGCATAAATACAACTTCCATAAGCAGTATTTATTGTCTGTCAAAAAAGATTAAGCAAATACTAAGCCTGAGTCTCATAAGGCTCGAGTTTACTGTTTCTAAAAATCTTTGAACTTATTCAATGCACTGTAATTTAAAAAAAAAACAAACCACACCAACACACCAAACCAAAAACAACCCAAAAAGCATTAAATCATAGGACACCCAGGATTCCATTATCTCTTTGAGCTCTTTTAGTTCAGAAAGGGAAGGTATGTCTTACCAGCTGACCGATCCGATCCAGATTATCCAGGAAATATTTCACCGATTCACCCTGTGGAAAAGGAAAGAGACAGGAACTAAGCTTGTTTCTAGGATAGCAAATCCAACTGAGTGTTTTCACTTTCCAACGCGCACCAAGGCCTAATACAGCAACATCACGTGTGGAAGCTTGGGCAACATCACAATATGCTTAAGGAGCTGGAACAACAGAAGTACCACGTAGCTTAATTCATATAAACTGCTGATAATGAAGTGGAGCTGCCATAATTTACTACTGATGCGTAGGTAAGGTAGTATTTCTTCTGAAAGCAATTTTCTAACAGTTACTTCTAGAAAAGTCAAACTTGACCAAAGATCTGAATAAATGCTCAAATCTACCTAGTAAATCTTTACAATAAAAAGGAAGTGTTATTAGTCAGTCCTTCAGCTTAAAGAATTAGTTTCCCCCCCCGCCCTTGTACGATGAATGCAGTTAACTGACACTGGGTGGGAGTAAAAATGAAACACGTTTATTAGAAACCAATGCATTTTGTTTAAAATGCGTGACAGTGAACAAAAACATATCCTAGACTGGTTGGCATATCTTTAGAAAAGCAAAAGATTTAAGTCACCCACAATTGGTGATAATTTAAGCTAGATTTACTTGTCAAAAAAACCAACAAAGGAACGTTCTGAAGGACTTTCTCTTCTACAGATAGTTTCCCTTTTAGGCTCAAGAGTTTTAATAATGGATTTGCTGATCTTGTACAAAATCCTTTAGCAGTTATATTGAGGAATATAGGCAATGTTTACAAAGAAAATTTATTCTTGTGAGAAAAATGCGTAAGAGGGTTTTTTCTTTAAAAAAAAAAAAAACCCAAAACATTCCACACAAGCTTGTCTGTGTATCAGACTCAAATCAAGTGCGACTTCACACTAGTAGATACAAGAAGCCCTGCACAGATTTCTTAGAAGTAATAAAATTGTTTCCATATAAAAGCAGACTTTACTTCTGGAGGGAAACTATCTTTGGCAGAGCCCATTCTCCTTCAAACACTTCCCTTTCATTTCTTCAGAAGATGATGATGTGTTCAGCAAGAGAGCACTCTTCATTGTTTAGGACATGTGTCTTGCAGTTGCAGCCATGTCATAAGAACGATAAAACAGAAAATCTTGCTGCCTTTTAATACATTTAGGCAGCAAAACACATTACATACATCACAGATCAAGGCAGTGTCAGTAATGACCAAACTGACAGTAAGTGCCCTCACCAAGTCACTAATTCCGAACGAGAACATTCTCAAAATATCGTCTCAGATTCCAACAGCAACATAAATTCTTAAACCATGCATTCTCCTCCATATCATAGGCTTGAGACAGCAGAATAGAATTATACCCCTCCAGTACAACTGTAAATAGACGGCAACACAACAGTTCATTGTGAAGAATCAGACTGGAGATCAGAGGATTCAGTGTTCTGGACAAGTACATACTTTCAGCATAAGCCATAGACAAAACGGAGGTGTCTTTTCTTAAAGGGGAGGGAACACATATATTTGTGGAAAACTACCATGTATCACAAAGATTTACAGTGGACTGCTAGCAGAAAAAAAAAATTACTTTTTTGGAGGGGCAGGGGAAGGTTTCCAAAGAACAATTGCTCTAAGAGCTTCCTTACAATCATGAATTTTCATAAGGTGAAAGTAATTTCCTGTATTTTTTGGCACTCTGTTGTATCAGAGGAGATATCACAGACCGCATGAATAAGAGAAAAGGTCTTCCTGTACAGCATTAGTCATATTTAGGAGATGGTAGAGCCCAAAAAGAAAAGGTCACCGAAGCTACAGAAAACCCCTTCTCTCTCCATTGTGCTTTGTCCTACGCAGTATCTTTAGATATGCAACGAGACTGCAAACAGGCCGGCTCCGGTGCCATTTGTTCCTATTTTCTACCCAGTTGCGTTAAGAGTTCTTGCCGCATCCATACACCCTCCCACGCCGAGAGCAGGAAACAGCTGTATGCATATAAACTGCTGGGACACACACAAGCAAATTTACCTGATTTACAGCTTCTGCCTCCCCGATTTCCTGCCCCACGCATCAATCAGTTTAACATTTTGCACATTTTTAAGAAGGTAACAAAACAATCCCATTATCGAAAAAAAATACGTGTTAATTTCTGCAGTGATTTAAGGAAACTAGGTTTCTCTAGTTTCTTATGCAGCTCTCCATAACATTGCAATTAAGCCAAATAATTCATTTTGGGAAACTTTAAGCAGTAATTGCGAAACGCTTGGATAGCTGGGTAGCCAAGTCAGGTTGTGGAACAGGTGTGAACACCATATGCGTGGTCTGACAGACCTGAAAATGTCTGAATATTCTCTTCCAGCACAGAATTCAAAGTCATCCAGTACTTAAGTCAAAATAGCCGTTTCCAGTCAAAACAACAAATCTCTGAAGCTCCAGAGGGTCTGAAATTAAGAAAAGCTCAAAGCATTAAAGCACACAAACCTGAAGGGAGGAAAAACACACCTACGAAAAACCAAACCAACAACCACCCAAACCCACACCACACACTCAAACCTCCCTACTTTGAAGATGATTCCCTGATTAAATCCTGTGTTATGGACTATGGAAGTGGGGATTCAGTCCCTGCTCCACATCTTAGTCTGAGTCACAGAAGAGTTGGTGGCTTCTGGGAAGCGCGTGGGATATTTCAGTTCATCGAGCAGCACAGAACAACTGCAGACAGCACCAACCGACTCGATGAATAACTTGTAATGTATTTAAATGAGAAAAATATGGAAACTCCAGGTGTTAGGACTGTTTTGTATTAGTATTTTTTAATCAGAACAATTGTATTAACTGAACATTCAGTTAGCTTTTCATTTTTTCCTTGGCATCCGGGGAAAATAAATACCATAATTAATTAGATCTAGAAGTTAAGTTTGTTTAGCTTTATATCAAGCTGCCCTTGAATGCAATTTTGAATGCCATCAATAAATTATTATTTGTGCAAAGCTATTTCATGCTTTGGGTTTTATACACACATACAAACAAATATACATATGTGTGTATAAATATATGCACATATATAAAACATGCACACACACACAGAGTTTATGAGTTGTTCATCAAGGTAGGTTTCCCATTCAAGGCAAATTATTATCAAAATAACAAAGTATCAGCTGCCCCTCTCATGTTGAACTATTTTCTTCTCTTGACGACGCTGACCACAAGCAAGCTGGTTTGGCTCGTTCGGTGCCAATTCTTGGTGTTTCTCCTAAGTCATCTAGCTGTTCCCCTACATTCGAAAGCTGGCTTCGCACTTCAAATGCGCTCTTAGCCAGTTATTTCTGGTTGACTAGCACAGCTTTCTATAGAAGTGGCAGCAAATATTTGCAGCTGATTCATCAGATACTAAAAATATCTTTACACGGATTGACGACTTCAGTTGCATTAGTTTAATGGTTCTAGTGAAAAAAACTACATAGTTTTTTTGAACATTGCAATCTATTTTGAACCATGCTTACAAGCAGCAAAGAAGAAGTGAAAGTCAGAGTTATTTATACGCTATTTAAATACCTGAAGAGAGGTATTTAGTCTATATAATCTACCTAATAGTCTATTAGTATCTTTCCCATTTGAAAGTCCTATTAACAAACCCTGAGATGACCATCATTTATTTTGCTGTTGATACAAACTAGTTAGCGTTTTGGGTTTGTGGTTGGTTTTTTTTTTTTTTTTTTTAAATCCTCCTTGATAATAAAACAAAGTGTCAAAATGCTGTCTTCCATCCATACCCCGTGTTGCCGGGACAGTGGTGGGGGAAGAAAGAGTGACCTCCGAGTTATGAATTTTACGTAATTCAGATACTCCTTTTTAGCACACCAGAGCATAGTATAGACCATTAGTCTTCCTTAACTTCTTGCTCACCACACAAGCGTTACCACAAATGCCTGGATGATTCACTCTCTCACTGCTAATCTCTTCTCCCTCTGCAATACATATCCTCTGAGTAACAGTTTTGCCAACTGGGACCAAGTGAAGGAATAAGAGATGCTGTTCCCATTGTTCAGCGGGATGAGTCACTGCACATCTGGGAACTGGGGGAATCAAGAAACACAAACAGAAGACCTAAAATGAGCCCACAAGTTCCACAATGCAGCATGGCTATTGGATTATTTTTTTTTACATTATTATTATCTTTTTAAACCGTCCTATCTGCAGTATAAAGTTTGGTGAAGCCAGAGAAAATAGTGCGATTTGCTTAAAGACTGACTGGTGGAGGAGAAAGGGAGGAAAGGTGAAATGTAAACATATACTCTTGCTTCCTGAAATAGTACTCTAAAGCTCTTCTTTTATACACTAGACTATCTTGAACATAGCATTCTCAAGGGGCAAAAGCCACAAAATTAAGAAGTTTTTATTCTATATATTTTGTACTATGTGAATGTCATTTTAACATTAGTTCCAAATAAGTCACCATGAAGATAAGTAACTGAATTTAACATCTCTGTCCCTTCAGGCTAGGTTCACAGCACATAAGAAGTTAGCCCACAGAAATATTATAACTAATCTGGCATCACTGCCTTTGCCATTGATAGCCTCATTGCAAAAAGCAAGCAGAAAACACTTGGGCAGGGCTCCCAGGCAGTATTCATTTCATGAAAATAAATACACAACAGATCGTATGTAGATTGCTTTAAAATACCCCCAGAAACTCAGTAATAAGAAACGTTCTGCAAGGCTAGAATTTATCAACTTGTCACTTCAACCCTCAGCCAGTTATTCAAAGTGACAGTTGGTCAGATCATAGATGACAGTGAAGCATTCTATTGTCCAGTTCCCTAAAATACAGGCTCTTTTTAAACTTTTCCTTATGAAAAGCAGTTCCTCTAAATTCTGCTCTGTACTAAAAGACTTGAAAGGGGATCCTCTGTTCCAAATTGGCTTTTTTCCTTTCCTTGTCCCAAGGCCTTTTTGACATAATATTAATTTAGCCCTTCCTGATCATTCTGTTTCTAGCTGCTAAATTTAGAGTGCACAATTTAAGGTAGACCTGCCAGCCTTAGCCAGTTTCTGATGATGAATTAAACCACGCAGGAAGGAAATGTTATACTTCAAGGAAGCATATAATACACATCTAACAAAATTCCCACAAATACAGCAAAACACACGGGGAAATGGATACTGTAAGTAACCACAAACTGCAGCTGAATCTGCAAGGGGAAAGCGGTGATCTGAATAAAAAGAACAGCAGCGTTTGTATCCCACTCTCTGTTCAGGAGTCGTAAAGCATTCAGCAGCAGTGCTGAGAAATACAAAGGAAATTCAGACGACTCCATAAAGAAGTTTGGGAATCTCCCAGCCTTTAACCTTTGAGATGTCAAATACAAAAATGGCATGGACTTAATGCACCGCCACATAATTTCATCCACAGTTGGCCTTTATATAAGGGACTATTCCATTAGGACTGCCAGAATGCAATGCCAGTGCTAACTTTCAATGCTAACTTGCAAGTGAAATCTTTGTTTTTCAAATACCGAGACCTCATTTTTTCTGTGTTTCCTGGGATGCTGATCACCTGTTGATTGTAAGGGGTTTGCAAGTTACCAAGATGATTTATAAAAGCAAGATATCCAAAGCAGAGGCCCAAGGGAAGAGCACAGTTACGAGCACAGAAGTAGGATAAAATAACTAGGAGACAAGCATCTGAAAACGTTGGAGACTACATTAGACCAGCCGCATTTTTGGGTTCTGAGATTAGAACCTGAAACCTCACCAGCAAAGAGAGGTGCAGGAAACTGTTTTCTTAGTGAGACCCTCTGGACATCACAAGCAGGTTAACGTCCTGCCACCATGACACGTGTAGCCTTTGGAAGGGAGCACAGACACACAGCTCCAGTTTCTGCACCTTGTTTTCATCCAAGGGAAACAGCAGTCCTTTACAAACCCCGAAGACCCAGGGTTAAAACTCTTATGAGGAGCAACTGTAAACAAACAATCCCTCTCCTCAAACCCGAGGCTCTTCCCACAAATTACTTCTAAATCTGCACTTCTATTCAGTCTGACTGGCAACAGGGCATGGATTTACTACAGCCTAAAAGCGTGTTCTCTTCTCTGTGACAGCTGATGAATTAAGTATTATTTTCCAAGGAGATAAGCAAGTCTGTGCTTGTTAAGAATTCACTCAGAAGGATGCTGAAGTAACCTAAATTGCCCTGAAATGCTGGTGCCCAATCTACACTGTAATTCTGTTCTACAGATATACTACATCCTGTCTGGGCACCGAAATTTATTGACACAAGACAAACATCAATTTTTCATTCAATCACCAGTTCCAAGGCAGAGACCAACCACGTCTCCTTAGTTAAGCCATACAGAATTCTAACTATCAAATCTCTCTAATGTTATTTAACTTCCTCCTTAACAGGAGACTGAGCTACTGGCTCCCATCCAGCGACTCCAGTGCTTATCCAAGCTGCTGCTATCTGTACCCTACAAACATACCAACTACAAAAAGGACCGTTTGGTTCCAGGCTTCTTCTAAAAACTACCTCTTCTTTCTACTGCCTAGACATACAGTGTAGGTATCAGATGTTAAAGGCTGAAAATATTTCAAAAATTCATTATTTGTCAGCTCAGTACAAACAGATGATGCAAAAATCTAGTGTCCAAGTCAGGATGGCTTTCTGTAAACTCATCCTACATGGCACACTGGCCAAACTGTATGCTTTACAGCACATGGATTAAAAAAAATAGGCAATAAATATTTATTGAATTTCCCCCCAAAAGTCTAGGCTCATCTGAGCTCTCACATCAGTAATAAGAATTGTAGATCATTGTGACTGAGAGAAATTTTAGCCTTGCAGCTAAGAAACCCTCTTAAAGAGGAGCAGAGCTCTTGTGGTGAAGGGCAACTCCTACACGCGTTAGCTTTTCCCAGCTATTAAATACAGCAATACCTTCTGAAAGTGCTGCGAGGGGGAAAAAAAAGTTTTATTTTTCTTGAAATTCTAGGTGTTTCTACATCAACAGGATGTAGATGAGAAATTACTCTTGATACTACGTTAACAATTCTGTCCCTTTGACTCAAATACGCACACTAGCAACAGCGCCTGAAGGAGGGAAGGAATTTTCTGTTAATAGACTAAGGCAGGCTCACCCTACACCATCAGCTTCAAGAACCATTAACAAAAATCCCTATAGTTTTGATTTTACTCCTACTTACTGTCTCTTCATCAGTGCTATTCCTGTTCCACAGATTTGCAATGACTGTAGGAAAAGCAGGTGCAAACAGCAGAGAAAACAAAGATGCACAATACAAAAGGGTTAAAATATTGTGGTTTTTTGTTTTTAATTCTAGAAAAATCCTTAACCAGACGGACTTGTGCATTAACTACAGTGATTTAGCATCTCCTAGCCTTCACAGACTATCAGCTAGCAAGACTCAAGGAGTAGATGCAAGGGGATGTATACCCAATTCATATGAAGAATCACAGTTATGTTTAAACAACAACAAAAAAGCATCTGATGACTGTATCCGACATCAGCAGTGTGCCCAGCTCGCACACACCCATCCTGGCACGAGTGGGCGACAGACCTAGTCGTAAGCATCCCATGAAAGGATTCCTTCCTGTTTCCCTGCCAACTGTCTAAGCGAACACATTGTCTAGAACTGCTGCCAGAACCCTTTCATCTCAGACACCGGAGGTTCTCCGTGAAGCTGCACTAACGCACGCCAGCTCAACTTCTCATTCCAAGCACAGCCGGCTAAAACGCACAAGAGAAGGCAGCTGAAAGCAGCAATTTTGCCCCAGTTAAAAGAAAGTCCCGGGCTGTAAATGGAAGGATGGATCCAAGATCCTGGCCAATCGCTAGCAAGGTATCCCATTTATTCTCAGCGGGCAGCTGCCATGCAAAAACGGGCATTTCCAACTGACACATCAGTATTTAGAAGCAACTGGAAGTTTTTACAAGTCACCAGGAATGATGCACAATCAGGTTATTACGTGACCCTAGTCCCATGCTTTGTGTCCAGCAGCTCAGTATGCAAACCTGAAACTTGCTTTGTTTACAGAAGACAGCTGCAGAACTAGAATAGACATGGACAACAAAAAAAATACTACCTTGTGAATTAAATCTAGTCAGCAGTGCTGACTATCTGATCAAGACTAAATCACAAGTTTACCAGTGAGTTTCCCTTTCAGATCTTATCAGATCAAGGGATGGGAAATAAATATCTTAGATCTTGTGGGCTGAAAAAACGGCTAACACCAGCCATGAGAGAAAGTTGAGCTTGGACTTTTCCATGGCAGGTGGCCAGCTGGAAAGCTTAGCAACTTGCATGCGTTTACAACAGGCATAACCTTGAGTATCTCGCAGAACGATGCTTCCTTCTCCACTTCTACACCAGAGCATTTGTTGCAGACTGCTCTAATGCTCTGCTTTCTGTAGAAACATCAGCTCAGACGTGTTTTACTGAAATTTGTCTACCCCTGTTGTTAAAAGGTGACTATAAGGATTGGAGAGAGTCATTTATCCCCCACATTTATTTAAAAGTTTGTTTTAAAAAAAGATTTTCTCATTTTATCATAGAATGGTGGGTTAGGAGGGACCTTAAAGATCATCTTGCTTGTTTTTAGACGTGATCTAGACTAAAATGATGGTCTTGCAAGATTCAGAAAGCTGCTTGGAATCTGAAAGTTAGGTTTTAGGTAGAAATCAGACTGAGGTAAAATTCAAGTGAAGTCTTAGTTGCACTCAGGTGTGCTATTTGACTCCTACAAAACCAAGCATATAGGCAGTAGAGTGCAGAAAAAAAAAATAATAAAATTCTGCCTTGCTTACATTAGTCTGAAGTTTTTCCACCAGTAGGGTCAGCTATAGAGAACACAAGGCTCGCAAGTCTGAGGGATTCCTCAAGGCAGTTTGTGTTGTATTTTCAAAAAACATGTGCCCTAGGAACAAAAAAAACTTCTCCTTTTTCAATAATAGCTCAGTATTTGCTAGTTCTAAGAGACCGACCAACTTTGAACTCTGAGCTGCACCATTTCTGCCAGCTGTCACTGTGCTTGCTTTCCCGGGGACTTCTCAAATCAGTGGAATTTCACTTGCTCTCAGCACTGAGAAGCAACTCAACTTCTCACATTCACCCACTCGCACTGAGAGTGGTATTGCCTTCCATGAAGTCTGATCCTTACATGCACCTGTAAATCCCGTAGATCACTAGTGATCAAGTTGTCTCATGCCATATGCCAAAACCATTTATTTCATTAGTTCCCAGCTGTACTTTGGGTCCATGAGAGAGGGTTTCACCCCAGAAGTGACTGCCCTCCCTATAACCTCATCTCTCCTGCTCCACCACCTGGTACAACACCACATGTCGAGTCCAGCAGATGAGCAACAGTGAACCTCAAACTACCTTCAGTGATCCGAAATAAACTTCAGTTTCCATTCACAATCAAGTTTTCTCTGTGATCTAATTTATAGCCACTATCTCAAAACACTTTATTTATTCACATCCAGTCACAACATATGAATTATTCCAAACATTCTCTCCCCTACTGAAGATTATTTCAGCATAAGAAGAAGAGGAAGCTCTTCCAAATTTGCACTTAAACTCTTGCACTGTTGATACTTCAGTATGAAGATCTCAAGTAACCTAAACTTCTTTTTATTTCATTTCAGAATTTGTTCTCTTTCAAAACATTCAGGATTGCTTTTCCTGCATTTTTCACTTCAATCTATCATAGCACACAACTCATGTCATTACTTTCACTCGTGAAATCAAAACTGGAATGGATTTATCTGAGCTGAAAATTAAAGCTGTTCAGGTACTGATTCACTAAAGGATCCAGCATCCCTGAGTGAAGACTCACAAGGTAAGATGGGGCTGGTTTCTGCACGAACAACAGCTGTATTAATGGGCAACTCCATCCTATTTTCATGTGCATCTACAGCCAAGTCCTTTGACACAGTTCTCAATCGTTATAAAGCTGCTATCTCAAAGCTCAGGCTTATTAGAAATTACTTACTGTGGCGGAAAAAAGCGCAGAAGTAATGTTGAAGTCTTGTATCAAATGGAAAGCTTTGTTTTTATTCACCCTCACATGCATGTGCTTTATACAAATTAGGCACTATAAGCATCTGGAAACAAATCTAAAGATGAAATAAGCATTTTGAAATAAGTGACTTAGCTTCCATCCTTAAGGTCTCATCTACACATGTAAATTAATCAAATCACAGTGGAAACTGAAGTGGGTTTAACAAACTTCTACAAGCTGTTGAGCAGACTAGCCTTAAAAAAAAATAAATCCTAATTAAAGCCCTGGTCACATCCTTCTGAACTGTAGAGGGAGAAACAGTCCAGCCATGCAGATGGCCATCTGAATTCCTTGCAACTTAGAACGCATGTGCTGGACTGGGAGAAAGAAGCCAGAAAAAGGGGATATGGTAGGAGGTTCTTTAGCCTCCTGCCCACATCTCATGTCATTACGATTCAGTGCTGTACTCTCATCAGGCTGAAACTGGCTGCGTCAAAGTCTTAAATGCGCAGAATTCAGAGATGCAATTAAATGGGAAAGAGTTCCATCAATAAACCACTATTTTTTCAGTCTGAGATTTTACTGAGTTTTCCGAAGTAGAACTAAGTGAATATGAAGGAAAGCAAGTCAACTTAAGAGGCTTTGGGGGCGGGGTGGAGAGCGGACCTTCTAAGGACAAACACCAACAGTTTGTTCAGGAGGAAAGCCAAGTGAAGCACAAGTCTGCCACAGTCTGAACTGCAGGAATCTGTGTTGTATACAGAGGAGACATTTGAAAGGTGTCAATAAATTACTTCTCAGAGCAACATGTTTTCCACTCTCTCAAACAGAAAATCTTGCATGATGTTTCCAAGAAGTTTTCCTCCCCTCCCCCAAATCCTAAATCAATAATAGAGCAAAATAGGTTTACTCCACAGAGCAGATTTAAGTATAGCTGCAAACTAATGAGAAGGTGGAGACCGTGCTGCCTTCTGCCTTTGTAATGGAGAGCCTTCCCAGCGGGTGCACGTTCAGAAAAAGCAGCAGAGCATTGAGCTAACCTTACTCTTCTCCTTGGAGAAGACAACTTAACAGCTCTGCTCCTTCCATTAGTGTTCAGTTATCAGCTGGTCAGTTTGTGGCAGCATGGAGGCTTGAGAGATTTTCTGGAGAAGTACCATGTTCAGATGCGTTATCAGCCATCTATCTACGAAAGCCTCCACTGTCACACAGCTATCTTTTCACATGAACTCAAAAGTCAAAAGACAAATACTGTGCTGCTTCTCTCCCTCTGCTCACCATCTCCTCCACACTCAGTACCTGAGAAACGGAGCCTTGACTTTGAACAGTATGCAAATGCTTCAGACATCCCTGGAAACATCCAAGGTCAGGTTGGTCGGGGCTCTGAGCAACTTGATTTAGTTGAAGATGTTCCTGCTTACTGCATCTGGTTGGACCAGATGACCTTTAAAGGTCCCATCCAACCCAAACTATTCCATAATTTTATACTCTGATAACTTGGAACGCAAACATCTTAAAAACTAAACAGCATCCTTGAGGTACAGGCATCTTATTTTAGCATCAGGAAAGATTTATGGAGGAAAGGAAGAATGAAAGGAAGCATTGCTTGGATGAAGGATCAGCGAGATAAAGACCATCACTCCTGGGCAAGCACCAGGTTAAGGTGACTCATGATCGCTTGTGATGCCAGCTGCTTGTCCCTTCACCAACGCCACAGCACGTCACTACCTCGGCTGCGCTTACAGTCAGCCGTAGGGTTGCACTCTGCCTCAGATGAGTTTCCCAATTTACAGCAGAGCTTCCAAAATCACTTGTGCCAACATAAGCAAGAGCACAGTGCGAAGCAGAACTCCCTAAACCACCATTTCCTATTGCTCACCGTGATTACTCTATCACAGAGCTACAGCCCAAGTTCAGCTCCATCCCTGCACAACACATTGAATAAAACACTTAATGTTTTAAGGCAGAACAGACTTGTTAGAGAGACAGCAGGAGCAGGGGAAGATAACAGAAGAAAAGTATGTTAAAGAAAATTACAGTCTTTTCAAGTCATTGCAAAAGGAGCAAGATCTGAATAGCTAGCAAGAACACAACACAGCCAACTGAGCGAGTTATTGCTACCTAATGATCCTACCTGCATTTTCCTTTTCGGCTTTCTGCCAGGTCCTGCCTTTTAAACAATATACGCTCATTAAACATAATTCACTGTCAGTGTGACAAGTTAAGAACAACTTCAAATACGTGTTCTCTTAAGTACAAAAATCCAGAAGATATGCCAGCAAGACTTCCTCATAAAAACAGACCTAGTTTTGAATGTTTTGCATGTTTGTTCATCTGTGTTCGTTACTTGTTCTTGATCCTACACAGCTTACTATAAACTAGGATATTCAGGAAAGCCTGAAAGCATTCATTACCCATTATCCTATTAAATTCAGTGGCCCCTTTGAAAAATCCAAGCCTTAACCTCTTACTACTCTTCCTCAAGGGAACATTTTAGAGAATTTTGAAAGGCACTGAGCTCACCCTTGCTCGCTGTCCCACTTCTAGGTGGAGAGGACGAGGTCCAGGACCAATATGAAAAAGCTGAATTACTACAGAGAACATGTAAATGAGGTGGAAAAGGCTGACTTGTAAAACTGGAACTTTGTGAAGTGCACCGTCAGCACCGCTCTTCTGAGTGCACTGAGCCATGGCAGGGAGACAGGCTTAACAAAACCATTCACCTCTTCTCTCGCAGTGCCCCCCCCCCCTTTTTTTTTTGGCCTAATTTCCTGAAACCAGCCATAGGGTCAGAAAACTGCTAATATAGCACACAGCAAGTAGCAGGAGCCCTCAATTTTCTTTTACACAGCTAAGCCAGTCCTTGCTGGATCTTTGAGTGGCACACACAGCTTTAATACACCAAAAACTTTGATAACACATACCATGCTAACACAAATATAACGGTCCCTATTTCAGCTGTATCTTTGAGATTGAAGGGTTGAAACCATTCGGACAAGCAGAGCCCTTCCACTAGAAACAATACTCTTTGATTGTTTTTAGACTTCAGTGTAAACAAATATTAACACATGTCTCCGCATAATGCAGGTATTTTGTTGCAACTAGAACAAAAGTTGTCCTCATGTGCTACCATGCTTTTAAACTCTGCATGTTAATTACTTAATATATGAACTCTGTCCTGCTTCCACCAAATTTCAGTAGGAACTGTCTATTAGACTCCCTTAGTCATGCAAAGAGTGTATGTTTGAATGTACTTAGCTTGCTCAGATTTCTGGAACACATTCTCATTACTGGGAATCTCTACTGAGATACTAGTTGCCAATTTTGAAGTCTCTCGAATTATTGAGTTCCAATAGAAACTTTCTGAACATGGAAATTAAACAGCATAATCAAAACCTAAAGGCTGCTGACCGGTTAGATTTGTCTCTGCCCAGAACTTTCCTGCACACCAGAAAGGGATAAAGAGATTACTCCAGTGGTTTTTAGCTGCAGTTGGGTACTGGCTCAGACAGCCTGAACTGAAAGTTTCCTTCCTTGTTTCTCACAGCATGTGCCAGCATTTCTTGATGGGAATGCAAAGATTAATTACAGCTGTACTTGCTCTGAACAAATCCTTATATTCAATACAGTCCTGCAAGATTTAGAGTAGCACTAATTAGTGCTTAGAACAACAATTCTGCAAAGACAGACATACTGAGTATTTTTTCTAATTATTTTATGCATAATAAAATCAAAGCTTCTTTCCGGAAGCAGGGTGGCATTTAGTCTCAAGAGTTGGGAGCCAAAAGGACTTTTTCCAGCCTAAGAACATTAGATTTTGTGTTTTAGTGCTATTGCTGGAGGTAAGACATCAAATCATAACCACTACCACAGGCACACAGAGAGAGGCAAGGATGAGTACAGTGTTTATTCTGTCAATCTTTTGGGACTCCCAGGCAGTTCTCTAACGGGCTCAAGCACTAAGAAATAAAGACAGAAAAGGTTGCTCTTAATAAAAACACACAAGTAAAGAGAAATCTTTTAACTAGAAAAATGGCAATCTGTAGGCCAGATGCAAATTCTCATAATGAATTTTCAACATGGGAGCTGTATCTATGAAGTTGTTTCTCTCATTCACCTTAACCACACCAAAAATGCAGTCAAGATTTATTGGCACCCAAGGGCCAAAAGTAAAAACTCCTACAGGCAGCCTTACACAGTACCATAAAAATACAAGGCTTTTTAATCTACCTTCAAAAACCCAAAAGTTAAAAAGTAGGACCACACAAAGTCTGAGTTTCAACCTTTTGGTATCCAAAGACAGCTGGGCATTAATGAAGTGCATTAATACACTGTACGTTTCACAGACTTTAGAGGTGATTTTGCCCCAAGTTTTTGATCTTCAAATAAAAAAAAAATAAAAAAGGAAAAATTGTAGAGTGCCGGGAATTCACTGTACCAAGTACTAGAACAGCCAGTAGCACAGCTCTTTTCATTCAGCGTCCGTCTCAGTTCCCATATGGTAGGCATATCAATTTCTTGTTATCCACTTATTTATTATGTATGATCTGCTCGTTACTTTCCAACTTATCCTCCCAATTCCATGCAGGCTACATTTCATCCAGCTGTTGCATTCTGTCATAATCTAAGGCCAGGAGCAATTCATGGCAGGAATCCTTTTATTTTTCCACAGAGCATTTAGTACCGAGGGCTTTAATCCTTGGTTGAGACTTCAGGTAGGTACTGTAACAGATTGCTGTTCTCTTAACATTTTTCCGTTTGCACTGTTTTGAAAAGGGCATAATTCAGGCCTTTTCTGGTTCTCGTTATTTCTCCCCAATAGCAGAAAGTATTTAAGAACAGCTAATAACCACTTCACCCATCATACAGCTTTTATGGATGGTTCTGCTTGAGAGAATTGCTTCTCTTACTGAGAAAAGATAGAACACAAGTGGATTTTGCTAGAATTCAGAATGATTTGCAGCATAGCATGCATTTACGACCTTTGATTCTCCGAATGGTTTTGAATTCAGCCTACTTTAAATGCAAGTTCTTCTCACCTCTTGCTCAGTGGCACTTAAAGCAAAATTGAGATTACCCAGTGAAGCATTCCTTGGTGTAGGTGCCAGACAACGCGTTATGAAGCATCCTCGGCTCTGCCTCCTGCTCCAGCTCAGTCCTGAATTTGAATCTTGGTGACTGTCAAGACACACTGGTGCTGGTACAGCCAAACACGCTGCTCAAGGAGTTCTTCTGGTGGCAGCAGGCCCATTAACATATCTCATTTAAGCATTTATTTTTAGAATGCTGCAAATATTATAGGAGACTGAGCATTTAACTTCTGTAGATGCAAAGTGACAAACTATACAGTATTAGCCAATATCCACAGAATTTTGTGCAAAGGTTTCCAGCTGCGTTTTGCTTTATGTTACCTCTCAATTTTTAATAAAACCCAAACTGTAACTCACTAAGTCTCACCTCCTTTAACAAAATGCCACTTTTGTTTGGGGGTTCTTTCTTGAGACTTTGATCTGAAAAAAATTTTCCTATTTGGTTTTAGAGACAGGATTAGAAGCCAGGGACTCCAACTGCTAATCCTTCCTACTACAGACCAGCCACAATGCTCTGCAGTATTATACTTCAACAAGCAATTAAACTTCTTTTGCTGCACAAAGATGAGTCAAACTCCAAAGCTTGACCATAAAGTTTTGAGGTCTTGGGATTAGAGGGCAGAACTAGAACTAAGAATTTAAATCTGGACCTCTGGCACTTAATTGCCACAGTACTGGCATAAAGCCTTGCTTAGATATTTAACTGAAGACACACATCTCTGTAACTCACCCTGCTGTATGAGTCCAGAGCAGGACATTATTCAAGCTGCACAGATAAAGCCTGCAAGTTCACAATCTTTTAAGTTAATATGACATCTTATATCAGATTAAACCACTGTTTCAGAATCCTAACATAACAAAATCAGACTATAATAGACTATTACTGTGATTTTTATAACAAACGAGTAGCAAATTTAAGGAAAGGCTTAGGTTATATAGCACCATCATTCCTTAAGTGTAATAACTAAATTTAAACAGGCCTATTTACCATCCACAGCTTCACAGTTAGCTTTTTAAAAAAATAAATTTTCATGAAACATTGTTAGATACAGATGGACTTTACTTTCAGCATTAACACAGTGTAATTACAAAATACCAAGGCTTGGCAATAGCAAATGTAAGTTTCCGATTTGTAGTACTACTGTCAATCCATTGTTTTTTAAAAACAAACAAAACAAAACAACCCACAAAACAAAAACGTTTTGGCTCAGAGTGGTATGTCCCATTGAGATCTAGAAAAGAAAAAGATCCACGTAACTTCCCCAGGAATAATTTAGCTTCACAGGAGTTCTGCAAACTAGAAATACCCAAGCAAAGCTCAAAAGTAATTTGGCAAAGAGTTGCCGCCTAGTCCCAATTACGTGCATTAAATGGTAACAAGATTTCCCATGCTGGCACTTTGAACAGTGTGGCTATTTCCTTTGTACATCTCACCAGCATTGGTCAAGCCCCAATGGATTTCACTGATGAAACAGGGGAGTTTCATGGCTCTGAAAAAAAAATAATCAAATCATCCTTACAGAATAAGTAACATTCATAGCCTCTTGCGTAAGCTCTTTTTGCAAACTACTGTTTGAACATGAAGAGCTCATTTTTGTGTTATGGCCAATTGTATAAGCTGGAGCTGCTTTGACACTCGGTATTTCCTCAAAAGGAAGGGCATCAGCAAATGCATTATGTCGATAGCAGGCGCAAGTACTGCTGCATTTCAGTGCTGTGGCATGTATGATGAAAGAAGAGTAAAATGCTTAGAAATACGCATCTAAGACTAACTCTACTCTGCCCTTGCATCTTAAAGGCAAACAATCAGTTTGAAACTTCTTACTTACTGATTCAAGAAATCTCTGTTAAAGTGCACTGAAGAATTGAGACAAAATAGAGACCACTCTTGTAGATTTAACATGCCGTTTCAGAAGTCACTTACTCCTCATGGCAAGTGAGCACTCTGCTTTGCTGCCCAGCCTCTCAATTCACTTGCCTTATGGAGGCAGGCAAATGCTGCCACATAACCTCCATATGCTCCAGCAGCTGGTATATAGCCCAACTCCTCATCATCTCACATCGCTGCCGTACCTAATACTCCTGTACCAAAAATAAAGCTATTTAAGCAACAGTTTGTCCACTCTGTATCAAGAACTAGTGAGAATGAGTAGTGCCTCACCTCCATACCTCCCAAAACACACAGCTGGCTGCCTACGAGGCTTTGAAGCCACCTACTCCCTGCGTAAGGAGAATGCAGCAACAAAGCAATACTAAACTATACGGGAGGAGGCTGTTCACTATGCAACATTTCCAGCACACTATCTGTTCTGGCAGGCATGATTTAACCACTTTGATTTACTTCAAGTGTCTGCTTAGAGGGGAAAAAACCCAGTTAATTCATAGGGGAGTGACTCATGTCCTATTACAAATATCTCCCAAATCCCCACACCTCAAAACACCCAGAGAATGGTGAATCGATATAAAAGAAACAGTCTTTAAAACATTTTCCAGAGTCTTCCCACATCCAAGGCTTCAGAGGCTCTTAGTATCTGAAGTATTACTGGAAGTGTTCCATACAATTCCCTGTGCAGAGATCTAAAAATAGCTATGGACACAGTAGTAAGTTTTTGTCTATATTTGCAGGCCCCTTACTTCCCTCTCAGGAACCACTACTTCCCATTAATGTTGACTTTTTTATTATTTTTTTTTTTAAAGGAGCTACTGAAACATTAGAAATTCTTTCAACGGTGCAGTGAACACCAATAATAACAACACATCAGTAAGAACAATTGAATTTAAATTGATACTCTAGCAGTGGATCATTAAGATATTCTGTATATTAAAAATAATTGCATTATAACAGCTGCCTTTGCAGCCTCCTTGGATGGCCATGCTCTTCTGTATGAGGAAGGGTGGGTAGCTGTAAATACAAGTCGGAAGCTAGTCTGGCTACATGCAAATAACTCGGCACAATTGCCTTCACTGCAGAAAGGCTTTGGAGTTCAGAATAAATAGCCCCATCAATCCTGAAGAGAGGAGAATATGACTTGTACCACAGGAGGAGTTCAGGAGCTGTTGAAATACATAGTTACACGCCAGAGAGACTCGGTATTTTGAAAGGAAGCAGTAAAAATCATTCAAATAAAGACATTCCTTTGACTAAGAGTGGTTAGGATAGAGATTAAAAAAACCAAAGTCCCAAAACCAAAACAGTGTGCACATTTAAAAAACCTAATCTGAGAAAACATGTCAGTTTTGCTTTAAAGAACTGATGAAGCCAAATGATGGCCTTTGCAGATCTGCTCGTTGTCAGCTTAAGCTCTGTTAACAGTGCTAGCACACAATATAGATCTGTTCTGACCATGACAAAAGTATAATTTTCTTGCCTGACAAGCCCTATTTGTCCCATCTTTACCCACAATGACATGAAGCATGCCAAGCTGCAAGAAGTCAAAAAAGTAGCTAACCTCAGTTCAGATTTCATGGTTTTTCTGGACACATTAAACAAAAGTGAACGGCTTCTCACATTCTCCCACTAGAGACCTGGGAGAGAAAAAAAAACAAACCAACAAAACAAAACCCACCTGACCAAAGCAATTCCTATGTTGGCCTTAGTCTCCATGATTTATGAAATAAAAGGAAACATCATTTATGGGTGCAAAAAATCCTTGCAGATTATTATACGTGGACCGGAACTCCCAAGTATACCTAAATACTTGTTATTAGGCTCAAACTGAAGAAGCTTCCACCCTTTGAGCTAAATCATAATTGAAATCCCAAGGTCCTTTCCCCAAGGAAGTCATTCAAAATAGAATTTGTCTCCACCTGCTGGCAATGAAGAATTAACACCCAGTTGCCCAAACTACCACCGGCAACCTCAAACGAGCAAATGTTACAGGACATTTTGAGACACGTGATAAATGTATTCCTTTCTAACATACAGACAGAAAATGGGGTAGGATAATGAGGGCAAGGGAGAAGAGAGAAGAATCACATACTGATTACAAAGGAATTCCTATTCTAGCAGTTAAAAAATGAGGACAGAGACGTGACAATGTAACCAAACATACAATGAAGCTTTTGTCCCCAAACTACTTGGCTCACATACAAGGACCAGAGGAACTTGGGTCGGTGGGGACAGGCTGGGGTGGGGGAAGAGCGAGAGGCTGATGTTTGTGAAAAGAAAGTGAAATTGGTTAGTACGCTTTAAGAAAGATGGTAAAGGGGGAAAAAAAAAAAAAAAAAGGCAAAAAAAGCACCCTGCTATTGTAGAATCCACCCACTCACTTCTGAAAGGCTCAAAGACCCAGACAGGGATTTACAGCCAGCACTTCTAGGCACTGAGTATGAAGCAGAAAACATTCAAACGCCCAGAGGCTGCTTCTGTGGTCCTGGAAAAGCAGCTTTCAGATTGTACGAGGTTATGGTCAGAGCCATTTTCTTTCAACAAGTTTGCTGCTGCTGAGTCAGGCATTAAGCTGAGCATTACAGACCATAGGAAGACACCTGCACGCTGCAATTTTCAGCTCTAGTTAACCAACCAACATGTTTTTACTCTTTATTTTTAAACAAAGTCACACAGCTTCCTGGAGAAATAGAGAGTTCAAAAGCAGACCAATATAATCCTATGGCTTAGAAGCCAAAATAACAACAATAATAAAAAAAGAGCTGATGTTCAGTTGACTGTAAGACCAGGGTGAAGAAAATCCAAGTGCTGAGCAAGGGCAATACTTCAGACCTTGTCCACAAACATTCAGAAAAATCACAGTAACGTAAAGCTCCAAGATTTTGGTGATGATTTTGAGACTATTATAAAGACAATAAATTCAGTTCAAACCAAGTATATTCCATTTAATAGCTCACATATACTAAATAAGAAAGGGAGTCCTGATGCAGAGGTTTTCTTTAGACCTAGTTAAAATCAGTTCAGAAAAGATTTATTTTCTCAGAGTCCGCTATATCTGGCTTCTATTTATTTACATGAGTCTATATCCAGCAAGGGTTTAAACTAAATTAAGGTATGGGTTTATACACATCATATGCGAGTATAAATAAGGCATCTCCTTAAACCACCTGCTTTCTTTAAAAAGTTATGCAGTTTTAAGTTTTACTTTTTTTTCTTTTTTAAAAAGAAATTTTACTGCTGCTAATCCCCGTGTACTCAGCAAATCAGACTTCTGCTGAACCTAGAAGTGAGGCGTGGAAACTTGTTCAAGTTAAAGTCTTAATAATTCGATTAGCAACCAGTCCAGAAGCAGCATTTGTATCCTTGAGAACAATCTATTACATGTTAAAAAACCCCCTTATGCAGTAAGTGCTTTTTATTTACATTTGAGGTACTTTATAAATTCCTGTGCAATGTGCACAGTAAAATAATAGCACCCGGCATTTTCAAGTCGTTCGCACCCCAGATGCATGCAGCGGGACTGAGTTACACATTATTTCTGTAACACACCACACTGTTGCGCTAGTGACAAGTTCACAGCTCTGGTCCCTGCAGCAGTTTCAGTTGCCCCAGTAACATGAAACGGGTTATATGACTGCCATCCAAAAAGATGCAGGATAGAACCATACCACGACGCTGAAGATGACAGCATATTAAACGATCGCTTGCATGCCTGTATGCTTGGCTTTTATGGGGCTTTTTTATTTTTTGGTATTTCCTGTTTAATCCTTAAAGCCAGAGAATGCAGAGGTAGGCTGACTAGTCTTGGAATGCTATTTATTCAACAAACTGGACTTCTTTTTTCCAGTTTGATGCAATTTTATTGCTAACCGGTATAGGAATGAAACTCCCACATGATCCCAATCTGAATCTCCCCTTAAAAACAAAACCCATGCTTGATCATAGCATTTCCCAGAAAAAAAAAAGAGTTCTTAACAGGCTGTTGATGCAATTATTGCTTATTATACTGGATTCTCTTAGTAGTTGTCTCATGTTAAATTCAAGTTCCCTGTGGCATGAACCATCTTTTTATTCCACTTTTGAACAGTGTTTAGAACAGCAAAGTCTCAGTCTGTGTCTACAGACACCAGGAATTATGAATCAACTGATTTATCTCTCCCTTGCACACCTTTCCCCCCCCAACGCCAACATGGAAATCATTACATTTCTAGCCTAAGGAAATGACATTTATATAATCATCCTGTGGCAATTTTACCTAGTCATTTTATTTACTCTTTAGCCATTTACCAGTCTCAAGATACTTCAGACACAGATTTCAAAGGTGCAACAAGAAGACTCAATAGGCATCTTATAAGTGGAGACAGATGAGCACCTAAGGGCTGCAACATGAGTTTAATTACAGTATTAGACACTAGAGAACCCATGCAGAGGAGCAGCACGAGGAAACAAACTACGAGAATTTCACTGCCGAATTTCTCTAGTTTTTGTATAGCTATATTGAGATCCTTTGTAAGAATCTAAGGGAGACTATACAAAGTCATGTTTCTAACCTCTACCCACGTCCTCTAATGAAACTTTGATAACATATCTAGGCATGAAGAATTTCACCTTTAACTGCTTACCTTTTTTTTTTTCTTCCTAAGAAAAGCAGAATAAAGTTTAGGGACAGAACACCCAAAACAAAGAATTCTACCTACAGATTAAAGCAGAATTAATAAGTTAAAATCATAAAGATAAATTCATTAGAACAATTAGGCTATCACCCCATATCATACAGTCACTGTGGTACTAGGTCGCATGGATCAGTACCTTGTTTCACTGAACAGAGAAGAGAGAGAATAAAAGCACCTCCATCTTGTACACAGGAAGAAAAAGTAGTGGATTATGAACAGCTGTCAGAAACATATTCCATACCAGAAGTGCAGCTATTTTGGCACGAAAACATAATAACAAGAAAGCAAGGAAGATAGCGCATTTTTAAGCTCACTGTCATCTTTCAGTCGCTTATCCAAGTTTCACTTGCAGACGTCAGGATGAAAAGAAACAGTCAAATAGCAGTAGCCGGAATGGGCGTTGCATTCACTTCAAAAGATCTGCATGCAGGAACAGTTTGCCAGTATCAATATAGTGCAAGCTGGCAGGACTGGAAAGTTACAAATTAAGTGTGCCTTCATCAGTGACCTACTATGAACAGACCTACTGAGCTGCTAAAATATTTTTAGTTCAACCAATTCCTGCCTTTTTTGGTTCCTCTTGCTCTTCCAGTTTATCCAGTCATGTGCACTTTTCCACTCCCTCTTACTGCCATGTAGTTTTTCAAGTTTGGCTCCAATTACCACTTGTTTCTGCTGCCGAAGAGCTCAGATTTACAGCATGACTATGAACAGCTCATATAATGGCTAAATCTCGCACGTAGCAAGCAATCTTTCAACGGAAGAGATATTTATACAGCAGGGAACTTTTCTCCTCCCCCCATGACGATGGATGTACTCACCAGCTGATACTCGCTCCGACGGCTGAAGGCTTCCTTGATTCCCGAATCCCTCCAGAGCGCACCCAGTGCGGGTACGTAGAGCTGGAAGGTGGCAGGCTCGATGGGCATTCCAGCTTTGTTTTCAAAAGCCATCAAAAACATTCCATGTTTCTCATTCTCTGTGTACTGCCAAGGGATTCCCAGTTTGTCCCGTGCATCGACCAGAACCCTGCAGCCCTAAAGAAAGATTCAGATAAGAAAGTCAGTGATAAAAAGATTAAAGTGTAAAAGAACAAGGATTCAGAGGTACTTGAAGCTTTCTTTTTTTTTTTTTGACACTATTCTGGCCAGACTTAACTCGGGAGAGAATCATAAACATTGTTTATTGCAACATCTCCAGCAGAAAGAAGACAGAAAGAGCTTCCTTGTGTTAGCAACTTCGCCCCAATAAATTTCTCCAGGTGGAAAAAAACCCAAAACAACAACCTAGCAGCAACAGGTAGTTGCAACAAGCAATACTACCAACAGATAATAAAAGTAAACATCAAATGCACAAGAAAAGCGCCTGGGAACTAATGTATGATCCTCATAGCTGTAGTTTTAAAAGGAACACCATGCCTGAAACCATATTCTTCCATCTTTATCTTTGCATTTGGGTTTTAGATACCAAAAAGGGCATACTAGCTTTCTCAAGCATTAAAAAAATATTGTTGAAAGAACATAGCATATATTTTGGTGAAGCAAATGGATTCTCTTATCCAAAATTGAGGCAACGTAGTAACTTCCAGTGCTGGGTGCATCCACAAACCAGTGAAACATTCAGGTAAAAGAGATTGCAATACCAAACTACCAAAATCCAAAAAGCTTGTTGCTGTAAAGTACAATTTTGACACTATCTCCTTAGATGCTATACAAACACAGCTATCAAACCTTACAGGCTTCTGGAAAACTTGCTGTAAATGAGCATCTTCTCTTGAGACACTTCCACCCAAATGGCTACGTCCAGCAGGAAAACCCAGCAGCAAGAGGACTGAAGACACTGTAGATTTCAGGCTACTGGGCTCAGTAAAGCAGGTGCAGTATTCTGTCACCATCAGCTCACTTCTTGAATTTGCGACACATTTGCTAAGAAGTCATGACAGGTAAGTGTGGGCACTCTAATTCTGGAAAAGCAATCTGGAAAGAAAGTGACTTAGGTCTCATATTTAAGTTCAGATTACTGAGACTGCTTAATTTCACATTTTGCAGTTTTTATGGAAACTTAATTTCATATTCCTGGCAACGAGCCAAACACATGAGGTTAAGTAACTTTGAAACTTCAGTCTTGAATCTAACTACACCTATACTGAATAGCTTCAGATGGCCAACAGATATTTCTCAATAGCAAACACCAGTTTAACCGTGGACAGGTCTGTGATGATGGCTTAACATCTCAAGTACTATCTAATTCACAAGTAAAAGCTCTGGGTTATATTAAACTACTTTTCTCATTGTATTCATCTTTTGGCTTTACAGTTTATGAAAGCCAATAAAAGAAGAAAAACCCAAAAGTGAAGTTTTGTTTCCACAGTTACTCACATGAACCTCCACATTACTGGACTGATTTTTTTTGGGGGGGGCATACTTTAAGCTATCAAGACTGCACATATGTTTTCTTAACACTTGAACCTTTCACCTCTCCAGTCCTTTAACAGCACCACGCAGCAAGAACAGTAACTTTCCCAATGGAAATTAAGATTGGAGAGGGAAGTGAGAAGCAACTTAGTGTGAGTGTCACAGAATAGGAACTCAGAGTAAAGCATCGCTGTTGTCACTATGCAACAGTGTTCCTGAAGTGCAGCTTCCCCAAAATGTAAATATTTATGGTTCTCCAGTGATTGTTACTTTCCTTTTATAAAGTAGAGAATCTATTTCCCAGAATAGCATGAAAAGACTAAAATTGAATGTATTTTCAAACTGCTGCTTTAAATTCCAGACATAACTATCTAGTAACTCTGTCATACAGACCAAAAGCCAACTCTCATTCCTAGTTTCAGAGTTTATCCCTTTATTAACAGAACCCTTTAGATCTGCTGTATCTGAATGGTGTGAACAAATGTAAGCATAAGGGAAAAAAAAAAACCCACCACGTACAACATTTTGTCTCCGAATTGGCGACGCCTGCACTATGTCTCTTACCCTCAGACACTTGCAAACCCATCACTTGCACAGACCGCCAGCCCGGCTGCAATTCAAAGTCAGTGTCAGCTCCCCTTGCCCCCAGCTGAGAAATTCAAGATTAATTTTTTCCCAAAGCACGGTGGTGACCGAGACAGGCGGGACACGGCTAGTTCTAGGTATTTAGTGCCAGGTTTGTTTCTGCTCAGTGAGGAGTGTTTACGGAGAGAAACGGTTAATCTGCACCCCGTGTCAGCAGGCGATCCCCATCTCTCCATCATCTCCCAGCCGGGTGCGGAGCTCCTGGCCCACACACGCCAGCTCTGACCTTTCACCTGCTTCAGCTCCAGCTCTCCAAAGCCATCTCTCCCTCTCCATCTGACAGCTCCCAGGCTGATTTAACCCTTACACAGCCCACAGCTACCACAGTCCCTTCAGAGCCTCTCCAAGGAAAGACAGCAAGATCGCACAATTCCTGTTGGGATAAAGTGGCACTGGGACCTCAGTCTCCATGTGTTTCCCTGCACTGTCGCTCTGCCTTTTCCTGCTCCAACTGGAGATACAGGGGATCTCGAGAGATGGTTGTTAAGGAAAAATTCATCGTTTGTTTGGAGAAAACCACAGGACAGAGTTTCAATTGAGGGTGTAGAGACTGCCCCAGTCCCAGAATAGTCACTTATCTGCTGGCTGCTGCTCCTTGGAAAGGCGGGTTTGAGTCTCCCTGGGGCAAGAGAGGGAACCCAACTTAGACCTCACAGACCCTGCAAATTCAGTATCATAACGTTACCTACAGGGAGCACGTAGCATCAGCACCTTCCTCTGCTTGAGAGGGAGAAATGGCTATCACCAAATCACATACAGAGCCCCATCTGGGGCAAAGCAGCAGATTCAGATGTAGAGCCATCAGCATTGGCAGAGACGTAAAATGACGCTTACAGAAGGTCAATTTTAAACACTAAATGAAGAACATAAAAAATAAGAAACAGGTTAGCAGGAATGCTGTCCTACACATATCACAGGAACAGCACCTCCCAAAAAAATCAGAATTTGTGGAACACACCAGCTTCGAGATATATATACACACACCTAAAATGCATCAGAAGTAAAAGCTTTACATAACGAGCAAAATAGCCAATCTTTCTTCCCCCCAGCTCTTCACGGTTAAAAGTATTTGTGACTCAGCAAGATCCCCAGAAAGTGAATCTAAACTTAACATTTCACTATCTCCGCAAAGCGGTTCTATAAGTGCTACAAGCAGATATCAGAAAGATGAGAAGAAACAGAGAAATCGCCAAATTTAGATCCCATGTATTACTATTTCTGCATTTCAGAGTTACTGATTATACTATTTTTTTTGCAGCCAAAATGAGCATTTGATAATCCTTGCCCCATTAATCTGCAGTATAAGTTATCATAGAAAAGGTTTTCTCTTTCTGGGAGCACATTCAAAACACCCTCCATATCTCTTTCCTCCAAAAAGACCATCATGGGAGATAGCGAAAGAGTCACTTTTATCTGTAGTTAAACTTGCTGAAAAGTTTATATGTACTGTTGATGCCCAGAGGTAAAGATTTCATTTAAAAGGTTAAACTTAATTAAAATTCACAGAACTTCCATTTATTATAGAATGAACAGAATGGTTGAATGTATTTAATAATAGAATATATTTATCAAAACTGAATTTGGACTCAGACATCATTGGTACAAATAAGAAAGAAAATCCACCACATAAGTCTTATTGCATGTACAACACTTCCCCCTGAGCTCTAACAATGCAGGTAACACCTGACTGTTTTCATTGCAGTGCTCATTTCACAGTAAACCATTCCAATACTGCTATGACAGGTTTTCTGATTTTCCACTATTGTAGAAAATGTCAATTCAACCTTTCATTCAGAAGGCCAAACACCGTCAATTACCATTCTGTTTTCAAATTTGGAATATGGAAAAAAAAAGTGGCAACAACTTTTGAAAAGCTTCTGAACAGTTCAACTGATCTAAAGCTTTTGTGCTGCAAAGTAGGACCCAGAATAAACACAGGTGGAAAGAATGAAAATTCACAGATAAGGACAGTGTCAGGCATTAGAAAATGGCAAAGCAGCAGCATACTGGAAGCACCAGTTCAGGATAAGAAGTACGAAGTTCTCTGTTACATTTCTTTCCTAATAAATTTTACATATTCAAGTCACTGTATAAATCCCTGGCACGCACAAAACTTAGAACCAGAAAAGGTGTAACAAGCGTGACATGCAATCTAACTCACAAAGTATCGTATCCGACACGGAAGAAAACACTAAAGAGATCTAGAAATCCACAGTTTTGAAAAAAGGTAACTAAGGCATGATACATCAGAAATCTACAGAAATTGCAAACCACTTGGCGAAGGGGAGTCGAAAGAGACTGTTCCTTCCCCACCCTTTGCTACTCAAGTATAAGTGGTACAGCAGCACAGTTATCCAACAGAAGGCTGAACTACAAGAAGGGTTTTTCCTATGCGCCCCCCCCCAGTGAGACAAACTCATTTACATAGGATGCTGGCCAAAAGTATAAATGGACTTAAAAAGCAATCTAGACAAATTGCTGGAAGAAAGGTCCAAAAAGGACTATTCGATTACATTCCAGATGCAACCCCTGGCTCAAGAAGTTTCCGAAACCAAAGGCTGCCAATAACTGGAGGAGTACACCAAAGTATCACATTGCTGCCTTCTTGTACCCGTTTTTGGTTGTGTTTTTTTTTTTGTGTCAGAGGCAGAGCGCTCGATCCTTGGCCTGACGGAGCACAGCTGTTCGGCACGAAGTAGAATGTTTGCTACTCAGCAGCAGTATGAAGGTTTTATGAGCGTTTGCACAAATGCTCGTTACTAGGACTGGTTCAAATATATTTTGTCTCCTTTACTTTTGAAAGTGCTCTAGCTTTGAAAAAAAATAATCCAGGTTGTCTTACATTTTTAAATAATAATAAAATGGTTTTGTGGGAATTACTAGAAAGGTTATCACCAGATCACTAGCTAATGTCATTTGAAGCCAGCGAAGCTTGCTAATGCAGGAAAAGTGTTGCAGCAGTTAAAGAGCAGCTTGATTTAAGAATATCTTATGCGAGTAGTTACACTACTACATATAACACAACATTATCATTTTAAATTATTCATATACTCCAGTACTTAAAGGATTTGTTATCCTAAAAATCCCATACCTTTCACCAGACAGACCAACACGGAGGCTGAGAGAACACACCACAGTTAAGCACCAAACACACAATGGATGCAATAGGCTTGAGGGGCACTTGCACATAAGCAAGGGCAGGTTCTTCCATGCGCAAACCAACAGTCAAGTGATCAAAAGATCTGGTTATTCTACTCAAGTGTCTAGAGAGAACTTGCAAAACTACTTAGAGTTTGTATACAAATTGAAAAGTCTCCTACAGTGCGTTTTCTCAAAATAATTTTAAGGAACAATTACTGGGTATGAGATCACAGACAACAGAGTAACTGATACACATTAAATACTGCAGCAACTACTTTTTAAGCTTTTACCATTAATAAAATTGCTCAACCTCATACCAAAGTCCTAGATGTCCAGCATCTATATCACTTATGGAAACTATTGTCAGAGAAGTGCTGATCACTGCTGAGTAGTTGACTAGGGGACTCCAAGTCACAGCTAACAGGCGATACTGTCTTCTCCTACGGCTGTAAACCAACATGAACACTGCAAGCAACAGGGAGATTCAAATCTGTTTCCTACTGTGTGTTTTTCCTCATTGTTGTTGACAAGGAACTGGCAAGCCCTGGGGATCACAATTCACAGAGACCAATATAAATCTGAGCTAATGCCAAAAGAAGTGCTCTCACCTCGGGAAGATATTTCCAATGCACCCTTTACGCCAGTGGAAGAGAAGGAAGCGATGCAGCTATATGAACACAGGCCCAGCTGGACCCGCAAGTTTAACCGTACCAAAAAAACTGCAACAGCTCCATGATCAGTGGTGCCAAGACAAGAGAGAGAAAGCTGAATCACCCAGCCTTAGATGGGACTGGACTTCTCAGCAGCAACACTTACTGGCAAGTAATAAAGATGATAAAATGTAACCTACGTGTATTTTTAGAAAACATCCTTTAACCGTCTAAAAAAGACATTTTCAAATACAATTTGTAAAAATAAAGCTGTCAGTGTTTGCAAATATAGTGGTGTGCATTTTTTTTAAATTGCCATCTGGAACACTGGGAAGAAGGTGATTTACTATTAACAAAGTAATAGCAAGACAATCAGTTTTTCAGCACGCTATCGTAAAAGCGTTAGCAGTGTTTTTATTTGATCTATGTCCTTGGAATGTTATAGCCAAGCAGCAGCCAAGCACCCAATGTCACTCCGGAAAAGGTTTCCTATTACAGAGCAGCCAGTCTAACCACTAGGTACCATCAAAAGGGGCATCTTTCCCAGCAGTGCAGTTCCACCTTCTCCTGTCCCGTAGGTCTGCCATTCATCTGAGCCCATGAGCCAATCCAGTGAGCAAACATCACCAAAAACATACTCACTTATATAACAAGTGTTTTCCATCGCCTCTGTTAGTTTGATGTAAGGCAAGACAGAAGGTAGGGGTGGGAGCAGCACCAGTTAGCCCAGTTAGACAACAAAAAGGCTCAAAGCTATGCGTGTATTTTCACCATTCACATATTGCAGTGCCACTAGGTGAGAGGGAGGTAAACACTGAAGATGACCTACCTTCTAGCCGAACATACAAATAAAACATGGGAACAACGGGGAAGTGTCATTCATTTAGTCCACAGGAACCCAAACATTAAGAAACATTTGGATTAGCCACCAAATCTCTGAATTGGGAGAAGCAGTGATGTCTGCTTGTCTGAAAACTCTGAAAAGAATCCTTGTCTTTGACTGAATCCAGCAAAATGACAATAAATGCAGCAGAAGAAAAATACTCTCACTGCAAGCTTTACTTGCAACTAGGAACAAAGTAAAGAGATGATGACCTGAGAGGTGACAACTGGTGCGAGACCTTAAAAAAAAAAAAAGTTCTGAGTTAATGCTTTCAGAATTAGATTAACAGCTTTCTCCTTTTCCTGAGACCATCATACTAACATCTAGTTCATAATTAATTTGTGCTTTCAATGGAGCAGAAGTAGCATCTGCAGTTCCAAAAACATTCCCATCAGGTTTGGCAAGACCCTGTCATGCTGCCCTAAAATATACTGCCGCAGTACCCAGCAGATGCACTCAGGCAGAAGGGAAGGGCCTTCAACACCAGGATAAGACCGGTTCCTCAACCCCACGAGGGTGAAAGACACCCATGCAATGAGGAAAACTCTTCTGGCAACTCTACAGCCTCCGATTCCTTCTAGCTTTTTCTCTTGTATTGAACTTACTTTTTCAAACAATGTGCACTAGTTTGCCTTTGCTCCAAAGTTTTCTTGTAAACATTGTTAGTAGCACTGTTTGCTAATTTCTTTGCTAATACTGTTTCCAAGTTAATTATAAAATTGTGTGTACACTCGACCAACTGAATATAATATAAGCTCCCAAATTTGGTCACTCAAGGACTAAACTTTTGTCTGGAAAACATCAAAGTATGTGTCTACAGTCTCCAGGGACTAACTCATGTTCTGCAATACTAATGACTACATCACAAGAGCATTGTAAGCTCTATTTTGGAACAACAATGAATATTTATCACTTACTATTGACCATTACTCCTCTTCCACTATCCACCACGATGAAGACAGATTGCTCTCTCCTAGCCCAACCAAAAGATGCCCCGAATGCAAAAACACCACCAGGGCTGATGAAATGTA
This sequence comes from Rissa tridactyla, assembly GCF_028500815.1. NCBI lineage: Eukaryota > Metazoa > Chordata > Aves > Charadriiformes > Laridae > Rissa > Rissa tridactyla. The sequence continues at coordinate 3,562,584 of NC_071473.1, forward strand.
TATTTATGACACAGAAAATACATCAACTGGAAGTTAGTAAGAGTTTAATTGATTAAATAAACCTGGAATAGGAAGACCAACAAGACTCATAGGTTTTTTTTCCTTTTCCACATGATTTTGTGAATATTATTTTTCACATTAAAATAACCACTAAACAGTAAAAGCCCAAAGCAAATAATCAAATTTAAATACCAGTTCTATCATGGAACTTTAGCACTTGTATTTTACGTTTAATGGAAAAGCTCCTAATTAGCTACAGTTCCCATAGAGTATTCTCCTTGACATTCCTTTCAAAAGAAGTTGTCCCAGCAGCAATGAGATTGACACTGTCCTGTGACAAACTACGCAAGTGCAGAGTTGGGATCTAGCTGAAGTAACAGACTGTGTGTCACTAACATCACATCCTAATGAGTTACCAAATTCATTTGCACATAACCCCAAGGAAATGTGGAGTCAAGTCAATTTAAAGACTGAATAGAGTTAATATAATGGAAAGACATATATTCCCCCTGCATTTGTAGGCTATTAGAAGAAATACATTTGTGTCATAAATGATAAGGTAATTTGGTCACTTAAAGTGTAGCTCCCAACTAAACTGAGGAATATTCTTTTCCCATTTCCCAGAGTTTGTATCTGTACCTGACTGAAACCCACAAGATGCAAGCAAGTGTTCTTGGTTTGTTTTTCAAGGACACAGGCACGACTTTATAGCCAGAGACCATCAATACAATATCAGCCCATTCGAGGTATACAGCGTACCTGCAATAACAAAGCAGCAGCAGCCGCCTAGGTTTAGTATTGGTTGCAGAAGTCCGGAGTTGTTCTTAAAATGGATTTCAGCACAGGCTACTTGCTTTGCCCACTTTACTGTCACTGATATTCAAGCTGTTGAGGAGAAATGCTCTCGGGTATGCCCGCAAGTATTGCAACTGCACTCAGAAGTCCCAAAGACATATCCTTAGGGAGTTTTCATGTTCAAAATCTTTGGTTGGCTCCCCCTCGATCCCACTCAGAGCCCACAAATGAAGTTACACACCATTTCCTGAGTAGTTCTTTCCTCCGCGATTCCAGGCTTTTCAATTCCTTAGTCATCGCAATTGAGGCCACAGACAGCGAGAAAACGCTCACGGATGTATTGAAACCTTGAGCTGGCCCTCCCATTTTCAAAATGGAAACTAACATTCGCAAAAAACTCAACAGATTATACTTCAGGGTTTTAAAAGCTGAATTTTTCCTCTCTTCAGATTGAGATCTCCCAAACAAGCTGGTGCAAGTACCACTCTGGTGCTTGTAGATTACTTTAATTATTTTCTTATGCAGCTAAACTGGGTTTTTTCAAGCAGCATGATATTCTCATACTTGAAACAAACAAAAAAACCACCCCAACACAGTTAGAGAAGGAACATCAGAGCCATGATTCATTAACTGTTATCAAAGGAATCAAGCAGAGTAGCAAGGCCAACCCATCTGTTTTGGAAGGTATCAAAAGATTACTCCCTCAGTTACAGTCAGAAGGCATCAGAATGCTCATGTAACACCACCAGCTATTTCTTAGATTTGAAATGTAAGGTACACAAAAGTTTTCCAAGTTCCCCTGAATATCCACGTCGCCTTAAAATTCATGCTGCAGCAGCTAGTCCTGTCCTATCCACTTTCCTTTTCCAGGTGGGTGTGCTAAAGTCATGAAGCCTGTGTACTCATACCAGAGCATTAACACTACTGCTTTTCACTTCAGTCATCAAAAAGTTCCAAAAAGTTACTTTGAAACTTAGCCTCGATTAACAAGCAAAACCCTAGTTAACCGATGACTATTTACCTTAAACCAAAGCAAAACTAATGTATTTGAAGACAGTCCCACAAATGCCAGAAAAAGCTAGTGAGGCTCTGAACCATCACCTGTACTAAATGGAAAAGTAAATTCTGTATCATAGATTTATTTCATTTCAGCATTTTGTTTCTAACTAGGGTTTCCCAAAGTGGGGGATGAGAAACAGAACAGAGTAAGGAAAGAACCCAGCATTAAGAATGCATCAGAAAAGTGAGATGCTGAAAACTCAAAATAAAGTGGAAGCTGACATCAATTCATACTTAGCGCTTATTTTCGAAGAAGTTTCAAGTTTTCAAGTTCTGTTCTCTGAATCAGTTCCTTCATTCTCCGTAAGCTGCCCAAATACTACTGAAATAAGCACTTCAGAATTATCAAGCACTATTGAGAGAGTAGTAATCCTCCTCCTTCAGAGAGAAGTTTAGTCATGGTTGGAAAATGAAAATTGACCATTTAATCCCAGAGATTTACACTGCATTTCTAACTCAGATCTCAGTGTTGTAGAAGCTTAACAGAACCATTGTCTGACTACGCTGAGAACTGTGTGGAAAAAGGGGCTAAGGTTGTTGCAGCTGTACTTCCCGACGTCAAACACATTTATATGCTATTCGATACGATCATTTTCATTTCACATTGTCCACATACCGTATGACAAAAATTCACTTTATATCCTTTCTTTTCAGTTAGATACATGGTGATCTCTGCTCCATTTAGTCTTAATAGATGGTCGTTCTAGTCTGAACGTCCTGAAAAACTGAAAAGAACCTGTAGTCTAAGCACTTTATGACAGAAAGAATGGCAATCAGGTTCATTTGACAATTTACTTCGTCAAAGAAGCAAAATAAGTTTACTTGAAACATTTTACGGTTTTCCACAGAACAAAGTTTAATACAAGCAAGTATTACCCAATTACCCTAAAATAAATGCAGTGACAACATCAGTCTGTTTTGAAAGCCCTGTAATTCTGTCTTTGTATTTGATTTCTTCTTGATGATTATGGCAGAATACCAAGGTGTTATCAGGTTTCTTTCAGATGAACAAAATGCAAACAGAACGTCTACTGCCTTCTCCCCACACTCTAGTCTCAAACCTCCTTCCCACCAGAAAAATCATTTAGTTCCCTTTGTTCGCTCTCCCTCCTCCTGCATACTCTTTCCATAGCGACCATTCCCAAGCCATTCCCCAAAACCTATGAGTGAAGAGTAAACCGTATTCTTATATCCGAGAGCCAGCTCCGTCATCCAGAGCAATAAGAGAACAGCCTGACAGATGCTGTCCACGTAGCTAGAAGGATAGCCTAACCTCACACTTCCAAATCACGAACTGCAAGGCCAAAAGGGTGTTCTGTTGAACCATATTTAGAAAGTGTTGAGCCACTTTAAAAATACTTCCAAATTTTAATTTGATGATTAGGAGGCTTGACGAGGTGTTCAGCTGACAACAGTCCAAGAAGTGTTGTTAACTACTGGTCTTGAAATCAGAACACCTGACTGCTACCTTGAGGACTTGGATTCTACTTCCAGTTCTGCAAATTTGCCCAGAGCCATCCAGCAGACAAGTGTTTCAAGTGCCGAACTCAGCCCCCCCTACTACAAGATGGAGACACTTACTTTCCTTTCCAAAGCACACTAAATTCTACTTCTGAAAGCTCTATACCTTCTGCATATATGAAATATTACAATAACTAGTATTGCTTAGACAGTTTAAAGGAAGAAATCTTAGATTTTTTTTCTGTTTTCACAAATCACTTCCTTAAAAGCGTCTGCTACTACTTTACATCAGTACAGTAACAAACAGATTACTGGCAGTACCAAAATATGCATTAAAACCTCCAAAATAAGACTCCTTATTTCTAAGTGCATACAGAAAAACTCATCAACTCATCACACTCTCTTTGCTTAGATAACATCAATGAGAGAAAAGCTTCTGAGCTTCAACTTCCTTGCAGTTAATCGGCTCCTGCAATACACATACATGTTCCTAAAAATGGACTAAAAAAAGGAAATTAGTCAACAATTTTCCCGTTCATTAACAGAAGCAAAAGCCCTTCATGGAATAGTGGCATTCTTAAAAATAAGAGTCATTGTGTGTGTGCACTTCAGTGCATATTAAGCTTCTATTCCAAAAAAAGTCTGAAAATTCAGGAGTAACTCTTGTTATCTTTAACTTGCACAGTTCCCTTTCCTTTAATTTTCTATGAAATCTCACGGAGCCTCAAAAATCCATGCCCGCATAACAATGGAGACAGTCCTACAGAAACACTCAGGCAAGAAAGTAGCAGTTTTTTTAGAGAGAGATTATGAGGATGAAGAAAGATACATTCTTAAGTGAGATACTTATGCATCTTCAGGCATTTTCTGAAATATAATAATTTCTACCTGCACAGGGCATCAAAGCTCATTTCCCAGAAAGAAACAGGATTTGTCAAAGCTGGTTTTCATAAATTGTGTGAAGACCAAAGGCTCTACTTGTTGGCTCTATCAGTACCCTTTATATTCTCCAGTCAGTACAGAAACATAGTACCAGCACTACAGAGCCTGCACACACATTGAACAAAAAAACTTTTCTCCAAAGGTACCAAAACAAATTTATCTCCCTTTCAGAGCTATGCTCCATAACATGCCGCACTACCCAACTCTAAGGGCCCTGTTTCTAAAGATGTACCAAGTAACAACCGCTTGCAGCCACAGCATCTATACGGGGACCCATTTCTTGGCCCATCTCGAGGTACACAGACACAGGGCACTCCGCAGAGGCACAGAAATTCCTGCTCATTTCTTCAAGCTCTGAAGTTTCTCCAGTTCTGACTTAGAGGATGCTCTCATAATGTTTTTTCCAGAGCACAAGCCACACCTATATCCTCCTTCCTCTGCGTTTCCACAAAGCTTTTCTCAATCCCCTTCGCAGGGAAGTTTCCTTGGAGCCCTTTTTTCACCGAGGCCTTCCGACGAGTAAGGCTGGAAACCTACAGAGCCGAGCCCCCCGCAGCCCCGCGGGCGGCCGCACAAAGGTACGCGCCTTCCGAAGCACCTGCACCGCAGAACCCCCCCCGCCTTTCCCCGAGAAGGGGGAGCCGTGGCCGCCCCGGCCGAACTCCCATCCGATTCTGGGCACGGCCCAAACTCCCGAACTGCGGGATGTGTCGGCGTCGGCCTCCCTCCCCCCACGACCGCTCCCCCCGAGCCCGGGCCCGGTTCCCCTCCCGCCCCTCACCTTGAGGATGTTCTCGTAGATGGTGGCCCGGAACTCCAGCAGCGCCTTCTGGTCGAACTCCCGGCCGTGGATGATCCGCATCTGCTTGAGGAAGGTGGACTTGCCGCTCTCGCCGGCGCCCAGCAGCAGGATCTTCACCAGGCGCCGTACGGCCCGTCTCTCCCGGGCCAGCATCGCGTCGATCTCCCGGCTCCGCCGCCGCGCCTCCCGCTCCGCATCGCGGCTCCGCTCCTTGCCCTCCCGCCGCGGCTGCTCCCCGCCGCGCCCGGTGGCCTCGGCCGGCAGCAGGCAGCGGCTCAGGGTGCGCACCACGCCGGACATGGCGGCTGCGGGACGGCGGGAGACCTTCACAGCGCCGCGGAGACCCCAGCCAGCTCCGCCAGCATCGGGCGGAGGCCACCGAGACGCTGGGACCCGGGAGGAGGAGCAGCCACCGCAGCCGGGGGCTAAGGGCCGGGACCGCCCATTCCCCTTCTCCCGGCTCGGCTGGGCGACGCTGTGCAGGGAGGGGAGGCGGGTGCGGCCCGGGGAGGGAGGCCGGCCGGTCGGCCGGGGGGAGGGGTGGCGGCGGCGGCGGCGGCGGGGCGCGGCCCACAGGCCCTACCCGGGGAGGGGGCACCGCCGCCCTGCTCCGAGCGGCGAGGGGGCGCCGCGGGGTCGGAGAGAGGCAAGAAGACGCCCCTGAGCCCCTCGGCCCCGGTTCAGCCGGCGGCCGCCTCCGGTGCCGCTGAGGCGCTGGGGGACGGAGGAGCCCCCAGCCCCTTCAGTGAGGGAGCGCCGCCGCCTGCGGAGGGAGGTGACCGCCCCGCCCTCCCGCCCAGATAGCGCCGCGTCTCACTGGGCGGCGAGAGTGTCGGTCAATGCTTCCTTCTTCCAATTGGAGAAGCCGCCATGTGGGGCGGGATTAAGCGGGCGGCAGGGCTCAAGGCGAGGCGGTGCCAGGAGGGACAGCGCGGGGGCGGAGCTTTCCTGCGGGAGGCGGGGAATGCACCAATCAGAGGTGAGAGGGCGGGACTCCGAGCGAGGTGATGTTGCGGGGGGGCGGGCCCGGGGCCTCGCTTTGGGAGAGGGCGGGTCCGCCGCGCGGGGCGTGACGTAACGTGAGGCGGGGCCGAGGCGGCGGGGCCTGCCCGGGGCGGCCGCCGGGCACGGAGTTAGTGACGGGCCGGGGGAAAACCATACACGGGGGGTTATTCCGCACCGCAGCAGTGCGGCCGTCAAGCTGCAAAAGTCACGCAGAGACATGCATCGCGCGGTCGGGCCGGTGGAGGGGGGTGTGTCCTCCGGAGGGACCCGGACAGGGGCCGAGGAGGTGGGCCCACGCCAGCATCGTGAGGGTCGACCAGGCCGAGTGCAGCATCCTGCACCTGGGTCACGGCAATCCCCAGCACAAGTCTAGGCTGCCGCAGAATGGACTGAGAGCAACCCTTAGGAGGAGAAGGACTTGGGGGTGCCGGTGGATGAGAAGCTCAACACGCCCCAGCAATGTGCGCTGGCAGCCCAGAAACCCCCCCGCACGCCGGGCTGCATCCCCAGCAGCGTGGGCAGCAGGGCAAGGGGGGGATTCTGCCCCTCTGCTCCACTCTGGGGAGACCCTACCTGAGTAACAGGTCCAGAGGAGGCCCTGGAGATGCTGGGAGGGCTGGAGCCCCTCTGCTGGGAGGACAGGCTGAGAGAGCTGGGGGGGGTTCAGCCTGGAGAAGGCTCCGGGGAGACCTTCCAGCCCCTTCCAGTCCCTAAAGGGGCTCCAGGAAAGCCTGGGAGGGACTCTAGATCAGGGAGGGGAGCCATGGGACGAGGGGAAAGGGTTTTAAACTGAAAGAGGGGAGATTTAGGTTAGATATCTGTAAGAAATTTTTCACTCAGGGCAGTGAGCCCCTGGCCCAGGTTGCCCAGAGAAGCTGTGGCTGCCCCATCCCTGGAGGGGTTCAAGGCCAGGTTGGACGGGGCTTGGAGCAACCTGGGCTGGTGGGAGGTGTCCCTGCCCAGGGCAGGGGTTGCACTGGATAGACTTTAAGGTCCCAACCCAAACCATTCCGTGATTCTATGATAAACGTGTCCTCATACAAGTACATGCAGTCAGAGCACTTCAACACTCATAGTGTCTTATTAAAGCTATTTTTAAAACCACACAAAGCAGCTGGAGGCCTGGCTGCCCCAGGGAGCTGCTGCCGAGCAACTTCAGCCTGTCATGGCAGGGGCTGGGGTCCAGCCCAGGGAGCGGCGTGGAGCCTCTGCTGTCAGCTGCAGCACGCTGCAATGCTCTGCGAGGAATTTAATTTCTTGATTGACGTTGGGTGTAATTGCTTGTAAAGCATATTGAGGCAATCTAGTACTGGGCCGATGATGAGGCCGGGATTAAAGTACCAAAGTACGCATCTGAAAGAAAATCCCCTCGGTCTCCTGATTAGGTACTGCAGGAAAAAAAGAGCATTTTTCGGAAGCAGCTGGTATGCGATCACCTAGCAGTGGCTGTGATCCCAGACCTTCTGGCTGCAAAATGAAATTCTAAAAGACAGGCACATCTCCTCAGTTCTATGAGATTATATGTTCCTTTCTGTATTCTTTTGTCTGTGCCTCCCATTATTCATGCCATAAACATCTAATCCAGTGTAAGCTTCAGATAATTTATCCTGCCCCAGGCCTGTACCAAACACTGGCGCAAGTGACACAACTGCAGAGCTGAGGGAAACGACTAAAATGACTAGGATTTCATAGAAAGTTAAGGATGTTAAGAAGCCTGAAGATGTCCCAAAGGATGAGGGAGTCACAGATTTAAAAAAAACCCCAAAACAATTAAAAAAACCTTTAATGGAAGTGAGAATACCGTGTGAGTATTAATCACAGTGAGATGCTGTTCTCAACTCTTCCCCAAGGAGCAAATCTTTTTCTCTTTAGCAAGAAGAGACACTTAAAAACAACTTTAGGTACCACAGAAGTCAGGAGGAGGGCAGCACAGGACTCTTAGCCATGAGCCATTCGCTACAGCACAGAACCATTCTTGAGAAAGTGACTTTCTCCTCCAGGATCTTACCCTTTGATTGTAGTTTGAGACTCAGCAGCAGCTGCTCATTCCGCGTATAAAATACTGCTGTAATTCACGACTTTCCCCACTGGATGTCATCGTTGCCCCACCAGAAGCCAGTCAGACCAGCAGGATGGAGACAAACAACCCCCGAGCCCCCCATACTCTGCAGACCTGATTTTTGCAACAGCTGAGCACTCAGGACCTGCTGGAATCCACAGGTGCTGAGCTGCCTGCAAATCAGACCCGATGTAACGGTGAAGTGCCCAGATTGATATTTTCTGATTAGCTCTGTTACTCCTGCCTCACTAGCTTTGTCTGTGCCCTACTTGAGGTCCTCTTCAGACTTCTGAGGTTCTAAGGGGTTTTGGCAGAGAATTCAAACAACTATGAAGCCTAGCTCCCGTGATAGGCCTGCGTCGTCTGTAAGGGAGAGTGAAATTATGGTATACAATAAACTAATCAAACAAATCAGTCACCAGACGTCCTTAGTTCTCTATGCATTCATCCATGAAAGCAGCTTTCAACAGCTCACATCTAATTGTCAAAAGGAAAAGGTCCACCCCTCCCTCTCTCCCCCGCAGCACTGTTGTTCCTCATCTAATCATTCAGAAGCTGTTCTAAAAACAGAACAAAACAGAATTTTGTTTACTACGGCAGATCTGCAGCAGTACGCCTTCTGTTGCTCTGCTGAGGGACTGGGCAGAACCTCACAAATGCACGTGATGATCCCTATTGATGTTTCTGCAGATGTTTCGTTATGAGCATAAGGAATAGGTGTAGGCACCCCAGTAAAAGCTTTAAGAGAGATGCTCATACTCAGTCTGAATGCCTTCCCTTTCTCTGTTTCCTTATTATCGGCCCAGTTCCATGCTTCAAGATTTCCAGTTCATCTCCCTTCTTTGGGCTTAGACTGAAATTAAAACAACTTATATTGATATAAAAGAAAATAATGTTAATGATTTCATTTTTCTATTCCTTCTTTTACCTTCTCAGTTTTCCAGCTTTACCATTTTTTTATTTCTACTGTTTTCCCCATCTCTGCTTCTTCCCATAACTCCTGTTCTCTTTCTGCTGAGATGAAGAAATGCTTGTACAGCTGCTTCTATTTCTCCTTCCTTCATCTCCCATAGATATAGAGAGAGGGAGAAGGAGCCTGAAAGATGGAAGAAAATAGAGGACTGGAGGGTAGAAAGAGAGAGACAACAAGGGCCACATTGTTTTCATTTCCCCTGTTGGCTGCAAAGCAACTGAATTATGAGCAGAAAGACAGGGAGCTCATGGGGGAAAGGCTGGAGCATGAACTTCTAAGGCCCTGGCTGTAAGGAAAGACAGCGGAACATTAAAGCTGAAAAGCTGTATGGCAGTTGGAGAAGCTAGTGGACTGCTTGTACACGAAGACCTTATTGCAGATGGGAGTGACATCTGGGCAGCTCTGTTAAATGAAGAAGTAGTTGTGGAAAAAGCACTGATAGAGAGCTCCACTCAGTAAGTCTAAATTTTCTGCTCACAGAAAGGCCAGAGGAGGACACAGCCTCACTGATGAATGCTGGCACAAAGTCTGTGAAATGGGGAGGGCTGAGATGCCTGACCTTGGTTCTTTCTATCTATTGCAAGCCCCCCTTGTTTCTACCTGAGTCAGGCATGGAGAGGATATATGGATTTAGCCCTTGGAAGGATGCAGAGCTATCATTTCAGTGTCTTGAAGCTCGTAGTTGACTAATCCCAAAGTCTTCACAAGTCCCCACCTGGATGATGGCCCATTCTTCATCCAGTCCACTATGACCCTGTAACTTAAAGCCTGTGTTCTCTCCTCCGAAAGAGTATTATCACCATCGGTGGAGGAGGCAGAGCGCGAAGGAGGTGCCACCACACTTCAGCTGAGAACGCTGCTACTGGACCCTAGAAGTTTGCCCGTACCTGGGACATGGCTGTTGTTTTCCTGAGCGCTGCCAGACACTGTCACTGCCAGGAAGAACATTTTGTTCAGTGAAACTGGGAAGCAAATAAACAACAAGGGGGATATGCCCACTGCCACGCAGCAATATCAGAGCTAGTGCTACTGTAATGTAAACTTCAGAGTTTAGGCGAGAACCTGGCAATCTCAAGACAACAGCAAGAAAGAAGTATGCACTAATGGAATCACCTGAGTTGATAAATCATCCACCTTCTCCTTCCTGACCACTGTGCTAGATGAGCAAACTGAGTCAAAATATCGAACTGTTGTTACCACAGGGCAGAAGCACTCCTGGCTTCGTCTGACTTATTTAAAGATGTTGGGGCCCTTGAATTGCTTGTTGTGCATTCAGATAGCAAAGCTGGTAGATCTGAGGAAGATTTATGATCTAAACTCCTTTTGCTTCTTCTCCGTTGTTGAGACTGTGACTCTCTTTGCCTGAGGAGGTGCTGCAGTACATATGCACTTGAAGCCCTTACTAAGCTGGTAGTTTTGTCATGTTAAAAGAGCCATATTCTGCTTATTGCATTCTCTGAGGTTTTATATGGCTTGTTCAATGACCTTCTCTCTGCACACTCCCCATGGCAGAATGAAAAGTGGAGGGAGACACAGTGAACGATGTTCTCCTGTGGAGGAAAGCAACAAGAACAGTTCAAACAGATCAACTATTTTCTAGTAACATCATTAAGTATATGGGAAACTTCCAGTACTAATGTATTATTTTTTTTGCTATAGGTGTTGAGACCTTTGCTGGATGCTTTCTGCAGGACTTTATGACCCCTATTGCAATATGCTCTTTCTCAGAGATCCCAATTCTTTGAAGTGATTGCAATCTTAACTCCCGTGAAGCCAAAGAAAACTGAAGTAGTGAGGCATGTCTCAAGAAAAAATCCACTTACTAGTGAATTTGTATCTCGGTATTGGCCTTGTCCCTTTTGACATTGCTTTGGTATACAGTTGTTTGGGATACGCATCCATTTTTTTGATTCAGATTTACCTAAACTCATTGAGCTTCCAACTATCAACATCAAGACGTTAAAAATTAGGTCCAGACAAAGAACAAGAGAACCCCGAGCAGCCTTGTAATAGTAAGACTGGAAGAGAAATGGACAACCAAACAGTGCTGTCGAATTATAATTGTTTGATTTCAGTGTATTCTGATTGTTAATTACTTTTCTTTTTCCCTTTCGCTAGCGCTGTGAGTACAGAGGCTGCAGACATTTGGTTCATACTGTTCGTGAATTCACAAACGTGGATTTTTTTGCAGTGACCCAGCCCAGCTGCCACTAAGCAGTAAAAATGCCAAATTATGCCAAAGCAAAATATGCCAGCTTCTTTTATTAAATTTGTAGACACCCTTTTTTCTTTTCCATGTGATATTTTCATCTTCTGTCCCACAGAGGATACATTACTCATATACATAAAATATGTGAGTCGTGACACTTCACGTAGTTAATTTTCACTATTTTCAGACTGCTTGACAGTAGCCTGTTCTCCTTCATTACACACCAGCCAACAAGTGGATTAGTTTACTTTCAAAACACAAACCCTCATATTAATCCCTAAACAATTAATTATTGAGAGAAGACAAGCATATTTTTTAACCCAGCCTGTGACTTTTCTACTTATTTCATCCAATAAGGCATGATCTGTGTAATGCCAGGCACGTCCTGCCACGTGTCCCGCAGGCTCTGAGTTCTTAGCGTGAAGTTCCCGTGACTGCACGCAGGGAGGATGCACCTTGGTCTGAGGGTGCGGAGAGATCAGAAAGTGGGGTTCTGCTCAAAGGGCTTTCCTCAGAGGACACAGAAACCGGGCCCGTGGGATCTGAGCGGGGCGATGTCCAACAGCCCTTGCTTTTGGACAAGAATACATCTGTCCAAAATAGGAGAATACGTCTCAATCTGGAGATGCATTCCTAGAGCAGAAAGGGACAGAACAGGCACGTGCTGGCTCCAGCATGTCTCCTTGGCTTATACAAGTACTCTGGCATCTCAGAAACAACTTAAAAGCAGACATAAGTCCTGAAAGTGTTTGACTCTGATTTGGAGTACAAAAGACTCAGTAATAAGTAGTTTTGCCAATTCAGGCGTGTATTTCCTTTAGTCATCTATGTCGTAAAAAGTCAGCAGAAAACAAGATGAGTGACATTAAGAGGGGGAGAAAAAAGGGCACAAATCTATAAAGTGCAAAAACAAAGCCAAAGAAAATGGAGGTCCCTGAGACCTAGCGTATTTGCTGTCAAGCTATGTCCATTTTTTCTGCATTGTTTTTAAAATGACTTTTCATCTGGTGATGCAGAGCCAAATATCTCCACGGGTAACATGTAGCTCCCCAAACTCGTAGGAAATTAGCAAGCCTTAATAAAATTTATGCATGGCTTGCTATTGCAGTTCCGCATCTAAAGGGAAAACAGATGTTCTGTTTAGTTATTCTCTTCATGTCCAAAGGAAAGCTGTTGGTTACAGGCTTTTTTTTTAAAAAAGTCTGGTGCTGAAAAGGTTACAAATGATGCAATTTTTACAATCCTACTCCAAGGCTCTCTGCTAACCTGAATTGCTGAGGTGACGCTCGCAGATGCCTGTCACCCACTTACCAGCCTCATATTTCTTAACACCTACACTTTGGGATGAATACATGGCAGAGAGTCCGCAGCATTTGCCTGAGCCCATTAAGGGGCTGGCAGGCCAGGCTTCCCAGCCCTCTGGCTGAATTCATCGTGAAGTTTCTGGGCCCAGGTTAGTTTCAAAGGAGAGGCAGAATGGATGCGCCTCTGAAAAGCCCGCTATTAGAGATGGCACTAAATGGGTCTCTCAAGGCTTCGGCATGAAGAAGAAAAATCCTGATTCCTCACCTCCTTCACCTGGCTCCCTTCACTTAGCACATGTTGTGCATTCTGCCCGCGTCGTTTTCCACTACACATTGCAGATGGGCGATCTTTCCTCTTTCCATTCTTACACAAATATTTCTCAAGATGTGCAAAAACACTGGCACTTAGAGTGAGTGTTTGCCATCTGAGAGAGCTTGCCACTGCAAACACGTCTGCATGCATCCACATACATCTGATATTCATTCTTTGCTTTGCAGATGGGTATCAAACACAGAGGCTTTCAAAATGCAAATTCATTGGGCTGCTCTGTTTGCTTGTTTCTACAACATGATTATTCATTGCTCCCCGAATGGGGGGGATCCCAAGTCTTCTTTATTCCTCTAAACATTAATACAAAAAGTGGTTCCTTGTCAACAAAAAAATTGCCCCAAAAGAACAGCAAGTGCAATAAATCGTAGCCATTGGCTTAATAACCTTTCAAAGTATTTTTCCAAGCAATCCTTTTTAACCTGTGAATATTCGTGGTCTTACAGATAACATGAAAGGATAAACACTCACGTGCACACCTAAATGTGACGAGTAGCTGATTTAGGGATTATTAGTCTCCAAAAACGGAGAAGGAAGGGACTCTGTCATTCAAAGAAACGATAGCAAATGAAGCAAAACCCAGGCGGAGGAATGCAGAGAAGAGCTGGCAGGAACTAACCAGATGAGTGATCAGCATTTTATTCAGACGGCGTTTCAGCGTCCACCCAGAGGAGATTAAGTATCCTGTCCTCTCAGTGCAGAGAAGGAGAAATAAATCAGGTTTTACCACAAGCGGGGTGGCAGGGAGTTAATTAGGAATGGAAAAAAAATATAATTCAGTTTGCAAAGGAATAAAAAATGAGCAAATGAAGGAGGTAAAATAGACTGAAAAACATGTTGGAACACACCTGGGAAACAGTGACGGAGGATGCTGCGCGGGGGAGCCGGCAGCCACAAGGGACTGCACACAACGGGTGACTCGACAGCTCCGCCAAAAGCTGCGATCCAGGAGCCAAATGCTGTTGCTCCGAGTTGTCATATGAAAGCAGACGTTTCCCGTGCCCCGTCTCCTGTCAGAGTCTCTCCAACAACAACGCGTATAAAAAAGACAAGGCTGCATAAAGAAATAAAAGGATCTTAGGTTTCCTCTCAACGTAGTTGTTAAAAAGCACAACCCTCATTAAAGTCAACAGGAATTGCTCCGCATCTCTTGTAATTTGCCTCCCCGGATTTGTGCTAAACTAGGATATGACACATTTTGCTATTAAAACAAGCAAAACTACACAAGAAAATTAGCAGAAGCCACAAGAAGCGGAACGGTGGTGAAGCCACCTTGTTGCCCCATATTCAGTGATTTCCATTAATGATCTACCAGTAAAGCTCAATGAAGTGAGCAGTAGACAGCGATACAGGATCTGCGCTGTGTTGCTGGAGCACGTGCACACGGACACATTAAAGCGGGAGAAACTTTCAGAGGCAATGCAGCATTTTTTTTTGCCCCCTGTTCCAAGCGGAGGTTAAATGTGTCTGGGGCGTGAACGTCTCTCGTCCTAATGAAGATCAATTCCAAACTAAGAGCCGAGTCCCTGCTTCAGTCAGCTGGGTGTCAGCACTGTGTTTCTAGGAGGGGCGAAGGCTTCTGCTTTGCACTGGGTTTAAACCCTGGGTACCAGTGGGTTTGGGGTCATCTTGCCTTGCAGGAGGCAAAGTCCCGGCTGCCGGCTGATGGGTGACATGTTCCCTCTGTGGAAAATGGCTCAAGTCCGGCTGCGTGCCATTCCAGATCTGCTGACGTCCCCTTTTTGCCAAGAATGCCATAGGTTGCAGATCACTGCTCGAGTGGAAAGGCTTGTGCGTGAATGAATGCATGACTCCGGCTTCTGGCTGAAATAGTTAATCAATGTTTAAGTGACTTTCTGCCACTGGTGAATATCAACATTCCTCATTTTGGGTAAAATCTGGGAGTCACATTTCAACAATATATTCAGAGAGCTTCAATATATTCAGAGAGCATCAATATATTCAGATAGCATCCGATGATGCAAGAGCACAGTCTGTGGTCAATCACCATTGCAGTAATTTAGGAGAGTGCAGGAGAAGGAGTGCTGTTTTGACTGTCTCCATGTTTGTTATTTATACACCATGTCATTCTGAGCTTGTTCTTTGCTTGTAGCTTTGGGCTGACAGTTCCCTGACTCCAAAGGCAATTCAGCCCCTGACATAAAGCAGAAGAACAATGCACAGTTCCTGTAAAACAACAGTGCTCCCCCCCCGCTGCTGTCAGAACGCAGGGATTAGATGCAGAATAATGCAGTCCCTGATCAAACCTGCAGCTGTAATTCAACCTCTGGACGCTGCTGATGCCATAAATTTGTGAAGAAAGTGCAGCTCAAGCGATTTGTGAACAAGAGCTGGTGAGTCCAATTGAATTACAGTTGTGGGAGCAGCCGGGATCCCCCTGCACCGAATCATTACTAATGAGAGCCAGAGAATGATTACTTACAATTTTAATGAAATTGAATTTTAATTTATAACCTTGGCTAGAAGAGAAGGAGGAAGAAACACACAATGAATATTTGTGGGTGACAGGGCAAAAGTACAACCAGAAACCCAAAATAAACGGAAGGAGAATGCATCCTCCTGGAAGAGACAAGATAACATTTTATCTTCAAAAATAAATTCTTATTTTAGCAAGTGGTTGTGATACAGTGAGCGCTGAAGAAAGCTACTCTATATCACGGTTCTGATGATGAAAGAGCTCAGAAAGAAAATGCTCAAATATATTTTCTCCAATCCATTTAAGATACTCAGAAGAAGGGGAACTCTTTAGCTGATTTTCAAACCGTCACAGCCCGTTGTTATGGCCTGAAATCAGCAGAATGGTTACTCCAGGCGCCACTGGCATTATAGCCAAATCATCACATGGAACCCTTTCTGAGCAAGTCTTCCAATTTCAGCGCTGCGTGGTTATTCACTATTGGAAGGAAAAGCATAATTAACACTAAATACTGTTTCAAATAAAATCACGTTCCTTGCTGTTTCCCATGTTGAGGTATCACTCTGCTATTTTAATATGCTTTTTAATATTGCACTGTTTCTACTGGGACCGCAGCGAGGCATAGGGAGGCTAAGAGAAGTGGTTTATGAAGTTCGTCTCAGAGACGGAAATGTGAGAAGAGAGATGGGAAAAATAGAGAACTTGAGTAAGGAACTCCAAATGGATGAATAAAGGAGCACCTGCAGCTCACAACACAGGCCACACAAGTTTGGCAACTCATACCATGAATCTGCAATTCAGGGGTGATCAGAGAGGCATGGGACGTGTGGTGGAAGGTCTGAGACTCGGGGCGTGCAGGAAGGGTCACACGAATCGGGCGAGTACTGGAGAGGTGCTGAAAAACGCTCAGGCTTTTGACTTTACATTTATTTTACAGAAGGTAAATCAATATCTCTTCACCCCAGTGCACTCGTATCATATGGCTTTCTGTTACAAGGTGACCAGGGCTTGAACATGTCTCTTCTGAACTGAAAACAGCTTAATCCACAGAGATCTTTTTTCTACAAAATGTCTAAAGCGCTGTATTACCTCATGCCACAGGGGGATGGGACCCAACCCAGCATTTTATTGTACACCTCGGGAACCGGCAGCTAGAAAGTATTACTACTCGAATAGTAAAACATGCAAATTGAGTGGGAATTCAGTGCTATTTGCATATATTAAACTATTTTGTTAAAACGAATAGTATTAAAACGAGATTTGCTATTCAAGAGAGGATTTTCAAAGAGACGGGGTAGTTCTACTGGGAGAAACATTACAAAATACGTGGCTAATACTGAAGGGTTATTCTCCTGTCTGTCACAAAATTCTTTCACATAAAAGTGTATTGTCATGCACACTCATTTACTCACACTCCCATGGCCTAATTGATTTTGGGAAGCCAAGCTGTGTCACGTCACCACTGGAGGGAGACATCATTCTGTTAAAAAGCTGTAAAACTGCTGCTGCCATAAATGCACTTCAGTAAGATGGGGTGAAAAAAATAACCTTAAGAAATACAACTGCTGAATTTGATCCAGGCTGGACACAGTAAATCACAGGTTCTAATAACAATAACAATAGAGCATGAACGAAACACTGCCAGATTAACAAAGATACTTAATGCTTCCCCTCGGATCAATACCGCTCAAGAGAATCCTATCCAGGCGTCTGAACTTAGTCCAGGTTAAAGCCACCACCAGCACCTGTATATTCTCCTCCCTTCTTCCTCCCCGCTCCCATCACTCACAAGCTGTGCTCGCAGAAACCCATTTGTGATGTTAAAGTCTCAGGCAGATATTTCCTAACCCTTTATCTGATGGTGACCTTAAGTGTGACCAAAAAATGTTCCTGTAGATGGCATTATTTTAGTTTTCACTTAACCCTCAGTGGCCTAGTGGCCTATTTTACAATCATTCAATTACCCCTACTGCTGCTGAAAAAACCCAGCGAGAAAATAATTATTTGGTGCAGCTCAAGGTCATCAGCTGGAGGAGGATGGGGAACCATCAGACAAGCTCCAAGTCATACCACTCAGCCACCGTCGGACAACCGACAAGTGTACGGATGTACTTCAGAGAGGGGCCAGGGCACTACAACTCGGCTCTAAAAACCAAAAGCTTCTGCTAGTAGAACAAAAAAAGCAGTTCTGCTAGTAAAAAAAAATAATAAAAGGAGTAATTCTACCTGTTGTCGTGTGGCTTGTTCCCAAAGAGGACAGCGTTGCACATGTCTCTGTAGACTCATTCTGTTGTGCGGTGCACGTGTGCTCACAGATGCGTGTTCGGACACGCACACACATTCACACTTTCTGCTTAAATTACAAAACAGCATCTCAGCAAGATAAAACACGTGATAAGAAAGAAATTCCTGCGTGAGGGACTCCCACATTTCCAGTAACAGTGAAGAGCCCATGGAAACTTTCCGCTCAGCTGACTGTTGTGGTTTCTGTTTTGAACTTTATTAATGACACACGCTACCACCTGCTAGCTGCCTCCTCACTCCTGAATTAGGCTAATTATGAAATTAATGTGGAAAACAAAGCTTTTTAAAAAAAATATATTCTCAGCACCTCCCCACGCAACTGCATCTCACACCTACGGTTGCAGCCAAACCATGGGTTTCCTGTTGTACTCATTGAACGGGGCAATTTCAGAATAAATATAGTTCAAACACTTCTAAATCTCTAGAGTGAAATCCTCGCTGTGCTGAAAATAGGACCTTCACCACATATTTTGAGAGTCTTTTCAGGCAGTTTTTTTTGGTTCTCAGTGAGCCTTGTTTATGGGAAGGAGACAATTAATGCAATCTTACAGCACGTGCCGTCCTTTGTCTTTTTGTTGACCCATGCGTCAACTTCCATAAACCACCACGTACCTCCTGACAGTAATCATCTGGTCTCCCCCCATGTTTTAGATGTGCTGACTGAAGTTTGCAAGATCCGGCTTGTGAACAGTGACCTAAGACATTAGAAACGAGCTAGGAAGAAGCAGGAAAAAACATCATTTAGTGCAAAACAAAACCTCATCCTGGAGCCACCCGATGGTCCGAGCCTAAGCACATGCATGTGCCTGTCCTGGATGCCCTTTCCCTGCACCTTCTGCCTGCTTTAGCTACAGCAATGGTTCTGGGCAGCGCTGAGAATTTGTAAGATGTCATCCTGGAGATGTTATTTTCAGATGTGCTCAGTATCTATGATTCTCGTGGGTTTCCCTAGGACTCCACCTCCAGGACTTCACACACTGGTGGAGTCTAATTATCACAAAATCTCCATACGCTGTTTTATAGCGGAGAAGGTCATGGCTTAGTTGCTGGAAGAAGGTACTGTTCTGACTATCATAATAGAAGTAGCAAGAGCTAAAAAGAAGAGAAATTCAAATAGGTACCCCTACTGCACAGTGCAGTTCAATCTTCCCGAGGCATACAAAGTAAATAGGAGTAATAAAATGTGATAGGAAAATCAATTGGAACAAATGAAGCACTGTCTGTGCTGTATCCCAGCTCTCCGTCCCATTGTTACCGCTTTGATTAATAAACAGCAATCTGATAATGAGCAAATCAGCTCGGCACCAGGATATGGCGAAGTAAATGCTGCAGATGTGCTACAATGACAAAGCTAAATCTGGCCAGCGTTGACAAAGGTTGTCTTTGGACGACTGTGTGGCTGTTCCAGGAGGCTGGTCGGAGAAAGACCACTACTACATCCACAGGGCAGGCAGCGCTCGGAGGGCAGAGCGGAGTGGGAGAGGAGCTGTCGTAAGCTACTGGATTTGATGTTATATTCATAAACACGCACTTAGAACCGAGCATCAATTTTTCACATTCATTTAAAAGAAGTTTACCCCACTGGCTTTCTCTGGGATGCAAAAATGAAGGCAACAACCAAAAATTGTCTCTTAAAACAGGATTTTAACAATACGGTAATGTTACTATAAAGAACTCCGACTAGGTCAGAGTCGATATCCAGCTTCGTTCCTTCTGGTGCATATTTAGCCAGAACTGAAAGGTAATGGAACTGTGTCCATTTATGCCAGGAATAAATCAGCTTAAGTATGAGTTATCCTTTATTTCTTATCACATTTGTTTTTTTCCTGAACGTTCCGGATGTCCCCATGACCATGGCTAGAGGTTGCCTTGTGTAGCCCTTCCTGAGCACTGTCCTGATGTGTCCTGGTGCCTTCTTAAGCACTACGTTAGGAGTTACTCTCTGAATAGTAGTTTTTGAGCAGGGGATTAAGCTTCAGCAAGTTTCAGTGCCTGTTTCTCTTTCCTTGCTGTTTTGCTAATGCCTTGGTAGATGCAATCACTGCAGGCTGTGCCAGAGATCCTTGCTAGTTCCCCAATACTTCTGTGAGCAAAAATTATCAGATTCACTGACATTTCAGACAGAGAGACAAGGAGAAGTGTACATAATTGATGTGAGACCACTCGTTGCAGTGAATTTAAATCAGAAAAAGAAAAATGTTCTCCAAAGGACTGGCTATACCCAACACTTGTCATCAAGAAATGGTTCTGAGATCTGACTGCTGACCACAAGAAGGCTTTTCTACCAACTTGTGAAAAAGAAGCTGATGGGACAGAGAATAAAGGAGGAAACAGTCGCATCTTAGTTCTCAGGTAGAATTTTTCCAGATTGCCAAGGTGGCAAAACGGGCATTTTGCCAGTGCCCTGGAAAGTCAGGATGGCTGCTGTATCTGAGGGAGGGACAGGTGGAGTGGTAGCTATTAGTGTTCAGACCGCTTTGCAGCAATTCGTTCACACCGCCTCTGAAAACAGCACGGGAAGCAAGCTGGGCTTCCAGGGCTCTTCCACGCTCCATCCCAGCTCCATCACTTTACACTGCCTCCCATTCTCCCTGGTGGGAACAGCCTGGTCCTGGCCCCAGTCCCAGTTCTCGTCCCTGGGGTGGTAACACTCCTGGGGAGGCTGGAGCTGAACTCTCCACCCTGCTCTCACCACGCTGATGGGGCTGGGGGTTGCAGGTACGTTACTGTCTGGCGGCCCTGTCTTTTATTTGCCCAGGCATGAATAGGATCCTATGAAAAAGCCATCTCTCCATCTTTGTCTTTCTGCATCTGCAGTTTGGAAGAAAATCAATATTGCTGTTTGTTGCTAAATTGTCAGACAGCTTTTGATGCTAATATCTGATGAAGCAAACATGCTGTTGTAGATATTTACTCTCAAACAGGTTCTCTATCATCCACCATCTGCTTTTAAAGGGTCTTTTTTCCCCCTTTTTTTTCCAGTGACTAATGGTGCATTTAACCCCAGAGAGCCTCTGATCTGAACATCAGAAAGTTTCTGCAGCAGAGGAACAGAAAAAAGGAGGCGGGGGAGGGAGGGTGGATGAGCTTCCTGTTGTTCTAACTTGGCTGACGGGTAGGGTTCTCAAATCTAACTAGAAATCTCACTGCTTAAGGCAGCCACCACTCAAACCCTTGATGCAGCCGCCAGACTTGCGTTACGCTCAGGTTCAGGGCCTTGAGACTGGAGCGGCGCAGACCGAGGGCAGCCAGAGCATCTCCTCCACCCGCCCGGACGAGCCACGGCAGCTCTCTGTCCACCAGCTCTGCCTGCACAAAGGTGTTCACAGCGCCGGCTTGATAAAAAGCATTAGTTCCACAGATGAGGACCACAGGGATGGGAGGCCTTCTGTTTGCTTTTGCAGGCTCAGAGATCAAGATTCCCACTAGAAAGGGTCGGGGGAAAGTCCATGAGAACGGCACAGATTCTTCAGTCTTTGGGTCCAGGCTGATCCCTGAGGGCTAGAGACGGTTTTGCAGAAATACCAGGTGTGATTTCTGGGAGCGCGGCAGGATTCTGCAGTACCTGAAAGACACGGGAGGAAATTTCCTGTCGGGGCCTTTCAGCACTGCGTTGGCTGAATTAGGTTTTCTGTTCAGGCAGGTGTCAGACAGAACGGTTACCCCAGCTCCTCCAGGACTCCCACACGGCGGTGCCAGTGTAACTCCCGCTGTGCCAGGAGGGGTGTCCCGGGCAATGGCACTACTGCCATCCAAGCTGCCAGAGCGAAAGAACCATATTCACTGTGCTTGAACCAAAAATCACACTGGGATTTGGGCTCCAAAGTCAAAAGGCACATTGTGTTGATCCATGGGAGAGCCTCCTTTTTCTACGGACAGGTCTGGTAAAGCACAAGGTTCTTCTGGAGTTACAGTTTCAATTTACACACTTCCCTTGATCTTTTGGTGCATTAGACCACCGCACAGAGTAGCGCTCTGACAAAGGATCTCAGGGATACCAACCCCGGAGCACATGGAGTGGAGAGCAAACAAGAACTCTGGAAACTGGGCAAGCAGGAGAAATGGGGAAAACGAAGTAACTTATAAGAGAGGAATCACAATCTCTTCATTGAATTCTTGTGTACCTTTTAAAGGTATATAGCACAAAATAGTGCTTTTTCAGAACAGATTTTTCAGAACTGGACGAGAGCAGGGGAGGCAGTAACTGCACCAAAGGGGAACACATTTGATCGGCTTCACAGTATAAGCTGATTAATGCTGAGTGACTCCTCATACTCAATTCAAATAATTGCAAATCCTAGAACGTTGCTCTCCCAGAAGTCCCAAACCCCTGACTGTGCCGTGCTGTTCCAGTCTCCAGGGGACGGCATGATCCCTGCTGCTGGAGCACCTCAGCCCTGTGCGGTGCTGTGACCCCGCGGCAGCTCCGGGGCTCCCACGGCCCGAACCCCCCAGCGCCGCAGCGGCTCCGCCGCAATGGTGTCTCCCTGACTTCATCCTCCCTGCGGAGCTTTGGAACCCTAGACCATGAAAATAGCTTGGCATAAAAGAATACAGAAACCTCTAACAGGTTTACAGGCACTTTTCCAGCTTTGGCAACTATCTTCACTTAAAGTTCATCGGCAAAAGTCTGCTTTGTGTGTGTTCCTACTCCCTGGCAAATTGCGCTGGCAGAGCTGTCTGTGCTGCAGACAGACCGATTGACAGCTTTGCCTCCAGCCAGAATCCTCATTCAAAGGAATATCAAATTCTCTGTAATAAAGTTTGCATGAAATTTTTACCTGCAACAATTCCCCAACGTGCTGAACTGCATGATACTGACTTATATAGTACATCATTTTAGCAGCAGAGTTAAACAAAATGCAAAGCCAGATTCAGTTTAATTTTTTTTTTGTGATCAGAGACGTTATACCACATCTGATGGCTATAAGCCGTTACTTCCATGGTTTTTGCCGTCTATAAACATCAAATGCAAAGTTTTCTACAAGCGCTTCAATCAAATCAAATGTTTAAATGCAGACTTTCAAAAATATTTCGACTATAAAAATAAAAAAATTAAAAACAGAAAATGTTTTTAGGTAAAAGACTGAAAGTACATGAAATATTGAAAAGGACTGCTTCAGTACTGTTGAAATACTTCAAACTTTTAAAAAATGAAATGTTAGAATGGAAACATTTCCATAGCCAATTGATTTGGATGAAAACACATTTTCTAACAGGACAATATTCCATTGACAAATTTTCCAACTGCATTTTCTAGTGGCCAATTTCTCAATGACATTTCCCAAAGAACAATCTACATCTGAAAACTTTTCAACAAGCTCTTGTGAGCTCTTAAAGGAAAGAAGAAGTAGTTTTCCAATAATAGATTTTGAAAGGCAGTTATTATTCTATGCTTTACACCTTTTTACAAAAAAGGTAGCATACCAAATATAGGCCAATGGCCTGGACTTCCTGTTAACTCCTTTTTTAACTTAAAATACAAATTGCTGAGAAATGTTCCCAGACTTCAATTAAAACCCTTGAGTGATTTGATTTTAAATGGACTGATATAAATGTTGCTTACCGTAGATCCAGACACGTCTCTGCCACGCAGCTTGGTCAGACCTCTGGCATCCAAGCACGGCAGCCAGTTCAAACTCGGGTCTCCAGCTTGAGTTTTTCATCTTTATAGACTAGAGTTAGTGTCCTGCTTTGGGGACCATGAGGTAGAGAACTTATCTGAATTTCAGTGGTACCTGCGAGTCCAGTTATTAATCACTAATCTTACACCAAGTGCTGCCTAACAACGCAAACCCACCCAAAGAATACTCCACCATGAAACTCCCATCTCTACCTTTGATGAGATCGAGCTGAGGGCCTGCTTCGGATTCAGTTGTGAGACTCTTTGCAACAAGCGTTTACAACATTTCCAATTTCCATTTTGTTTTCTAAATCATTGCTTCCAGTTTCTCACCCACGCCCTGACTCCTGGAACTGTGCCTAGGTGGGCATTTGTATACGTGACGAGGAGCCCAGGCTGGTACACGTGACACGCGTGTGTGAGGAGGGAGGCAGCCGGTCACTCAAAGCAATAAAGCAAGGGAGACTCAGCAGAGTGGCAAACACTGCGACGATCTACAGCCCAAGTTCCAAGGCTGCGCTTCAAATCTGCCAGTTCAGGACTTGGAACCCACACTGATTCCAACACTCTGACATTTAGGGAAATTCGTGGCCTCTTTTCAAGCCTGTAGATTTGAACGTCTTTGAAAAGATGCAGAGGTTATTTTCTTCCAGTTTAGATGGACAGCATTTGGGTCTAGATCAGAAGCCCCTTCTCAGCCAGGGTAAGTGATAGCGGCGCCTTTTGCTCTGTTGCAGTTCTGGGAACGTGCTCCAGCTATAGATTCATTCTTTGAGTTCACATCCAGAAGTCATGGGGGAATATGGTTCTCAGTCCTTCTCCACCGAGTCACAGAGGTGAGGGTTCTGCAGGCTGCAGCACGCAGCTCTGCCAGGGAACTTCGCTGGGCAGAGTCTGGTTGCTTTGCATCACGTGAGCAGACAACCACGATGCCTTCTACTGTTGGCACAGCTGGGAATTCACAGGAGATGCACTCGGATACCAAGAAGAAAAGTCTGCTCCATACATTCACTCCTCTCTCGTTTCACAGAAATAATTAGATCTCTGCTTGTTCTCTGCCTCAATCCCTTGTTCCACTTTTCCCATAAGGTGGTTTGGCTGTCCTAAATTACGGAGCAAAAGGCTAAATGCTAGAGGCCAGGCTAATTCTCTAGTTTCTTTCTATAGTCCATGAAAAAAACCCCAGACAGTTCGGAGGGCAATTAATCTCATCCTTAGATAGCCATCTACAGTAAGTTAGACAAATAGCTCTGTGGAGGTGTATCTCCATCCATTGTAAAAGGAACCTCCTTTAGACTTTGGCATATACCTTTCCTATGTCTGAAGTTAAGTGAGATAAATCACATCCACAACTGTTGTCTCTGTACAGAGGGCTCAGAAATAAAGCTGTGGTGAGAGAAGATCACTGCAGAAACAACCATGACAGTTTGAGATACTTCACTCCCTCTGCCCCACCAGCCGTCTGTTCTAGCCATTCCACCAGCTGTTACCGGTCCCCGCGGCACAGCCAGTGGGACGTGGACATCCCGTGGGTTCTGTGCAGCAGCCAGCTGGTTGCTCCTGAAGGGGTCCGACTGGCTGAACTTTTTGCTGAAGCAGCTGAGAAATGTTCTTACGGTCCCTCCCATTGCTCGGCTGAGGACTCAAAGCCACCACAAGAGGGGCAGTAACGAACCGCAGGCAGCTGTCACACAAGGCTGCATTATCGGGACATTAGGAATGAATGCAAAATGCTCCTGAAAGGCTCAGCTTTTCCAACTGATACTTTCTTATTTCTGGTTGAGCTACAGAGGGTCTCTGAAGAATCATCCAATTTGTTCTATATATACTCCAGTTGGTTGTTATTCTTTGCCCTGGAGGGAGTTGTGGATTGTGTATGCAGCCTGTACTTCGTAAAGAGATGGCAAAATAGTAGCATCCCCCTGCTTGCAGAGTCCAAACAGATGGCATTGGGCAGGTAAGGAGCTATTCTCTGAGAAACGCTGGCTATGAACAGTCTTTCAAACATTAATAATTTGAGAAACACAGCAGCAGAAAGTTAGATGGCAAGTGACATAAATGACTTCTAGAAGATACAATTAGTTAAAAAATGATGTGCATAAAAGAGAAAAGCAGAAAAGCACAATCACACAAGCCAACATGAAGTGACCCAGCCTACTTGAGAGATACCCACAGCGTCAGCAGCTCGTTGCAAAGACAACCTAGCATTTAATCCAGGGAGGGCAACCAGGCCAGATGTTTTGGTTGTCTTGGACTCTGGTTGTCTTTTTATTGCCAGCTGCTGCACCAAGATGGGATGAACACAGAAGCAAAGGTAAATTTGTTATTAAATGCATCTTAAAAGGCAGGGATATGGCAAGGAATGAAGGATCTAAGGATAATGAGATGTACAACTCGTCATCTGTAGGTCAATTTTTATTGCATTTCAGATCAGCAGTTGTGCAAGTCATAATTGTCTGGTCAGTTTTATTGAATCCATTTGGCAGTCTCAATACCATGTCTAACGTATAGTGGAAAAAATTCAAAAGGCTGAAGAGATTTAGGAGTCTAAGTCGCGCTCATTACCAGTGGAACTTAAACTCTCCGAGGAGTTAAGTGCTTTTGAAAACGGGATGTGGTCTTCTAAGTCTTGTACACACTTGTGAAAATATTACCCTTCTTGGCCACAGCACAGCGTGATGCCTGCTGGTCTCCTTGCTGCCAATCATGGCAGAGAGGTCAAGGACTGAGTGGCTTGCAGCGATTACTGGCTTATGAAATTCTTCTTTTCTTCTTCTCAGAACAGTCCCTCCTGTTGAGAGCAGGCATGTTGGCAGGCGAGGATGTTGTAGAGAAATACAGATTTCAGCAGAGAAACAGAGAAATCTGTTGTCTGGAGAAGGCACCATGATAATTTCCAGGAGTAAAAAATGTTAAAAATTGAGAGATGTACAAATGAATACAATGCAGAGGCAGGGATAAATTAAATGAAACACTGTCAGATCGGGAAAGATCTGATGTGCCACTGGGATAGTGGAGTCTATTTTGCCGTGAGTACCAGGACTACAAAGGAAACCTGCAAAACTGTTAAATAAAACTGAGGTTTAAAAAAGAAGGGAAAAGAGTCATTTTAATTAATGCCAGGAATAAAAGCTATTTTCTTCTCTTCTGATTAAAATGGTTATGGAAAAACAGGGTTAGAGAGCTGCTACGGCCATCACCAGTAGTGTTGCTGTTGCTATCAACCAGCCTTCAGCTTCCTCAATTGGGTGTGTTCAGAATGCCACCTCAGGGTGTACGGGGGGCACATCTCAATTCCATATCCTTTAGCCCAATCCCCATGCTTTATTTCTCTTAGATTCCACTTATCTGGTCTCACGAGAAGTTTTCAATGAACCAAATGAGATCCATATTTTCAACATAATAAATTACCCCGAGCTCCCTCTCAAGATCTTTGTCCTTCTCACATGTTGAACAGCTGCTGTCCCTTCAGAGATGCCGGTGGGTCAGAAGTTGCGGTGGTGGCTGAGGTCTGACCCACATCCTCGATCCCCAGCATCCGAGACACTGGCCGTTCAACACGGCTCCGGTTCCATTCCATACATGCATTTTGCCAGCAGGAAGTCCCCAGCCAGCCAGGGTGAAACAGGGGTGAGCACCGGGCACCTAGTCAGAGAATTCTGCGAGCCCCTGCTCCACCTGGGTATGTCCTTTTGTCACCAAAGAGCTCCATTTTACTTATTCTTTTTTATAGCTGATCTTCATCTATCCAGATGGTTTTACGCTGCTCTTCTCCGATCCGGTCTTTTATTGTTCGAATAAGATCTTCGATACTGCTCCATGCGTCTGCCTCCACTGAGGCATAAAGACATGGCAGTGCTTCCAGTTCTTTCTCCTTCAGACGGCACATACGTAAAAACTCATCTTCAGTCTCCGGCTTTGGCAATAGTTTCCTGTATCAAATGAGCAGACCAAAACTAAATGTCTTACATTTTAAGTTAATCCTGTAGTCCCAGCTGTCCCATCAAGAATTTATTTTCTACTGACTATATGCACGCAACAAAAGCAGTGGAGATACAGCTACTCCAGGTCTATCCTCCCCTTCCCTCCATGCTGCCCCCATATTTGCTATGGGGAAACAATTTAAGAGGACTGAATGCAGGGAGAGCGCAAGTGTTCGCAGCCTTTCCTCTTCCAGTTAGAATTACCTTAAAAACGCTGCGGGAGTGCTGAGCATGGAGAAAACCACATACTCTTCAGTCCCGTCTTCCCACAATGCTCACTGCTATCAGTGACAGTGAAAGAGTGCCAGATTTGGGGAATTCCTGCTTTCTCCAGTTTTAAGATTTCAGGGAGGAGTCATGGGAGGAAACAGTGCACATAGAGGCACCAGATGAAGAGAGAAGAGGTTCTTTATTTCTTTCACTGAGAACGTTATTGGACTTGAGAATGATCCACTGAATAGGATGGAATATAAAATATGCAAAGGGTTTGATATGTTACCTGAACCTCTTGATGTTTTTCTCCGAGACTCTGATAAAGAGAACAATAGGATATATCTTGGCTTTGATTAAATCCTTTGTGCAGCTTATTCCAGCTTCCAGGAGACAATGCTTGTTCTAAAAACAAAGTCATAAGAGTGTCACAAAGGAACATTCACTGATGTGCAATCTGGAGACAAAGGTATCCATACCTTATGAGGTCAGCTGAAAAGCTCTCTATTTACCATTTTTACTGATTTAAAACCTTTTAATCAAATATACATTTGAAGTCCAAACTCCTCCTCCTGGTTTACAACTAGTCAGTGAAATAACAGCTGAGCTTAATAGCTTTCTGAAAAGGTTTAAGACAGAAATGGATTGATCTAAAGATGAAGAGTATGATAAAATACCAGGTTTACATACATACACAAACACACGTACTTGCTCTTTCAGTAGTACTGCAACTACTTGTGAGAGAAAAAACCATCACTTTAATTCTCTTTTTTTCCCTGCTGTGCATCAAATCTGCTCTACTTGATATAAAATCTCTGTCTTTGACGTTGTTATCTTTGTGCTGTACACCCCTGTGTCTCTGTTCCAGGCTACCCTTTCTTTTGTCTAGGTCCTTGTATCTCCGACTCTCTCGCACATTCATATATACTTATGATATAAAAAGGAACTGAATAGGGGATGGAGTATAGAAAATGAAAGGATATTTTCCCGCATCAGTGCGGGTCATCACAGGGAATGAGTAAGAATATAAAAGGATATGGCTGAGGATGAAAAAGAAAAGGAAAAGCAAGAGCATAAATAAAAGCCATTTGGGAGAATACATATAAATCTGAGATTGAAGGTGGGCAAGAGAGAGAACGTGCAATTGTAACTTGGTCGGTCTCTTATTCAAGAAGAAAGATACATCGCAGACAGACTGAGAGCAGCCTATCGAGGGGATACCAAGCACTCTAAGCACCTTGGCAGTGACAGCCTCAATATTGGCAGGTACAATGCATTCATACGTGTTCGGATTCTTTTCTCTGCTGAAGATGATTGTCTCCGTTCTCTGCTTCCTTAAGAACTCTTCCTTTGTTACAATATCTGGAAGGAGGTGTGGATGAGGACAAAAATCAAGATTACAGCAACATAACCCCTAGAAAACTCCCCAACAGTATTTCACATAGGGTGTACGGATGGCTCAGGGAAAGAAGACGAGCAATGAATTGTCTTAACAGCTGCCTCATTTCTTCCGTTGAATTCAATTAAAGCCTAATCTGATCACAGCTGAGCATCTCAGCTATATCCCGCACCAATGAGTCCTTGGGCAATTACTACAACACTATGAAGACATTAAATTAAAACAGTAAATACAATTCCAGCACCTAATGTGGTGGATGATGCTGAGAAGCGCTAAAAAAAAAAAAAAAAAGAAGGTCTCTTCAGCACAGGCTCCTAAAAAGAAGGATTTAGTGTTCCAACATTTGTGTTTAAAGTTTCAAAAAATTTGGCTTAGGTTGCAATGTGTGATACTGGCCCCCTTGTGAATTGCAGCTCTACATCAAAGCTTTTGTTTTATGTTGCAAGACAGGGGATATTTATTATAATACTTAACTTTTCAGTTTCTCTGTCTGGGTAACTGTAAGACTGCGTACTATGCGGTGGGTATTCAATATTAGTGTAAAAATGAAACGTCAGCTGTGTTTAATGCTGTGTTGTATACAATCCTGCCCTACAGCAGTCACAGCACTGCATATTGCTTTAATAGTAAATACTTAGCATGGAAGAAAATCAGTCTTTCGAGTAGATCAAATGCACAATCTTCACAGCCTTGGACGAGATAGAAACCTAAAGTCGCTCTAGGGAAGATATTCCTCATAATAGCAAATACTAGAAACAAATTAATCAAAATTTCACATTGCCTAGATATGCAGTATGCAAACAGTATGCAAACAGAAAGAGCACTCGCAGCATTTCAGTCTCTGAGGGGCATCCTAGCAACCACGCATGGATAATATTCATAGACACAGAATCTCATAACCATGTGCACTGGCTGTCTCAAAAACATTCAAATATCTCAGATATTCTCAAAAAGCAGGATTTATAGCGACTCATCACACTGATGTGACTCGAAGTACCTCAAGCAACTATCGCATGTGCACGCCCCTGCATGTGCGTGCATATATACGTTCATATTTCCAACACCGAGGGTTTAAAGCCATGGTCCTCGTTTATCTCGTTACCTGGCTTGCATATGTTGAATTCCAGGGCACCTCCAGAGTTGAGAAGCTTCTGTACCAAGGCCTTGGCAAGCATGGTGGGAGTGAAAAGCACGGGGCGCCTGCGCTCACAGTGGATCGGTCTCACCAAGCTATACGGGATCAGACTGAACTTCTTATTGATTTCATTTTCGGAATCCAAATCTGAGTAAAGAACAAGATGTTTATCTTCTGGTTTCCTCTCCACCAGTATTTGGAGAAAAAGGAGAAACACACGAACCAGAAATGACATGGTTAGTCATGCCGGTCCTCCTTTCTCTTTTGCCAGTGTTGTCTTTACAATATATCTAGTAGTATGATGTCCAACCTAACAATAAATAATTCAAGTGCCTTTTGCTTTCAAGACATTATTTCATACTTTAAGAGGGCACTTGCTTGGAGAATCTTTCTGCTTATTAACTTGACTTACTTTGAGTTAAATGTTTTTTGGACAAAGAGCAAGAAAGCTCTTAGGAAGAGCTGCCAAGCGAACAGGAAGTTTCAGTGTCCTAAACTTGCTCATGAAGGCTTAATGCTCCAAGCACTTTTAGCAAAATCAGTGTTTGGTTACAAACGTTGTTGAATTTTTGCACAGAGTGGGCCCCAGAAGCTAGTAATAGGAAAGACTGGTGACATTTTTTCACGGCCATGCTGTTATGTAGGTGGCCTTTGTATCAGTGCCGCGTGTGTAAAAGCTATTACTATTTTATAACCATACCTTCCAGTTTATCAGGCGACAGCTTCTTTGCTTCAGATGAGGTCCGTACCAGACCAGAGGGCCAACCAGTGACGATACGGACGCGCTCATTGCTATTCATACGCTTATATTTGTTTTCAGACCTACTGACAAACTGAAAAGGTGAACAGAGAGATTTGGCCCTCATTTCTTACATTCTTTATGCTCCCATGTATTCATCAGCCCACACTTGTTATCTCTGAGATCTGAATTACCTATGTCTGTCAAAGACAAGGCTCCATGGATCCGTTGACTGAATTCTAAGGCTCTTTAAATATCATAGATCTGATTCAGAGCCTTTGTTAATCCCCTTTGGGATTTCTTATTTTGTTCTCTGCTCTTAAGCGGCATGTTCTTTCTCTTCGCAGAGCTCCCTGCTATCGCCAGTGCAAGCACCGATGTGTCCACAGCAGAGTAACACCCTGACTATTTGCACAAATGTGTTACAGGTTATACCCAAAACTCCGCCTCTTCTTTGCTGTACCAGAGAGACTTAAAACCTCCCAAATGGCACATTTTTACATTGAGAAATAGGCTTCATGCTTTCATTTCCCATCCACCCAGCTATTCCTCTATCCATTCCTCCTCCTGTACGTTTGCTAACCTCCACAACCATCGTCCTCCACCAGATGTTTTTACCTTTCACCCACAGAGTCTCTCTCAGGCTCAGAGTCACTGGCCCACAATTAAAGGGCCATTTTCCGATGGGACCTCACCCAACAGAGATTTGGGGATTGGGACGAGCCCAATGGATTTGTCCTTACGCAAAACACATTCAGGCAGACATGGTTGACCCATCAAGATACATTAGTGACGGAAGGCAGGCACTTAAAAATACACACCCCGCATCACAAGAGCGGTTAGAAAACACAACCCATTCGTCTTTTGCATATATTAAATCTCTTTTTGATAGGAAGAAATCCCAATACAACCTCTACACCTGAGGTGGGGTTGCCGGGGAAATTAGGAGAGCCTGAGAATATCTGCTGTGCGGATCCACTATTGCAGATGTTGCATCGAGGATTTGAACTTTATTACCTGTAATATTTGGCCCAAGAGAAAGCTTGCTCTGGATAGGCGAGGGCTGGTTTTCGGGTCATTCTGTGGGGCGTGCTCCTCTGGCTGCAATGTGTTCTAGTGAAAAACAACATAGGAAATTTTCTTTCCCTCCCTTTTTTTTTTTTTTTCAGTTTGTTGTTTTGGTTTGGTTTTTTTTTTTAATCACAGCATTCAAGAAACAGAACAAGCAAAAGCAGATATTTTATATTTCCAATCGAAGGGATAACGCTTGATTCATATCTATCCCAAATGCAAAGTTCTAAGGAAACTGTAGCCGCAGCCCGGCCTACGCTGAGAAACCCCGTTTCTGTTACTGCTCTTCCACACTCCTTTCCTCACAGGAGACTGCTCTCCACAGCTTATGAAAGAGGTAATTTCTGCACCGAGAAATAGCATGCAAAGCTTTTGCTTTCTCTGGCATGGCTGTCAGTGACCTCTGTCCCTTTGATCAGCGGGGACTGGGGTACAGAAGGAACGTGTGACACTTAACCTTGGCTGAAACCAAATGCAAGCACTGGCTACAGCGTCTCTGCAAATGCTGGAAGCATGTACGTCTCCCGAGCTCTAAAAATAACTTTTGGTAACTAATACACCAGGAAGTTAGTTTTAATTATGTAAAGATGGAATTCTTGGGTCTAAAGAAAGACAAATCAAATTACTGTCACTGAGGGGAAAGGAGAAATTGGCAGGGCTGTTGTGTGCGGAGACCTGATAATCCCACTTCTCTCCACAGCATGTAGGTTGGAAGAGACAGGTCTTTCTAACATGGGACCATGACAGCTCTGTGGATTAGATGCTTGTTCACAGTAGAAGAGAAATAATGCTGATTACTAACTCCAAGGACACAGCTTCTTGTCCTCATGTGGATATGAAGATGCGCTAGGGGCTTACAGGCAGAAAAGAATGAAAAGGACTAAGACACAGAACAGATATTAAAGTGTCTCATAGCTGGAAGGGTTAATAGTGTGCTGGAGCTAGGTCCATTGCCAGAGACAATATTATTTAAAGCAAACTTTAAAGTAAGATGCCCATTTATTTAAAGTAAAAGATGCCCGTTGTCTGGGACAATCAAAACCTACACAGCCTGTAAAGCAGACTTTCTGGGAAATTAACATAATGAACAACAAGTATCAGTGGAGTAGCAGGTGTTAAAAAGACCTTGTTTGCAGATACTGACCCGGAGTCCCCGAAGGGTGTTATATGAGCTTTCTGACTCATCTCTGCTGCCTCTGTGTATCAGCCGCTGCAGCTTCACCAGAAGAAGTTGCTGGGCTCTGGAAGAAAGGATGGAATCACATAGATCAAGATACCTTTGAAACCACTCAGAAGAAGGCTGGACTGCAATAGTTCTGTGCCCACAGAAAAGATTAAATAGAAATAGCAGTGAGGACTGACTGAACGGCACAGTAAACGCAGGAACAAAATAACGAGCAGGACTGCAGTGCAGTTAAGGATTAAAGCATCTCCATGGCATATTTTCCTATGATACTTTTTGAGAAACCCACATTATTCTTTCAGGTAACATCTGCAGCCTCCTTTCTAAAGCTTTATATCTCATATTGCAGTTTAACATCGCCTGGCCTTATCTCAAAAATTAAGGCATATACCTCTTTCCTTACAGCAGTTATTGCTTTCCCTGTTTACAGAACCACCGCGCTCGGTCGTGGTCCCTCAGCATCACGCTCACCTGCTGTAGCTGGGAATGGTCCCCATTTCCAGGTCCCTGTCTGTGAAAGGGTCGACTCTGGCACACAGCCACTCGCACATCCCCTGGTACATGGTGTCAAGAATATGGACAATCTCGTCACATTTCACTGACAGGGTACAGCCGTCCAGCTGGCTGGAGATGTTCAGATTGAAGCGGATATAAAATGAGTCCCCCGATGTGATCAGCCCTTCTTCCAGTTCCGCCAGCAGCCTCCGGTAACCTGTGGCAGCCAAGGAAGGGGTGAAGCACGATCGCTGCTGCTCAAACCTCAGGATTGCTGCATTCCTGGGCATCCTCTGGGAGGAGCACAGCACAGAGTTCTGAAGCTCCTCCGAGAGAGGGTTTATACTTCTAGAGTGCCAGTTACACTAATTACAACACGGTCACGGGCCTGAACCTTAAAGACACTAACGGGGCATTGATTTGGAAACAGTTTGTGGTGCTGGTATCAGAACCTGCGAGAATATTCTCATTACCATGATGCTTTCAGGTAACTCCATTTTCAGTACTCCACACACGACCTGTGAAACTTCTCAGCAAAGATGCAGACACAGCTATAGCTCTATCCTGTAAGTACAGCTTGAGTTCTGCCACCAGTTTTAATGGCAAGCTATTCCCTTTATTATTAGCTTTAATTGGCACTCCCACAATCTATAACATGCTTTACCTGCAGTTAAGTGGTGCTCAAAAAAAATTGCGATAGCCTTTCCTACCTCTGAAAACATCAAAGAAAATCAAAGACATCACTTCCTGTGTGATCTATGCAGCTGAGATTCTATAGCCAGCATTAAAAAAAAAAAAAAAAAAAAAGCCCACAAATTTATACACACCAGTAAAAAATGGATTCTGGGGTGTAATTTTTGATCCATAACCTGGAATTATCATTTCAGGCCATGAACACTAAAATCCAATTCTGTTCACCACACACGAACTCCAGCTGTTAAAGATAAGATAAAGCCACAAAGGTAATAAACAGGGCAACTCCGTCAGGTAAATGCTAAATCGACTTCAGCTGGATAAAGATGATTCAGCTCGCCACATTGTATTACAGAAAACTACGTAAAAATAAGCTCAATGTGTTTTGTGAGCCATGTCATTATTGGCCCACCATGTAAATTCTTCAGAGTCCTGCAGTGACAAGCATATGGACGGTTTTTTGTCCGCAGCCACAAAGCTAAAAGCTGGAGCAGTCACACAGAGTACCTGTAATTAACACCAGTGGACACGCTTCAGATTGATACCAATACAAAGGACATTCTGGTTCCGTCATTCTCATCCACGCCAGTTAGTATAATAGACCTGGGACTATGTGAGATGAGAAATACTTTTGCTCTTACCTTCGTGATTTGATTTATACTGGAGTGTTACTGGACCACTGCACCTCTGAATTGTCCAGTGAACTTCTTCCTTTGTGCAAGTATCCAAGGGAACACTCTGATTTTCCTCTTTGATGCAGGCCTCCAACTAGATATGAAAGAAATATTACTCTCCAGTGCGGGTTCAATCTCTCAGTCAATTATACCATTTTTTTTTTTTAGCGGCATAATCTTTTTCCGATTAAACAATGCAGATACTTCGCTGTCAGGATTACGTTCTAATGATTTAATTTCTTTTCTCTCAAATTAGGGGAATGCTAGCAGTCAACAGCACTGCAGCTCTTTGACAATCCCAGACTTCCCAGTAATAAATACTGCAGAAATATCAGTTGTGGCTGTGGTTTTTTTTCCCCCTTTGGAGACATTTTAGTAGAAAAATCATTTGGGAACATTGACAATGGAGGGAAAACTAAGCAAAGAGACACTTTGGAGAAGCGCTGTTGAACTCCTGCTTACGTGATGCTGGGGAGGGCTATGCAGGTGTGCGGCCCTTCTTCCCATTCGTGCTGCAGCTGTACCTGTTTCTGTTCATAACACGCCTGGTCCCAGGACAGGCCACTCTAAGGAATAGTTTAGGAGTCATCACGGTAAGCTAAGTAGCATGAGCACCCACCCTTTCAGGCAGGGAAGGAGTGGGAAGTTGAGAGCAAATGCCATTCTGGTCCATTCCAAGGGGCTGTGCTACACCATACAGCAACCAAGAAAGCGTCAGTAGCTCTGATCTCTTCCATACAGAGCTACCCTAAGGTGCAAAACCGTGTTTGTGTTTTGGATGACTGTAAATGCTATTTGAATAGTCAATAGCACATTTTCTCCCCCAT
This sequence comes from Rissa tridactyla, assembly GCF_028500815.1. Taxonomy (NCBI): domain Eukaryota; kingdom Metazoa; phylum Chordata; class Aves; order Charadriiformes; family Laridae; genus Rissa; species Rissa tridactyla. Next base: position 3,598,294 of record NC_071473.1, read on the forward strand.
GAGTCGTATGCTTTTGTCATTAATAGAAGATGAAAGCAGAAACAAACTGAAGTATGGTGAGCGTGCACGCACGTAGGTGGACAGACATCCCGTGCTGTTTGTGGATCATTTTATGCTCACCATTAGGACTTGGTGTCCCTCCCGAAGGCCTGCTTTCTCTGCCAGTGATCCTGCCTTGACAGAGCTAATAAAGCTCCCTTTGTCATTGCCCCCAACCAGGGTGATTTCTGACTTGAGACTCTCTCCATTCAGTGTCACGCGCTGGACAGTATGGCAGGAGTTTCTAATGCGATCAACGGACGTGACAGAGGGACGAAAAGGTCTGTGTTCATGAAAAGAAGTAACAGTTAGGCAGTGATCTCAGCTTTTAACCATAGTTAAATGATAAATGAGAGATATTTAAACAAACATTTAGTGAATCAAGCACTAGGATCTAAGGACTCAAAAAGAAATCTTTCTCATTACTGCATAAGTTCTGGAGAAGAGCATCTGGATAGCTTCAACTGCTCTGACGTGACTGAATAACTCAGGTGAATAATAGTACCTCACCTAGCAACCTGTGGCAGCAAGATAACAAGATCACAAGGATAAATCTAAGCCTCTAGAACATTTTGTCTACCTGGAAGTTTTTGAATTTTAGGATGACCTTTCTTGGTTTACAAGTTATGAAAGGGTTCCAAAATAACATGTTACACTGCTGCCAACATAAAGAAGTAAAGATTTAGCACAGTATCACGAGATATTTGTGTCAAATAGCAGCTTGTGACATCATATTCCTGCCATTATATCTTCAGCAACTAATAGATAAATGGAGGATGTCTACTATAGTAGCCCTTCCCCTCAGTCTCTGTCTAAAGTAGGTAAACTGGCATCTCAAATACCTTTCCAGAGAGAACTTTCTAAATATGGAGCTGACATGCTCAAGCTCATAGGCATCCAGGCCTTCCGACTGATGAGAAGAAGAGGAAGAGTGCACCGAAGGAGCTCCGTGTGATTGCCTGTCATGACTGTCATCTGAAAAGAGTAACAAGAATGCAAATGAGTCCTAGATAGAGTGATGAAGAGGGAAAAGGGGAAAATGGATGTTTGATTGATCCCAGCCGAAGCTGAAGGAGGAAATTCCTGATGCAGAGGCATGATTCATGTCCACAGGCCATGGCAAGGAATGCCAGTCTTGCTTACTGGACCAACCTCGTCACTCTCACAGAACAGCAAGTTGGAAGGGACCTCTGGAGATTGTCTAGTCAAACCCCCTGCTCAAAGCAGGGTCAGCTAGAGGAGATTGCTCAGGACTTGTCCAGTTGGGTCCAGAACATCTCCAAGGATGGAGACTCATCAGCTTCTTTGGACAATCCTGTTCCAGTGTTGACCACCCTTACAGTTAAAAAGCTTTTTTTTTTTTCCCCTGTTTAAATGGAATTGCTTGTTCTTTAGTTTGTGTCCATTGTCTCTTCTCCTTTCATTGGGTAGCACTGAGAAGAGTCTGTTTCTGCTTTACTCTTTCCACTCTCAATTTGATGTTTTCCTTATTTAAAGGCTAGAGGTCTTCTTATCAACCTGCAAACCTCAGCCAAGGACCCTCCATCTACTCATTGCGTCCCATCCTTCTCCTGCTTAGTTCTTCAGGAATAACTACTTGCTTATTCTCACCACTAGTTGCCCCTTTGTTTTCTTGTTATGATGAGCTGACTTGATTTTTCCTAAGTCTGTGTCCCATCTTATTTAGACCAGGAGTCGATTACTTGGCAGTATCTGCAGCTGGTGAGTTAATCGCATAGATCTCATAGTTAAACTACATCCATGATATCCTCTCGCTTACCATCTAGCTCCAAAGCATCATATCCAAAGCTGTCATTGTCCTCTTCAACCAGGCTGGAATTAAAAACAAAGCATGAGATAATGGAAGAGAGAGAGTGTGACATGTTCACTTTCCAGCTTTTAGCAGATTTCCAACTTCAGCAGACTTCATTAAGCTCTGAAGGAGGAACTTTTTGTGTGAAAAAGAAAGATATTGGGGGTGTCGCATCAGGCAGTGGTGCAGCTGCAAAAAAATAAGCAAGTACCGTACTTGTGGGCCAAGGGAAGGTGTAGGAAAATGGCAGGAAGACAGTACGTGTCAGCCAATATGGGAAGCATGTGAAGCAGCAAGAAGATTCAGAAGGAAGGGTTGTTAACAGCACTGAGGGAACGAAGATTTTGCTGAAGACAAAGGGAAGCTACTGACTGATGGTCTCCTATGTGTGACTTACACCACACCTGCTTCAGCACCGAGACGAATGGTTGCATAGCATCTGCCGTATATACACTGCGGGATGGGTTTTTTCTGTGATAGATCAAAAGTGTCAGAAGCTCACCGACGGACAGAGTGAATGCAAGGGAAGCGACTGAGGTGCAGCAGTAAAGGAGTAATTTACCTGCTTGATTTAGAGTACTTGAAGCACTTTATAACAGCTTAATGGTACCTTGGATGGTTAGTCAGATACCCACGGTAACAGAACGGCAAGGTGTACCAAGCTTTATGCACAGAAACTCCTACGCCGCAGCTCTGGTCCCAGCCCAGCTCCCACTGACACAATCCTTCCTGCTAAGGGTGGCTAGATTGGTTGGCCTTAAAAACAAACAGTTAAAATTCACCAGAATTTTGCTTTTAAAGGGATATTGGGGATGTCTGGCCAAGTGAGTGATCTGTCTGCTTCACTAGAAGGACTTCATTAAAGCATGTCCTTTGGTCGCAAAGCTGTTTAAATAGCAGCGGGTTGTTTTCCCCGTTCAGAATGATTTGTAGGTCTCCTGTGGAGCTGATATTCCTCATATTTGACTTCAGGTGAAGGGTGAATTTTTGCAGCCAGTCGGGGGAGAATCAGCTATTTTTACATCATGCATAAGCAGGGAAATAACACACCTTCTTGTACATATTAAATTATGATCTCACTTTTTTTCCACACAAATCAAGACCAGATGAACTGTGAAACCTGCAACTTGGCATGCAAATAGCAATTATTTTGGATTATGTTCACAAACAAGTTAAAAAACCTTCGCAGGCTAATTATAAAGTTATACACTACAGTGAACTTTTGGGCATGCTCTTGAGATACTTGACGTCAGTGATTATTAGCTCAATAAAGTAAGGCCGCATTCAGACCTTGCTCCAGGTAAACGTTCAAATCATTAACAAAACAACCCTTTTTCTCCATCTTGAATTAAAACAAGACACTTCAAAAAGGAGCTTGGAGGACAATATAGGAGAACCTAAGGGAGACCAGAATAAACTCTGCCTAAATCCTCAGCAGCCTCAAAAATTATGTGGGAGAACTAGCTGAGGATGCCCTCAACGGAAAGCTGTCTTGCAAAGCTTTACATAGAGAAAGAAAGGCAAAAGCAGCAGTCTGCCAGAGATGGGTTTGCTTTGAAAAGCATTAAAAAAAAATCTAAATAAAGTTCTAATAAAGATTAGATCTAAAAAAATACATCTAATGAAGATCTAAAGCTTCCACATGTATTGCTTTGCCTGGTCTTTGTTCTTTTCTCCTTCCCCTTGGGACCTTTAGGGAACGTATTTGTATCTTCTGATATTCCGGATGCAAACAACACTGATGCTATTGACACCAAAACAGAACGTCCAAGTATTGCATTGCTAGAAACCTTTTAGAAAAGGGAGGGTGAGGCAAGCAGGGGCTCTCTGCTTCCCATTCCCCAGCCGCCCCGATTTCCCTCGCAGGGGAAGTCCCCAGGGCCGTGACCCAGCAGAGTGGAAGCTGCAGCAGGAGGTGAAGCAGAGGACAATGGTCTCTCTCCCCTCATCGCCATGCTGAGACACAGAGCCCTGAGCCCGACAAAACCCACTTCCCTCCTCCACTTCTCCTTCACGTTCTTCACCGACATTCCAGCGTCTCGGCTCTATTTTGGCAGCTTACAGAGGAGAAAGAGGGGCTTTGAGAGACGGGGAAAGGACAGGGACACAGACACAGGTAGCGGGGAGCTGAAAAGCAAAAAGAGAAGCCATATCAGCCTACCAAGGTAGAGCACATTCCCCGATAACGTAGGTGCCTCGTCATTTCAGTACTGTTTTGTATTATGTACATTAAATAAGTCAGTGCTGCAGCGGTACCACGGTGTCATTCACCCCAGCTGAACTATCAGACACTCCTGAGTGTTTTGGACAAAATTAGGGGTGAAGGACTGCAGCCCTGAGAAATTTAGAAAGTCCGTCCTGCTGCCTAATCAAAGCTCTCTATCTAGAGACAGACACAAGGACGTCTAAGGCCCTGCTTGCCTCCTCCTTGCGACTACAAGTTCCGGGCATATTTCGCCAGCGTGGCTACCTACCTGCAATGAGGGGCGTCCTCTTTGCAACGTCGGACTATTGAATCGTTCCCTGGAGGCTCAGGAGTGGTAGACATGATACTGTCGTTGCGATTTCTCAGGGTTTGCTTTTTTTTTTTTTAAAAAAAAAAAAAAAAAAAAGGGCGACAGAAAGGTTATGTGTCTTAAATGTGCTATCATTTCTAACTCAGAGAAGCGTTAGCCTGATAGCTTGCCAGTGGTACTCTGCACCGTGAAGCACACACAACAGTAAGGAAAATCGCTCCTAGACACGCAGAATGCTACGTATACCAGAGCATTCACATTCATATATTCCAGTATTTTAGCAACACGCACAGCTTGTGTGCTGGCACAGTACCTTTTTCTGTGACCACACGACTGGCTGATTTACCTTACCAAAGAATTTTTAACTTTACCCTTGATGTGTGGAGTCTGTGTTGCACAGATGACATACAGGAGCAAGAGGATGAAAAGCCGAATGTATGCATGGTTATATATATAAATAGTAGGAATGAGGAAGAAAAATACAGATCTCCATACGTTCAGTTATTAATTCAATATACTGGAAACTAAATTCTGAACTGTACTACGGGGAAGACTGTGAAAAGTCATCTAAATATCCAACAGATATTCCAAAGAATATTCCTAACCCAGCTAAGCTTATTACGAGTGGCAGGGAGTTCTTTCCTGGCTATTCTTGGATATAGTTTTAATTTCCTGGGGGCAGCGTTTTTCACGGTGTTCTAGAAAGATGTTTTGTTCTTTGTTATTAACACTCTGCGAGAGCACTCTCTCTGTCTGCTCGTCCTGCTGTGTCAGTGCTCACATATGTATAATGGAATATCTTCCTTGGGAGATTACGGGGACACAGCAAGCAGGGAAGAAATGGTTTGCCTATGGTATGTAGAAGTTTCCAACTGTGATCTGCACCCCTTTTTTTCACGTGCTGTTACTTATAGACAGGAAAAGCATTAGAGAACTCACAAACAACCTGAGCATTTTCTTAAATAAATTACAAAGCAGCTTTTAAAGAAAATCTCTTCCTTCTAACGGTAAATGTGAAATGGCATAAGGAGACAGCGAGAGGTCATAAGTACCTTTGAAATATCTTTAAATAAACACAAACCAATTCTGTGATTTTGAAAAAGGCTAATAAAATGGTTCTAACGAAATGCTGGTAAAAGGATTACGGGAGCCTCTGACAAGGGCCTTGGATGCGATCACAGCTGGGATGCTAGTGAAGTGCTAATGCCGGGTGGCGAAAGCTCCGAACCACATTAGGAGAGACGGTCATAGACAGGCGAGGGGCACCTGAAGGCTCCTTACAATTTTGCTGACTTCACAGCTGCTGATGGAGTTACTGACGGAAACAGAATTAGAGGAACTCGTGTCTGTGCGGCCATTGCTGGCGTCAGCCCCGTCTTCCTCCTGTGCTCTGACTGCTGCGCTCACGGATGACAGAGAAAAATACAGACACCAGGGGAAAATGTTGTCAGATCACTTTCAATACAGAGCCTTTCACAGACTTGCAACAACCCTTAGGATTATTGTCCCACGTCAGGTTATCTCGTTTCCCCCCACCCTGCGCTGGGCAGAGGCTGCAGGACGCGCTCCATTCCCGGCAGCCCCGGATCCCTTTCCTTCCCCGGCCACTTCCCGACACAGCACGGAATGCACGCCACTCCGGACAGCCTCTTGCCAACTTTTTCTTTCAACTCTGTCCTGTACCTTTTTATTAGATCTATGAATACTATTTGTCAAATTAAAGAAGGATTGTTTTATTAATTTATGTTTTAACTCCACCACCTGAATCTGGTAGCCCGCAATGAGGCTGGCTCACTGAATTCCACTCTTTTTACAAGAAAAAAAAAAAGTTACAACAGGGACCAAGAAGCTTGAGATGCCTCAGCAGCCCCAGGCAGCACAGCGTGAATGTCTTTGTGGGCTCTTTCCCTTCCCCAGCGCCTCCGATTGGTACCAGTGTTGCACGTTACCCGATACCATTAAATATGGGGTGTAATGTCTCGCGGCAGGAACCATGTTTCCCACCATATTTAGTACAAGAGTGAGCATTGCTGCCGCGCACGACAAATAAAGGAAGTGCTGCCTAAGATGGTGCTTGGTTCGAGAACAACGTTACACAAATAAGAGGAATTAGGAGCAGCTCGAACATGAGAATACAGCAACTAATTGGGTGACTCGGCAGCTGGCTGATGGGTAGGTCAACCCCCTTCCCCCAACCTTTGCAGTGCTTTAGATTTAAAATTAATTCCTTTTTGCTGAAGGACCAAGGAACTCTTTAGGTGATCACTAGTCTTTTCAGCTTTTTCCCAACAGCGAAAAGAAAATAGTATAAAGGGTTTTAGTACAGGTATTACACTGATGACTTCAAAAATTCTGTGAACTAAAAGGAAAATTGAGTAAACAGAAAATTCAGGTAAGCTGCAGGATGAAATATTGCGTGTCCGTGGAGGCATCTCTGGATGGAGAGGGCATTCAGGTAGAACACTTGACTACTTTAAATTACGACATTGTTCACTGTGAGAGAAACTGTCTATTTTACTGGCTTGGACTTAGTTAAGAATTTCCCCAGTTGGCATAGTCATTAAAACAACTTAAAGAGATGAAGTGAACGAGACAAAGCAGCAGAGAAGGAATAAGGACATGGGTGCTCTTTCTGACCTTGAAACTCTGATGGTTTGTTCATGCTGACAGGGGATTTAGCTCTCGGATTTATCTGAAAGAAAAAGGACAAAAATCAACACAAACGCAGAATATTTGCCACATGCTGCAAACCAGATATTTTCACCCCTTTTTTCACCATTATGCTGCAATATATTTGCCCTCCTTTAAACCACAGGACCCAAAATTTAGAAGACATTTAGGTATCTAAATGCCACTGCAGTGAACGAGAATTAGCAACCTAACTCCTTTTAGAAGTTTGGCCGAAATACATTGCAATTTCCAGCTTCTGCTGAGGGAACAAAGAGACAAAAGGTGAAGTGGGTGCCTTGGGACTGGTTTCAGGCAGCTGTTAATACAACAGGCATCCTTTTGGAGCATGCAATGTGAAAAATGCAGCTCTAGTGCCATAAGTAATAATGACAGTCAGAGCACAGAAAGGTTATGAAGGGCAGGGAGAATTCTAATGCAGATGAAAGGAAAAAGAAGCTCAAACCCCAAATGTTAGATTGTATTTTTTTTTTTTTTTTTTTTTTTTTTTTTTTTACAATTCATGAATATAGCATCAGATAATAGCTGTGTGAATGCAGCTAGTTGGGGAAATCATGGCCCTAACTCATGCTATCCCTTACTCTTAAGTGAAAGGAAATTGCCATAATTTAATTCTAAATTAGGCAGTTAATTTTGCTCTAGATTGTGTCCATTTCTTTTTATTATTCCTTCCAGCTGATGCGAGCTTTTCCACCGATGCTTCACTTTCCACCTTCAGTTAACTTGCGTGCTGGACTTCGGGCGTTATGTCATTTTTTTTTTCACTACTGTTAAGGAGGCAAAGAATCAATTTATTGACAACGCTCCAAGAATGTGAATGAACAGCAGAAGCAAGGAGAATACATAAAATGGGAAGAAGGGGCAAAAAATGGCCTAAGAAGCCTGATTATATCTGCTCCTCAAGATGCAAATCACCACGGGGCAAAACCTGACGTCTCGCTATCATATACAAATCTGTTCTTATCTTTATAGCACAGCACTTTCAGAGGCATGACTGCAGCACGTGTTATGTTTCCCTGTACTGTATCATTCCAGCCTCATATTAAGACACACCTGGATTCCCTTTAGATTCACTCTTCTCTTGAGTCGAGCTTGATCAGGCAAGAAGAATTTGTTATCTTCTGGGGACTCTTCAGAAGTGGAGGAGTCATCTGCTTCCTGACCATTGGCTTTTGGGCCAGGAGTCCCAAAGGTCTGGGAGATAATGGTAATGGGTAGATTCCGTGGTAAACTCTAAAGATCAGAAGGAAACACTTTACTTCTGAGAGCAGTTTGCTACAACTCCTCATGACCTCCCTTTAGAGCAATCCGATTGAACTTGCTGTGACTCCAATGAGTCAGAATTCTGCTCACAGAGAATGTGGCTCCAGACCCACATCAGTAACTTAGACCGATGTTTGTGGGGATTTCTGTGCACTGGGGCACATTCCTCAAAATAATTATTTGTGGTTTCTATCCTGGTGCAGAAATCCGTTGCCTTTCTTAATTTTCTTCCCTTCCCTTTAAAATCAAGCTGTGGAGTGCCAGCCTTTGAGAAGCTACGTGCACGAGACAGACAACGTGAACCCCACTGTACTGAAGAACTCCTAGTTCTCACTCAATAACTCACAGCATTGACATTTAACAGAAGAAGATTATTTTTTTCAGCTAATTCACGGAAGGAATTAGAAGAGTCCCCTCTCCATTCCACACCAAAATGTTTTTAAGATCGAGTCTTAAAAAAAGAACTCATGTCTGTCTTCCTCGGCCCTACCTGGTCGTGAAAGTTATTATCCTTAGAGAGCCGTCGGAGCTTGCACTCTAGGTTGACAATGCAAGCTTCTTTCCGAACCACCTCAATTCGGAGTTCGTCGTTTCTCTCCTCCAGCTCTCGAATCTGCTTCCTGTATTTATCCTTTTCAATCAGACAATGTGAATACTGTGTCTGAGCCTCATCACGCGAGCGGAATGCCTGCAGCGGAGAGAAGAAACCTGTTTTGCACCTGGGCACCAGACACCTTCTCCTGCTGGTTCTGTTTGTAAGGTGTTTGGAACGGGGACTTCAGAACTGGTAACCGTTCACCAATTAACACAGCAGTTAGGAGCAGGATGTGCCACAGTAGTACCATTAAAAATTATGATGATGAGGGTGGTTCATTTCCAGCTCCCTCTTGGTTGGTGGCAAAATGCTCCAGAGTGCAACCCGGATGACTTGACACTAACATAAAGCCTGCAGTAGCTGTTGTTAAGATCTTGGTTCTGCCTGCCAGATGCTACGCCGTGGAAACAACCCAATATTATCCTATGTTTAATTACTGTAATGCAAATTCCAACAAGTAGCAATTTCTTGTAACTGTTTATTTTTTAATGATACTTTGGGTCCAATTACCCACAGTTCCCCAAAGTGACACATATGAGATACAGGCTTTTGCTACTGATTTTCCCCACGTTAACTGTTAGATACCTGGTCTCGCTCCTTTTCCACCTCTTCTAGCTGTATCATCACAGTGTTCATACGGTGCTTGTACATCTCACAGTCTTTTCCTAGTGTTGAACACTTTAACTCCAAATCTTCTTTCTCTTCGAGATACTGGAAATGACACACTGTTAACCACCACTGCTCTCAGAGGTCTTTTGGGCACTAGCCTGAGATATTCCATCTTTCCATCCTTCCATTTCTCACCTTGTCTCTCAAGTCCTCCACATGACGAATCTCCTCTTGGAGATTAAAGATCTTGTTGACCAATTCATGACGATCTTCTAGTGCCTCCTTACGGTCATGTTCCAGGATATCCAAAATGGCTTTGTCCGAATCTGGCAAACTCCGCTTGTCAGCCTGAGGAAAGATATTTTTAAGAGACAGGCCAGGGAAAGCGAAAATAGTATTGCAGGGCGACAAGTAACAAAGGCAGTAACAAACAAGAGGAATAGAAAATGAACGTGGTATCACAATGGGAAAGCAGGAGAAGAGACGGACATTTGTTCATATTTTAAAATAGTGTCAGAAAAGACGAATAAAGGCTGCCCTGCCGTCAGAATAGTCTGATGAAAGAATTGTTTTACTGTTTTATTGTACTGGCTATAATTCGATCCATTTTGGATGCAGTGACAATTCTTCACTCCAAGCCCTGCATTCAGAACTCTTCTCTATTAATCAGCTCTCGCTGAGCACAAAAATCACCCTTTGCCAAAGAGCAGGGCCTAAGAAAACATTCAGGGGAATTTTGAAAGCATGCACAGGCTTTGCAGGGCTGTGCTCAGAGAATATTAAACGTGCCTGGAGTAGCTTGTACCACTCCTTCATCTCCTATAGTGTCCAGCAATATTTTTTCTTTCAGATTTAAAATTAACAAGATTACCAGAGCAGGTTCCAACACATAAACAATTAACCATAAATGGAAGATGAAAAAGGCATAAAATGCAAGCAAGTAATATGCCTATTTATCTTTAAAATGCCTAGACTAAGTTGAAGATTTCGGTGACATTTTGGTTACCTAATATTTCTAAGTATACCTAAGTATTTCCAAAACAAACTGCCTTTTGTTTATTTATACTTTCTCTTAGGAAAATTTCAATCCTATCTTTAGCTATTTCCTGATTCTTTCTCTATTTCTTTAGGTGCTGGAAGAGCACTTCAATTAACAGAAGAGATGGGCCAGAACTCCCAGAACCTTCTATACCACACCGTTTTTCAACCTTTGAATCGGATTTGTATTAGAACTCAGAATCGTTAGGCGCTGCCAGAGACTACAGCTGCCTCTGAAGAGCATTCTATTGATAACTTTTTAACTGTCATTTTGAAACGCCACAAGCCTTCTCCAGCACTCTCACATGTATCCCAATATTTGGCTACGCTCTTCACAGAGTAACACAGTGCTGAATTTGCTGCATATCATCCTTTTTCCCCTCTCTGCCCAAACAAAGGTTAGTTAAGATCCCTGTGCAAGTTACAGCAGGGTTCTACAGGGCATTCCGGTCACTGGTGACCACCCAAGTACAGAAACCTTTATTACCCGCTGCTTCATTAAGACCTTTTGGCACAGATATGACAATAGGCTACCCACAACCGCCTTCAGAAACTCCTGGGCTGGCTATTTAACACAGCTTTGTAGCGACAGACTGCTACAAAGAACCACAGCAAGGCTAAAACACGGAGCTGAATGCTCCGCAATTAAACGGCTGCACTCTGCACCTTGAAGGAGCCCATCTTGCATGTACAGCTTGATTTATTAGATGACTTTCTTTTTTTTTCGTTGTAGAACTCCTCCTCGCACATGTGTTCGTACAAGGAGTACTGCAGACAGCTGGGAGCTATATAACCAACCTGTTTTCCAAATTTTGCACTCGTGCTTATTGTAGCTTTGCAGGTAGAGGTTTCACCCAACGCTTCCTAGCATTATAACAGGAGTATGTGTTGGGCAGAGACCACGCCACCTCCTCTTGTCCATAATTACCAGTGTCCCTGTCATATACTCAACTCCCCATCCCTTACTGAAAACACGTGGGAGCTGTCACCACCCGCTGCTTCTCTGTCCCACTCTGACGGCCTCCTCCAGACGCTTGGATCCCAAAGGGAAGCTGTGAGGAGATGTGGGTATGTGAGACAGTCTGGGAGGAGAGAGCGGGGGTGCCTGGAGTCAAGAAGTGGTCAAAGCCTGATGAATCCACCATCTGAGTAAGCAGGAGGGGTAAGCTGAAGTGGCTGGAATTTTAAATGTAGCAATCTGCTTTTATACCTGAATGATGGACTGTAACTCTTGGATTTTAGTCTTCATCATCTCATTTTCCCGCTCCAGCTCCAGAACCTGTTCTTTTTTGGGTCGGTTTTCGATATCATTTTTCAGCTTCAGAGACTGGTTCCTCTCCAGCTTGCATTCCTCCTCCACCTTGTTCAAGCGATGCTTCAGCTGGTCGATCTAAAGCAGCCGGGGAGCAGTGAAAAGGAGAAAGAGGGAAGGAAAGGAAAGAAATCATTCCTAGTTCTGATATTTACTGCTTCTGAAAACACTCTCACTTCCAGGTGAAAACGTACTGTCATAGGTGGAAAAAATAGCTTAAACAGTGAATGCTGACATGCAGCAGATGACTGGGTGCATGTGCGTGTGTGTTGAATGTCCACAATTGAAGTGTTGAACTCTCAAGCAGAAGGCTACTATTTGCTAGTTACAACTGGTATGGGCTGGTTGTACATTTTGGTAAAATCTGGCCAAAAAATCCAGTGGCACATCCTCAGTCCTGCAATAAATAAAGAAAGAGATATGAAACAGAACTAACACTTAGGAGGCTGACCACACACTGTGCTTTTGCACATAGAGTGTTTGGATTGGGAAAAACAGGGGCTTTGAGCTCTGTATAGGAAAGAGGGGTTCCCAAAAAGTAGTTTGGGACAGAAGGGGTCCTGGGAAGAAGGTGGTGATGATCGTGGCTGGAGGAAAGATTTGAAAGCGGGGGAATATCCCGGAGATCAGAGAGATGCGTGGGGATGAAGGACAGGGGATGCCCGGGGATCTCACTGTCCAGATCCACTACGGCTAGTTGTTTACTCCGTATCATCTGCGACAGACACACACAAGCGTGAATTTTATGGCACTTGAAGCATTTCTCTGTATTTCCTAAATGGCCTCAAGCTGTTCCAATGCTCTGTGTGAGACTTTTTGAATAAACCACCAGCAGCTGTAGTGCAAACCTGGATAACTGCCCCAAGTTATTATTGAGCCTGAAAAGCTAAAATTATGTTTTTAGCAAACAATTATGGTTTTAAAATTTTGGTTTTAAGTATGTTATGTTCTGTTAGTCCAAGTATCTAAATTATCTGCCATTAATATACATCACTGTAGTTGGAATTTCTGTACAGCGATGCCTCTAATAAGCAAAGCAAATGGGAGCTCTACACCTTCCTACTGTCAGAGAAGGTCTCATTTAGCCAAATGCCACTGGCCATCCTCCATTGCTGCTCCTGATTAAAGCAGCACAGAGCATTTATCTCACCTCTAACTGGAGGTCTCGGCTCCTTATCACAGCCATGCTCTTCTCGTCACTCAGCTGGGCATATCTCATGGCCAGATTGTAGTTCTCATCTTTCACCTTGACCAGCTCATCATTGTAGTTGTTCCTCTCCTCCTTCATCTTGTTGTATCTCTCCTGGAAGGTCAGCAGCTCTATCTTGTTCAATTTTAGCTGCTTTCGCTCATCCTCCAACTGGCGAGACTTAGCCAAGAGTTCACAGCGCTGCACATCTTTTGTCTTTACTTGCTGCTGAAGCTTAATGATCTCATTCATTAGGAAATGGGTAAGGCCTTCGTGTCCCTCCTCCACTGAAAATGTTTGAACAGCTCATCAACGTCTAATAAAGTAACTTTCTACTAAGTACGATCAGCAGAACGGAGTAAGAAACAAATGTCCCAGAATATGTACAGAGGTGCAGAATACGCACAAATACATACACATTTGTATATCTAACTGGCAACAGTGCAAATATTACACAGCACACAATTACCAGAATCAAAATACGCATGCATATATCTTGTGGGGATAGAATATGAAGCCTTTACATTTGTCTTGTTTCAGCTGAGCTGACAGGTCTGTCGAAATAGCACAAATTTTAGAAAATGAATCTGTACAAGAACAATTAATCTGAATGCTTCAAATTTGCTGCACATGTGTAGGTCATCAGTGTAATTTAGTCCACTGTTCCAACATTTCTTCTCTTGAGATTTCTTGTAATTCAATTTGAAGCTCTTCAGCTTCATTCAGACAACTGAGATGTTCCTTTTCTTTATACATTACCTGTTGCCAGCACATTTTGCATTGAAAGGGACTGAAGAACTGCAGAATGCTACTACAAGATCAGCTTTTATTTCCATTTCTTGCCTGAAAAAAATCAAACCCAGTCTTCAAGATAGTCCTTATTGCTTTGGGATTGATTCTACTCACCAACAATAGTGGAAAATCTCCGCGTAGGTTCTTTCCCTGTCACCAGTTTGTAGAGCTCAGGGTAGTAAAACTCTAGGCTCTCTAAGAAAACTACATAGCCCCTTTGGCCCTTGGTGTGGAGGATGTCCAGCAGTCGGCCTAAGTACAGAGACCAGAGAGAGAGAGGTGACACGTCAGCAAGTACAGTATCCCTGAAGTCAAATCTTAAGGGTCGTCTCTGCCACAGCAATGCGCTGTGGAAAGTCTGGCTGATTAACTGAGTTCAGCCGAACTCATCAAGTCACGCCGCGTATTCTTTAAGTTTGCGCTGGTCGTTATTCTGGAGGAGCGCGGGCAAATTGGTCTCTGGGACAGAAATTTCAAAAGACACGTTATTCAGTGCAGCCTGCACCAGGCAGTACTGAAACGCGAGGATGGCAGACCCTTCGGTAACAAACCATGAAGCACGGCAAGACAGCTGAAAACCTGCTCTTGGAACGGCAGCGGCTGCTGCTTGTGTTAACCGAAATATTTGCCACGGCTTTGATGGGAATAGGAACCCCATGAGCTCCAGTCTGCGCAGCACTGGAAAGAGTCTTTGTTATCAAAACAGCAGCAGCAGATCCCCCCTTTATATTATATCTCCTGTAGATAAGACATAGGGTTTCCATTTGATAATCTGTAACTTGATACGGGCCCCATCCAGACTTGGCAAAATAATACTGTTGAGCTAGGGATGCAGAGGTAGCCATTCACAAAATAATTACCTGCTCGGTTAATTTTGGAGGGCAGCATAAGTGAGTTAAGCACCTCATCCTCATCTTGCTCATCGATTACTTTGCACTGCCGTAAGTACGGGGTCAGCTTGGCTGGATTGATGTAGCGGCTCAGCATGTGCCGGTTGCATTCTACGTTCTCCCACAAAGCTTCCTCCTCATCTTTCAGTGTCTCCAGGCAGTCATCCATCTCTGGCTCTCCTCCTGAACGAGAGAAACAATTGGCAAATGAACATCAAACAGGACAGTTTCTATGCTGTTACTCTTTTGTGCTTCCACGTCACATAGGATGAGTTCAGAATCACTTCTGACGAATGCTGAATGTGCCCTATATCGAAATCATTTGGACTGAAGCGCAGCCTGTCCACAGCTCATCTGGAAAGTGACAGTTCAGAGAAGTGCTATCGTCGGTCTATGAACTATTGCATATTGCTCTCCAGTGATGAATCTGCGGCTCAGCTAACTCCATGAAGGTCTCTACAAGTCAGAGAATCCCTCTTGATATGAGAAGCAAGGGTAGAGGACACGGCGCGATGCAAGCAAGGCTACGAACACGCAGAGCTCCGAGCACAGACAAATCCTTGCTGCAGGCAGCTAGGGCTCACCTTCTCACCGCCTGTGTCCCTCCCGGCTGTACTGATTTGAACCTGCATTTTGGCCTGCCTACCTGTGATGAGCCGACACACGTACACGACCGCAGCACAAGGACAATTAACTCATAAGCAGGCAGTTCGGTACGCGCCGAGTGGTCTGCGGGCACCAACACAAGTACCTGTGCGTTCAGACCCTGCCTTTCTCCGCGTGAGTGGCTAAGCGCGGGCATTGTGTCGCTGAAGTCTGGAAACGTTCTTGGCTCATGCAAACGTTATCACATGATTTTCTGAGTGCTTGCTAAGCAATTTCCTGCTGACGCCTCATTTGTAACCAGCTCATTAGAGAAGGTTACAAGGCAGGCGACAATGAGCTCAGAAAACTCGTACCAAAGTTAAGGGTAAAGAAACTTTGTAAAAATCTTTCCTTCTTAATTTTGTAATAAATGTTAGCCTTTGAAACAAGTCTAATTTTTGCATTCTAGCTTTGTCCAGATCTTGTGATCCGGGTGACACAAGGAAGACAAGCTTCTATTTCAAGTCATTTTACCCCATCAGAGACCGTGCTATAAGAACGTGCAGTTCTTAGGTCACACGAGGTGAGAGCTGTGCTTTATGAGACTTTGCTGGTAATCAGTAACTAAAGGCCTCAAAAGCAACATGTTGTTTTTCTTGGACCAGAAGAGTTCTCTCCATTGTGTTATAATTTCCTCAGCTTCCAGCTTTAGGAACTGCAGTGAATGTTACAGTGAACATCACTGGGCAAAACCAGTTATTGATCTGGATAGGCGGGGGCTATTAACTCCTCATTTTGGAAACTAAAACCAAAAGTGCTAATCTGCTAAATAATGCGTTTGTCAGTGTTCTGTCATAATGAAATGCAGAACAGTCCGACAAAATCATCTGTTCTTTGCTTGATGCTTTCAAAGGCCTTCCCCAATTGTCCAAAATCCTAGACTGGGTTTTAATATCTTGATTTAAAACAATCGGATGGGTTCCTCATACTCTGGACAGGTTAGGGGAGTACTGCCAGGGGGTTTGTTCTTCTCCTGTGCTCCGATAGCTCTCCCAGAATTCTTTTCTTCGCAGCTTCACATCTTAGGAACTGCTTATTTAGCATTTTCTCTGCTGCTTGCACGTGGATTTCATTACTCCGGTGGCTGCTATTAAACGATCCGGGAGAGACAAGAGTCCTCAGAGGGCGAGGAAGACCAGGGCTGCTCAACGGCATCCAGAATCACGGGGGCATGGCTGTAGTTATGCGGAAATCTCTCTGGTCTTATGAACTCCTCACAAGCTGGATGAAATTCTTACTGAATGCCAGTATTTACGTGTGGTAAAGATGACACTACAGTAATGAACAGTATGAAGGTAAAATAATAGAAAAAGCTATATAAGGTAGGTAGCAGTGGGAGGAATGCTAAAGGTGAAATAGCTTCATCTGAAGTAGACATACATTCTCATGAACCTTACTCTCCACCATTTATTCTGGAAATAACTGTATTTCCCTTCAAAGGTGAATTTAACAAACTACATAATTGGAGAAGCTTAACTTTTGGGAGCAGGAGGCAGTAAAGCAGAAGGTCACACAGTACCTTAGACATCTTACAGCCACAGCTATCGATTGCATCTAGAAAAAGGTGGGTTGCAGGCCCTTTAATTTCGGGGAGCGTACCAGGAAGCTCACAGATGGAACCCAGAGCACAAAAGAAGCACTTGCCTGAATTTCATAAAATGCAAGATATCTTGTAATCTGCTGCACTGAACCAGAAATTATTACACACTGTCAGCAGTTCCCTCAGGACATTAGTAAGGGATTTCTCCATTAAATGATTCAAAGAAGAGTTCACTCATCAGCGTAATTCTCAACAAGAATACATTTTTTTACCTGACATTAAAAATACCTTTATCAAACAGTCCCTCGTGTATGGGCATAATACATCCATACTGTTATTTTGGGGACATAATGTTTAATGGGAAAGTAATAAGTATATTGCACGAGTGGCTAAGAATTTTAAAAGATTTCTGGTAGCAAACTCCTGTCAAACGCCGTCTATTATCAGGAGGAAGCCCTTCGAAAGAACGTTTAGTGGAGTGGTCCCTCACTGACACGTAGGAATTTCAGAGTCTTCCTTTTGCTTTCTTCTTCGGATTTCCACCCTGGAAATGCCCCACCAGAAGCGCAGCCAAGCTCTCTCCTTCTCCTCCTCCCCCCTCTTTTTAGTACAGCTTATTCCTACCTCTCTTGTGCTTCTGGGGCCAGGCTGGTCTAAGGGTGTAACCTCCAGGCACAGCTCCATCAGAGAGCGGAGCTATTCCAGAGCCAACGGCAATGGGCAGCTGGTATTAGCACAGCACCTTTCCTAGTCAGCACCTATTTCCTTGACTTAGTGTTTAATATAATGTTGACTAGGAAATAAAATGCTTGTGAGTGACTGAAATTTTGGTGTGCTGGTCAAAAAACAGATGTGGCAACTGAAACTCAGTGGGAAACCAATAAAGGTATTGTGTCAGTGGCTTTTTTTTTTTTTTTTTTTAAAAAAGATTTTCACTAGCGCACGCATTTTCTAGGCATTTAAAAGATGCCTAGAAACCAATGGGAACTCAGTGGGAAACCTGCCCAGGGAGGTGGTTGAGTCACCATCCTTAGAGGTATTTAAGAAAAAACATCTAGAAGTGGCGCTTCAGGGCATGCTCTAGTGGCAGAGATTGTAGGTTGTCTGGTTGGACTCGATGACCTTAAGGGTCCTTTCCAACCATGAAGATTCTGTGACTCTGTGATTCTGTGATTAAAGGTATTGTAACAGTGGCTTTAATTTTAAAAGGTTTTCAGCAGCACATGCATTTTCTCAGTGTTTAAAAGACTTATTCCCTGTTTCTGTCCTTCCTTCCCATGATGATAATGCAGAAAAGTTGTTTTCACTTGTAAAATTAAAAATGACAGGTTTAAAAATGTTTTCAAGCGTGTAATCACTTATTTCATCTGATCTTCATTATTACCATTATCCAGTTTCTGATTCCAGCACCTCTTGAGTTGTAACCTAACACATTCCGAAGTTGTGATGTGTCATAGAAATACTACGGCGTCCGTTACCAATCACAGGCGTGAAGTCACAGACTTGGACTCACTACAACAGACATTAACCAAAAAGGAATAAGAATCGCCACCGCAGTTAAAAAATTGCTCTCCTGCTGCTCCTTTCAGCAGTGAGTATACACCAGAGCTTTTAACTGCAGGAGTTCTTAATCCGGTAATAATCTCAGCTAGTCCCATCTATTTCAAAGGTCTCCGTAGATGCAGACAAATAAGAGAGAGAATCCCTTTTTACATTAAAAGAAACACTCTACTCCCCTCATCTCCTTTTCTCTCTCAGGGACTATCCTTCTCTCGGCTGCTACACACAAATGAATCTTTCCGTGTGTTTGCTGTTTTTCTGTTATATTTTTCAACTGAACAAATCACCTTGCAGTTAAAGCTGTTCCCTGTTCTCACTCAGACTCCACGCTCTCATATGTCCGTGACACTCTCCACTGATCAAGGGAATAGAGCCTGCAGGCTTCAGAACCAGGGCTTCTACAAAGCGCTCATCACCAGGTCACATCTACAGCTCCATTTCTTGCGATTCATTTAATGATGGTGCAGAAATTAACCCTTTGGCCATTTAATTATTTGCATCCCCCTGCTCTGAATTCTTCTCAGCCCGTCGATACTGCGAAATCGCCATGTCGCAGACTGCAAATGCGGGCTTCAGCTACGGTTTCTGATCTCTTGATATCTCCTTTGTGAAACGTGAAGAAAGGGTACTGTCTGCACACTGAGAAGCGGGAGGAAGTTTACTTTGGAAGAGGCGATCTGTGTTAATGTTTTGGACTTCTGCATTTGTCGCAGATGTTCACAGACTGGCAGTGTTCAAAGAGGAACCACAACACACAAATGATAAGTTAATAAGAACAGAAGGTTATGTTCAATACTAACTACGTGTATATAAACCAGGAAAGCATTACATATAAATTACCACACTTGAACGCAAAAATAAAGATGAAATTAGCACTTTAAAACTGTGTATATAATTACCCTCAAGATTGAGGGTATTGTATTACATCCTCTTTCTATCTCTGGATTTCATGGTGCAATACCCTTTCTGCCTCGAGCCTGCGTAGCACCTCACATGATAAACTATAACAACAGGGCGGGTTTCTCAAAAGCTGCTTGTATGGATACGTGCAGGTTTCCAATATCAGAGAACCGCAAAACCACAAAGGGATTTAGCGCTATTTTTAATTTTAGAGGAAAGTCACAGTTTAAAGTGTGATAAGGAAATTATGTTCCTTTGCTTAAGGACAGGAGAGCTCGGTTTGCACTCCTGGCTTTCTGAAACGCTGAATACCAGCAGTTTCCAATTATGTTGGCTGCACTGCTGGATGTTCTACGGCACTGAAAACCACTCTTAAATGGCTTAAACGTTGATTAAGAAGATTAAGGTTGTTTACTTATACTCGCAAATTCTTTCCATGCAGGTGCCTAAATCTGGACTCCCAAAAGAGAGGAGACAGTGTCTTCATCTGCCTTTATGAATTTGCACTTTATATTAATTCTTTCTACCTCAGTGTCCCTTACAAGGCTGGTAAGAAGTGTTTTTATGCCAAGGCAGGATTCGTTAACTAGTGACTGCAAGGCACTTGGGATCACTGAGATGGGGAAGTCCTAGAAAAACATTTATTATTAGTGCAGTTTTATTACTTCAGGTTTTGCAGGCCTTAGGACACTTTCTGAAGCCAGCAGCGCTGTTGAATGGCCTGGGCCCTATTTCTGTCCTAGGGCACAGTGGCTGCGTGTGGAAAGAACCATTCTGTATGTATCAGAATCCCCTCTTTATATAAAAGATTCAACTAGCTTACTGAATGCCACAGTTTTAACAAAATATAAAAGAAAAATATAGAATAAGAGATACCAAAGCAATAAAAGAGCAGGAAGCTTTAAACACAAAATAGGATTATTTTCGCACAGAAGTATTCTGTTCAATTCCATTGAGTCAATCTTCTTGTTACACACAACGTACAAAACCCCCCCAAACGCTAGCAGATTTGCAAGGCTTCAATGAGGTAAAGCTAGATCTTCAGTGAAGCCAGATGACGGCCGTAGTCATAAATACTACTCCCATTTTCTGAACACAAGAGAGACAGAGGTAACAAAAAAAAAAACAAACCCCTCGCTAACTGGTTCAAAGAGCTCTGGAATCATATTCATCTTGCTTCTGCAAGCAGACGAGGGAAAGAAAATTCCCCTCATTTTCATAACTATTAGCTCAACAACCAAGTGAAAGAAAAAGAAATAAAAAATTCTATCAATCACGTTAGTCTTATTCAGTATCTCTGCTCCATGAAAAAAAAAAAAAAGAAAAAAGAAAGCAACAGAGTAAATTTGTCTCTAATCAATATTCCTGTCCTAACAGAAGAGGGCCAGAAGAATTAATAGCATAGGAACTTTCTTTAATTATCTCTTCCTTTGCTTTTATTTACTCTTCTAAGAACAGATCCATATAAAACTCTGTCTCAGAAAAAAAAAAAGGTAAAGCCTACAAAAAGCACAGATCAATTATTAGTATTGTTAGTCAGTACACCCAATGATTTGCCTAGTATCACCTAAACCAGACAGCACTGTATGCAACAAAGGTACACAACTTTTTCAGTACTGCAGGATAACATTGCTTAAGAGCTGAACAATCCTTGCACTGAATTCCACGCTTTAGCTTTTGTCTGCTTTTGAAATTGCATATGAAATTCTATAAAATACCTATCACCTTCTGGAGGCAAAAAGCTATTTACGCATTAAGAATGTTGTTTCGCACAATGAAATATTGTTGCAAAGACCTTCATCAGTGCAGTAATACTTATTAGGATCCTGTAACAATCTCTGTTTCATAAAAGGCCAAGATCTACGCTTTCCCATTTTGCACTCCATCTGGTGAGAATATCTAAAGTCTACGTCTTCCTCAAGTCTGCCAGCTTTAGACCTTCAGAGCTCTTATCAACTTATCACACAGGAAGGAAATGACTAATTTTGTCTCAATAGCAAACCGACAGCAGATTGTGGTACCTCAAACATGCAACATCCAATCAGATTTGGCTGTAGAACATATATTACCAATAATAAACAAAGAAAATGGAAAAATCCTCCACTACAAGTAACTTAAATGATGTTTTGACGACTCTGTCATTTTTCTGTGTCACTATTTTCTACCTACAGTGAAGATGCTTCCAGCTCCCTCAGTAACACGCTGTCTAAGCACTACTGATAGTGGAGCACTTTCAGAGGGTGGGTTCATCTCACCAGTTTGAACCAGGCATCTAGTTTAATTTAGAAATCTAGTTCCTCTCTATCAAATGGAAAATGGTCTGTTCAAAACTTCATTCCACCATTTTATACTTCTGCCTTAGAATGCCCTCAAAAGATTGGTTTCGAGCCACTACTAGTTGCTTATGTCCCCTCTAAGGTCAACGCAGGGAGATTTGTCCCTTCAGATGGCAATGTCTACAGTGGAGGTTAGATGGATATTATTCTGTTTTCCCATAGTGTTTAAAAATCTGACAGACAGATTTCAGAAACTGTCAGTACTACCATTATTAAATGATAATATATGTGAAAGTAAATGAGAAATGAGAGAGGTGAGCAATGGGAGATGGACGAAAAAAACGAAGAGGAGAGAGAAAGATGAGATTTGGGGATGAAAAATGGTGAGGTCACGGGAAAAGGAAATATAAAAAGGGAACGGGAAAAGAAAAAGAAAGTTAGAGAAAGAGGAACTCAACAGAATGAAAGTGATGAACAGAAGTGAGATAGAGATGAGAACAGGAAAGGCTTTAGTAAAGGTAAAGGGAAGGAATGTGGGGCGTGAAGCAAACGAAGGGATAAATAGGGAAGGCCCTGCCGCAGATCCTGACACATTAGAAATTATTGTTAGTTCTGAGCATGCAAATCAAGATAATGGCACAATAATTTAAATAAATAATTTACCACAGGAATTTGGTGCATCTATTTTAAAGGATTTGCAAAGTAGCAGTGGAGGGCTGAAAGCCTGACATTTAATAAATGCTTTAATCTACACATCCTCCATCCTGTTACGCATGATGATGAGGAGGACAACAGAAATCACTGTGCTAACGTAGTACAAATATGTTTATATAGCTGGCCTTTTTTTCCTTGAGTGCAGCATTAGCTACTGACACGAGCATTTCCTTTCAACTAATGTGTGCTAAAAGCCAAGATCTAAAAAAGAAGCTGTCATCCTCAGGCTGCCGAGGGCTCAGGAGATGCTGGTCCAACAAATGCTTCAGAAGCCATTACTGGGTCCCAGGTTAATTTTTTCTTGAGACTGATTCACTCTGTTTTTACAATTGATAATGAGATTGTCACTAGCTTAGGAGGAGGAGGCACAGCTGGGGGCAAGCTTATAGTCCTGTGTGACTAGGAGGAGTCCTGAATTAAAAATTCAAGTTGCCCAAACATGCAAATGGATTTGATGATCGTAGGTTAGATCCCAATAAATGCGCGCTCACATTATGAAAACCAGCACGTTTGCTGGTACAGAGAGCCAGTGTTCACGAGGGATTTGCATAGACTGAACTACATAAGAACCTGGTAAGGACAAAGATTCATTAGCTGGTACGTAAATACGAAACTCGCACAACCCTTGCACAGATAGCCTGATTCTCATTGATGTTACTAACACTTCACTTCCATTCATACAATGAGTCACATAAAACAGGAAAAGAGAAAGAAGTGTAGCTCTGCCATACAAAACTCTACTTAGTCTGCTTATTTAAAAAATGGACACTTCCTACAAACTCTCAGGTTGTACCGGTTTAAAAAAAAAAATAACAAAAATCACTCAGAGAAGAACATCTTCCATGCAGTCAGATAATGATTCCTTGTAGGTGATACTCTCATCCCCGAACAGTCAAAGGATAACGCAGAACACATTAGATGGGAGGACTGCACTCTAGTTTAACAATCTCCAAATTCCACAACAACTGACAGCAAATGCGTAGGCCGCTCTTCCAGCGGAAAAGGTTACGCTCCAATCTTGAATACTGTCAGATAATCTCACTGTAATTCACCACGGCCCAAGAAAGTTTGAAAATAATATTTCCTATAGCAGGCTTTATAACATGGCAGGAAAATAAGCCAGAACCCTATATTATGAATCCTGTGGTTAGTCAAAGTACACAAAGAATGGACAAATAAGAAGCCAACTCTCATAACCCTCGTATAAAGTTCAACCTTAACAAACAATACTCCAAACACATGAAAAATAGCCCACATGCAAACTGTTTACTGTATTATAACAGCGGCACGCATTGACTGTGATGAGAATACGATCCAGTTAAATATCTCAAATGCACTGTGCAAAGGTATAATTGCTCCCCACCCAGCTCTGTGAAGACTCGTCCATTCAGTGGTGACTGCTATGATGCACACGTACATTTTGCTCATTTTATGTAAACACACAACTTCATGTGGATAGACAGATATCTATACCTTATTCCATTTTTTTCACCTCTTTGTAACTATTCCTTTAAAATAGACTCTAAGTTTAAAGAACAGACTGCTGTCTTGCACATGCTAGTTTGACTGCAGTTTGGAGAATGACATATGTGCTTTACATAACAAATACCTGAAGTCTCTCCACCTCAAAGTCACCAGAAGAAGTAAGCTTCACTCCTAGGCGCAGACTGCCACAGTCCTTGATGTTCTGCTCATTGACAAAATCCTCCGTCCTTGTAAGCTTGCTTAAAGCTGCATCAACATCTCAGCCAGCAGAGCACAAAACACACAGGAGACAACTGGATGCCATTTGACAAGAAAAAGTCTACAATAGATCACAAGCAGCCTGGCCTGGGAAGGACAAAACCTCACCAGCAATCCGCAGCAGCTTGCTCTTTCACTGCTGGAAATTAGAATTCTCCTTTCACGTGGAAATTATTTTTTTCCCCACTTGTGCTTTCTGGTCACCTTCTCTTTATCTTGCTCTGTGTCCTCTCTCTTCTTGTACCGCTGTCGCGGGACTGTGTCACGTAGCTCCGGAAACATCCACCCACCATCCTCTCTCTCAAACTTACCGGCTATATATAGTAGATAGAAAGGTGCTGGGGGCTGCTTTACTTCCCTTTTCTCCTGAACAGAGGTTGTGGGTAACTTTCAAACATGACACAATTGCAGAGGAAAGTCTTAGAGGAAGTGTTCTCATAGCGGCAGAGAGCCGTGTGCTCTGGAGGGAGCAGGAGAGACCTCCATCGGGTCCTGCTTTCCTGCAGGTCCTACAGCTGGGCTTCATTAACAATTCCATGGCACCAAAGAAGCCTGGCTGTAAGGCCTGCAATTAAGAGCAGGAAAGGAACCTCTGGAAAACAGAGAGACAATTCACTTTCCATCCTGCAGGAGGGCTCCTTTAAATCACTTCTTTAGCAATTTAAAGCAACGGTTGTCTGATTCTTTACTTAACGGGGCCGTACTTTATTTCCGCAAGCAGTAATCTCTCTCTGACCTTGTCTTGCTGTCTTGGGGAAGAGACAATACCAAATACTTGGCAATTCTATATTTCCTACCTTCAAAGCATTGCAAGGAAGAATTAAGTATCTTCTGTTTCTTTCTCCGTAACTAAATCCATTGCTCTGATGATATAGAATAAAATGCCGTCAAGATTTCGTGTGGAAAACTTATCCCAGAAGAATTAACTAACGACTGGAAGAGATTAAACTCTGTTCTCACCAGGAAACTCTGCCCTGTTCAGTTTATGGTTAACATGTATTTTTTTAAAAGATCAAAGAAGCAAAGCACTAAAATAGCAAGAGATCTGACTATCCATCTTCACCTGAGCGTGGTTCCTGAGAATGAGTCAACATAAGAAGTATGAGAATTTTATTGAATTCTCTGCGGACTGTGGAAATAAATATTTGTGAAAATAGCAACTGTGAAGTGATGCCAGAATTACACTTCCTCCGTGAGCATCCCAGTCTTTAGGCACAGGCAGCTGCTCTTAAAACAGCATCTAGAAACGATATTACGAAAGCAAGATTTGCAGGATTACACGCACCCAAATCCCGATCTTTAGGAGATGATGTATAGCAGTACAAAGGGCAGTAAGGCATCGCAACCAACTAAAAGTCAGTGGAAGTTTTGTTTTATTGTCCTAACTTACTTATGCCCTGAAGCGCAACAATTCCTTATGTGCTCTCTGCATTAACCGAACCTCACAGCATAAAGTATCACAAGCTAACAACAAAAGCATTTGCAGAATGTGCAGAAAAGCATTTGTTTTAAATGCAGGGTTGTATTTGTGTATGAAGTAAGGTTCCATGCAATAGGAGCGCTAGGAAATGGCTCCCACATGTGAGAATTGATTTCCCCTATTTCTCATTCCTACTCAAGGGCACAACTCGTAATTAGGGTCAGATTTTCAAAGAGCGTAGGTGGCGTTTAGGCATCAAAATAAATGGCCAGATTTTTGCAAGACTTGCCTCAGAGTGTGGGATAAGATAGCGTTATGAATCACAGAGCTGCTGCGGGTTAAGCACTTTTAAAAATCGGGTCTTTCCAAAATGCTTAAATTGTAGCTGAGCTCTTTCAAAAATCTTTTCTCGACTGGAGCATTCTTCAAATGCTAAGTATTTGAAAAACGGGCCTTTAAAGCTTCGTGAGGTGCTAATTTTTACATGAATAGGAAACTGCTATATATAGCACCTATAAAACTGTCTGGCAGCAGTATTTAAGTAGTTCTGATTCTCCAGTACCGTATAAACTCTCCGGTAGTACACATTCCACAGGGAAGAGGGCAGGCGCTGTGTGTCAGAGCTTACCTGCATTAATTCTAACGCCTCTGAGTCCATGAAAGAAGTATTTTGCTAGCTAACAGGTGATGGTAAACGCTGCTGATGCATCCATCTCTTTTCAGCGTATTGTCTCCAACTACAATCGAGACTAAGAATTAGTTGAACCTTCTGAGACATAATAGGAGTTCTTTCTACATGACTAACAACATTTCTTTCTATAAGGAACAGAGACAAAGTTATTTTTCTTATGCTCAAAAATTAATACAGTGTAGAAATTATATGAGGTTTTAGATTAGACTCTCCTTCCATCATTATTTGCTCTATTTATCTTTTTTTTTCAAAGCCGGTAAGTTCAGCCTTGCAGAATCTATACTGCTGACTCAGCTAACCGAGCCCAAACTCATAAAAATCTATTTTAAAAAGGTCCAATGATTTTATTTTCTAATCGTAAATATGAAATTTAATTAGCATCTCATTGCTAACGAAGTCACCATGGAAGACGAGACGGAGGAATTAGGCACAGGGATGGAACGTCAAGCGGAAAACAAAACAACAGTTATGCAAGAGCCAGTTTAACTCCTGCTTTCGTCCGCTCAGGTTTCAGATCTTTTCAGAATTGTGTGCTGTGTTCACAGGTGTCCTTCTGTGATGGCAAGGCCCTTCCATCTCCTATGGCAGGAATTACTCTAGCATGATGTAACATGCAAAATACAAAATACCAACAGATAAGGTTCACTCTGGATTAGACAGAGAAGCAAGACAGAGCAAGTTGGACCTGAATTCAAAACCCTATTTTGTCATAGGCTACCCAGGTCAGTGTTCCTGATCCTATAGAAGCAATACACTCATCAACTGAGAAAAGAATTCATATTATTCCCCAGGGCACTGCAAACATCAGAAAGATTAAAGGCGTTTTTTTAAAGGAAGCACATGGAGAATTTAAAAAGCCTCTTTAAAACAGGAAATGTGTCCAGCCTTTTCACTATCAGCATTCCTAGAATGTGTGTCCGAGGCTGACATCAGCACTGATGCTGGCATCACTGGGTGAAATTCTGGCTACTGGGAGCTACCTCTACCATCTTCTCTCGGAGTTCCTGAGAGGACAGGAGCTCTCGGTCTGTCTTTGCCCACCCACGCCTGTATGAGAGGGTTACACGACACACTTCCCTGCACAGCAGCACCTGGTGAAGGTGAAGGCAGGGACAGCCTGGAAGGTTTTCACACTGAGAGGGTTATCAAGCATTGGAACAGGCTGCCCAGGGAAGTGGTTGAGGCAGCCACTCAACACACTGGTGTTTGTCAGTGCGAGGTTGATGGTTGGACTCGATGATCTGAAAGGTCCCTTCCAACCTGGGCGATCCTATGATTCTATGACAGCCTTTCTTCTACTGTTGCTCCACGAGGTGAGGGAGCACAAAATACAGAGCCTCACGTAAGAGAGGACTCGGAGAGAAGTGGGCAAGTACCGTGGGAGAGCTCTGAAAGGGCTGATGAACTACAGTAACCACAAAGCTGTACTTTCTCCTTACAGTCACACTGAAATCGTTCATAGCAAGTTGGTGTGGGAGGAAGTGTTTACAGGACCTGTCCTGCGAGCGAGTAATTATTAATAATTCCTGGATTGCTAGAAAAGCTTTTGGAGTAACTCTGTGTGAGGGCACACCCCTGGGTTGGTCTCAATGACAACATTCTCTAGGGTAAAAAGGGCTGTATTAGCGTTGGTCCTGGTTACTTATAGGTGGGCAATTTTTTAATATTTGTATACTCCCCGATGTGACTTGAAAGCTGGAAATATCCAAGCACGTGGTCACAGCTCTATAAAAGCTTACTGCTTTGTAACGTGACAAAACCAGCTCTTCTTCATTATCAGTAATGGAAAGCAGAAGTTATACATCAAGCAATGTTCTATGTAGTAAGACGGGAGCAATTCGGGGACAGTGAAGTTTTCTTGGATGCTGTCAGACTTATTATCTCTTGACGATTTCATAATGCTTTAAAATTACTGTCCGGCTTTCAGGGCGGCCGCCAACACAGGAGTATTTTCATACCGGTTTAAGGCTCAGCAGACAGAGCGGGTAAATGACACTCGTGTCCACAGTGCCAAACCAAGGGCACAACGTACAGGTTCTGAGGATCAGCTCTCCTGCGGTACCTTGAGCATCTCCCTCCACCTCCCACCTGAAAGCCTCCCAGCAGAAGCGACAGTCTATATTCTGATGAAAAGCAGCAAGAATTCTCTTTAGGAACAGTTCATTTGCTAGATTCTGTCTTCACTTTCCTCCTTGCATACAGCAGGAAAAACACGGGCTCTGAGAAAGTAAAAATATGGAAGGAGAACCATATATCTTATTTTGGCATCCTGACCATTTCTCTCCCCTAGAATTAGCTCTTCATGTCCTAGTATCCCTGCCTGCTTGAAAGTAAGGAAGCTGTGTATTTCACCTTTCTAGTATTCAAGTTCTTTGTCTTTTAAAATATATTCAATATATAAAAAATAATGGTGAAATTTGCAAATGTCCTGTTTTCAAAAATGATAAAAACACGCAGGAGCCTATGTTCTCATTAACAGATATGAGGTTAAGGATTCAATTCTGACAACTTTTGGAGTCTGAAGCTGTTCAGGCATTTTTGGAATGCTGTGCCACACAACTCAGTGAGTCAGCAGTTGCAATGAATCTGAATGAAGAGCAGAGATACTGCAATATTCGGCCAATATGTCCTCGTACCGTTCCACAAATTCAACAGTTTTTTAATCACTAGGAAATAGAAGTCTTATCAGAAAAATAAAATTCAGGAAAGTTTTAAAATAAAATTTGGCCAAGCTTTAATTGTAGCGAGTTGAAATCTGACCTCAAAAAGTAAAAAGAAACAAAAAATGTCTGTTAAAAATGGACTTCTGTCTTTTGCTCTCCTTCGATAATGTTTACTCAAAATGCAAGCCCAAAAATATCAAAAAGTCACTACCAATTTATATTTTGCCCGACTTCATATACACCAGGACAATTTTACATTGCTGTTACTACACTGTCATTCACTTGGAATAGCAAACAGCCACAACCCAGAGATGTTATCGTCCAGAGCGAGTTGGGAAACACTGCGCGTTATATTAGCAGTCGATGAGGCGAATGGCGGAGTCGAGGTGAGCTGAGCAAGGCCTATTGACTTCAAACAACGCAGAGTCCCTGGCGGGTCCAGAGGAGTGGTGATGTCAGTCTCTGTAAATCAGACTTACCCCAGTTCAAATTTCAGGAATAACTCTTTATGATTCTCTCTAATATTTATGACATCACTCACCCTAGCAAGGAAAAAAAGGAATTAAACTTTCTCACTCCACAGGATCGGAAATGGGTAATTCTGGTAAAGCATATTTTTAAAGGACAAAGCAAGTTTAAAGCAATAACCATATTCTCCTTTTGGATTCTTATATGCAAACTTTTAGCACTTACCCAAAATTTTCACTGTAACTTTTCAGGACAGAATGGTCCAGCTGGTGGCTCATAACCTACATCCAACCATCACAAGGCGTTTACTCAATTCACTACATTTTTCTCTGGAGGAAATAAGGATTGCTGGCTGGGGCAGCAGACAGCTGCGCGTCTCCTCTTGGACTTGTGTAAGGCCAAATTCATGGCAGAATGAATTTCTGGTCCGAGACTTACGGAGTTCACTGCTTCCACGTGAAGGGAGGAAGAAGGTGGGAAGTAACCCTCTTCCAGACACGTACTACGGAATGCCAGGCAGTGGCATTGCACAGCCCACAGAGTCTGATGCTCTCATCTGACTCTTCACAGCGGCTCTACACGAGGGACCAGAGGATCACTACTGGACCGCATCATCTGAAACACACCACAACAACCCGTCCTACCACAGCCAGCTGTAGGTGTTACGCATTCTCCACAAGAGAAAAGAAAAGGGAAAGAACCTCCCAGATGAAAATATGGCTTCGTCAGTGAGGTCTACAAACCTCGCTAAAGCAACATGGCCTGTCTCTGCCTTCCTTCTCATTTTTCATTTTTTCATTTGCTCTGCCTGATGCATTGCTTCGTTTCCCTTAGGATCAGTCACAACCCAGAGGTGACAGATACCCCTGGCTCTAAAGCATGCTGTATAGAGAGAAGTTTGTTAGTTATCTTCACTCACCTGACGAAACTACTGTATACGGGAGGGTAATCAGAACCAGGGAGGAAGAGGAAAGGAGATATTAAACAAGACAAGTGAGGGGAGTCAAATGGGTCCGACTGAAGTTAGAACTTGTGACGCCCTGTGAGGACCAAAATAACAGTAGCAAACCACCCTCTGCCTTTTCTCAGGTTCTTTCTTCATGAGAAAGTTGAACGTTCCTAGTTGACTGTTCAAATGGTCTTTACTGTTCCCAGTTCCTTTGTGCAGAGACTGTATTTAGATCTGGGCTGATGGCATGAGCTATTTAATAGGTTTGCATCCAATACTTCTAATACAATCCTGCTCAAATAACTTTGGATTTATGCACTATTACCATGTTATAATGACACAACTGCAAGCAGTTTGCATTTTTCTGCATTGCAGAAAGTGCTGCAATGTATTAGGAGCTTGTCACTAAATTCACAGCTTCAAAGTGGCACTCGAATTCCAACCATTTCTGTATTAGACCTAGCATTCTGTAATTGTTCTTTGCGGGTGAGAAAGTTCAGTCCTTCCAGATACCGTATTCTCATGGCTTCTAAAGTAACCGCGGAGCCAGAGAGAACCCTCCCAGGTGTGCAGCCCTGGCTGACCAGTCATTCAGTGACGGTGGTGTTGTCAGCAGCATTTAATCCAGCAAAACCGCCTGGATACTGCTCTCACTGCGGATATGGGCAAGGCACAAAACCACCATTCTGTAGTGTAACACTCCGCATGAAAATGCCCAAGTATCATTTTTCCTTTAGACCACAGACTCGCAGATTTAAAAAAAAAAACACCACCTGAATCAGTGTTTCCAGGCTTACAGGAAATGTAATACTCCTTCACTTTTTCTAACAATTAAAGCAGAAGAAAAACATACTCTTTTCTGTCCTAACACAAAAGTTTAAATTTTTTTTGTTTGTTTCATACTGCATTGATACCTTTCATGGCATAAATTGCAAAAATGAGAGAATAAAAGACAGAAGGAAATTAAACTTTCTACAATAAAACATGTTAGTCTTGGGTCTTCCTGAAAAATATGTTACTGGAAATACAGGAATATGTTACTGGAAGGACGAAACACACCCAAAATCTTCTTAAACAATTAAATAGTGAGGCTTATTCTGACTTGTTTTGGCAGGAACTGTGAAAGAAGAATAGCAGTGTAGTAGCAGAGTCTTATCTTAAGCTTGTTTGCTTGTTTTTGACCAGGAAAATCAGCTCAGCAATAGTAAAGAAGGTGGAAAAAGCGTATGGAATTTTACATTTTCAGTCAGTGGAAGGCATTAGTGAAATGAGTTTGATGATCTCACTAGCTATGTCATTATAAACTATGAAAAACACATGGAATGGCAACTACCTTGCCGTGGCGGTCAGGGACATGGTTTAGTGGTGGATTTGGTAGTGTCGGGTTAATGGTTGGACTCAATGATCTTAAGGATCTTTTCCAACCTAAATGATTCTATGGTTCAGAAAAAGCCCGGAAACAGAGACGCAGCAGCAGGTGCTGGATAGACACCGTGACTTGTCCTTTTAAAGACTGGGAGGCACCAGTAGATTTGGGGAGGATCCATGCGAGATTACAACCAGGGAGGAAACTTTCTTTTAAACACAGACTTCATGCACCAGACCAGTTTGGTCAGTGAATGGCAAATGTCACCTGTATTTTAATTGAGATGTTAAAAGCCAAAAGCCTTCAAATGATCTTATAAATGTGATGATAATTTTTCAGTTGATGATCAAGGAGAAAAGATTCAGTCAGCAGTTGCGCTGCAGTTTGGAAATGAAGTATATTTGGTGTAATCTTTAGAAAAAGAGATGAAGCAACGTTCGGGTGTTTTCCCAGTTTGCTCAGGATTCAGAATTCACAGAGGCAAACATTTGAAAGGTTTCTTCGTTGGTGTTTCAAACCCTGGAGGAACTTACTTTTGTGCTCAAGTGGATTAAAAGTGTGTAACAACCTATTAAGCGTACTCATACTGATTTCAAGTATGGGCACAGATAGATTGGAAATGTTTATACACATACAGAGCTGTAAAAAATGAAGTGGAAACAATCCATTAATGGCTAATGATAACCACATATGTACTGTTAGCATACAGCTTTTTCTGCATTCAAATGGAAAAAAATCCTTATCCCATTTTAAACAGAAACCCTGTGTTAAATTTACTCTTCGGCACCTCAGTTACAACCTGAGGAAAATTTGCCAGCGAACGACCGGCGCTCAGGAGGCCAGCGGGAATCCTTCTGCTGGTTACAAGGAGGCCCTGTTCCTCCCCTCAACTACAAAAAACAGGGCAGGCTATCAGACTTGGGCAAGTAACAAGTATCTTTGTGCAAGGCCAAAGTGGCCTCAGGGACCAGAACAAACATATCTGTTAATACTACACTATGTTGCTTTACACAGACAAATTCACTGAGGCAACAATTACTCCAAATACTATCACATCCACAGCTGTATATACATTTATCCTTTTGACAAAACCAGAATGTTACAGCATTTCATTTGGCATTTCTGATAGATTTCCAGTGAGATTTGACAAATTTCTCTTTCCTCTTGAGTTGCTAAACAGATTCACTGAAGTAGACAGCATTAGAAAGTAATGCCCCATCCAGCACTGAAGATAAAATAGGTTTTGCGGGACTCACATAACAAGAATATTCTCTTCAATACACGTTCGGCAGTGATAGCAGACAATGCACAACACGTTGCCAACCTTCAGTGCTATTAGTAATGTACTTTTATGAGCTGTGGAAAAAAAACCCCGTGTGTTTGCCTTTTGTATAAAAAAGTACAAAGGCTTTACCCGCTGGTAAAACGTTAAATGCACCCCCTGTAGGTCATTAGGCAGGTGAATTCACGGTACTCACAAACTATCACCATTTCCAGAGCCCAAATATTTGGCAGAAGATTATGAAGGAACAGAGGTGCTTAAAATCAAAGCTCAGAAAAGACCTTTATGTTTAACTAAAGTCAGTGTGAAAACCTCCAGCCATGGAGTAATCCACTGCCCACAGCTGGGACACACCGTGACGGGGTATATGGCAGATCCGCTGTTTTGTTAAATTGCACTTTAAACAGCCTGGCACTGAATTCTCCTTTTGCTTGAGAGGAGCAAAAGTGAGAGGGTAATATAGGGAGAGAATACTGACTAAAGACGTAGAGAGAAAGAAGCTTTTATCACTCGTTGGATGTGTGCCATGGAGACCAATTATATACATTTGACAGCAACCATTATAATTCCAGAGTCCTTGAACAAATCACAAGCAGAAAGGTTACCTTCCTGAAAATGTTCATTGCCATTAAATAACTGACCCAGACTAGAGGGTGAAGGCAGCACTTAAGAGAGAGTTTGGGTGAAGGGAGGAGATGGAGAATCTTATTACATGCACACCTGAGAAAACCCCATCATTTGTTCTGAAAAAGGAATCGCAGACTCACTGCAGATACTGTATTCTCAGCAAAGCGGACAGTGTTCTGAGAATGCAAATCCTACAGACAGGAGTGACAAAACAGCCGAGACAAAAATAATTTCTCGCTATCAGTGGCAAAACTCGACTAAACTTGATGAGGTTTATGGTTTTAGCCTCCAGTTTGAAAGTCAGAAGACCTGCCCCATTTCCTTGTTCTTTTAAGTTTAGATCGCTACGGAGGCTACTTACAAAGAAAGCTGCCATAGGTCAAGTTCCACCATCAGTTACCCAACCGTAATGACCACATCTAAGGAAAACATTCGTATTTCATGAAACATGCATTTCAATATCAAAGAGAGAGTCGAGACATCTGCTAATAAATGGGTAGCTTGTTCTCTCTCAATAATACAGGCAGGCTATTGGGAGAAATAAGGATCTCTATAAATTTCATCCTTTGTGAGCAATTATTCCATATATCTGATTAAAAATTTCACCAAGCAACCATACAGAAACCAAGGTCATTTAGTATATCGCATTCAGATTTCTTCAGCATATCCCAGTTATTTGGGATGCATCCTTCTAGGAAAGGTTCAAATTGCCTTTAATTTTAGCAGATACATGCAGTCAGATGGTTCTCTTTTCACTCATGTTGAAAGTTTATTTTTCTCTTAATTCAGAGTTAAATCTAATTGGAAGTAACTATTCGCATACCAACGGGGAGAGAAATGTGGTTCTCAATTTGTGTTCTGGGGTTGGCCCTCTCAATATAGCAATTTGCTGGGTAGGATGGAAAGTTTCCAGGCTCTTTCCAACTGAAATTTCTCCTCTGCCAGACCCATGACTCAAGAAACTAGACACACACACACACACACGCAAAAGAATTTCTGGCTCCAGGTCCCCTTGCAACTGTCACAACCCAGCTTTGACAATGCCCATTTTTAAATCAACATACAGCAAACTATCATGATAAAAAAAAGGAAGGAGGGGGAAGAGAGAGAGAGAGAGGAGATGTTGTCTCAGCCAATTTATTTCTGGGAGACATCAAGGCCTTACAAAAAGAACCAGTAATAGGGGCACAGAATACCGAAAAAACAAAGCACAGATTCATCATACAAGTTTTGCAGAATGACTAAAAGGAACACAAGTACTTTTCACATCACAAGGTGAGTTGTAACAGAGTAAGAAAGAGTCATATCAGACCTGTATGTATAAAACAACATCTCTTATTTTATTGTTCTAGGCATGTGGACTTTTTGCAAGATCCAAAAGACAAAGATATTTTAATGTACCCGCTTCTGTATTCAGAAGAGAATGCTAACAGCTCAAAGGCCACAGTTTGCTAGCTCTGAATCAGAAAGGATATATTATAATTGCAAACATAAAATTTAAGCTCCTTTCACTCATAAGGAGATGGACAATTTGAGAGAGCAGGACAGATCGCTAAGAGAATTCTCCCCCATAATAATTCTCTTATTAATTCAGCTGAGTTTAACAAGCGATCCTTATTCAGTCCCAAAAGCCCACATCAGAACATCCCTAGAAATAAATCTTCAGTCTCAATAGTCCTGCTTAAGAAGGTGAGGCTAAAAGGCTTCATCAAAGAAATGTACTTATTTGTCATTTCTGGTTCAAAGCTTACAGACTTAAGCAAGGAATAATACCAGATATTGTCCTTGGATGCAGTTTTTAGCTATGCCTGATCTTGGTGACTCACCAAGATACCTGGTATAAAAGAAATGAGCTGTTTCCAGATCCTAGGAGCCACGTTACTTCCACTACAGCATTTGAGTTGAGAACCTCTACCTCTGAGATCTGGAATCCCGTAGGAATCAACAGGACAAAAACTACGCCAGTATCGGACCAGAAGTTCTGCTGTGGGGCAGGAAGTTTAAAACTTAATAAAGTTTAGTATTTTCAGTGTGGTTTCAGTGTGGAAAGACTTAGTTTTCTTTCTAGTGATTGCTGTGAAAGGAATGTCAATAATGCGTATTGTTTTAGTTGTTGCTACGCGATGTTTACACTTTTCAAGGACTCTTTTCAGCTTCCCATAAAAGCTGAGAAGGAGCATAGACAGAACAACAGAATGACCAATGGAATATTCCCTACCATAGCTGTCGTGCTCAGTATATAAATGGGGATTGGTTCAGAGGGGGAATCCGCGGTCACTGCTCGGGAAGGGAGGGGACCAATTCACTGGGTGGTGAGAGTGACTTGTGTCCTCATCGTCATCGTTGTTGTTGTTGTTGTTATTATTATTATTATTATTATTATTATTATTATTATTATTACCCTTTTCTGTTATTGTTCTATTAAACTGTCTCTATCTCAACCCAGGAGTTTTTTTTCTTTCTCTTTCCCCTCCTTTTCTCCTGCTTCTCCCTGCCCTTCTGGGGAAAGGGGGAGAACTGTGCGAGCAACTGCATGGTCCTAGCTGCATGGCTGGGGTTAAACCACGACAAAAGGCTTATGATGAACTAGAACTATTTTTACAGTTTTCCAAAGACATTTTGGATTGCGCTCTCCCATTTTTTCATCTACCTTCAGTCCCATGACTAAGCTCTTCCTCTGCTGCAGCCTGCACATTCTGCAAAGGAAAGAGGAGCTGAGAGACTGTAATACTTCCTCCAGTTCCCCTATAGGTACTCAGTGGGGATGCTAAGACAGCAGCGAGTAAGACCATCTGCATCAGTAGTTCCTCCCAAGATGAATGCAACATCAAGATAAAAACAGATAGAGTAACCCGGTGGAGAGCTGCGGTTAGGACTTAGGAAGGAGTGGGATGATAGAAAGAGAAGGGATAGAATATACGAAGTCCGGGAGGCTGCATCTGTGAGAGGAGAGGAAGCTACGGTGTGTTATAGGTGTTAGAAAATTCTGGTTGTGAGACAGAAAGAAACAGAGACAGGATGACAGCGGTTATTTGTTGCGAATGCCTAAATATGAGTCTGAGAACTGGAAGGAAGCTGTGCAAGTATAAAAGTTTTGTATTTGAGGATGCATCCCCAAATCCTGCATGCGTACATGAAAGGGGCAGACAGGGAAGCAGCACGTGTGTGCAAGGACGATCCAGCGGGGGAGCAACACCAGTGTGTGTGCAAAATGAGCCTTGCAGGGCAGCGGTGTATGCTGTGTGCATGAGAAAGCGGAGGGAGCAGGAAGTGGGAGTGCGTGCGAGAAGCTGGAGGAGCGACGGGAAAGGGGAACACGAGACAGAGAGGGAACTGACAGAGGGGAAGGAGAGAAAGATTAAGAACACGGGGGAGGATGTACAGTCTATTGCACAGAAAGAGAAGGCGGAGGGAAAGGAAAGGAGCGAACAAGGGGAACATTTGTCACACAGAAAATACGCTTGATGAAAAACAGGCATAAAAAGATGGTGAAAAAGATAGTAAGAGATATATTAGTGTTGCAAAAAGAATAAAGGAAGTGAGAAGAACAAATTAAAAGATTTAAAAAAAAAAAAAACCAAAGAAAAAAGGTTTTATTAGTTGACAGAAAGCATAAATCCCCAGTGAAGTGATTTAAGAAAAGGCTAGGGCACAACACACCAAAGGTAGAACCAGAAATTCTACCCATGGGGGAATTGTCTCTCTACTGGAGTCCAGTGCTGATGCTCAATCCTTTCATCTCCCCTCTCTAGACCTCCATTTCCACTCTCCTCCCCAGCGCACGCTTTCTTTAAGAACATGTTTGTACCTCCAGCGGCAGCCCCTTCACCTCACTGAACACTGCCCTCCAAGTATCGGCGCACGCAAAGTACAAGGAGACCTGTTGAGGGCGAGGAAGGCGCGAAGGCAATCAATTTCAAAGAAACGTACTCTTGAAAATGAATACAAAAGAGGTGAAAGGTGAAAGTGGAACTTGTAGTGATTAGAGTCGAGTGCTGTCCTAGGCAGCAGTGAGGTGGAGCTGCTCTGACAGCTGCTTTCCTTACCTTGGGTGCTCATGAGTGACCGGGCTGTCTCGCTGCGGCTGCTGCAGGCTGAAACTCCCTACGTCGCCTCCATGCAATCGTCGGTCTCTCTCCAGGAGGCTCGGAGGGGTTATTTGTGCTCGGCAGCTGCTGAAAAATAAAGGAAACACAAGGAGAAAAACACCCCCTGGGCCCTAAGGTGCCAAAAGTTTAGGGAGAATCAGGAATGAAGGAAGCAAGTGCACTGGTGTCAGAATGAGCAGAGAGCGACACAGAAAGTAAGAAAAAGTGTGTCAGAGGCTGGGAGGGGCGGAGAAGGAAAATGCAAAGATCTGACAGGAAATCAGACTATAAATCTGCTTAGGGTTTAAAAAAAACACACTTCTGCTCCCCAGCGATACAGCCTGTTTGCAAATGACTCTGCACGCAGGTGACGGCGGAGCCCTGAAGTACCACGGTAAGCAAATGAAGAGGCACTTTTGCCCCTTCCCCAGGAAGAGCAGTGGGCAGAGGCAGCGGCAGCACAAACGACGGGCTCAGAGAGAAAAAGCGGGCTCAGAGAGAAAAAGCAGGCTGTCGCAGCTGCCTCACCTCTAGCTCCCCAGACTGTTCGTGCCTGTTTGCCTCAGGCTAAAGGGGACGTGCTGGATGCCAGCCCCGCTGGTGCTGCGCCCCTCCGGCCACGAAGCAGCAGCCCCTGCTCCTCAGCGCATGTGCTGGCTAGAAAACAGGCAGGAAAGAAAAAAGTAAGGAAGGACTGAACAAAACAGAGTTTCAAGAACAACAGTTCCAGGCAGAAGGAATTCTGGTCTTTCCCAAGGTTTTGAGGGCTTTTCAAGAAAGCATCTATTTTATTAATAGCTGCTTTTGCTAAAAAGGTAGTCAACAAGTTTTACGTTATGATTATTTTACAGATGAATGGTAGTTTAAACAATATATTTTCCAAAGGGGGTCTCTGCTGACATAAAGAAGCTGCAGTCCCTTCTATCGCTTTAACACTGGACTCCAGGATTAAGGCCACACGTGCAAATCCAACCTTTGATGCATCTCACTGAGGGCATTTACCTGCCGGGCTGAAACTAAGAGCCTCCCTCCACAGGCAAGCCAACACGAGCCAGTCAGCCCTCTCCCTTCCAGTTCTCCCAGTCCTGCAGGACCAGGAGTCACCACCACCACTGCTACAAACGTCCTTCAGTTGCCATCTTGCTGGGGCATCCTGAGTCTGAATGGTGCTGTGCTGGGTCTTGTTCTGCTGTTGCCTATTCGAGCCCCAGGGGGAAACAAGGCACAGATAGTGCTCTACTCCCAGTCCCTCCCTGGGCTTTACCCTTTGCGCTGGGTGAACACACACAAGTGAAGCCTCACTGGAGTCAGCAACAGATCTTGAAAGTGTGAGAAATTGGAGGAAAGACCCCTTGGAGGAAGACTCGCATATGGGTAATAGGGATGCGCGTATGCGACTGCCTAGAAGAAAGCAACCGTGCAGATGTGTGCATGGGTATGGCTTTATCGCATGAGAGAAACTAACAGAAAAAGCAGAAACACTAGGAATAATAAGCGTAAGTGACCGATGACAGATAATTTAGAAACGTGGGAAGGGAAAAAGCATGATGACAGTAATGGAGTGAGAGAATAAGAAAGGAAAAAATAGTTGAGAATAAAGGAAAACACAATGAATGGAAAGTAAGTATAAAAGTACAGCGGAAAAACTATCAAAGGATACAGCAGCATCAAAGGATACAGACTGGAGGAAGTGAGATGATCAAGTGAAAAGAAGAAATGTAAGGGAGAAAATACATGGCTCAAAGTGGTATTACAATAACACCCAAATGTGTTCTTACCAAACTGAAAACCTGAACCCCATGAAAATCATGAGGGAGCAGAATATGTTCCAGGCAGCAAAATGTGTGGGGCAGCTCTGCTCTAATTCTCCCTTATCATTCCTGTAATTACACATTTGCACCTGTACCTGGACTGACGAGGGCCTAAGTTTAGCCATAAGGATGATATTGAAGGGGATCCTGGAAGGGGCTCCCGTTCGATAGATCAATAGCTCAAAGACTAGGGAAGGCAGGAGTTTCTCTCTCCCACTGAGCAACAGCAGAACATGCAATGCCTCCACCGATTCTTTTCCAGTGAGGACTATACTGTTATATGCTACTTAGGTTCTTGTGCAACTTCACCAAAATTCGCCTTTGAGCAAACCTGCCGGCTGCATGTGAGAAGGCGCAGGAAAAGCTTCCTGCTTTGAGCAGCCACCAGTCCCTCCGTGTGACAAGTGCACGGGTGAGGTTCTGTAGTTTCTGACTGGGGGAAAGCCAGGGATACTTTGGACAAAATCTGTGAAATACAGCTCTAAGAATTGTGGCCTACAATTATTCCATCAAAACCAATACGAGTGATTTCTGTGCCCAGCTTTCTACTGCTTTCATAGAGGAAGCTGATTTGTGCACGCAACAGAGGAACCATTTTAAGCACAACCAGAGAAACTGGTTCTCTGCTGGCAGGAGGCTTTGTGGCTTCACTTGGACTTTAAAAACCACAAACTTTCCACACATGGTTCCTAACCTGAAAGGAAAAACACGCTAGAAATTCAAGTCAAAACTCACCAAGTCTCTCTATAGCTTTCTCCTTCTGTCCTTGATCTCTTCAGCAAATAAGACACCAGACAGTATAGGCTGCAAAACTGCCCTCCAGAGTCAAGCAAGGTGTTAGATATCTTTTGTTCCTGGTTCTGCTTTTGTTTTGCTTAATGTTGCAGATTACAAACAGCTTCCAAAAAGTACAACTGTTCTAAAGAAGATGCCACGTTTCCCTGGGCCTAAAGTGATGCCCTAGAGATGAGGCAATCATCCAGTGGAGCCAGAGCGGCTTTAAGGAATCTATCACTGAACCTAAAATTCTCCTCATCATTAAGACTTTACCAGCAAACTAAGATTAGCCGAGCAGGATCCAGTCATCAATCACAAAGCCATAAGTAACTGCGTATCACCTTTATTTTGTAAGAATTTACAATCTTGATCCCAGTTTTCAGTCTTAAAAAATTCTTTCAAGCTATAAAAATGTTATGGTTGAGGTTACAGTTCCTTGAGGCTGGCAGACTGAAGCGATGCGTTTCACACAATGTAAGTGTAGAAAGTAATTGTGTTCTCTTAGGCAACTAGAAAATTCAAGAAATTCCAGATGCTCCACCTAAAATACAGAAATGTGGCAAAAAAGCTGCAGAATTTGAATCAGGGAGTTTCCTGATCCAAATGTGGGGTCTAGGACCTCGACTGGTTGGGTTACGTATCTTGTGGAGAGAAGCAACAATGGAAACTTACGTACAAAGTTGAAAAATAGACATCTAAAATGAGCACTGGGAACATGGCATTGAGAAGAAGTCCAAAAAGAGCTTTCCTAAGCAGTCTGGCTGAAGAAAAGAACACTTGGAAGTTTGATTAAACTTCATTATTTTTGACCCATTCCACTCAGGGAAGCAGGATTTTTTTCTTTTTTTTTTTTTGTTTTTGGTAAGAAACCCAAATTGCCTCAAAGAGATACCTGACTTTGTTATCTATTTCCTTTTTCATAACCAAAAAAATCCACTGTAACTTTCAGTTTAGTTACCTGACCAGTTAAGGGGTGACAATATTTTTTTGTTTGGTTGGTTTTTTAATGGCTTCTCAGCCTTCTTTCATTAAACCTGGTACAGAAAACGATAAATTACACCTCTGCCTGCAAAGGAACTCCTCTCACATGAAAGCCACCTGGCAGGACACAGCTGGTGTGTTTGCTGTCTCCCTCTTTCAAAGAGACTTCAGAAAAGGAGAGTATATTTAGTTCCTTCCAATTGCTCTAATCCGGCGTGATCTGAGCCCTCATGGTAAAACCTGAATAACAAGTGCATCTTAAGCCCTTTGATGGGGCTGCACCATCTCTTCCCCAAGGCTTTTACTTTGGGATCCTTGCACGAAAAAGACAGCAAAATTTCAAGGTTATTCTGTTATTCTCTTGGGGTGATCAAACAGTGGAGAAGACTTGGCATCTTAGAAATTCCTCCATATTGTTGCTGGCCTCCCAAGTATTTTGCTCGTAGTGACTTTCTTACCATAACATTTTTATTGGGGTCTACAGGGAAAGCTTCTGGCTGTCCCACAGGAATTATGTAAAATTTGTTTATCCAATGGAAGTTTGTCCTTGTATACCATGACTTCCTACGGAATGCCTTTTTACAGAGTTGACTCATCAGCACTCAGGAGGGCAGGCCATAACTCAGACATGGAGCTGCTAGATAGCTTTAAGTACCTGCAGACTTAAGAGCTGGGGAATAAAAAAAATCAGCATTTGGAAGCAGAGAAACTCTAGACTGTCCAGCTCTTTATCTGCTGTTCCTTTTCTTCTATTCCCTTCTTCTCCCAAGAGAGCCATCCTGGCCCATGAGGAGACCGCCCTTGACTCCTTATCAGTGTAACAGTCCTGAAAATCCCTGGATACCAGAAACGCATTTCACAAACTAGTGATTTGAGAATTAATATATTGCGTTTCTCCTGCATGCCTGAACACAGCAGCACCGTATATATTGTCAACACAAGCCCTCCAACTCTTTAAAGTAAGGAAATAGAAGTATTAAATATTTTCCACGTTTTACATATTTTATGTTATCAGCCTTGCTCAACTATCCTTAGAGACTATAGCTCTTACTTATAGATGCTCACAATTTATCATTTTTCTCTGGAGATCTGACTTCCAGAAGAGAAGTATTTCCCTATTCAATTCACCAGCCTGTGGATAAGCAGCTGTTAGTGTTCATCTGCCTTTTCTAGGCATTAACATCAAAAATGCCCCTTGATCTTAAAAAGCGACACACAGCAGGGTTTCTTTAACACCTTTGGGGGTAATGGTTTAAATCCAGTAGGGAAATGTTCTCATCTATAGGTTTATGATACACATTTAAACAGTGTTTCAATTGCCTGAACTATGAAATAAGATGACAGCCAAACATACATCAGTAGGGAACAGATAGCGTAAAATCCCCTCTTTCATTTGACGGTGTTGGGGATTACGTATTTTTGCACAAAATGTACAGTCTCTGTTGAGTTCAAAAGTATTACGGGATTTATCTGTCTGTGTGTTAGTATATTCACCTTCTTTTTTAGGAAAAGTCAGGTTCGAATGCATTCCAGGAGCCGGGTTGACAGCCCACAGCACAGTGGATGGTGCCTGGCCAAAAGACCACCCCTCCACTGAAGCGAAGAACCCAGATCTCTTCTGCCTCTCCTCGGCCCAAAGGGACTCCGTGATGCTCTTTCCAGAAAAGTCAGAGTTAATTTAGCGATTACTCCAACCGCTCTCTTTTCATTATACATAT
This sequence comes from Rissa tridactyla, assembly GCF_028500815.1. Lineage (NCBI taxonomy): Eukaryota > Metazoa > Chordata > Aves > Charadriiformes > Laridae > Rissa > Rissa tridactyla. The sequence continues at coordinate 3,641,257 of NC_071473.1, forward strand.
ATTATTCATTAAAACTGGGTATGAGCCATAGCTCAGGTCCTTATGCTGTTCCTTATGCTCTTAATTGTATGTCCATAGGGCTTAAAATCCAAGGATCTTTAAACTTTCCAGACAACTGGTTTAGTTTCACAGCAATCAATGAGTTAGATATTAATATCCATACCCACACTCAACAGATGATGAGACAAAGTATTGGGGAGATAAGAAAGGAATACTTATTCCCCCTTAAAAGTGATAAAAATACAGTTTTTTTCACATAGTTCAGTTTTAAAAAAAATTCTTATGGACCATTTAAGTAAGACCTGGCAAAAGTTAAAAAATCAAGGCAAACACTTATAAAGCAACATTTTTTGTTAAAATAAAGAGGGACAGGAAGCAATCTAAACACTATTACTGAAAAAAAAAAACTTCAACAGAGTTCAGATCATTGTCACTGGAAAATATACTGAAAAAAATAATTTTAGTTCAATGGCTTTTGTTAAAATAATTCTAAATAAATTAATCAGTCCCATATCTCATCTTTTGCTTAAAACACAAGGTCATCTTTCCCCACTTATGCAATAGCAGCATTGTCAATGTGTATTCTGATTATTAGAGTGCGAAGGGTTTAACATATCTGGAATTTGAAGGATAATCTATCAAACCCGAAATTTAGTAGATGCAGGGAGAGGCGAGTTACTCATTCTTGCTTGTTTGCTTTATATTGGAAGGTTTCTTGTCTTCTTTATAGGTCAACATTTATTCTAATTAAAAATGTATGCATATTTTTAATAGAGACAAATTGAAAACAACTGCAGAGTTTTAATGGCTTGCATTCTTTAACATTTTCTCCCTTTTTACCCTGTACAGCTTCTTTAAAAGGTCAGAAGGAGGAAAACTCGTACTAGGTGCTGTGTTCAGAGAAACAATATACCTCACAGAAAAAATAATATTAGGGTTAATTAATAATATAAACGATGCAATGATGCAATATCTAAAACAAGAGTTACATATTCCAAAGTTTGAACACAATCCACGTAGTTTGAATGGTAAGGGAACATTTTCCACAGTTTAAATATCCAGAGAACACAGCACAGACCTGGAAGTTAAGGACTTTGAAACTTCCGTTACAGGTCTTAGACAGACATCCTCCGATTCACATAATCTAAGAGTGCTTCACTCTCCTCATCTGTAGAGAGAACCACGGCACCTCTGAACCTGAAACTGTTGTATAAATGAGAAGTGTCAAAACCAGAACATGAACCCCTTCACATCAGCATATCATAAGTAAATGTTAGAAAACCAAGAATTACTCAATATATTGAGTCAAACCGTCAAACCAATTCTCTGCCACAGAACAGATACTGCGTCTTCCCAAAGTTGGAAGTCGAACCCATCCTTAAGGAAACACACCTCCTCTCTTGCAAAAAAAGCACTGCAGGAACATGAGTTGGTTTGTCACCGAGGAGACGTGGATAAGGATGTGAAACAGGCATTTGCCAAAAGCAACTTGGGCTAAGTCAGTAATTTGATGGAAAAGTTATGAGGGACCAGCAGTCAGACTGAGGTATTGCCGCGTCGTCGTGCCTTATTTCTCTTTGCTGCTTCTTTTAAATAGAACAAGATTTAGCCAACATCATCTGCACAGGTATTCTGCCACAACAGCAGTGATCACTGCTGAGAGCAGAGGTCTCGGGGGCAGACCATGAACACGTGATGTGTCCCACGCAAGAGGCAGGAATGTGGGAGCAGTGCCCTGGAAGAGAGGGCAGAAGCAGCAGGTAGTGGAGAATTCTTGAGCGGTTTTTAGCAGCCTGTTAGACTGAACCAGCTGCATGGCTTACAGCACGGCCCTGAGCTTATAAAAGTCTTGATGTTATACTTGATCAGTATGTGTGATTTCTCTATGACTTGTTACTTATAAATTATTTTTTCATCCCGGGATGTATTTGTTCTTCCAGGCTCTCATGTTCATTTTCCGTTTTAACTGTGTAGCTCCCAAGGGAAGGACGCTAAGCATTCTTGTGGAAGAGCTCTTAAAATGCATATAAATAGTGGTCATATATCACTGAAGATTTTACATATGTGAGATTAAACATAGCCATAAAACTATATGACTGCTATTTATTGATCCATAAATGAATACCTGGTTTTGAATTTTTAATACTTCTCTTTGAAACAATGGTATAGATTTCTGAAAGCTATGCTTTCTCACTGCATGACAACTCTGTGTTAGAATATTAAATACTTTTACATCTATATATAGGACTTTCATTTCACTTCATTCCAGTTCTCATATACCCACACACATTACAGGCCATAAACTTTGTAATAAACAGTAATTCACTTGTCATTCGTGGGGTTAGTTCTGATTCAACTGATGTAACAGAATGTAGATTCCACATACCAAAATAAGTAATGGAAACGAAATTAATTTAAGCTTACATAGAGCCGAGTCTAGTTTTTTGTCTGTAGATCTAATTTGCCACACTTGTAATAGTTTCTTAAATTTATTACATTAAGAGCTAATGATCTTTAATAAAACTGAAGTCTGGTTTTACAAGATATTGCACTAATTACCTGGTTCAATGTGTAAATTACCTGATTCTTGTGTAAAACACGCAAGACCACTGCTGAGCTTCCCGACCCCCACTCATTCACAGAAGTATGCCAATGTTAGGTTTTGTATGTAGGAGGGAAAAAACGCAGAGATGGACACAGACCCTTCATCTAAGAGTTTTATCTGAAAAAAACTATTTGTCTAAAATTTACAGCACGGCACAGTGTCCGTGAAGAGGCTTGGGATAAAACAAAGAACCAATATTGTCTATCTCTGAAAAGACAACAAATGATGCATTTACCCTATTTTAGCTCATCAAAATATGAAAAACTGCTTAGAAACTTTTAGGCTTAAACTTCCAGTGAGTAAAAAGCGTAAATTTGAAGTAACTCCAGAGACTCCTAAATTGGCATTTTGGTGAGACAAAGAAGCAATAATGTTAAGAGTATTGACAGAAAGAGGGATCTACCATTTTATATTAGGATTTAGGGAATTATACATTCCCCTTGCAACTACTGCATCAAATTGTTATCCTTACATGATGAAACAAACTATATTCTATATTCTACCATGGATCCGTTGAGCTCTTTCTCTACTCCAATATAATTGAGGAATTTAACAGTTAGTCACACTAATCCTGAAGATTTATCTACAATGAAATAGTTCTTTCTCAACCACTATACAGTCTTTTACTAATTACATACCTGTTGTTAGAGAATTGCCTGCCTTTCTCCTGAACAGAAGTCATGCGTGTCTTATACTGCAGGTCGTTGTATTTCTCTGGTCATGAAAAATGAATGTGTGCGTGGGAGTATATTTGCTTTCACTGTATTTAACAGCTCACTAATAGGTGATTGAAGTTTTTTTTAGCATCATCCACTTAACAAACAAGAAGGAAAACTTCCTTCAAGAATGGTCAGTAATCCTTCTCTAGCTGTGCGAGCTTCCCAGGGAAAAAAGCCAAGTGTTCAAACAATACTATGGTTGGGGTCTTGAGAGACTAACGAATTGACGATAGGTTGTCATGAAGGCCAAGAGCTAAAGTACTGGGAAGACTATCGCTCTTCACTGACACATGAGGGAACTGGTTTCCTGGTGAGCATTCTCTGCAATCTGTGTCCTATTCTGTTCTTACACAGCCTGACTCTGGTGAGTGCTACATGTAAGATGCTCATAAAACGTTGGAGGGAGAAGTTGAAACACAGAACCTGATTTTTCACGGCTTATAGTTTTAGAAATTGTCTTTTTATATAACAATTTATTTCAGTAAGAGTACATTCTTCAATTAAGTACATATTATTTCCAATATGGGAATGAATTCAAAAGTAAGTAAATAAAAAGGAAAAAAAAAAGTGGTTGCCTGAGGCAGTTAAACTGAAGTGTTTCATGCATGTGATCAGGGGTCAGAGTCCAGCAGAGCTTAAGCACCTCAGGGGCCACTTTCAGGAAGCACAATGCTACAGAAAAACATGAAGTCCTCGCCTGGCGCTTACACCATGTGTGGGCAAGAGGAGTGGGAAGGGTAAAACGGGAATGAAACAAAAAAGCTTGCATTTCTAAACAGGCTGGAAACCTTTACACTGATGCTATCTTTAGTTCCGCCTGCCAGAGAGGCGAGTAAGACAGATGGCAGAACTGCGGCCGGCTTCTGAAACTGAAACAAACCACTGCACAAAGCCTGGACAGGCACCAGGAGATGCCCTCCCGTGAGAGCCTTGAAACAAACTGGGGTCTAGTTTCGGACTCCAGCTTTCTCCAGCAAGGTATTTCTGGTCATCTCTTTAATGCGTGACTGGACTTCTCGAACATTTGCAACTCAGCTAAAATTACTACTCACTGGAGGATCCCTATACACTTGTAAAAGTTGAGTATTTACTTTCTGATGTAGTACAAGCACAATTAACATTGGTCAATAATATCCTACTGTAATAGCGAGCGTATGTAAAATATTCTCTGCATAGAGTTAACCCAACACATGCTTGTAACCAAGAGACAGACTGCAATTTTCTGGAATCTAATGGAGGATGAGAAAGAGGGTGGGTAATGCTCCGTAGAGGGGTATAATCACATTTAATTTATTTTTTTAATACAGAAGGGCTAGAAAATGTTTCCATTTGGACACAGCCTATGTATGGAAATACAAGCAAAGTAACGAGGTAATAATGCAGTAAACAGGCAGGATGTGGAGACAAAAGAGGAGTAGTGAGGAGGGGTACATAAGTTGCAGAAAACTTAACTCTTTGCAAAGACAAACGTACAAGCCGTTAGTAGCCATCAGGTGAAGGTCTGGTGGCCAAACACTATAGCTCTCCATAGTTTTGTATAGCCAAGAAAGCAAAAAAAACTACTGGAAAAGGAAGGATAGCCAAGTTGTTTTGTAACTATTTCAAACATACAGAACACTGTCCTGGTCCAAAAACTATTCAGCAGTCAGTGGCCTGAGACCTGTGTGAGAAATACTCTGGTACTTGGTGACTCCATAGAGAAGAACAGAGGTGGCAGCAAGGGAGAAAGCTCTAAATATGGAATCTGCAGGGAGTCAAAAAATCATACAAGAATATTACACTTGAAAGGATGAAAGTGAAAGGGCAGAACGGAAAACCAAACCTTGGACACAAAGCGTTGGTGGGACGGGCTGCTGAGCAGGTGTAGCAGAACCAGTAATGGTGAGAGCACAAATCTGCAGTCAATGGGGGAGATTTTACGCTGATTTCTTGAAACAGACCGGGAATTAGTTTACATTTCTAAAGATAGTGGTAGTGTTCTGCTTTCAGCAAAAACTCAGAAATAGACATTTGCTATAAATAGTACCGTACACTTCTGTGAGCCCTTCATCTGCAGTTCTCAACAGTTACCATTTTTCCCAAAGAAAGGAGCTCAGTAATATTGACTCACGCATGCAGAAAAAAACAGGGCTTGAAATTTTACAGAACAGACACAGACATTCTCACTACAGGCAAACCAGAAGTGACCTTATAAGACATGGCACAATTTGATCCTTATTACATTAAAATCGAGGTCCAACCTTTTTTCCATATGGGATGTGGATGCCTTAGGTATAAGAAACAAAATAAATATGGTAGTAAATAAAGGCCTAGTAAAGATGAATTAACAAGGAAGAAAAAGTGAGGAGAAAGAGTAAGATGATGACATAATGCTTTCAGCAGAAGATTTCACTTTGCTGAGTCTAGTCTAAACTGACAGCCCTAGCTGGAAGCTAAAACTCAAGTGTTCAGAGGAGTGGAGAAGGAGAGCTCACTTTTATTTTTTGCTGAGTTGAAAAGTGTCACTTTTCATTTTGCTTTTATAGTTGCTGGAGACCATTACTGCTCACCCCATATTGGCTTTCCCTGCCCTGGAGAAAGTAAATGACATCTGAGAATGCAGTAACTGTGTGGTTTATCGGCCCATTACATGGTACCCCCACAAAACTACTGCAGGCTTATCTGTAACATTTTAGCTTTACGTCAGTTGGATGAATCCGTGTACCAGGGATAGCTACTTTTGTTTATATAAATCTCCACAGTTTTACAATAGGGAAGCAGGAACACAATGTCTGCTATGACAAGCCTAGAGGAAAGCATGGTCATCACAGGAGACCTTGCGGGAACTCGCTGCCCTTGAAGAGAGGAGGGGTGATAGGGAGAAGTATCAGGGTACGCAGTGGAATGAGTACATGGTGTAGACACTGGGCAAATCTTATTTCTGGAATGAGGCATATACATCCTTTGTAGCTGAATTCAGAACGTCTCCATAAGCTGTGAGGGGGTGAAGGTGAAGCAGTAAGGAAGGATTCTTTCTGGCACGACCCTGAAAGCAGAGAAAGGGGCACTACAAAGGCCAACTGCTTCTTTTGGATTACAGAATTTAGATTAATCCACCGTGAGGCTTTCAATGGAGGAGACACCCTTGGGTATGATAGCACCTCTGAGCACTCATGTGGAAGGGAGAAGGAGGAAGAGGAGGCAGCACTCAGCTATGCTGCTGGAACGGTCAGAAGCAAAGTGAAATTAATTCTGTTATGGTGCAAAAGAGAGTAAGAGAAAATGAGAATAAGCATTGCCTGTAGGTTCAGTGACGGGATGATGCCAGCGTTGTAAAGTCAGAGATTGTAGGATCAATGCATAAACACAACCTGCTGCTCTGCAGTTATCTGTAATTAAGGTAGCCAGCAATTGTCCACTAAAATACTGCGCTATTATGACTAAGGAAGAGGACTAAGACAAAGTTAGCATTCTGGATCTCAATTCTGCAAAGTCTCATGTAGGTTCTTACCCTTCCATACTATGAACAGCCCTCTTGCTGTATCAGGGCATAAAATTAGGGCAATTAATAACCCTCTGCAGGATCAGGATCAAGGATTGTATTTTAAATCCCATGTTAATCCAGGAAGGTGGCTTCATGAGAAAGACGTTAGAACGAAGTAGGCTGCAAAGCATATTCCATAAATTCTATGATCCTAGAACCCACACAAGCTGCACTATTCATTAACATTTCTGGTCTTCCCCAAAGTCATCAGAGATTAACACGATTGCTGCAGCAAAGGGCTGCAAGTACTATTGAGAAGTAAAACGTTCACATATATATAAATCCAGACTAAATTTGATTGCCTTTGTAGAGCATCTCCATATTTATATTGATATATCTGATATCATAAAGTGGTAAAAAGAAGACACGAATTTATCTGGATTATTTCCAGTGTTGAATGTATCGACAGCGTAAAACAGCAAGGTAAAAGCAGGAGAGAAAGGAGAAAGAACCTACGTCATAAATAGCTGTGAAAATCCAGCGTTTCCTCCAATCCAGGGTAAGATATTAGACACTTTATTATCAATGCATTAACAGACACAGAGAAAAGCAGAGGGTTTGGGGTGGGGCTTTTTTTCCATATGAAAGGTAAAAATAAGAGTCCTTCCTTGGTGTGATCGTATGACTTTTCACTGCCTCAGGCAAGTTGTATCAACCCCCTGCCACCGGATATCTCACGTTACTTCTGCGTGGATGCAGAGCAGGCCATCTCATACATTAGCTTTTTATTCAGACAGCCAATGGCTTCAAACATACCATGAGTACTAAAAATAAAACCCAGCAAATTTAAATGGAATGTTTTAGAGTTTACAAACTCGTAGGAGCTAGCAGTCAAAATCAAAAGTGAACTTTCAGGCTCTGGATAAAATGAAACGTGGATTAAAATACACTTCTGCTCATTTCTTTGGTATTTACTGTAGATTAAATGATTATATTTGCCTCTTTTTGAGATTTTTTTCCCCCCTCCCCAACTGCCCTACTCGTTTCCTTGTTCCTGCATGAAAAGAGACAATTCCATTCCTTAGTTTGTGTGCAAAATCATATGAAAGAGATTTGGGGTAATGTAAGGTAACTTCGCCTCCAAAACCAGCTCCCTATTTGTTTCCCAATGCTGACTTAAGAGAGCAGGCAATGATCTGAAAATATGAAACCAGAGAATGTATACACTTCGCAATTTCAAACTTCTTATTCCCGTATATGCCCACTCACTTGCGGTGTTTGCTGTCTCTGTTTAGTCATCCCAAAAACCAGCAGCACAACTGTCTCAGCTGCCTTGGTATTACTTGCTTATTTCTACCACCTGGAGGTGTGACAGGGGTTTGTTCAGCCAGAATGTGCTTCAGAGTTGGGGGTAGGAGGGCCAGCAGCAGCTCTCCTTCCATAAGCAAAACACTTTCCTGATCCCTCAGCTCTTATTTGCACCTGATGTGCCAGTTCTGTCTGCCAGTGGGAATAGAAACAAAGTCTGTGAGTGCAGTTTTTTCCATTTATCCATCAATTAAAGCAAACACGACCTCCCTCTCCCTCTGCCCCCCTGCAGTCATCACTCCCCCCTGTACCGAACGGGCGCAACAGCTCTACTGGGGTCTGCTATTTCAAAGACTTCATTACTTTTACAAAATATGTTGCAGCACATTTACCAATGCACTGTGAAGTATTATAAATAATTAAAACTAAACCATTCGTGTCAGAAATAAATGAACAAAGCCCATTTTGCAATGCAGCATCCCTGATTTATATTTATTGCATTCATTTAGAGCATTTGTTAATTCACGAAACCCAGCAGTCCACACAGACTGGGTCTCCAAAACATTAGCGGCTGCTAGTGAGGTTGTGTCTTCTCTTTAGGTTCATAAAGGAATAGATCACTTTGGGTCAATAAAAAACACACAGAATACACAGAATTAACAAGCAACTGCTTCTGGATCTCACATTCGGTGTTTTCCAAGTGTATGCTATTCTGAACGTCTCTTTTTAAGAAGCTTATCTGCATTTTGCATTTGCATAGAGGTACAAGATATGCAGAATCACACTCCAATTAGAAATGATTTGAAATGCAGCTATAGCTAATATCTACACCTTGAGAGACTGACACTATCTTGGCTGCTCCCTGACTTCTAGTGCCCTTGTTTGTAAGCATCATAAATAACACTCCTTCTTTTTAAAGTTTCAATTTCACGAGGTGAGAATCTCTTTTGGGTCTCTAGGTTATGGTCCTGGCAATCAGACATTCTTCCCTTAGTGCTGCTGTTGTTGTCCTTCTCTGTATCACCGATATAGTTCATAAGAAAGCTGTGATCGAATACAGGAGAGGATAGATAAGCGTATCACCTCAGAACTACAGCCAGTAATATACAGCCATACTGTCAAAACCCTTACTCTTTTGCTTCAGCTCATTTTAAAAGATATTCTGGGTAGATGCATATGCAAATGTGTAGCCAAATCCCTGCATTAAATACTGAAACAATTCCTCAAAATTAAAACAATCATAATGAGCTTAAAAATTGCATTTAAAACTATTTTAGAACAAATATACGGGCACCTGTGGCAAAAGAAAATCCTGGGATAACCTTGGACCCCTCCAATTCCGTTCATTCATCACAAACCCAGGTTTCTCTTTACAGCTCGGTCCCTGGCAGCAATGACTCCTGTAACAGAAGGATATCGTCGGGCTTTCTTTACTAGAAGAATGCCCAAGAAAGTTGGAAAACACAAACTTATGTGACAACCGTGAGAAAGCAGAATGCTCACCTCTCTTAAGTGGCTTTTCTTACAATTCTGCCAAAAAATTTCCGAACTCTATGACTGTACTTTTTATACTATGATTAAATGAATTCATACTATTCCAATATTAATTATCCTACAAAATTTTGCAACTGCTGCAGAGCTATCTTTGGTAAAATTTCATAGGTTTATTGATTGTGTGTCAATACTTTAATTGCAAACAGTTTCACAGATGGAATATTTTAAATCTTTCCTAAGGTTTCTACAAGCTTCTCTGGGCTAATTTTTCTTGCCATTTAAAGAGGAAATATATTCTCAGAAGTTAAAATGGGTACGAACTGGTAAGAAAAGAAAGGCTTTGCTTCTATTCTGTTCTATTCTATTCTATACCATTCTACACTGTTCTGTTCCATTCCTATGCTTTTCACAACACGGAAAGTGGAGAGGTTTGTAGACCCACCCACTGCACTTTTCTGGCAGTTTCCCTATCCGTGAGAGTGTAGTATACCCTTGCCTGTATTCCAAGTGCCCCACAGAAATTAGTGCATTTAATCTTGCTACCTTATCACGGCAAAAACACCTATAAAAACGAACAGGATGCAAAATTAGGTACCATACCCTTTAATTCTGAAAACAACTTGCTATCATGCGTGATCTTTACCAGCACAAATAGCTCCTTGATACCTGGGCAAACTACCAATTACAAGGGCACTGCTCCCCAGAGTGGATATTTGCGCATGTAGCCCTACAATCTGCAAAGTGTGCTCAATCTTGCATAAAAAGGACTTTGAGAAAAAAAATATTCCTTGCTGACACAAGTACAGCGAGCGGGGCTTTTCTGCTATGCAATGGGGTGCTTTACGCAAGGAGATCCGAAGCAATGACTTAAGATGTAAGGAGACCGGAGGAAGCAGATCATCTGCTCTGATTTATAGTGAGAGACAAACTTCTGCAGAGCCTCCGTTGTGAAGGTCTTCATGGAAGAGCAGTTGAGCTCACTTGAATCCTTGGGCAAGAAATGCCTGTGTCCACACCTCCACAGACAGGACTTGATACACCTCGCTCAGACACCAGACATAGATTTCCCTTGTGTTCAGCAGGACAGGAGCAGGCATTTACTGAACGTGGAGTCTGGCTTCCCCCAGAAGGTCCGGACTTATGCACATAATTATTATTCTACTCCAATCATCTTTATGCATGAACTGGATTTATTTTCTTTTTCTAAGCTATTATTTAATACAATAGGCAGTGCAGAAACTAAGAAGCTAATACAATCGCTTCTGCTGTGTAGTGCATGTTTATCTGGCTGAAAATGTAAAAATGTCAGAATGCATGAAGTATATCAGAAGTGTCACTAGGCCTGTTTGGTATGCAAAAGAGCACAGGAGAAGTTATTATATTTTTAAAAAGTATTTACTCCAAATTACATTTCTCCTACTATACCTTCAGGACTCAACAGCTAGTTTTTAAAAAATGTTCTGACTGATTTTTAGATACTTATAAGTAATGCAAACCAAACGATTAACAAGACTCAGATTCAGACTGAGATGTAAATATGCACAACAGCTTTAACCTAAGCAAGCCTGTCATACCTGAGTTTTTAAACAAATTTGAACAGTTAAGGTGCCTTCCAGAGAAACTGCTCTGATACCGACTTTGAGTTGACTAATGCTGCAGAGACTGAAATCTTCTCAAAGGACCCACGTTTCAACAAATGCTACTCAGTTTTAACCCAAAATGCCCCTTATATTTGGCATTGCTAACTTTCTATTTTATACATAATTTTCATGAGAGGCAAGCAGCTCCAGAAAGATCTACCATGGTCACTGAGTACTGTAAATTTTTTATATGTGTGAACTTTATCAGGAATTGCAGTTCAATTTTGATCTTGGAGAGTTATGCTACTGTGACAGTTAAATGATGCAACGACGTTTGAACCAGTAACAAGTCAAACAGAATATGTGACTCTTCGTCTTCAGCGAGAGAATCGGCTCTACCAGCAAACGGGCACTGGGTCAGTCAATGGACGTGTGTTATTCCAGGGCTTCCAAGTGCCCTTTAAGCACAGCTGAAAGCCCATGGGCTAACAACGGTCGGGGCTGAAAGGAACAACAGGAACAATTGGGGCTGGAGGACCTGCCGCCTGGCACCAGGCTGGGATGCAGAAGACACCGACTGTTGAGTTACAGTGAGACTTTAGTCTGTTGTATTTATTGAAGAATGCTTCAGCCACTAAAGCAACGGCAGCAGTGTATTAACACAATCACCATAATAATGACGACTCTTCATTATTGAAGAAACGCTATTTAAATCACCCCCTTTTGCTATTAAAACATTAACAAAAATCCCCATTAAGTAATCTGCATTTCACAAATGATAGTGACCTAGGTCTTCTGCTGCTACAAGCATAACTCGCTTTAGGGCAATGGGCTCTTAACAACCGTCAGTTTACAGCAAATGAACATTTATCTGATTTTTTATTTTATTGTATTGTATTTCTGTAATGGTGCTTGAAATTAACATTTTTACTCTGTTTTTTTCACTCTTTTTTGATCATTAATGTGGTAAATTATACCAGCAAAATGAGTTCAAGAGTTTCATCTGTGTCCTAAAAACCTGTTAACTTTAAGCGTCTGAGTAGAAACTGTGCAGCATGTTGAGGTTGACTGTCTTCTTTCTGAGGTCATATTTGGGCCTATTGACCTCAACCAAACTGACTCCAACTCAAATATTCACAAGAAGAATCCTATCAAATTAAAAGAATAAAACGAAAGAGGAGAAAAGAGCCTAGACACAGGGTTAGATAATCAAAGCTCAAATAATCTATAACTAGTCAAAGTGTTTCAGTGCCATCCGCAGGACACCTTCCTGTGAGGCCCCTATTGTATTCTTCAGATTTTAAAAAACCTCATAAGTTGAGGTATTCAGCAAGCTGCTGGATATAATTTATCTTGCTTTAATTTATTAGAACGCGTCTCTATATCACCGTTCTTATTTTAACAAAGAGGTTTTTAAACTGGTAAAACTAAATGTATATTTAATTTATTTCACCCAGTAAAGAATCCTTGAAAAAATCAATTTCCATTTACAAAGGCATCCCAGCAGGTTGGAAGTCCCATTACTGCAGCATTGTACCTCTTACATCCAGGTTTATGTGACATATGGTATCATTTCTTCTCCATGATTCTATTACTTTTGGAAAACTATGTTAAAACATCATTATAAATGTAACTTAAAACCGACAAAAGCTGTGAAAATCAAAGTTAGTGCTGATCACTGGCAGTTTTGGTTGTACACCTCATGATCAGCACATATATTTTCATATTTCTGCCATCATATGACCAAGCAAACTTCTTATACTTCACCCTCACAACTACTGAGGTATCACCAACATCACTATTTCTAATCTGCTTTTTTTTTTTTTTTACCCTGATTTTCAAAATCTTCACTTAAATACTGTGGTACAGACCACACACAGGTTGGCGGGGCTGGCTGTTATGTACATGGGAAGACTTGCAGAACTCACATTGGGTTCCCCTACTCCTAAGCTATGCAGCCGCTGAAAGTGTTCCTTGGAACCACGCTTGCCCAGGTCCCAGGACCGATGAACATCACATTAACACGTTTAGATAGCAGCAGTTATTCTAGTCCACAACTAGAGTAATGAGGACGAGCAGTTCCCCTCCAAGGTGATGTACTCAAAAAGTACAAGGTTCCATCTCATCCTTCCCTACCTAAATTCCCCTTCCCCATGCTTTGTTCAGGGTGTGTGATTTTGTGTTTAGGTTTTTTTCCTTTTAGATTACAAGCGAGGAACCATTACAACCATTCATAGCTGCCATTGTTCTCAAAGCATGTGTTTGAACCTACAGACACCAAACAATTCTATTCTAATAAAGTGTTCTTTGTGTAACCCATTATTTTCACAGGAATTTAATTCAGTTTCAGGTTGGGCCTTAATTTCACTCTTAATTTTATACTAAGTATAAAAAAAAGTGTGTGCCTGTACACTCATATAATGCACGGTGCTGTGAATTACAGGGCTTTAATTCCAGCGGGGTTTCTGATGACACCATAAACTATGGGAGAGGGGATCCAGTGGATCATGTAATCAACAGGACCCAAAGCATAAATTACAGCTCTGTAATTCAGACCTGACCTGCTTTGTATTTCAGACAAAATATTGGTACAATTGCTGTGCAGTTATCAGCATTTCAGTGCTACCGCAGCTGTTCACTCTGCTACCTCAACGACATACCCTAGACGTACCCAAGTCCATTGACGTTCACTGCTCCTGGCTCCTCTAAGTATTTCTGGAGAGTTCTGATATTCTTGTACACGACATTTTGCAATCAATGAGCACAACTACAGGATGAGTGCTGATTTAGGTGTATAACGGCATACGCAGGAATTACGAGGGCTTTTTCTGGAGCTGTAATGTGCACAACATTGCAATGAATAATGCTCCATTCCCCAAGCTAGCATAAGAAAAACAGGGCTGTAAAACTAATCATTTCACAGCCCAAGAATGACACAGCTGAGGTTGCCTTTATATCCTTGATTCACCTGAAGGTGTGTGTTGCCCCTCAGCCACAGGAGCACAGATTTCAAAGGCAACGAAGGGAATCAGATGCTCCGTTGAAAAGTATCACTTACTGTATTTAATTCTACAATCCTTCTGTCTCACTGAAGGATAGATGGTGCTTACTAAAGTCATACCTGAGCAAATGTAATCAAGTTCTTAAATTTGAGTATATCCTTAAATCCCGTTTCCTTTAGTAGGAACGTAATGAATCTCTGATCTGATGAGGTGTGATGTTTACTTTAAAATAATATCTTAAAGCTGAAGAGAAAAACGCCTCATATCGAAGCACTTTCTCTTTCTGATCTGCAAGAGGACTCAGAAGTGAAAAGAGGAGGAAGACAAAAATTTGTGTTCCTTAAGAATGCACATAATGACCAAAAGCAAAAAGAATGAAGATAAGATTTCCAAATGTGGGAGTAAAGTTTTCTCTTAGTTATTCAAAGAATTAATATGTAGACTACACAATAGAAATTTCTATGTTCAGTATAAACCCTTAATTTTCATGTGCTAAAGCAAAGTGACTGAAATTTGGAAAAGGAAATCACAGGCAAGACAGTGAGAGCAACCATTCCAGCCCATGGATAATAATCTACCCATGAGACAGGAGGCATTCAATTTTTACAACCTGGACCTATGTCAGGTGACTGGGATCAGAAAATAGAGGGCAATTTGCTCCTAACACTCCTTTGTTGCACATTTTTTACAAGGTTTTAACCTCCAGCAACTCTGGGATTTGAAAGGAGGAGGTATCTCCCTTATACTATATCCCTACATCCCACATCAGACTAAGAGTAAATTCCAGCAAGCCATTAACTGTGTGTAAATCAATAAAAAACAAACAAACAAAAATAAATCCCAGAGGCCAAACATATAAGATCAGAATTTCCAAGCACTTCTCTGATTTATGGACTTTCTCTACTAATTCTAAACCCAAGCCTGTTATCAGCCCTCAAGCAGCGCATCAGGAATGCCACACAGCCACTAGTCTTTATCCTTATCTTCATCACCATTTCCCCTCTGCCACTTCAACACAGCACAGAAAAAGCAACAACTATTTACTATTGGATATTACTACAGGCATTTTTGCTCGTTATTTGAATATCATGTACTTGATTGCTGCACACACGTTTCTTGTTACAAATATAGTTGTCTTCTTCGTGTATGAATCTTTAATACGCTATTGTTAGTAATGCCCAAGGATGCACAACACGTAGAGCTAAAGGACATAAAATACAAAACATCCAGAAGCTGCAAGGTGCTTGTGTGTTTGTGTGCACGTGTACACACACAAAGAACAAACAGCAAAGAAGGATGCATTTTTATAATTTGTCCTGTTGGAAGACTGACAGTGCTGCAATACAGGACAAGGCGACGCTGTACCCTGACTACACAGAGCTGCAGAAGGGTTCAGTAATGCAGCAACACGATGGCCAGAAGCAAAAACTCCAGGAGGAACTGTTGCATCAAACTACTACAAGTTGAAATGAACGTGCAGAGGAGGAGTCGCACAACGCTGACTTCTTCCAAATATGGCGTAAGAGTATGGTTTTCCTCTGCAAATCTCTTTGAATAGTTATGAGAGGTTCAGGCTTCTTGTGAGCAGTCATAGAGAGAAAATGAGTATTTTTGTAACATGTTGGTGGTGATAGCATCTGTGGAACAATGCCATGGCATATGCCACAGAAATGTATCACTAACATAAAGCCTTCTTCTTTCCACACTGAAAATAAAAAAAAAAAAGTGAGACACAAATATTTCATATTTAGAAATGCGTGTGTTCAAAGCAGGCGGTTCTTCACCCGGAGTTGTGTGCAGGCAGCTCCTGCCCTGCCTGCGCTGTTGCAGAGCTGCTGCAGTGCCGGTGCCGCAGTTCAGCCGAGCCCGGAGCCCCAGCACATGCGGCGCCGCGCGGAGGGGGTGTCACCTCTCCGAGAGAGCAGGCGAAAGTAATCCCTGCTCTCAGCCCACTGACTGCAGAACACTTACATCAGAAACAGAGTTGGTTCCCTCCATGTAACATCCTTCATCACAATATCCACTAGAATAGCCTTTGGCAGATCTCAAAAAAAAAAAAACCAAACCCCAAAAAAAAGGCTGACATTTCTTTTGGCACTTCATAATGCTGGAGAATTTCTCAGGGGGTGATCAAAATAATTAGCACATTATTAAGTACTGAAGCTCATACAGCATAAATCATCTTCACCCTAACATCTGGGTCTCCAAGGTCTTATCTTCTCATAGGAAGAAACCAAATCCAGCGTTCTCAGCCATGCTGTCCCGTGACACACCAGAAGCCAGGACTTTGTGACAATTACTGTTCGCTGGAGTTGCTTTTCTGTGGCTTGAACATTCAGCACGTTTTTAGCACATGGGCTGTTGAGTCTGTATCAAGTTAGGTGTCCTGCTGGCCATAGGCAGGGAGAAGGTTTGCAGGAAAAGTTTCGAGGGGAAGGTGCCGAAGTGTAAAGAGGCTTTTCACTAAAATGCAAGGGGCTGGGGGAGGGCAAGAGCTCAGGACGTGAACTTCCCTCCTGCTGTCATCCCAGGTTGTGTAAATATTAGCTATGTGAACCGGAATAATGGCTCGATTGTCTGAGAGGATGACAAGTGACAGCTAAGAACTGGGTCAGGATCAATCACTATTTGCATACCAATGAGTTTAAGTTCTTTCTTTTCTCGTACAAATAGATTGAAAGGTAACATTTCTCACTTTTAGAATAAAAAGCTTCAAATGTCTTTCACACAATGGCATACGTTGTATTTTTAGAAAATTTGTTTAGTCCTCAGGAGCTCTGCTGAAGCTGCTTAATCGTGATTTGAAACTCATAAGTCCCAGCTCCACCAACTCTGCTAATGTATCTTAAGCAGTACCCCTCGCCTTTCCAGTAAACCACTGCGCTTAGCAATGTGTTTCTTTCTGGCTCTGGAGCACTCGCTCCTATTTCAGCCCTAAAGTGCTGCTTCTTAACTCTTATGTTTTTCAATATATTTTGGGACTGGCATTTGTAGCTTGCCTCTCATTCAAGCCATAGGCCCCAAATCCAAACACGTGGCACTCCTGCAGATTCCCTCTTTGGTCATCATTAAAACAGAGCTTGAATTCCACCCTGTTTCTGTGTGGCAGATTTATGACAGAAATTACAAGAATCATTCATCTTTCTCAAGTTTATAGTATACTTCACTGCTGGACCGTTACCTCTCCTAGAGAGGCTACTTGCAGTAAGGAAATTGAAGAGAGGCGCAGCTAGATGGAAACTTTTATCATTTGGACACTGTTCTTCTCCTTATTGATCCTTGCCTTAGTTCAGCCTGTGCCCCCTTAGCTACCCTAACACTACTTATTTCTAATGAGGGCAGAAGCATCAGTGAATTATGAATGGTGAATTAGTAAAACTACCACTTTCTATGCTTATTTCTTCAAGTATTTTAATATTTAAAATAATTCCTTCTAAATATTTTAAGAACTTTAAATTAGTAGCTGTAACCTGATCTGAAAGATTAGAAATCTTTCCTCACCAATGAAAAGCAATACCAAGTTATTTGTATATTTATTGTTTGTTTACAGTCCCCAACAAGATATTCCCTGGAAACTGATTCCTATTGCCAAAAGAATTTGAAATCATAATACAACATCCATGCTAAATAAACTTGTATTATACCTTCATCAAGCAACTGCAACACCACTCACTTCTTGTCATGCACAAACATCCACCCAAACCCGTGAAATTTTAAATGTAAATATTCCAGAGTCCATATAAGCAATGCATCTAATTCTCACATCAGAATGCAGATAGGTGAGAATGTGTGCGCAATCATATCCAAAAGGAATTTCAGGTGATGTAAAACCTTAAATGAAGAGCTCTGGCCAAATGCAGGAATCACAGTAACTCAAGCTTCTCTCTCCAGACAAAATGGAAACTCAGAGTCAGAGTCATGCACATATGCTAAGACTGATATCTTTTTTTATTTTATTTTTATTTTTTTAATACAGTAGCACTACAAGTCACATCTGGGTGCAACCCCATTGCTCTAGGTACTGTATGTCCATACATCACAAAATAGCTGCTTAAAACGAAGCCAGAGGAGAGCTAAAGGGATTCTGGCATAAGGGGAAAGGAGAAGAAAAAAAAAAAAGAAAAAAAAGTGCAGCCACGCTGACTTTCCTCATTATGGATGGCCTCTTCTCCTAGATTTTTAAACAAACTTAAAGCTTTTGGGCTTCTTTCTCCTTCAAATTAAAATGGATGCTCCACTAGACATTCCAGGAACACACACATTCCTTTGATTGCATTGGGAATCATCTCTAGGCCAACAGCCAGCAACACACTGGGTCCTTCAGATGTCACTTCTGCAGCTCATTCTGTTATCAGTGAAAACTGGGAACAAATTCCAACTAGTGCAAAGTATCCATCCAGAGGGACCTGACAACCTCGAGAAGTGGGCCCATGTGAACCTCATGAGCTTCAACAAGGCCAAGCACGGGTCCTGCACCTAGGCCAGGGCCACCCCCAGTATCAGTACAGGCTGGGGGATGAAAGGATGGAGAGGAGCCCTGAGGAGATGGACTTAGGGGTGCTGGTGGATGAAAAGCTGGACATGAGCCGACAATGTTCACCCTCAGCCCAGAAAGCCAACCTCATCCTGGGCTGCAGCCCCAGCAGCATGGCCAGCAGGGCGAGGGGGGGGATTCTGCCCCTCTGCTCTGCTCTGGTGAGACCCCACCGGGAGTACTGCATCCAGGTGTGGGGCCCCCAACATAAGAAGGACATGGACCTGTTGGAGTGGGTCCAGAGGAGGCCCTTTTCTAAGCATTTGGAGATCTTCACAAGTATATGTCCATCTAACTCACACTGGTTTCATTGCAACCTGTGCACTTGAGCACCTGAGAATTCAACTAATGCAGAAATGAAATCCATGCAAGTAGTGTAAGGTTCCTGGAGATACCGCTTTGCTAATGCCCTAAAAAGAAAGATGGAGAAAGCTCACTGGTTTCCAGTTGACAAAATATTTACAACGCCTCATGACTAAGTGTCATCTTATTGCATTCTCCCTGCTTCATTCCCTATGAATTAAAAGATGTGTCATCAATCAGTTGTACTTTGGGTTCCACACACAACTTCATGGCCTGCCCTCCCAAACCCATAGCCCAAGTGTGCCACCTAATGGCCCTGGAGTCAAGAATGCATTTATACTACTAGTTTAGCAAATAGAATCTAAAGAAAGCATAGCTTCATTTGTTGAGGTGGAGTCAGAGTTTTATCGTTGTTTTTCTGAAGGATCTATCCACTAGTAATTCTGAAGCTCCAATGAAATAATTCCTTTAAGGCACTTCAGAATTTTTAGGTAAGCAAGGATTTGAGTGTGAGTATGAGCTTAAGGAATTCTGTGTAGCTTTAATCTCACAGTCAAAACCTCATAGGTTACAAGCTGCCCAAAAACTTTGATATCCTGGTTGCCTCTATTTACTCAAAGTCTCACTGCTAAATGACACCAATTTCAAGTGAAGTTCAGGTGAGTGGCAGCAATAGATCCATCCTGCTAAATGAATGTGTTATTTCTTTTATCTGTTAAAGTACTTACACAGGGCAAGCTCAATTTAGCTGATATCATCTGCTCAACAATGCAGTCCTATAGTCAAGATAGGTGTGTGCCTTAAGAAGCATCCCAAAAAAAAACATGCACAGAGGAGCTGTGGAATAACATCTGCAATGGTGATACATATGAACTCAAAGAGAATATAATTACGTTATAAAATAAATATCACAGTAGCATACACTACTGTGTAGGCTTGGCTTAGTTGTCAAGAAAAGTTCTTAAAAATACTATCCATCTAAAAATACTGTAAAGGAACAAAAAAGAGAAATAATATTGGGAAGCATAGGTACTTTATAGTCATTTACAAAAAAAAGCATTGCAAATGTGGTGCAGGGGCTACAGGTTAAGGAAATGAGTTACTTATTTGGTTACGTACTCAGAAACTGAACACTGGGAAGGAGGTTTGGGATTCACGTTTACATTTGAATTTAGAATAGCTTATTGTCAATCCCTGTTTTCTACCACTTAAAAAGATACTTACATTTGAAAGGGATTAAGGATTTATTATAAACACAGTATGCCAGCAGTTGAACAAGGGATGGAAAATACTCCTTGACATCCAAATTATTTTCGCATGTACTCAGTGCTTCCTTATCATTATTATTAACTAATAATGTAAAATCTAAATCTAAATCTTGCCAGACACAAAACTGTATAGCAAGACAATGTTTATATTATTTATTTTGAAATAATTTATAGTAATTCCCCTTTTCTTTCCAAACAAGCCTGAATTCTGGGCCTTTCTTTCCAAGATCTACTTTGTCATCCTGTTTACTTTAGGCAGGATGAACCCTATACACCTTTTGATTTTGATACATTCATCCATACCACGAGATTGCTTTCTCTTTATCTAATGTTAACAGTAGTAACAGAACAATTATATCTGGTTTATAGAGCTGTAACATTACAGAATATCTCCATGATACATAACTATGGTGCTTCAGGAGGAACAATTACTGAAGAACTGTCTGGACTGTATCAGTGACGCAAGTACAGCAATAAGGAGATGCTCGCGCATGCAGTGTGCTCCCAACAGACTACCATGAGCTGAGACGCAATGGAACTTCATATGTAGTGAAGTACAATGTTAAGTACGAATGTTCAAATCCCATGCGTTCCAATGAATATGTTATACATGCTATGTAAGTCAAGGCGTACACGTTAATTTAAAGTCTAGTGCCACTCTGCATACTTTGGAACTCTTGGTGGGGGGGAATAAGTCACTCTAGATAGAACAACACCCTTCCACCTCTTTTGAAATACCACTGGTGAAAAAGATGCTTGGATTTCTGCTACAATGACCTTGCTCCATTTATTCGTAAGTTCTGGAAAGAGATTACATTATTACAATTTCATAAGGGATTTCGGAAAGCTTGAACATAAAAGAAAAAAAAAGCATCTTATTTACTAGGGTATTTAGAAACCACAATACACAACTAAATTCATGCAATTGTCACCTAATCAGACACTTGTTTACAGCTGCCTCTTCACTTAGCAACTGGTAAACTGTGCCAGCCATGTTGAGATTCCAAAATCCTGTGGAAAGGGCTACTATAGGAACACACATGGGAAACCATCAAACCAGTAATTTTAGGATGCATTTATGTCCTTTAGTCCAGGCATGCTATTCCTAAAGCAACCTCCTACCAAATGCTCAATCAAACATGAAACTCTAACCCTCCCACTGTGAAGGAAGCTGCTCTGGGGATTCCATGGGATTTCATTTCCATGCCAGAAGCCGCCTGGGAGTTGCCTGTGCTGTACAGAACTGAACTTGGTCATCAAAGCAGAAAGCAGGCATCGTGCAAAGGAGAGATGGTCATACGTGTTGTCTTCCCCTCTAAGCAAAGGGTTGGAGACATTTCTCCATCAAAGTACACTTTTTCAGTTTAACCACACAATCCTCAATTTGCTATCGTGGTAAGAGATGGAAGGATGTGCAATAGAAATATTTCTTTCTCTTTTCCTATAAACTGTTGATTTTTTTGCCATAATGATGAAGCTGGTATAACACTCTGCATGCTGCCAAAGACAGGAGGAGTAGAAGGATGAGGCAAGAATGAGTTGAGTCAGGGCAGATGACAGAACTAAGTAGCTGACACCTGGGGTTTTCCCTCTCTTTTCCTTAATTCTCCATATTCATGCTTGGACAACTCCACGCAGAGCCATATAACCCTGCCTGCCCTGAGCTGCAAGGTTCTTTCCGTTTCAGATCTCATTTCTCCGACAGGCTGGCAAACAGAGAGGATGTTAGCTCACAATTTTTTGTCTCTGGATTGGTAGTAAAACAAGGAAAGGAAAATAAAGATAGAAAATATCCAAGAAGAACTAAGGAAGTCACAGCCAAGGCATTTCTGTAGAAATGAAGTCTAAAAAAGATATGGGTCATGTATAGTTCTTGTCACATCCAAGGCTGTTCCACAATTGGCTACATTAAGACTGGGAATGGCTGCAGCTCATGGAGATATAATAATACTTCCTTTATTGTGAAAAGAAGAACAAGACCATCCCAGCCCGTCCCATCCCGTCCCATCCCATCCCATCCCATCCCGTCCCATCCCATCCCATCCCATCCTTCATTTGCTGTGTTGTGCAATTTGTATATCTTTTTAACAAACAGAAGATGTGTTTACTCCACCTCATTACAACTGACATTGGCAAAAGGAATTAGTTTTAATGGAAAGTTTTTTCCACTGCAGGTGCCGGTAATTAGCAAAGAAGGAATCTGTGGACGTTTGTAGACACAACCTTTCCCACTCTTTATTTGCAGATAAACTTCCTTAATGTATGGCTCTTATAATGTGTGCATATATCCTAAGACTGCAATTCTGTAGATATGTTTAAATTAAATCAGTGGCAGCTTTCTCTAGTGGCAAAATATAAATGAAACTTGCACAGAAAATAAAAAAAGTGCTTTTACTGAACGCTACTGAAAACTGCATGAGGTTTTTATGGAAATTTTTCACACCACTCCCCCTTTCATTTCCTGTTGTCATATAAATAATTCACCAGCAAAATCCTCATTCTGAACAAGAAATGAAAAAATTAAATAAATGGAAGATCTACAGATATGTATGGACTCTGCAAAAGTTATAATTTTTTTTTGTTTTGTTAAACTAGGTAGTCACTTGTTAGCAAGACAGCCTGCCACACTGGGATGAGAGGAAGGGATTGCAAAACTTGCAAATAGATAAAACTGCTTGAGAGGCTGGAATTTGATTTCCTTATCAGACTCAGAAAGTTAGCTGATGCAAAGCAGAGCGCAAACACTGAGCGTTCGTATTTTAAGCATGCAGAGAAGAAATAGTAATAGCACAGTGATGGCTCTGAGTTCATGGCAAAATAAGTCACTAAAACAGGTGAATAATTCAAATTTGACATATCTGCCAAGGTAGGGGAATGGGCCAGGTGTCTTCCTGTCAACAGCAAGCAGTTAGTAGATTTTCCTCCATCCCTATCATGCTCCAAAGATCTTGAAGTCAGAGAATCTTGTTATCTGAATAATCCAGTTTTAGCTCAGTGGAACAGAATTTGCAATTATAGAATGTTTCTGTAAACTTTCACATTACTCATGTTAATATTACTCATCCCAACGTGACCTGTAAGCTCAAAAACCATTTCCAAAAGAAGGATCTCGGCACTTTAGAGTGCACTCTGCTTCAACACATGTGCTTGTTGAGCCTGTGGATCCTTCCAAGACTATTCTTCCTATGGGGGGAAGAAAGGGGGAAACCTTCAGCATCTCAGTTTGATAGTGGCATAGTTTCTTCCCCCAAAAAAAGAGAGAAGGAAACCTGCAAAACATTTTTCATTCTCATTCAATGCAGTCATAAAACTGCCTGGATGCACCTGCCATGGCTGCACCTACACTGCTCTTTCAGTAGCCACTGAGCAAAGAGTAGGTTAAGAATAACAACGAAAGCCCTATTCCCACTGACTTGTAAGAGCATTCTGTCATCAACTCAGGGAAAAGCCTGCTGAGATCTCTGAATAAAATCAAATGTGTACTCGTGTTTGAAATGCTCCCAAGAAAGCAACAATTTGCAGCATTAAAAGGTCCTAGTCCTACAGTTAGTTCATCCACCCCTATACCGCATTCATGGTACAGAGAGAAAAGATCGGTCAGGGGCCTTGGTTGCAGAATGCGAGTGTCTGCTCAGGAAGGGCAGTACCTTGCCCATCGATAGCAGATGGTGCCTGTAGAGCAGGAGAAACACTTGGCAGCGTGTCCTAGGAACAGCCTGGGATCCAGAACGCTCCCAAGACTCAGGAGCTGCAGTGACACTGCAGCCAGCCTGGCCGGCTCTGTTCTAGCTGCTCTACGGGGGGCTGACTTCTTTTGTCTGGGCTAGTACAAATGAAGCACTGAAATCTGGGGATGCCTAGGTATGGATCCTGAGCAGCAGCTGTGCGTGTTAAGCTGTTACTGGATGATCAGAAAAGGAAAGCCTGGTTCTCAAACAGAGGAGATGTCAGCTGGGCAAGCAGGAAGCTCCTCTTTCAGACATAAAAGCCTGATGCATCCTGAGAGTTTACTCTAGTTAGGGAAAATAAAGGAAAGGGCAACCAGTTCTCTTGCTACTTAGGATGTGATTCCCTCAAAATAAACTACATCGCAAAACAAATAGGAGCATAGTATTTTTATCTGTGTGCCGAAAAAGAACGTATAATAGTGTTTTGTATTGCTGTTTTAATAATGACTACTTCTTCCATGGTATATGTGGGGAAACTGATGTCATCAAAGGATAACTGTCTCAACATTATGAAAGATTTGAGGGGGCACATTCTGTCCTTAGTACTTTCAGACAACCCTATTTAAGTCAATAGCATTGCACAAATGTAACTACGGGTAGAATTTGATCAGCAATTTATAAATGATCATATATACTGCTGGAGTCTGCAGCTGTGTTGTGCTGATATTTAGCTGCTCTATTGTGAGCCTCTGACTCCGATATGAATAAATACAGAATGCACAAGCCAGGTAAATCTCAGGGGGACTGCAAATGGATTTTCTTGTTTGGCTTCCCCCCCACCCCCACCCCCAATCATTCCAATCTTCTTTATTTGCAACAAAGGATTTTTTGGGAGGAGGAATACAGAAGAACCTGATGAAAATAACAGCTAGGTACTTCTGAGTTTCGATTTTCAAGCAGCCTGGTGCAAGGTAATTACACTTACATCACACTAACAAATTCTGTTTGTGCAGAGCAGATGAGAATCAGTTTGTGGCAGAAACAAAATAAGACCATTATAAAGATGATTTTGGGTACTGCGGAGTTTTTATGAAATTTCTGGAGATAGGGTCCCATCTGTCTTCTCCAGGCTGATGGGAACAGAGCACATTGGTGACCTTCTCACTTCGGATCGTTACAGTTCAGTCCCGTACACTGACTGGGATCATTAGCTAATTCTATACATGGAGAGGGAAAATATAGGACATGCCTAACTGGTGAACTGCAGAGGATCCTGTGCCGAGTACCCTTTGTTCTCAAGTCTGCCCGCATAACCAACCAGCTGTGATCCAGAGGCACTGAGACATGCAGGGGGGGCTGTGGGTGCTGGTGTTTCTGCTGTTCCCAGGCCTCCATCTAGCCACCCCTCCCGGGTGACACGAGACAGCGTGGCTGTGCCAGACCACGTCAGAATACACACAGAGCTGAAGCAACAGCTAGCCATGCCTAATGATGTCTGCACTCTCAGCCTATACCGGGTCAAAGAAGGAAAAGCTGCCTTAAATTTAGCTAAGGTATTTTTCCCGTCACATGAAAAGGTTTTTATAATCCAAGGCAAGTTATCTCAGACTCATACCACTGTATACAGCGTCAGAAAAGAAAGGCTGAGTGAAAGTGGAAATTCAGTATTACCTGGTTTGCATTAGCAAATGTATGATTTATCTTCAGATCAGTGGAAAGAACATGAAGTTTGGTCAGAAATCCCTGACTTTAACAACCAGTATGGAATGAAAAAAGAAAAGGTAGGCTTTTTTTTTTGCTTCAGCCAAGAAGCCTTGCTAGGTCAGAGTTACAGCTTCACTGATGAATCAAGATGCAGAGAATTCAGGACTAAATGCAAATCAAGTTTCATTGAAGGAAAAATATCAGAACTGAGAACTGAAAAGTATAGATCAAATAAAACTAAGTAAGATCCCAGTGAATTCTTCACCAGTGAATTTTAATCTTGGTCCAAGCTGCAGAACTATAATTCTGAGTAGAGAATTTTAAAAATAAAGATGTAGGCAAAATGTGTTTTGCAATTTCCCTTAAATGGATCCAATGATTCTATCTTCCAGGGCAGCATTAAACTCTCATGGTGCTTAACCAAAATCAAGGGATTACTCTCCACTATTATCCTATAACAAACAGAATAGGTTAATAGCTGTCATTGCCATTTCTAAATTGAGTACTGTATCATTATGCATTGTTAGAGCTGACAGGCGCACATCCCTATTACAGCACTTCTATAACCTCACACAGTAACAGCGATGATGTTTTGCAAGATGTTTTGATATTTGCAGGCCTTATAAGATTTTAGTAAAGGCGGTGTTTAGGTTAGATAGGGAAAAGGAGAGTGAAAACAGAAGTGTTTTTCTTCTTCATTCTAATTTAATGTTGTTTCCTGCACAACTCCTGCAACTTTTTTGACATATGAGAAATGCCTGGAGGAGGCCAGTCTGTCAGGAAAACTGCCAGGAAAAAAATTATTTATAGAAAGAACAGAGGTGCAGTTAAAAAAGAAAATAAAAAAATACTCCCCTTTGAGAGGAGATGGAAAAGCAGCTATAGACTACCAGGCCTTTCTTGATCTTTCCTCCTTACTTGAACAAAACCGTCCAAAGAAGTTGAACTCCCAACACCCAGAAGAGAATTGGAAATTGCCATATGGTGTCTCCCAAAGTTTCCTACAATATAATATATGCTTGCTTAGGGACCATTTCCCACCTTTCCCTGTAATATAGTAGTTCCCATATACAACAGACTGGTATTCACTGGAGATCTACGAGACTCAGGTTTGAACTCCACTCCAACTTCACGCACAGACTTTGATTCCTGTGTCAGACGTTACCCCAGAATTACATATCAGTGCCCTTAGTAACGATTATTCTTGTTTGCAATTTCTTGCAAATGTTTTTGAAAGGCTGGAATTCTTCTCTTCTGCCTAGTTGTACTGCCAGGCTTTTCCTCCCCTATAAAACAAATACGACATGGATGGCAACATTATTGTATGGGGCATCAAAATGTTATGACCACAATTACAGTTTCTATATTTGGCTAAGGCACTCCTAAAATGAGCCTTGGACAATAAACCCATCCCTCTGCAATCTTATACCACACCACGAAGTTAAAATTTCCTTCTGCATAGTATATGATTTTTGCGTAGCTCCTAGGGCAGTACACAGAAACTGTCCTGACTTTCAGCTCCATTGCACTGTTTGAGTTTATGACAAAGAATATCTTTGCAATACCTGCCTCAGGTGCACAAGTTCCGTGAGGGGCTGTAACTTCTCTCACTGCGCTAATAAAGAAAAACCACGACATATAGCAATGCAAAAGATATTTATAATATATTTGCACTTAAATCTATGGGTTAGCTCTTGGTATTCTCATGTGAGTGCCACTGACTCAATTGGAGCTGCACCTACTGACAGCGGTAGAATTTTATCTATAGCCTGTTTGGAAGCACGGGCAGCTTTGTTGCAAGGAAATGCATTCTCATATATTCTTTTTCTCAATCTATCTTTCTGAGTCATTCACACCATATAAATGCTTTTGGTTTCACACGTATCACTTGCAGCATACTAATTAAATGTTTCAAAAGGCTTTATCCATGGTTAAGTGAAGATAAAATTTTAATGATTTAATTAGCAAGCTCCAGGAAAAAAATAATAATTAACAAAGGCGGGCGCTTTTAGTGTCTCTTGCTCTCATGTTACATTCAGACCACAGGAAGATGCAACATTCAGCATCACTTTTTCTAGTATACTTGGCTATGGAGAACGTGGTCCACACCATGCTAGAAGGGAAGTGGGGAACACAACAGTCGAGTGAATTACGCCAGGTCTCAGCTGCATGTCGTCACGGGTGCATCCTCAAAGAAAGGAGGCAGCTTGCGGGGCAGCAGGGGGCAGGGGAGGAATCAACTAGCATTTGTCCCTTAATGCTTGAAAACAACTGGAAAAAACCCAAATGCTATGTTCTGAAGGATGAATGGAAAACTGGTGCGCTTTCAGTATTTCCTCATGACTTTGTGTTCCTCTACCCTCCCAGACCTCTGCATTTAGAGTTTGGTAAAGATAAAATTCTGTTGTTCTGTATTATACATTTGAGAAGAAAAGGCTAATTGTTCTGTGTGAATACCTTCTTATTACGATTTGGAATTTATTCTTCTGCTTTTCTCTCCAGCAAGATTAGCCTATTATGAAAATCACTACCCAGACACTACATATCATTGACACAGAGCACAATATAAAGGCAGTTTGAGCCTGCCTCTGGGATGCAGCCATTCTAATCCCACCACTTGGCTCTCCTCTCCCAAATGTGAAGAAGTTGGTTATAATATTCCATTTCATATGATGCACTATGCTCTAATACACATACTGAATATCAAAAACTAGCACATAAGGAGATGAAAGGGAGCCTGGATTGTTCACTCATTACAAAGCATCATTCATTCAAAGAAGTTAAATGCATCAATAGGCAGCTTTACTCCCTCAGCACAATTCAGAAGGATCAATGGTACATGCTAGCTCCTGCTTTAAGAATTAGAGATGAGGCCAGAGCGGAGGGAGGGCACAGAAAACACGCATTTAGCTGCAATTAGAATTCTAGTCCATTGTAACATAATCATTGTTTTAGTTCACAAAATTTGCAGTTGGCAGCGATCTCACTCTGTCAGCCATCACTGAGTCTGCTCTGGAAAGACCAAGAGCCGTGTTCAGAATCAGCTCTTGGCAAAAGCGGTCGCCATGCAGTCACTCAAAGCAATGTGATATCTATATTCTCATCTCATTATCATTATTCTTCTCAGCCAGGATTCCCCAGTAAGGAGACATAGCTGGCCAAGCTCTATGGAAGGCTGTGTGCACAGGATAATGAAGCTGCGCAAGCTACATGCAAAGGGAGGGCACATAACAAACGTGCCATGCAGAGCGTAAGCAAGCGATAAGGGATGTAGTGAAGAAACTGAGGAACTGATCCCAGGCATGGAAATGCTGCATAGCGTGCAACTCTCTAACACTTTTTGGTAGTATACGGTGCTTATTCTATGTTATGGTTCTTATAAACTCAGAATATGGGCACCGCTCAAGCCTTTAATCTGGAAGTCCCCTGAAGCCAGGATTTACTTTTACATGTGCTAGTCAACCTGTTGTAAATCACTGTGTACAGCTAACATCACTGTACCAATGACTAGCAATAAAAGGGTGATATTACCGGTGGTTGAGGAACCTGGAGAATTAAGTTGCAGGGAGCAACTGTAGAACTGATGTGGATATAAAGAAACTCTTGAGGTCAGCTCCACGTCTTCAACTTAAAATTCAGACTTTTGTTTTTCAATGCTCAGTTAAGAAACAAATTATGTGAGCTGTACATATCAAAGTGCCATTTACTGGACATCTTTATGCTGCTCTTTCCTGCACAATACGCTCTTCATACTATTTGACTTCCATCCTGTAAATCTGACGAACCAAAGATGACCTATATTGCAAAATAGTCAAATTTAATTTGGTTACAAAAGCAGGTTTGGAGGACACAAAGAGGAGCAGAGAATCTGAACCATTCACTCATTTAAAAGCATCATGCAGTCACAGCTGGTATTTTACAGCTGATGTATTTTGTTTTGCTTTCTCTGCGTAAAACAAATGAGCAAACAAATCAACAGTTTTGAACTTTGAGCTACACTGAAAGCAGATATGGGGAGTTCAGCCCCTGGTCAAGTTAAAAAAGATCACAAAACCCCACTTAGATCCCTTACAATTAGACTTTAGAGATTTTCAGTACTTAACTGTAGTAATCTGAAAGAATCGCAAAGTATAGTGTACCCAGACCTCAAATGTAAGTACATCAATCTTGTAATGTCCCCACTCTTGCAAACTTCTCCGTGAAAACTAGGGATGGTGAGTCCAAGTGTATGTACTGACATGAGATTTTTCCACACTTCCCATTCCTACAGAAAGCATTTTCCTGGTGAAACGATGTAGCATTACCTCCCTTCTTTCACCAACACTAACAACACAGGAAAACACGTGCTATAAATACATTATTAACACTTTGCTTAAAATTTGATTAAAATTATCATAGGCTTTTAGTAAGCAAACATCTTTCCAAAGTCAGCTGTTGTTGCCTGGCTTCTTTGCAAATTTGCCTATGAGGGTCTTCAAAAGTTCTTTCATAAAGATTAATTAAGGAAGAAATAGTCTATGTTTGAAATCTCTCTATTTTCCCTGGAAACGTAAATGTTTGAAAGCACTGTGAGATTAGTTTAAACTCTTTTTCAAATAGAAAACTATTGCTGGTGAGATAAATTGTTTTATAAGGGCACAGCCAAGACACAGAAGCTCCAGCTTAGAATTCCCAGTGTAATTTGTTATCTAGCTGATCACCTAGTAAAAACTAAGCTGGACAGAAGCAAGTCTTCCGAGTTCAGCAATATCTCAAAAAAATTTCTACCAGGGATTCTCACACTGGTGTGGCTGTAACAAAAAGTCTATCAGTGTTTAAATTATAAGCCATGCTTAATTTAACTGCAAAAATTTGCTGGAGGCAGAGACTTGTAATATACGTTTTTAGCCTGACAGCAATTTCCAATTTACACATTTTGAAAACAAATGTGGCAATGTTTCAGTTAGTGGAGAACAAATAATGTCTTAGAAGTCTATCTGTTACAGGAGTTGAGAAAAGGCGGATCTGCACATTTTAAAGCTGACAAACTCCCATTGCTATCAATGCTGACATGTGCTTGGTTAATTCATACTTTACCAGAAACTGCCATCAAGTCATGAAATGTAGAATGACTACAAATGTTTCATAAGCATTAACAGTGACAAATCATGTTTGATTGCCTTGACTTATTTAACTAGGAAAAATTAGAATATATTACAGAAATCTAGACTTGTCGTTTCTTTCCCTCTTACTTGCTGGACAGCGGTGTTGATCTAAATCATCTCCTTACTCAACAGGATGAGGTGTATCTGCACCAAAAGGATAGCTTTTCTGTGCAGGAGAAGGGATTGGGTTTTTTTTCCAAGAGTTAAGCTCAGATACCACCACAGGACTGTAGAATCATCATTAACCTTCCTCAATTTCATTCCAAGAGCAAGGTACAAATCTTCTGTTGGCTTTTGCACATAGAAACTCTGCAGAACATCATGTTTGGGTTTTTTGTTTATTTTTTTTTTAAAGAAGAAAAGAATGAACCAAAGTATGACCATTAAAAATAATTTTAGTCCATTACCAATTTTTTAAGATGGGGAGGAAGACAGAATGAATTACTGCTGAAAATTGGAATGACCTACTGGATTTCTAGAACGTGCTTTGTATCGTGATGCAAATCATGATGCAAATGGCACAAGAATTTGAATAAACCAGATTAGAACCAAAACTGTTCCTCCCTCAGTCAGTGAGGAAAGAACGGTCTTAGGTAGGTAGGCTTTCTGTTCTTCTGCCAAGGCAAAGGCAAGAGTGCTGGCATTTTATACAGGAGTCAGGACAAACAACCACTCTCTCCTTTCTAAATTGTCCTGAGTCCAGTCCCACTGACGACAAGCCTCAAAATGTCTCTTTGAATGGAATCATTTTCAGAACAGGATACAGGTTATAATGCTCAGTGTATTATCTTCAACAAGCCTTATTTGGATTCAGTATCCATGAGTCTGTCCTTAGGAGTCTATGATCATTAATATATTGATTGCACCATACGGGCCTGATAAAGCAAAGTACTGTTCCTTCTTTGCAATAGGATCACTTTATAACACAAGAAATCAAGTATTTACTAGCAAGTTTATCTTCCTTGATCTCACCATTCCTCTGATGTTCCTTTGGGACCTGAGCTTCTTTAGACAACTTTCAACAAAGCCTCTGTGTTAGTCAGCTTATCCTCCTAGAGGGTTTAACAAACTATGTCATGCTTCTTTCAGTGGAATGCGTTTAATTGTTCACCATCCGTGGTTCACCATGATTTTACACCACGACAGAGTAAGCCTTAATTTTGTTGAAGGAATAGCAGTAGGACCTTCCCAATAAAGAGCTCAACAATTATAGTTGATGCGATTTTAAGGTGGTATCTTACCCTTAGCAATTTTGCCTGATCTCCCATGTTTTCCCCCAACAACTGTCTCTGACTTAACTCTATATAGTCAAGAAAACTCACCCCAACAACAAACAGTCCTGCATCATGTACACACGTACACTAAATGAATCTGATGTGTATGATGTAAACCCCATACCCTTCTTTTTCAAATGGGTTACATCATTTCCTTCAGACCTTGCAAAATTACTTAAGACAAATGAGATATCAAAATTTTTTAAAAGCTGTAAGAAATAGATTAATAGAAAAATTTCTACTTCTGTAAAGGGAAAATTCTCTTTGTACTACAATCTAACTTGTCATGTGCTGAACAGTCACTCATAATAACTGGTAAGTAATTTATTTAGCAGAAGATCAGAACTTGGATACAGGATATCACACTGCATTTCCCTATGATTAACCAACGATACAGTTAAAGAAAAACAAACGACCTTGTTCATAGTCTTTTTCCTGTGGAAATTGTTTTATTGCAGGTTATAGGTTTCATTAGATCACTTTATGAGGAAAAAAAAGAAAGAATTGCAGTAACCACTCCAAGATAAGAAGGCTGGGGTTTGGGGTTTTTTGGGGGGTTTTGTTGATTTGTTTTTTTCCCCCCCATATGAACACACATTTGTTTGGTTACTGTTGCTCTTCTGTTCTATGCGTGTCTTGTAATTTTTGCTGTAAATCTGTCCAATTGCTGGTTTTCAAACTGGAAGTATAATGAGCCATCACAACCCCAGAAGTGACAGTTCTAGATATAAAACATGAGGCCAAAAAGAGCCCAAGGCACCAGAACCTTGGACATATGGCAGAGGTCCACACAGTCCTGGAAGTGCAACTGTGTACGATGCAAAGCACATATCCGCACGATTCCAGAGATACCATGACCCTGAGAGCACGCCATGTGTACACAGTTCCAGGCACATCGATATTCATTTGTCCACAAAATAGGCTCTAATAAATCCTGATCAGCAGTTGTGCCTGTTCCCTATGTAATTAGCATTTGTGTGCTTTTCACTGCCCAGGACTGTCATCTAGAATCCTATAGATTACTGCTTTCCATTTCCCCTCCAGTATTGTAATTTCTGCCAAACTGCCTGAATGCCAGAGAACATAGTTGTAGAATGATTAAGAAAAGAAATAAATGAACAAACTCATCACGTCTGATTTTAACTGCTTTCTATGTTCATTATGTGATACTTGTTTCTCTCTCAGGCTTTGTCGAACTGCTTACCTTAGGTATGGCCCAACAATCTCCACTTTGCAATTGAAAGCTTGCTTGCAATTATTTTCATGAAATTAGAAAGAAAGATGGTATGAATTTCCACAACATCTTAATGGATTTCAGTTCTTTATTTGGCAAGCAAACTTTTACTGATTTCTTCGTAGGTTTACCAATGAACTTCTTTGTGATCTACAATAATTAGTAAGTACGTATGTTATATACAAATTGAAAACACAACATGTCCAGTCACTCAATATGAAATCCATTGAATCCAACGTGCTGTCTTTTAACCAGCCCCTGGGAAAAAGCAGGGTTTTACTGGATGCTAGGAAACTTAACGCACTTAGGCTCTGATGGACCAAGGAAATAAATTAACTTCTCCTCGGTGGAAAATGCTCTAGCCTCTGATTCCTGATAAATACATTTGTGCGTCTCAGGTTATTTCAAATGAGTAGATATGACTTAAAGAAAGTTGGTCTCTAGGTTATGTTGGATTAACACTACTGCAAACCTTGTATAGATTAAATTGTACCC
Organism: Rissa tridactyla; assembly: GCF_028500815.1. Classification (NCBI taxonomy): domain Eukaryota; kingdom Metazoa; phylum Chordata; class Aves; order Charadriiformes; family Laridae; genus Rissa; species Rissa tridactyla. Next base: position 3,675,052 of record NC_071473.1, read on the forward strand.
AGAAACAAACTGGAAGCCAATTAGATCTAATAAGAACAAAGTTAATTTGCTCCATGAAGAAGCAAGACAGCAGGATTCCACATCAGCTGAGATTTCACAGTGATCTTTTAGTATTGCTCCAAAACAGAGTACACATCAACAATCGATTCTGGAAATGGCAGACATATGGATAACTGCAGTGGAGACTGCTATCTTTAAAACTCAGAAAAAAGAAAACAAAGAATGTGATAAAGCAGGACAATATTTCAAATGTTGAATGTTTTAAAATGTTTATTCTGCAAAAGTTTTTTTAAAAAAACTTCATAGGAAATTCAGTTTTCCTATGAACAGAACCATTCTGGAGAGTAACTTTGTCCATTAAAGTGCAAGTCCCACTTCCTATAGAAATCTCAATGCAACCTTAATTGTCAATTTACCTTAATTAGTCAATATGTGACTTTATAAAGCATTGTCCAAGATTTTTAAAATTAAGTATTTATACTCCTAAATGACTCTTGCCTGAAAAATACTGGGTATTCACCAATTTTGAGTCATGTCCTTGCATGTCTAAATATAGAGGTAGGACATTCTTGATCAGTAAAGCATCACAAAATTTTTCTCAGCTGAGAGAGTAAATATTGATACTACTCCAAGTCCAAATTCATCACTCTGCGTAACGCTTTGAGATCTTTGGATGAAAATCATTACGGATATATTTCCAGGATCTTTTCCAGAACTCTGGGAGTATTTAAAAGCTCTGTAAACTCCTTCCTTCTTTAACAGGACTTATAGCATGTGCTCTCAAAAGAACGTATATGCCATTCACTTTCATATACTGGCAACTGGAATTCTGTCAGCTAGACTTCTTTTGGCTTAACTTTGTCTTTGTTCTATTTTTTGTTTTTTCTGCGTCACACTTCCCTCTTATTGACGGATGCTGTAGCTGTACTAAATGTGTACTTTTAATGAAAATAAGCTCACTTTTAGCTTGCTAGCCATATTATCTTGACTTTATTAGTTACTGTACAAAAGCCGTTTCTTATTAATTATATCAAACTTTTTTAAAAGACAGTAAATGCTGAAAAATAAAATATAAGTACATGTATGAGCTTAGAGCCAGAGAAAAAGGGGTGAAATAACAGCTCGGCAACCTTCCAGCAATGTCACAGTAAAAGGTAGGCTCTGGCTTTTGTTGTGTATTTGATCTGTCCAGAGCTTTTTCATTTACCAGAACAGCTGGTTTACAGCTATAGTGCACAATTTTTTGCATAATGGTGCATTCATCTTAACCCTATTAAATAAACAAAACAAAAATGCTCTTGTGACTGCAAAGGATTTAGCTTTTTTTTTTTTTAGAGGCTTTCTGTACATTGAGACTAGCAGGACTGCTTTTTAGTGGAAAAAAAAGCATGTCTGTTTTGAAAGGGTCCAATTAGCAAGTCTCAGGATGCTCAGCTTACAGTGCTGAGTGAAATTGGAGCTGGACTTCTGCAAAAAAAACCTCCAGTACACTGCATACTGGAGAGAAAATGTAGTCAACTGAGAAGCAGGAAATAAGAGGAACAAAAAGAAAAAAAAAGTGGATGATAAAACCCATTCTCTCCACATGTTTTCATTTATAGAGTATCATGAAAACCTACTTAGAGGCTTTTATTTACTCTTAACCCGGACACCGGAGTGTTCCCTCAACATTCAACATTCATAACTAGAAATATTTCCTCTTAATTTTTATGACATTCCAATTTTTTACCTATTTGAAATGATGCACGGGTTGATGAGTAGTCTGGGGATCTCAGAACACATAGAATTACTTTGTTTTCAAGCAAAGGAGAGGGAGAGGAGAAAAACATGCAAGACTGGTTAGTATATGAAAACAGTCCAGTCGGTGTCAAAGAAGGGAAATGACATCACAATTAAACTCCAGTATTACAAAACAAAGAAAATTCTAGCAAACTCCATAAAGTTATACTAGGTAAATCCAAGCCAAACTCATGCCAAAGTTTTCAGTTGAAGTACAGACACAGATCCTCCCAGGGAGGTGGTGGAGTCACCATCCCTGAATGTGTTTAAGAGTGTTGGGGGATATGGTGTAGGTGAGAACTCTGTAGAGTGGGGCTGATGGTTGGACTCAATGATCCCAAGGGTCTTTTCCAACCTGAATGATTCTATGATCTATGCGATGACCTTTAGAGGTCCCTTCCAACCCAAACTATTCTATTATTCTATTAATCAATATATCTCTTAAACTCCACTTTCATATTAATATTCTTCCTTCTACAAAGGCAAAGTTTATAGCATTTTTTTTTTACCATATCAAACAATGATCTTCAAGGTCCCTTCCAACTCTAACCATTCTATGATTATATGACCAAGGGAAGAAGCAAGCACTGGGGCACAGAAGAGCCTTCCAACATCAAAACCACTCGCAGCTGCACGATGTGGGATGGACAAAGTACAGACTTCGTTCCACTGGAGAGAAGGCCAGTCTCCTTACGGGCCAGGTGCTTCCAGTAGCCTCCTACTCCACACTACAGCTGTGTAGCAATAAATCAAAGGCTCATTCATTCCATTCATTGTACTGATCTCTCTACCTAGTGCCAAATTCTCCTCCTTTTCCTGATGAAGGCAGGTGATCATTTAGCAAGAGGTCTCAGACATGCTGTGTTTTGTTCTGCTTTTATCTTTTCTGTCTCATTTTGAGCGGGGCACTGCCTACTGATAGCAGTGTTGGGCAGAGTTGTCCTTTCCCTAATGGAAGGGAAGACAGAGCAGAGGTGTCATCTGATTTCAGATGCATGCATATCTATATAGAGGACAAGTTAAGTGTACAGAGTCATATATACCTAGCTATATCTACAAATATGCACGCATTACATATGCCATATATAGGCTGTCTTTATAGATTAGACATGTATGCATAGACATGTATGTATATCTACAAATACGCATTCATACATGATTTATATAGTAGGGAATGAAAGAGTTCATACAGACTTTTTAAATGGAACTGTTCTCCCATACAACTTTAAAAAACAAAACTTAAAAGGATCTACCAACATGTATTTTCTGTTTTGCAGTAGCAAATCATAAAACAGGCCTACATATTACGGGCAGTACGGTGACACAGTTAAAACACCAATTTCAATTATAAGCCTGTTCACTGTTGTCAACCCCTCTAAGCATTTCAGCAGCATCTAATATATCCTGAGATCTTTAAATAGGGTACGATAAAACACATTGCAGAAAAGCGATCAGAAGATTGTGTATGAACAAAAAGCAGCTAGGCAAGAACAAGCCATAAATACCAAGCAGAGCCGCAGCCGGGGGCTGCCTTGGTGCCTTGGCACAGGGACACAAAATGGAGAAAACCTGTTGGGAGCCTTTGGTAAATTACGTCCCCGAGGGATGTTCCCCAAGACAGCACAAAAGACACAGAGCAACCTATGCACCTTTATGAGACTGTCACATGGAAGGTATTATAAAAGTGAAAAGCAGGATTGTTATTACCACTGGTACTGGCAGCTGTGCAAACATAAGGAACCATCTGCTGTCGTTTTATAAGTGCATGGGTGATCTGGGACAACAATGGGCTAAAAACACAATCTTCCAAAGTGAGTGAAGTTGGCTTAGTTTCTAACATTTCTGTCAACAAATCTGTGGGCTAGGATCATACTCTTGAGACATTCCCAACTTAGTTTCTGCATGTAGGTGTTTTATCAATGGTTTTTATGGCCATGATATTTAAGCCCTCAGGACAATAACTGCAATTCATGGATCTTAGGGGATGATGTGCTCAGACATGACTTTGTGGTAGATGCTGACCACCTCCACAACAACCACTATAAAAAGATAATGCACAGGAAAAAAGAACAAATAGCATATTTTTGCAGCCTAATCCACAGCAGTATCCCATCTAAAATTCATAAACTGTTTTGGGGTTTTTCTGCTTGCATTATATGTCACGGCAACCTATGTTGTACTAAAAGCACACAACGGTCTTACAGCACATAACACAATGTCGCAATTCCTACAACAAATACACGGTTATCTTGACCTGACTATTCACTGCCAACTCACACGTAGGGACTACAGGTTCCCGAGGAAGAAAAGCAGCTCAGCAACATATAGAAAATGGAGGTTGGGGCTCTTTATTACATATAGCAAGAAGCTACTTAAGTACTATTATTTCTTGTCAGTGTTGTTTTCTTGTGGAGGTTACAGCGAACTCTGGCTATTTGTTCTGAAAACAGACTAAAAATTGTGGTACATAATGGAAAATCACATCATACAAATGAAAGACTACTAGAGGCAGGAACTGATTTGTAGATCTCAGAAAACTAAAATTCATGGCTTAATACTGTGACTTGATACTTCCATGAGGCTTCGTATTTCCAAAGAACAGTACAAACATTGCCTAATTGATCCTCATGAATAATTTACTGTTGGAGATGACACTATAACCCTTGCCCTTTCAGTGCATCACCGTATCTTCTGCCTTATTTTTAAACTGTGGATTCTGCAAGGCATCCACATAAGCATGTTTTAATAATTTCGTAGACTTTCAGTTGTGGAATAGTCCACTACAACTTAGTGGAAGCTGCTTATCACAAAGTACTCGTTGATTCCTCCCCATGATGAAGTGTTCTGCTCACATAAATAAGTCAAACGCTTATCTAGCTACCTTAAATATGCTAGCTTTGCATGTGCACTGTATCCAGATAAGTATGCATATAAAATGCACAAAATCCTTTAATTTTTAAAAAAGCACTTCCCCAATAAAGTGTTGTGAACCTTTCAGTAGTCTCATTAGTGACTTTTCCTGAAAACACATGGAAATCATTGCTACAATTAATCATTTGCTACACAAACTCATTTCTACAAGAAATCAGAGGCAACAATTTAAGTAGAATTCAAATAAAGGATCAGACATTTATAGAGAAACACCCATAATTACATCAGATAGACTAAAACTTAGTATCAGGCATACAAACTCCCATGCTTCAGACCTTAAGCCAACTTTGTGTCTATTAACACAAACACCTTATGTTGGGTGGGTTTTTTTTCCAACCCGTCACCAATATGGTTTATACTTGCAAATGTCAGATAGAATAGAGCCTTAAACGAACAGCCACTTTGATCTGTCACGGCAATTCTTAGCTTCTTAAAAACGTAGAAGAGATTTTGCAATATTCACTGTGAAAGCCCAAATCAACTGGAATCAAGTAGTAGCACAGTAATTATTTTCGTTTTAAATGAATGCAAAATAGCATCAATAGTGTTAACAAGTTAATTGAATTTCTAATCCAATTTTTTTATTATTAAACGTGACAATTGTGTGCAACACACTTAATTCACTTTCACTTAATTGGTACCTAAAATGTAATAATCATGTTACCACACAAACCTTTTTATATGACAATCATTAAATGTTCTTTAGCGTACTGTATATTTTTTGAGCTACATGTATATTTTAATAAAGCTGAGTGAAAAATTTATAGGAAGCCTTTTTGCATCTTTTCAAGCATGAAACTGCCTTACTACAGATGAAGGACTACTCTGCAAAAGTGCATAATGCTATGACGGCTCCAGAATTATGCAGAAAACAGTGCACTGTACAAACAGGGAATAAAAAAAAAAAAAGAGGGGCATTCTACCTTATGTTCATATACTTCACAGGTTTTTCCATTAAACTAAAAAAAAGCCTTGATGTCTGTCTTTCTCCCTCCTCCCCTCCTTCATGCACAATAGCACAAACATGATGTGGCACACACAGAGTTTCTCGAAATATAAACTTTTTCCACCTGCAAAGTAAATTATAAATTACAGCCCCTGGAGGCTAACTACTGATATTCCCTTAACGCACAAGGCCAATAACAGTATATAGTTTCATGGCTAAATAGTAAGCCTGTAATTTAATCATAGGGTCCTGCTGCCATTTATAAATTGCTCCAGCTTTTATGATGTCAGCATCGCACCTTCTTTTGAAACGCAGAACAGTATTCAGACATAAAACTTGTATTATTCTAAATGTACAAGGACTGTAAGGCAGTATCCACATAAACATTAACCCAAAGGGAATATATTCTTTCTGGTCTGAGTTGCTGATGCAGTTCACCGGGTTGAGACCTGTTTCCTGAAGGGTGGCAAGGCAGGTAGACTTACCTTATACTTAGAGGCTAAGACCTAACAGAAACCAGACAAAATACATCTTAGATCAAAGGCCACCTTCCTCTTACAGCTCTTGCAAGATCTTGGGTTTTGTACTGGGAGAAAAGGGTGTCTGAATTCTAGTTAGCCTTGTAGCGTAAGCCAGCACCTTTCCCATGAAGCAGTGTTTTCATGTGACATATTTAATTTTCATATCCGGCATAAAGTTACAGTTGGAAAACCATATGCCCACAAGTTCAAGGAAAGCCTAAAGGAACCCAATGGAAAAGAATTAGGTCAACAAGGAAAAGAAGAAAAGCAGTGAAAAGAGGGGGTAGGAGGGAAGACAAAAAAGAAAATTTATTTCCATTGCTGTGGATTTTTTTTCCATAAGAAGAAGTACTCAAACAGTCAAAGTTCAGCAAGTGCAATGTGCTGTATTATGTGTAAACATCAGCCTCCTTCCAAATACATCATGGTATTGCCAGCTGACACCATAAGACTACTACAGAGGGTGGGGGTTTCAAATTCTTTCAGAAAGAATGTGGTATCTTTATTACAGCTTTATACATTTTGTGCGTTTTTAATAAACATTAGGTTTGCTAGACTACTACCATAATAATAATTTTTCTAATGAGGAACCTCTAGTGAGAGGGTTTATGGGTTCTTGCTACATGAACAACACTACTTAGTCTTTTAACAGTTAGAGGAGACGAAAAAGATGGCATTTGGCACAGTTCGATAGTTCCACTGTTTTCTTTATTTAGGAGTTTGCACTGACATGCTACTGCTCTTCAAGGAATTTTTTTCCAGGTCAATTCCAACATAACACTTCAATAGCAGCAGAATTAGCATTGTCTGTCTCTCACCCTCCTTTCCTCAGTGACCTTGGACGCTGGTGATAGAAGCTGCGAAATCTAAAGAAAGGGGGACTACCCTGAGAACTGTGATGCCCAGAGCTTTAAAGAAAGTTTCCCTGAATATGAACTGATTCTTACTTCAGATTAATAACCAAGGAGAATGTATGATGAATGGATATTATGACTCTTGCAACTGAGAAACTGAAGCATAACTAAAAAAGATAATAAATGAGGTTAACTCCACGTGGTTAGCATTGTGGCAGGAGCAGTGGGAACCACCGCCTCATTCTAGATAAAGTATCTCTGAAGGGAAAAGCATTAGTCAAACTTTACACTCAGCTCCATCCATCTCGGCTGTCTTTGAGGAGGCTGAACATCTGACCCACCATTTGACATACTGAATTGTAACTGGAAATACATATCTCTGCTTAATTTTCTGTGAGGTTATCTATTCAAGAGTCTCATATTCGGTCCTAAATCTGAAGACCGTCAGGATATACATTCTGCATTTAAGTATCCAAGGTATTCCACGTAAGTAGAATAAATTTGTACCTAAATTAAGATAAAATCCGATTCTAAATAGCTTAGACCTCACTCTCACTGCCTGCCACATGGGTGCAAAAAGGATTGTAAAATGCTGCTACCGGGATTCCACTGAATCTCTTTCTTTCTGTAGACGTGTTTATTCCACACAGGTGTGAATGACTACAAAACCAAAATACAACAATTCCAAAGAACTTGTTTAGTTACTATTATCTGCAAATATCTTTCCTGCTGCAATTCTTGTATTCTTCAGAAATTACTCCATTTGTACATATACTCATACATATATAGCTGATAGAAACATAGGAGAGAAAAGCTTTGTTTACTGAAATGAATCTCATTTTGAAGCAGAGTCATAAGGCAGCAGTTGTACTTCTAGCATATACCAATGACACAACTTGCCATATTTCACAGCTTCATCAACATACAGTAAAGGTCTTTCAGCTTTATGTCTAAAGTAACCATAGAATCATAGAATATCTCAAACTGGAAGGGACCCATAAGGATCATCGAGTCTAATTCCCTGCTCCTTGCAGGACTAACTAAAACTAAACCACGTGACTAAGACGGTCGTCCAGATGCTTCTTGAACTCTGACATCTCTCCTCCCTTTGACATATTTTTGGTTTTTGTGTGAACTAATATTTTTATTTTCTTCCAGGCCACTGCAGAAACAAGTCAAACCCCACTGCTTACATTCTAATCTAATGCCAGCTGTTTTCATGTAGACTGGCTGTCAGCCAGCCTCCTGACGGATTCTTCTGTGGTTTATATGAACAGAGGTCACAGACTGAAGTTCTGCGGAACTCAACGTACTTCAATATATGCTTAATAATATAGCTCCAAGATAACTGTGCAAACATTTCTCTTTCCATGTTCCTCCAAGACAATAAAAGGTGAGTTGGCCTCAGTATAAATTCTGAGGTTTTAGATGGAATGGCCTAGGTTTAGGTTTTCCTCAGAATTTCCTCACAATTTCAGAATAGCTCCCTGCGTCTGTTAGTACTAAAATCCTCCGTTACTCACTTTAAGTATATGGAAAAGATCCTTTAAGTCTCTGATGATTACAACACTTTTTAACAATGCTCTTTTTCTTGCTGCTTCTTTTCTGATTTAATCTTTTTGCCCCAAAATGTCTTCCTGAAGGATGCAGAATGAACAATAGAAACATCATTCAATCCAGTTTGCATACAAAGATGATTTGACTTTGTACCACTGACACTTTAACAGGTTGATGTCACTAAAATTAATAAATTCCATCCAACAGTTGGACCCAAGCCACAGAAAAGTGTTATGAAAATGAATGATGTAGCATATGTCATTCATATATCAGGGTAGGAAGAATCATTGTTTTCCACTCTACAGAATGTCCAAGTCTAATCAGATAACATGAGACTTCCTATTCCGGGAAGGACATCAGACTGTCAGGAGATTTTCAGTGCATGAGAAAACTGGACAACGTGGTCAAAACAGGCAACTTATCCATGTCTTTACATTTATAAGAAGTATGTTTGTAAGCATATTCTCTCTCTCCACAAATACCATCAACCTGCTTTTCATAAACCTTAGGAAGCCAAGCATTACCTTAATGATACAAATACAGAATCCACCAGTTTTGTTTCCTTGATTAGCTAAGGTCAGTGGGAACACAAGGATACTAGGTTAAAACTAAGCCTTAAAAATTATGTTAGAATCCATCTTTATGCATAAAAAAAAAGCATAAGGAGTAACTATCTCTTAAAAAATTCTTATAATAACACATGCTTTCAAAAAAATATAACTGAAATGGGCACGTAGATTATTTTCTGTAGCTGGATTTTTTGGACTTTAAATATAAAATCCAAAAAATATAAACCCACTATAATTATAAACCCAGTAAATATTCTCAGGTTTGCTCTACTTTCTGAAGTATGGAGTCATTCCATTCAACTGCATCTGAGCCATTTAAAATATACATACTATATTATTGTGCTGGGCCATTTTTGTGTCAGTAAATTATTTACAAGTAAGACAATTGTAAACACCAAATTATGGCCAGAAGAACAGGTAAGTCAGAGTTGCATACAAACACTACTTTATATACTGAGTTTATGCAACGTGTCTCCTTGTCCCTGTAGTGACACGCCAGAGGGTTAGAGGAAAGATACCTGGTGTTTGCTTACTGTACAAAGAACTCAACAGTATCATATGAAGGAACTGCTTAAGCTTCACTGGTGAAAGAAATGGAATCATTTTACATCAGAACACCAAAACATTCAAGCAGTCAAAATTCTGGGTTTTTTTGTTTGCTTCTGGTTTTTTAAACTGGGAAAAAATGTTCATGCTTGATGATCCTAAATGTCTTCAATCTCTTTGCAATGAAATCACCCAAAGATATAAATAAACTATTCTAAATAAAGTTCAGACTGACTGCAGCATGAGATATGTCTACTAATGTATGTGACTGTCAGCCAAAATAAATTAACCTCCAATAGAAGTCATTTTCATAAAATTAATTATTCCAATGTCAGCTAAAAGAGACAGGTGCACTCTCACTGTTCCTTCACCTAGACTTTTCAATGAACTTCTCAAATAGGCTGCAGTTACAAAACCTTAAGAACAGATCTATATTTGAAGATATTCTTTCATTGCTTTTTTCTGGGCTGTGAGGTTGGTTGCTTGGGGGATTTTTTTTAGTAAACTAAAGGATCTAGAAAGAAAAATAAAAGCTTCCTGAGCAACTTATATGTAGTACAAGTTGCTATAAAAACATAAGAGGAAACTCAATGACGGAATGAACAACATTGAGCCTCATGCACTAGAACATGGAACGGAGATACTGGCAAGCATCACGACTCACCTCAGAGATTTGGCTCATGCCTCTCTTCTGAAAACTTGCCCAAATTTAGTTACTGGAAATCTTTGAGAAATGAGTTTCTGTATCTCACCAGAGACTTTTATTTTAGCTACCAATGCCTAGATTCAATCCACCTTGAGAATAGGATAATTCAGTTGGAAGGGACCTGCAATGATCATCTAGTCCAACTGATGGATTGCACACACTACAGTCAAACCTAAGTGGACTCCCCAGTGCAGTTGCAACTCCTGGCTGCTATGAACCGTCTGCTTCTAAGTTGAGGCATAAATGCTTATTCAGAGCTTGCATGAGAATTCCTGCGTACCAAGTTACCGTGCTATCCAGACATACACTAAGCAAGTATGACCAATCCTCTGCACTGAATGGAGCATGAAGCCCATGGGGAAAAAAAAAACCAAAAACAACAGGCATGTAGCTGAAGTCTGTGTTTTGTGGAGCAAAACATATGGATAACTATTAATTATAGAGAAGCAGATCACAGTTTCATAGTTAAGATGGAGTTGTATTTTGCACTTGTAAAAAGGATTCCAGCTGCTTGCTACATCTAAAAAAACGTGAATTCTAAAATTTGCAAGTAGATCTATTTGTTATTTTCTGAGGTAGAACTGATTAAAAACAATTAAAAACTGAGTTCCACATTAAAATGTAATTCAGACTGTACACACCTACTGCTAAATTACAGGTAAAGCTCCAAACTTTTAGAGAGGAATTTCAAATATAATGTCCAGTGTTATAAATCTCAGCATTAATAACAGTACAGAGCAGACCCAAATGAAATACAAACGTGTTAAGAACTGGATATGTATTGTTAAGGCATCAGAACAGTTTCGACTGGGTTGCTGCGGCAGTGACAGAATGCTGCCGGAGACAGCTGAGAAACACACACAAGTACCTGAGCTGGTGCCAATCCAAGCTAAAACAACCACGTGGAGCAACCATTTCAGGTCCTCAGCTACTTCTGGTTCCAGAGATTTCCTGGCCTTTCCTGCTGTACCGGAGGTCTCTGCTTCTCATTCCATTTCACGGTGTGGCATGCCCTGAAGTAGAAGAAAATATATTCAAAAAAGAAAAAAGAAAAAGAGTATGCTTACAACTCAGGTTTATCTAAAGTAGTGCTACAAACATATTTTCCTTGTAATGATGTACTCAATGCAGAGGTTCTTAACTTCTTTATTTTTTGCTAGAGTGACAATGCTAGGTTTCCTTGCTGCATACCACTCTGAAGTAGGCTGCAAAACTCTAGATACATTTTCCTCTGTTGGCATTCTTAAGTTCCACTGAATGGCATTGCTGACAGGCTGTTCAGTCCTCTAACTCTGCTTCCATGCCTCATAGATCATTTTAAGCCCAAATATACTGATGTAATTTTCTAGGTTTGTAATTCTTGTTTTTGGAATAACTCTTACATTTTTCTGGCATAAATACGTACCCTTGTTTGTGTGTATTTTAAGTATGCGAATATGTATTCTCAAACTTAGTTCCTTCCTGGCTTAGTGTTTTGTATGGGGGAGGTGTGTGTGCAACAAAAATTGCTTGATCAACATAATGACAGTTTGCAAGGGATAGCTATAAGCTGCTTGTGGAGGGTTTGGCCTAACAGTAGTTTGTATATAGGAACATACATTAAACATATGGGTAGGGAAAAACTGTAATGCTCTAGGCAAGGCTTTGCTACGGAATAAAGATCCATCTCCTTCTGCACAGAAATACAATAGTTTCCTAACATCACAACATTCCAAGAGAGAATTGAAGCATATAGTATTCAATTTTACAAAACTGTTGAATTGTGCACTTGAGACAGTAAATATGGACAGCACGATAGACAGACTTTTTACTCCAGCAAAACTATTTTGTGTTGATATTCTGTGTCCGTGATGCATCCAAATAGCTGCCCTGGGGCAAGACCCCAGTGTAATCAAGCTGTCAAGTTTAACACAGTTATTCTATGAGAATAACTTAAATAAATTAAAGATCATGGCTACTTGCAAAGTAGGCTATTCACTATTTTACAGGCAGTTCAGGCATTTTTTTTTATCTCTAGAACAGCAGGCTGCCATCATATATTTAGAGGGTTAGTTTCACCACCAGCAGGATAAACAAAACAATGCTCCCCAACCTTTAAATCCCTTTCCTGTCTATGTCTTAACAAATTCAAGGCAGAATGAACTAGTTGTACTGTCAGCATACTAGAGGGGGTATGAATCCTATCAATTTGTTGGACTAAACCACTCTGTTCAGACAGACCTTAGGATACAGCTTCAGGTTTACTTCATGCACCTGCCTGCTTCATTATTTGGAGAATAAAAAAGGCTTTTGGGAAATTAATATCTAACTTAGCAAAGTGTAAGTTGCAGGCCATAGAAATATTATTTCCTTATTTTAAAGCATTTACATGCTCTTAATTCATTTGCATCCCAAAGGTTTAACATTATTAAAGAAACAGTCCCACAACCTCTTAATGTGCTGGATTCTGCTGATGTTCTGCCTAAGCTGATACAACTTACTTGGAAATAAAATGTTATTTACAAAAGAATATTTTTATTTCTTGGTTGCTATAATTTTGAAGCAACAGATATATAGCTGTATTGTATTTCCCTGAGCACTCAAAGGAGAACAAAGACCTGAACTGTAAATGGTATGTAAGAATTTCCCAACACTAGGTATTTTGGTTGTGTTGTTTTTATAGGTGGGAAAATACAGACAGCAAATAGTAGTAAATTTTGTTTTCTAGAGCAAAATGTGAAGTCAGCTTCCCAAAGCACTTGCCTTTCTCAGAGAAGCAAGGAAATCAGGGTAATAGCCTGCCACGTCCTGTTGGTTCAATGGACAGCAATGGTACAGAGCTTTCAGTCATTTCGATGTTGTTATGGGAACTACAGAATTAGAGATCTGACAATTGCAGGTATCAGTAAAAAAAAATATACTATTTTTCTCCAAATTCATTTTGGTTGGTCACTCTTTTCAACACTCAAAACCAATAGGTACTTGATATAGAAGTCACACCCATTCCTTTCCGTGCGCTGCAAATCATGGCTTATATTTGATCATAAAGACTAATATAAAACCTTATTTCCTCTTCTGTGTGATACTGTCAAAACATTTTAATTCTAGGCTTGAACACAGCTTGCTAAATAATGTACATTTCTTTTTTCTTGTTCTGAGATTAGAATGGTATATGTCAAAACAGCAGTCTATCGATTAAGTCATTACTCAACATCAATAAGATTGCAAGAATCAGATCCTTAGTATGTCTATTTGAGGCATGAATTTGAATGAAGGGGAATAAAAGAAGCAACAGTTCAACAAAACTGCTGAACACATACTTAACTTTAAACTTGTTCTTAATTAATATATGGCACACAGGCCACCAAAAATATAAGCAAGTCCTATTCTGCAGCAATATCCGGTTTACAAGTGAGTGTCCTACATAAATCAAACTACAGTAGGAGGCAGTCATAGTAAAACACAGGCAATATAGAGTTTAATTAAAGCAAGTCTCTAATGATGTCATCAGTAAAGTTTGTGCTTTATAAATAGCAATTTACAGCAATAGCAACCAGGACTGCAGAATTATTAACTTAATCCTATTCATCTGCTCCTCAGTATAAAGCTTTCCTATTTAAGTTGTGCATTATAGTCCATCATGATTTTAAACAGCATAAACATAACAGGGATAATATACCTGAGTGTCAATACATAACAAGGTTTTAACTGTGATATTTGTATTGAAGGAAGAGTGCACCTGAAGGATATCAAGTTGTTACTTCATGGACAGGCATTACAGGGTTCTGAGTAAACAAGAAATCTAAACTAAAAACTATATTCACAAAACAGTCATAGTCATTGCAGTGCTCATCTCAAGTTTTAATTTTCAGAAACCAATAGAATCCATAACTGCACAGTAGGTGTTTTAACTATTTATACAATGTACAGAAGAAAATCGAGCACCTCAACATAGATTTCTGAATAGCCAACAAGTTGCCAGCCAGTTGAAAATATTAGAGAAAGATGCACGTCTCAAATTTCATTTCTTTACAGATTTTTGACTTCTGATTGCGGATTCTAGAATATGCTCATCTTGGTTTAGGATTGATAGCCTAGAGTATTTCCCTAGCTTAACTTCTATTCCTTTTAAAAAAAGGGAACAGATGCCCCTGCTTTTCTTAAAGAAGAATGAAGTCTTGTAAAAATTTGTCAACACAATGCAACAGGAGTAGATCAACAAAATGAAACAACTGGCACTAAGGACCCAACATCTACACGTGTTTCACAGGGATTTACTTCAGATTGTTTTTGTCTGATCCGATTAGTTGAACACTTGAGCACCTCTTTCTGTTTAGTTTTATCTGAAATAAATCCCCCTCACATGAGCTAAGACTACCCCATAATGCAAGCCAAAACATATTAAATACGGACAGCTGGTAGATTCACTTCAAAAGCCCACTCCTGATTCAAGTGAAAATCCTACTGGACATAGATACCAATGCCACCACAAACTAATGGGTGAAGCATCTACAGAAGAATTAGCCTGAAGGAATCCAAGGCTTTTTAAGGTTCCAAGAGTTTTATGGGCAGCATTCTGCTTTGCTGTTGAAGCTGCACAACTTTATAAGAAGGATCATCTACATCAGAGAGAAAGAGAGGGCAACACGGAGCATGATTCTGCACCCTCGTTACAGAATTTGGCACTGATTTGGAAATGTGAATTCCAACCTCTGCTCCAAGGAATGTTTGTGAATTTCATTCAATGGACATTTAAACATAAGAAGCAGCCTTTGGAAGTTTGAAATTGTCCCTTGTCAGAGATGACAGCAAAAGAAAGATCCTGATCAAGATCAAGCGTGCCTACTTCTGGGCATATGTAAAAGACAACTTTTAAATGCCTTGCAAATCTTACTGCTGAAACCTCATGCACTTCAAGTGAAACTTTTGAAGAACACACTTCTAAACTGGACCATCCAAGGTCTGCACAAGTTCCTTTTAGGCATTTCTTCTGGGGTCTTGGGACAAAAGCATAGCTATGAAGCATGTAAGCAGGAAAACAAGTTCATGTAGAATTTATTAACTTGGAAGCCTACAAATATCTGAAGCTACGCTTTTTAGTTACTTCATGTTTGTGCATATTTATATCTCCTCTTTCAGCTCCATGATGTCTTAGAAAGTAACAGAGCAGGAACTGCCTTTTCATGACACCATTTTTACACTAGTGAAACTCCACTGAATTTAGTGAAATTATATTGGTAAATAAAATGGAGACTAAGGTCCAAAAGGTAAAATCCTGGGCCAGCTGGTTTGAGTGAGTTCTCCAGAACAGTTGAAATCCCTATAAATTGCATGAGAGAACTTAAATTCAATCATACGTTAAAAATAAATAGAGGCCAGCTTACTCTATGTTGGTCACATTGTAAATCTAGAGTAACTGAGTTCACAGGGACTAGTTGTAGAAGGAAGAACTCAAAGCACACAGAATAGCAGAATTCTTATTAATTGCTATTACCCTTAAAACAGCATTGATTCCAAATGTTTAAATACATTGAGACACACCTATGGATGAAAATGCGCTGATGTTCTTTATGTGTGTGAACATGCGTACAAGCTTTGCACTTTGTTAATTTTGTGTCTGATTAATGCAAAACTTGCAAACCCATATTTTGTAATTGAAGTTTTTTGTCATTAGAGGCACACTGCTAAGACACTTCACAAATATGTCCAATTTCATCTGTGAAGAATGACAGACTATAAACAGCACATTAAGCAATTTGAAAATCATTTGGGGAAAAAACTCAAAACTTAATTATGGAGTTCAAATTATTGAAATTGCTCATGCCAGTGTTAAAAAAAAAAAAAAAAAAAAACACAAAAAAACCACCACTAAAAACAAAACAAACCCCCCACAAAAATCTTGAAACTCTCCAATAGAAATTATTGACCCATTCTTGCGAAGCTAATCTAAGAAATACAATTTGTCTTGAGGCTTTTCTTAAGAAAGTAATAATTTAAAACTGTGCTGGTCTCCAATAAGTAAGGCTCCAAGACAGTTTTGATCCATTGATGAATTCTTCCTAATATATTCCCTGAGGAACAGTTTTCCTATATCTATTAGACATTTACAGTCTTTCAGGATGTGCTGCCTGAGATGCTCTATCACACTGTATTAACTTGACAAGGTAATGCGGCGCTATCTTTTATTTTCATAGAAAGAACTGTGTTTGACCTTGGAACTACTAACAACAGTTTATTACCCCTAACCTCACTAGAGGGACATTCTGATATATTACCGCGAGTTAGTACACTAGACATACGATATGCATAAGATGCTCGTAGGAAGTTACAGGGAGGTTTACTCAGGACGAGATCCCACATGGAGATTATTGTTTCTACCTAACAATATTGCTAGGTAGAAATATTGTTTCTACCTAATCCCCAGTTCTCCAAAGAAAGGCAAAACAAAACAAAGGCACTCCATAATGATCTAGCCATTTATAACATACAGTTAACAGCAGAAAAAAACAATTCTCATTTGTTGCTTAGTGGCTTCTCCATGCTGTCCCTATCAGCGTGGAATCATGGTACTAACTCCTCTTGCTATCATAAACGATCTTGAACCCTAGATACAATTATTCTTCTTCCAGTATACACACTTACACACTTGTGGTGATAAAACAAACTCCAGGCTCTCCCCCCTTATCCTGCAACAGCCTCTGGAAGGGTACCTTGAGTATTACTGCACTGATTAAAAGATCACAGCTACACTGGGCACAGTTGTAAAGCTTCCTGTGCAACAGATTTTGTGAGTTTATGCATCACAGTAAGCTTCCAGGAATAAGAGTTATTTGTGCATTAATCTTCATCTTAATAACCCCTTTGCTCCAAATAAATTAGCTATACTTAGCCGTGTCATAAGACGATATACTGCAATGTGCTAGAAGGAAAGCTTCCCTTTCATTTTTCTTTTGCAGAATTACTCTCCACCTAAACGTTTATCAGGGAGCCAAGGCAAAGCGTAACTAGTCAGCACAGGAGTACAACTAAAACAAGGGTTCTTTTTTGCCCTTTTGATGTTCTTCTAGGGACATATTTATGCACATTACTTAAAAATATATATTAAAGTAACTAAAAATAGAATAATATAAAATGCTTTGTACTTGAAAAAATATACATCTGCAATATTTTAAGCAGCGATTTAAGATGTATTGCCCTTTCTTTTTTTCACAATTTTTATGATCACCTGTGTCACAGCGTATTTTAGGATCCTTTTTAATGAGTTTTTGCTGAAATAATGAACGCTAAGTGACTGTAAGCCCCTGTGACTTGTTAGAGAGATCAAGCAATAACAGTAAGCAAGGCACAATGTCTCCAACCACGGCACAAAGTTCTGTTCTAGGTGACATTCACTGAAACTCAGGGTGTCTGCTTAAATTAAATCCTGCAGAGATGTGCATCTGCTGGAAGTTAAGCATGTATATATTACTGCTGTAATACATAGGATTTGTCCCTTGCCTGAAGTTGAGTACGTGTATTAAGTTCTTGCAGTATTAAGGCTTTAGTTTGGATTTATATCATAACGACAAAGGGCAGAATTCTCAATATTCTTTAGAACAGATGTATGTAGTGAAAGTGGAAAGGCCACATCTATGAAGGTTTTTCTTGATCTACTGCAACTCCCTGAGACTTCAAACACCCATAGCAGGATTCAGACTCTATCCAGGTATCCAAATGATTAAAGCTACTCATTTTGTAAAAAATTAATTATGATCGAATGAGAGAACTCTCTGAACATATGGTTTTGAGATTTGCCAACATCCAAGGCCAATTTATTTTTTATTAATCCGTGTTTGTAAGATGTCTGAGATATTGTGTAAATCTCCTTTTGAAAGGCTGAAGTCAAGAGTTGAGAAAGAAAATCAAGATGCGGGCATTGTTCAAAGAATGCCACAGAGCAAAGTTTCTCTTGTCAGATAAGAGAAATATGGAGATTCCAAATTACCTTTTTTTGAATGCATTTTACAGATTAATTTAACTGGAAATTTGGTTTTTTTAAGATTTAATTGTAAATGTACTTCCTTGCCAGCTTTGCTCTTGTCCCCAAAGCAACTATCTTGTTTTTATCTTGACAATTCTCTCAGAATTTTGCATTTTTTAGTGTCTTGTTTTCTTTCTTTGTTGCATATTAGGTGAATTCTTTGGGTGCTACTGTGATCAACAAAGATGGCTGGATTCAGGTGAAACAGAGAACAATCAAGTACTGTGCAATGGCAAGTTCTTTTCCTCTCTTCTCCCTGGAACTAATGGCTGAGCTCCCATTAATAAGGTCAGAATTTTACTCCAGCTGGTGAGGTGACAGTTTCTCTAAGGTTTGATAAAACAATGTTAGTATATATTGCAAACTCTCACTAACTTTTAAAGATAAAAAATGTACACAAACATTTCTTATTATTTTTTTCTTTTTTTTTGAGTTAGAATACTAACACAACTATTATTTTTATTGGGAAACAACACTGAACATCGAGAAATGTCTAATCAGGAATAGCAAAGATTCTACTTACAGATTATTTTCTAAACAAGTAACAATGTCTTCTACAGACGTTGCATTTCTAGGTAAAGTATTCAAACATCAGTTACCAATTGGAATGGTCCAAGTGGATAGATCGGGAAAGCTCATCTGGCAAAAACTGACAATAAATTAAACAGGTTAAACTCAATGTAGATTATTTCATTTCAGATGTTAAAATCCCATAAATTCTGAACTCCAGCATATTACAATTCACATTACTCAGGAATGATGGCATCCACAAAGGGGTTTATAATTCTTCAATTTATGTTCTCTAATTTCACACTTTCAGTTGCCTCAGCTGAGCTTTTTCTAAGTGTCACCGTACAAATGCAAATTTACTGTTGACAATCCCTGCTCTTATTTGTAGTCTGAAATAATTTAGCATCATTTTTCAACTGTGGGCTTTATTTTTTACCTTCCCCCCAAAGCATGCTTTTCCTGACAGATTAAAGATCTATCGGAATATCATTCTCCAGGAAGGATCCTGAGTAACATCAGGACAAAAAATACCTCCGACAAAGTTCCCACATACATACACTTCTTCCACACACGTTTCAACCAGATGATGATTTTCTGAAGTTTGTTTCAGTTTATCATTCTAATCTAAAAGGGTGAACATCAGATAACATGCCTTTTTAAAAAAAAAACATAACCATGCAAGATGTTGTGGCCAAATGACAGTGCTGAAGTCAAAGTACATCAAATCAAACAATGGTAGATTATCTGTCAACCTTGCAATCTCATCGAAAGCACCAGCATGCTGGTTCAATATCTGTTTTCCATAAAAATCATATCAATCAGCACTGATTGTTAATTGTGTTTCTACTGTTTTCATCTTAACCAGCCTTTCAGTGCATGAGAGCTGATCTTCAGTTAACGTCTAGGCATCATGTTTAACCTTAAAATATTTACACAACACTGGGTTTTCTTTCCACTCTTCTGGAACTGAAAATGACAGTTCAAAAATCATTAAAAAGAATGCTGCGAGTTCTCAGAACTTCTCAGGCAATTCTTTGAAGAATCCCTCGTATATCCAGGCATTATATTATAGTATCCAAGCATTATAAAATTGAAGGTATTTTGCATTTTTCCTTGTAACTGTTATAAAGTATTAATTTTGACAAACGAAGAAATACATCACTATTTCTTTCCAAACACAGATGAAAAATACACCAGAGTGTCTCCGTAAGGGGTAAGGACCTCCTCAAGACCTTCCTTCAATTTGTTTAACACTAGTTATTAATATTTAGGCTTCTATACGTTTTTAAGGTTATAAACTTCCTAATTTAGTTCAGTTCTGAGTAAATGAACCCTAGTTACAACTCAATGTTGAAGTTGAACCCTTATCTGCTTAATTTTTATCCTTGAGAGGAGACTTTAAAAGCTCCTTTATAAGACTGGTATGAATAGCAATGATACACATTCTCAGCAAAACGAAGTAGCCCTTATTCTAATCTTACATAGGGACTGATCTGGAATCCACTATAGTTCTGGGGGAAAAAGTGACATAAATTTCCATGGTTTTTTCACCTTACCAGTATAGACCAGAAGTAACAACACCAAAATCTGTAGAGTTGCATCAGTTCAACTAACACGTTAGATCAGAAGTAAGTTCTATTTCTTTGTAGCAATCCAGACTGGGCTGAGCTTTACTTTATTTCACTGTTAAGGCAACAGGAGCCCTGTCCTGATTACCAAGTGCTTTATATAGCATGTCGTCTTGCCTTGTAGTTTGTACTTACAATTTCCTCTTGTACCTATGAGAGCACTTCCCAAAGGAAGGTCATATTATAGTCATCTTGAAATACTTAAAACCTGATGATGATATGCATACAAAGCCAGGAATGAGATCAGATTTAAATATTAATGTGAAGATTTACAGAGGGTTTTTTACAATATATTCATTAAAAAAGACAAAAAAACTGTAACATTTATTGTACTGCAACCATCACTTGGTTTAAGTTTCATGAAGTTTTCTGTATCTTGCTAAACTCATTACCAAAAGAAAAATCTCCAATCTTTTGCTGTCCTGAATCCTTGTATTAGTAGAATCATATATATGTATAAACCGACTACAAGAGTTAGATCATATTATAACTCACTAACAGTTATTTTAAAAGTGTATTTACATTCATCCCATATAAGCGTAGCAGGTTTTTTTCCATTACTGTGAATTATTTACATCAGAAGTGTTGATTCATGAAACCTAGGTTTCATCAAACTTGACCTATGCGAAATGCATGCATCTGATGTAGTTCTCTGAACTATTGATTTTTCTGCATCCATCTGTCTTGCACTCACTCTGTTCTGAGTACTCTCTGAAGAATAATGCTGGCATCTGTTTTAAGTATAAGCATTCCAAATTACTGCATAGATGCGTTACAGAGTAGTTAAGAAAAATCAGTGGTTCCTATGTAAATAACCCCAAAGCTTTGCTACTTTAAGACATAAATTTCTTTTATAAAGATTGTTTTATTTTATTGTACTCCAATATTTCTCCTTTACTTCAGCTACTGCAGTCAAAACTATCATAATATTCTGCTGCTGTTTAAATTTACCACTGGTGTGAATTCCTTTGTTGTGGGTGGTTTTTTCAAGGAATATGCATTTCATATTGTGTTTACTACTGAAAAGTGAGAATTTTAATCAAAATCAAGTAAAAAGACCTTAGTACACTTTTAAATACATTTTCACAGCTTTCCTAAAAATGGTGTGAGGGTGTCACCCAAGTGGATCACTTAGAAAATATTTCAGATTAGCCTTTTAAAATAACATTTAATTGCTATGGAAATTAAGATAAAATTTCTGTAATTAGTATGCATTCTTCCCTTCTGAGCACAGAACAGCAATAATAACCTTGAGCTAAAGCTATGAGACTGGTAAAATGTACTGTCCGTGTCCACAGCCTGGATTTCTACAAAATTAATTTCTGTTAGTAGAATCACGATAAGAGACCTGTGGAAAAGAAAGCTCTTCAGTGTTAATCTGGACCCTTGTCCTATCTTGAACAGATTCAAAGATATAATATAATTGCTTTTGATCATCTTCTTAAAAAAAAAAAAAAGCGCTCCTAAGGAAAGGAAGAATTGCAGTGCTGAGAAGAACCAGTCGTGAAAAGCAGTGAAGCACTGATTAGATGCCAGTTGAATTACAGACAGTCAGTCAAGAGAAGGGGAGAGTTGACGTACACAAGGATGCAGCCAAGGAGAACAGTGGTGACAAATAAATTATTTTAGCTGCTAAAGATAAGAACCTGCTGGTGAAGATCCTCTGCACCAAATAACTGGGGAAAAATGTTTTGGGACAGCTTTAATTTTATGCCAAAATAGCAGTACTAGTAAAAACCAGCTGGCATGCTGTCTCACTCACATTAATCCTCTTACTTCATCTCCCTGAACTGACACAGTCTGGTCCATTTTTTATTTTTGCAAACCAGAGTTATGGGATCTGATGTCTCAACTTCAGTCATCAATAAATCTGGAAAATTCTTGGGATTAATAAAGCCAAAATGTCATTAAAAGACAAGCAACCGTCTCATTATGGCAGAAAACTCTCTGACGAAGTCCCCATCGTGGCAGATTCTTTTAGATTTGAATCTTAATTTAAAACACTACTAATCAATAACTTTTCATATCCTATGGAGAAAAAAATAAAAGAATTTTTAACTACAGTGGCCAACGCTGCAATCACTGTAAATACCTTCTCTGTATTCTCTAAAGCTTACTTTCTCATTTCATGACCTGTGTATTTTATATGATGGGCAAACTGTAGACTATGACAGCAGTAATATGGCTGAGATGTTCAGCTACATCTCCTTTAGTAAATATGATTGCTCAAGCCCATGTGGTAATTGTTCTCATCCTCCTTCTTGTTAGTTATCTGTTTATCACATTGCAATAAATGGGATTTTTCTTTTAAGGTTATTCCACTAGAATCATGTTGATCAATTCAGAACAAGGCAGGATTGTAATAATGAACTAATTCATCACATGTATTACTTTGCATTTCTCAAGTAATTACAGTATCTCAAAAATATGTTATTTTTGGAATATGATCTCCATGTATACATTTAACACTGTTCTTAACAGTAATAATGTAATCCCATCACAAAATGTTCAACAGATGTCTTTGCTTACTTAAGACAAGGTGTTTATACTGCATCTGAAAATAACCCATGCACTTGATAAAAACACAATCTTCTATAACACTGTTCAGGGACTGCAAGAATGTAGTTTAAGTCTTCATAATATTTCTGTGAGTAAGCATACAGGAGACAATAATCAGTTCACTAACCGTTGAACTAGCATCCTCTCTGGGCAAAACCACGGTCATATTAGAGTATCTTAGTACAAGAAGATCAGGAAATTAAGAAAACTGTAACCAACAGAAATCACACTGGATCTTGCATGGTATACAATGACTTCAGTCTTTTGTTTTGGCTTTTTTTAAGTATCAAAGTTACCGCTTTGAAAAATGGAAAACACCATGAAATCTAATCTCATTTCCAAGTGCTTAACATTTTATGTTCTACCTGAAACACGTCCTGCAGAAGCACTACCTTTTAGTGTTGCAGATGGGTTTTAATTCAGTTCTGGAAACAAAAAAAAAAGGGGGGGGGGACGGGGGGGGGACAGGGGAAGCAGCTAACACCACACTCCCTATAATCTGGTGGTGTTCTCTGACAGTCTTCTAGCTAGTGTGATGAAGTCTAAGTTGATGCATTAATGCATTTCAGAAGTGATATTCATTTGCAATTTCATAGATTTCTTTTGTACTTACAGTTTCCGGTTCTGCTTTATTTTTTTTTCCTGATTAACTAGAAGGTTGAGAAAGTTACCAAGATGGCACTCATAAGTATAAAGGTTAGGTACAACCGAGTGAGTTAGTCTTTATCCAAAGTCCTCCCTAGTATTTATGGGCAATTTCAGACACTCCTCAAAGTGCTCAGGTCACTTATGCCTGGGGCATCATCTGAATCATGAAAGGGCAATCCCTGCAACCCATGGCTGGATACCCAGACCAGCTGGTGTTTGAAGATACAGACTTCTTAAAATAAGATCTCTCTCTACATTCTAGCCAAACTTGTCTAGAGTAGAATCATTACAGCCCCTGTAGTCTTCCTCTGGGAGGCTCTAAGAATGTTTTCAAACGTTGACATTTCAAAAACGCAGAACCTGTTGTCTTGATCCTTTATGTTACTTCGCTAACTCTCTACTCCATAAAACACAGCAGGGCAACGTGGCTAGGTCATTGTGAATTTCTTCTGATAGCTAAATAGGAAAGGCTGTTGTTACATTGGGATAATACAGAAGATGGGATAATTCAGAAACTACACTAGCCCCTTCTCCTGACTGTACGGACAGCATCCATATCAGCCTAACTGTTTTTGAATATAAACACAGCCGTGCTTCAGCTCTATCAGGGTAGCTCTTAGACTCATAAAAGCCATGCACCATACATTTCAATCTATTCACTCTGCCCTCAACTTTTACCACTGTGCCTTAGAAGTGTACCTTGTCTGTTCCCAGACTCCTAAGCACAATCACATTAAGCAGCAAGTGAAGGAATTTAACTCTGAATTTGCTACCATTTCTGAATTTAAAATCAGACCTAAGAGGTATATAAATCTAATTCTAATTTCTTTTATGTAAATTCAAACCACATGGAGAAAACAAAAATCTGTCATTCTGTTTGTTTTGGGGCTTTATAACTGACACCCTATTAAGTTATTTAAGCCCAGTAAAATTTAATGGGAGTTATTCTTGTTCTTGCAACAGTGTTCACTGCAGAAGATAGTTCCAGAAGTGTGGTGAAGTCATTGTTTAATGTCTCCCCTGAGACTTCCAGCTATGTAATGTGATATTTTTTTTGCTTCTCTTCCAATGTTTATTATTGATGCAGAAGCATATTTACACCATAAAAGCAAAGCAGCTGGCTAGTGACCCTTGGGAATATACCCTTGTTAAGGAACATTTTAGCCCCCTCCCAATAGTTTACCGCACTCAGGTTGATTTTGTATGC
This sequence comes from Rissa tridactyla, assembly GCF_028500815.1. Taxonomy (NCBI): domain Eukaryota; kingdom Metazoa; phylum Chordata; class Aves; order Charadriiformes; family Laridae; genus Rissa; species Rissa tridactyla. The sequence goes on from NC_071473.1 coordinate 3,700,012, forward strand.
TGAAAAACAATTCCATTTCAACGCAAGCTACCACATACTCATTGTTTTCTAATGCTCTAGCCCTCTTGGGAAAAAAGGAAAGGCAACATAACAATCTTCTGGGACAACCATGTGGTAGTCAAAGCAATCACTTGCCCTGAGTTTTGCACTTTAAGTTTTTGAGTGAAGGAAAATAGAAGCGTAAGAACAAACCACCAAACAGTGTTTTCAGGGTATCCACGCAATCTTTACCTTCTATAGAAAACACTTGTACCTATAAATTAAAAACGTTAATTGTTCTATGCTACTTATGATTAAGATCTTCCCAGAATATTAACTTTTAGGTTACAGGAGTATGTCGTGATTTCCCTATTAAAGTGTTCATCTCTCTCTATTTAATTTTCAAAGATTTTGGTAAGGGTTTTTTCTTTACCAGTTAAATTTTTCAGGTAGAGTAAGTCATCTTCCAAGAAAGTGCACTGGCAGCAAATATCACAGAATACAAAATTAATCGGTGATTTTTAAATTTTTTTTTGGTAGAAGAATCAATGCAAGATAATTACTTGACTTATACAGGACTAAAATAGGTGAGCAAACCACAGCAATTACCTTGGCCTGGTTCAGTGTGGAGGAGAGCCAACTTCCTTTTCAGGGAGAGGCTCTTGCTTATACTTGTGGCTGTGGCAGCCAGGGTCAGCTAACCCAAACTGACCAATCGTGTGTTCCTTCTCAGCTGCCATGCTCAGTATAAAAGCTGAGGGACCAAAGGGTCCACTCTTCTTCAATGGCCCTCTTTCTTCAATGACTGACAGCCAAGGAGGACTCTGTCTGTTATCTGGAATCCAGTTCCCATCCATTGCTGAGTCTAGTCTGGAACTTCCCCAGTGCCTGCTGGTAACATCTTCCTGGGAACTTGATACGGTTTTTTTGTATATATTGTATCTATTTCATTATTTCCATTTTATTATTAATATTTCATTAGTTTTGCTTTTTCTAAACTCATAAATCCCTCTAATCCTCTTGTTCCTCTCCTTGGAGTGAGAGGTGGGGGAGAGCATCTGTTGCCTTGTCATTGGCTGGCCCAGCCCAAACCACGGCATATCTGATTGAAAGAACTTCATGTTTGGTATAATCTACCCCCCAGCTGAGTACTAACCATCGGTGACTACAAGAACCAGAGGCTACATCAAGAGACACACTAGATCAAAACAACCTGCAGTATCTCTCAAAAAATAATATAAAATTACTTGTACATGAGAAAGCTCTCTCTAAAGGAATTTAGATAAATGCAAAATGCTAGAAACAGTCAATAAGCTATACTCTAGAAGATATAAAGTCTTGTAAAAGGAAACTAAGAATTAAGGTTTTACAACATTGGCAAGATTTTCCTCTGGAAGTAATTCCACTATTCCATTTTCTTGGCTAGAAAGCTATCTTTCACTATATGGCCTGTCTTGAGTAGCAGACTCTACTATTCCTTTCTCTTTTGTCTCACCACTTATGTAAATAAAATGTCCCACCATACTGTACTAATTATACAAAAGTTTGCAGCCTGTAGCATACTTACCACATTTACACCTCACTGCAGAACACAACAGTCATTGGAAAAAACCTCAACCTCGTTTTTTTCCACCTTTAAATGAAACTAACTACCTTACTGCTTTTCTTTTAAAATTCCTGAAAACTCATCCCCTCCCTTTTTCTGTCTTTATGAGCATCAGATTTGTTGGATTTACTTTTTCAGGTGGGAGAGATGGTCTCCTACTAGTCTTCTTGCTTTGTATTTAACAGTTTAGTTCCTCACTTTTTGAATGCATGCAGGAGAGTGAAGAAGCAGGTACAGAACAGAGGTAGTAAAATGATGAAATGCTTTTACCAGTCTAGATAACAAGACTTCAGATATTTTTTTTCTGGTTTGACCACTATTAAGTACAGTTATTACAACCAAGGCAAATCAGGGAAAAAAAACCACCACTACAAATGTTGTCCTCTGGGGCATGTCAAAGGGATATGGTTATTGTTTAAAAAAAAAAAAATTAAAACATTTCAGCCAAGATGTGGAGTTGGCAACCATAAAAGATAGTACCATATTTAAGTAATTTTTAAAAAGCAAAGCCTGAATGATGAAAACATGTTAGCTTCCTATTCTTACGTTTGCAGGTTGAACGGACTTAAAGTGCTACAAGGAAAAGGTATTAATTCCAAGAGGAAACAAACTTTCACTAAAGTGAAACAAGGTAACAAAAATCTGTATTTCTTTTCTGTAGCATCTTGGTTTTAAAACTTAGCAGTTTCATGATGACTCTCTCAGCAGACTTTAGACATTAATAGCATAACCACTGCAAATTGCTTCCCTTAGAACTGATAGGAAGCACTGAGCACTTTCTTAGAGATCAAACTGAATTTGAAATCTTACACTAAAGTTTCCATCAGCAGCCCTATGATCCTTTGTTTACAGTAATTAAAAAAACAAAACCAAACCAACCACCCAACACACAATTAAATACTTTCCATTTCCAGTGAAGCTAAATCAGTCCCACCCAAAATTACTGCTTAAATAAAAAGTTTCTTCATGCTGCAGTAAATTAGCTGCTAGTAATGGCACAATGGGGGTTACAAACAGATTGTTACTTCCTTGAGGTCAGTTCCCAGCACAGCTGAAAACAATCTAGGTTCACTTTGCATTGTTCTCAAAGCGGACATATTAAAGGGAAAATCATAAGCACTGGGTCCTGATATCTGTAGATAATCATTCATGTGGTCTGCACACAAAAAAAGGAAAGTGTGATGTGAGAGATATAACAGAATCGCTATTTACCCTCTGATGACCACAAGGAAGAGAGAGTTGCTGAAGTACAGCTTGTATCTTTGAGTTACCAGGAAAAGGTGACGGAACAGGCGAAGAATTTAAGTTCAGTAATTTCTTGAGCATAGGAACAGCGGGCTTTCACACACAGGGAAGCAGGAAAGGCAGAAAATGGATGTCATAAACCTTAACCTATTAGAAAAAGCAGGCACCAGGGTAGGTGAGAATCTGGCAGATGGGATTTACCTGTGAGATGCAAAGTGAGGGTCAAGAGGAAAAAGGGACTGGCAGTTTGTGTGGGTTTGGTGGTTTGGGTTGGAGAAGGTGCGACTCAGGGGCGCGGGGCTGGTAAATGTTGTTCGCCTGGGCTGGGGCGGTGCGGAAACAGTGAAGACACTTTACCTTTTTTATGCTATGAAATAACAGAGGCGTGAGAAAAAGGTGATTTCTTGAATAATATACCTCAGTCAGAAACCCATAATGTCAGCCGTTAATAACATGAAAAAATGACCTTGCGTTTGATGCGATAATTTACTGTGTTTGCCTGCAGGGCTCCATTATAAGAGACAGCTTGTCGAAAAGGAGAGAAAATAAAATAATAAAAAAAAAAAAAAGCAGAAGCCGGCTGCCAACCTTCAACTCAAACATTCGCTCAACTCATCGAACAAAACCACACCGAGCTCAGAAACTTTGCTGTGCTGCCAAACCTGGCGGGGCTGAATCTACCGCAAGGAGCGGGAGGGCGGGTTGAATTCGCACCTCCGGGCCTCGCCGCGTACCTGCCGCCTCCCTCCCTCGCCGGCTGATGGAAAGGGTAGCCGCCGGCAGCGCTTGTGCCGAGGCGGCCGCTCCTGGCCTGCCCCCTGCCCGCCGCCGCCGTCAGCCGCCGTGAGGCGCTTCCCAGGCCTAGGGGGCGCCGCGAGCGCGGGGACGCGGCGGAGCGGGCCGCCGGGCGCGCACGCGCGCGGCCGTTAGCGCGGGCGCGCGGCGGTGCGTGCGCGCACGCGCGCGGCCGTTAGCGCGGGCTCGCGGTCAAAGGCGGGGGGGGGGGTGTGGGGGGGGTGGTTTGAGGACGGGCGCTCCTCCTCCGTCTGTCGGTGGAGAGCCGGTAACGAAACCTGTACTGAACCCCCCGCCCTGCCCGCCCTCTCCTGTCAGTCCCACAGACAAACCCTCCGCCCGGCAGCCCCCTCCTCGGCTCGGCGGAGGGTGTTCCCCCCCTCGGACCCCCAGACACAGCCCCGCGGAGGTGTAGGTCAGGGGAAGGTGGGGTGAGGCGGGGCGGCGGGGAGTGGGTGTGTGTGAGGGAGAGACGTGGGGGGAGCCGGGCGGCGAGGAGCGCGGCTGCCGGCCGTGAGGGAGGTGAGAGGGACGGCGGACGCGAGGTGGGCGCCCAGGGGGGTGTTAAACCCGCCCTTGTGCTGAAGGAGGCGAGAAAAGTTGAGGCTGGCGTGCGGGGAGCGGAGGGGGGAAACCGACGAGATTTTTATTCGATCAACTTCGCGCGTAGGTGCTTTGTTTTTAACTTGCGTTGATCCTGGGTGCGCTTCTTTTATAACTACTCGTATTCTTTCTTTTTAATAAGGAGGGGGGAGGGAATCTCCCACGAAACTTTTCCCTTTACGGAAGGCGGGACTGAAACAATACCCGACGCATTGTTCAAATGTAAAACCTTCAGCGCTTGCTTTCTTTTTTTTTTTTTTCCTCCTTTTCTTTTTTTTTCGGTGGGGTTTTATTGCCGCCGCTGCTGCTGTTGTGATAGCTCTTTCCCTCTTGTGTTTACAGCTTCTGTGAGGGAGAGACGCTCAGAGGAAGAACCACGATCCCTGGGCTGCATAAACAAGGAAAGCAGGAGTCCATCCGAGCAAAGCGGGAAGGATTTCACCTTGTTGCTGTTTGTTTCGGGAGATTTTCCCTCCCCCCCCCACCCCGGACACTATCCAGCTGAGCGTTTGTTTCCTCGCTGCGTCCGCAGCCGGCCAGAAGAAAAGCGCTTTACATGTTAGAGGTGATTTTTTGTCGTGGTCTCCCTGCGAGAAAGAGATCAGCACCAATCTTCGAGGAGGAGGGAGATACGATCAACTGAGCTTTTCCCTACCTCCGGCTGAACGTGAGAGTTCAAGTGACATCGCCGCTGGCCTGTGGCTGACTGACTGCACAGCAAGCTGGAATCACAGCCAGAGATGCTCAATTTACCTGCTCGAGGACCCTTCAAACCCTTCTATTGACGGTAGAGATTTGTATCCAAAGGAAAATCGGATTAATATAAACTATGCAGAGCTTTGCGGGGATATCTGGAGACTACCCTGTCTGCATGGCTAATCTTGAAATTGTGTGAAATAAATCCTTAGCGCAAGGAATAGCGAGATACTTTCAATTAGGTTTGTTTTTTTTTTTCCCTGGACGCTTCCCCCTCCCGCCCCCCCCCCCCCCCCCCCCCGAGAATTTAACACTTCCATCGCAAGGTTTTTACAGGAGAATGGGACGCATGCTGGAAAACTCACTACGCTTCATAAAAATCACAGGGGTAACAGTTTCCATCATCGTTGCGGTATGAAAGGTACTCTTTGGATTGTCTGCTGGTGGCTAAGATGGATCAGTCTTTCTCTGTTTCTGTTAGCAATGTGCTGAAGGATCCGGATTTACTGAAATACTGACGCCGATAAACTTACCCCCTCTCTGTTGAAGGCATTGGATGTGACAGTGCAGAGAAACATGTGTTTCACATTTCTGACTGATTGTTTTGGTGCAATCAATACCTCCACAAGAAACATTGACTTAAGTGGCGATTATCATACCGGGAGCCACACGGAGTGCTCCTTTCGGGTTGCATGCAAAGTGAGCACAAATCAAAGAGTCCGCCGTTTCTGGGAAGTGGGGGCTTCAGATCCCCCCAAACTCCGGGGCAAAGGCAGCGGGCGATGTTCCCAGCCCACCGAAGAGAGCCCGGCCTCGGGGTGCGGAATGAGCAATGACCAAAGCGCTGTCAGGAGTGGCAGGCAGTCGGATCGGATGGGGATCAGTGAGGCAATAACCGTTGGAAGAAAGGTGGATCGCGAAATTATTGCCCGAAGGAATAGCAGGCGAGGCGGAATGATGATAAAGTTGAACTTCTGTTTCATCTTCTGTCGGGGATGGTGGGCGTTTCTGTTGCTTCAGCTCCACATGTTGCAAGTACTGGCACAAGGTAGGGCTAGAGACATTTTTGTTTATAGAAATGCTGCATCTGCCTTCTAAGAGGAAGGGAATCTCGCTCGGGTGCAGAGAAACCCTTTTACTTTATCCTTATCAGAGGTAAACTGCGGAATTCGCACTGAGCTGATTTCATGTAGGAATGGTCGTTTCTTACACACAATCGTTTCTTTATGGAACAGGGATTTGCAAACTGTACCTACATGTTTTTTTCCCTTTCTCGTCCTATCCTCCCCCTATCCCCACCTCCCACTGGGAATCAAAAACCCTACCGGGACCAAACCTGCTTTTTTTATTTACTTAAATACGTCCGTACATTTATGTTCCTTTAGGCAGCGAAAGAGTTAACTGCTGGTTGTGTGTGTGCGCGCTTAAAAACACTGTGCACTGAGATAAGTTATTAGGAGAAGGGGAGTCATAAATCCAGCGACTAGAAGTAAATCAGGCATGTAGGAGGAATTCTTTAAACGTATGAGTACTATTCTATGTGAACCTCGGTTCGAGCATTGTTCGTTTCTTTTGGATTGCCAAGTAACATTTACCAGAGACAAAAACTGCAATTGATTCCTATCTGAGCATTTCCACATCAGAGATCCTTGCAGTCAAATGAGTCACTTGTAAACGAAGGGTCAGAGTCGACCAATAGACTTTAAATATCAAGTGTCAGTCACTTTGCATGTAAATTCCCTTCTCAAAAAATTGCCAAATGTAGTCTAATTCTTAATAATCCTTTGACAGAGTAAACAATAAATGGCAGGCAGAAGCATTACAGTTGGCTGCGCCAAATAACATGCTGAACAAATGCAGCTTTCACTTTTCTTTGCTGGGTTGAGTTTTATTGCTGTGTGCATTGTCTGACTGAAGTGGTATGTGTTGGACAATGCAGAACTGTATCGTGTGGGACGATGAGTTACTTATTAAAAACGGAAGTTAATACTCTATGAAGGGGAATGGTCTTTGTGTTTTAGTTCTTTGTTTTCAAGTATTTCATAAGGAACAACGGTGCATTCAGTTTTAATAACTGGATGGGCTTGTGTGTTGAGGAAGAGGGGTTATAAGCCAAGTCTGCTGTAGTTTGTCTGCTCAGGATTTACTACTGCATCCTCGGAAAGTTTGGAGCCGCAGGATACAGAAGAGTTTTAATCCAGTGTTTAATAATGGACTCCACCCTCATAAACCTTTTCCAGTGCTTTGTTTATGCTGTCGCTGCTATTCCAAAACTACTTATGCTGAGGCCTGCAAGCCCTAACAGGGTATTGTTATTCTGAAACAAGACATACCTGAAATAATTCTCTCTGCAAATTAAAATTCACATCACTTTTCTCTTTCTTTTGGTAGTTGGTGTTGATAGATTCCAACATGATGCTTCATTTTGGAAGACAAATGCTGATGATTCTTGCTGTTTACATTAAAAATGCAAAAATTTTTCATGTAAGGCAGTTTTAAGTGCCAGTGTTTCAGGAATCAATTTAGATGCCATGTAAAACAGTTTTCTCTGGTTTAATAGTAAACTAGCCATCTTGTTGGATTAAAAAGTGAATTGAAACTTTTATTTAGCACATAGTACAGAAAAAATTCTCCATAGCATGTTTGAGATTACTAAGCGTTCACAGTGGTATCAGTTTTAGTTTATATATTGCTCATGGAGTTATGTAGTGTTTACAAACTCTCCTAATGAAATGTCCTAACACCAAGTTAGTTTTACCCATCGATATTTAAGAGGGGGAGGGGAAGCAAAGAGAATAAGATACGCTGTTTCTGAGAAATATTGGTGCAGATAAAGGTATGGGGTTTAGAAGACATTAAGCAATGAAAGATAAAACAATTATATACAGCGGAAACAAAATACGTTTCTATTTTCCTATAATACAGAAAACACAAACCACAGTTAGTCCTGTAAAAATTCTTTGACACGTAAACCAGCATGGAGGTCTTAATGCAGAATGCTTCTATTAGGTTTTCCCAAAATTTGTATTCATTTAAAACTTACAGTTCTTTTTGCACTTTGAATTCTAATGGATTCTAATACATTAATCATTTTTATGCAAAAATTTACTTTAGAAAGAGATGACAATTTTTATAAAAGTCGTTCATGAAAATGGAAATTCCGCTACAGCCACAGAAAGTTTTTAATAGAATGATGTGGTCGTATGCATGAGAGAATTACATGACTCCAATCTTTTTATGTGATAAAAAAATGAACATTCTAAATATATGGGTCATGGATATTTTGAATGAATCATAATACCTATGCTATAACCGGCTAATGCTTCTATAACAGCTATTTAAGCATTAAAGAAATAAGAATTATTTTGGGCATACTGAAATGCACGCTCTTATTTCATAGGAAACAGATTAGATAAAGTCGTTGAGATTATTTATTTTATGATGTAAGGTGAATGGAAGAAAAGGTTTTCAACGGCAACAGGTTGGTTGAGTATTCTCTAGACTTGAACGATCATCCATGTAAAAGCAGATCTAGAAGCGAACTGTAGATAAAACCACTTGTAAATTCATTTTGTACTTAGCTCTTCAGCTTTTCTGTCTTCTCGTAGTTGTGTTACATAATTAGATATAACGATTTATTTGATTTTTTTTTTTTTCCTTTTCTAAGTGAATTTAATTATTATGAAACATACAGCGGTTTATTGCACTGAATAGTAAAGCATTCTCTTCAAACCTTAGTCTTGTTAGTGCAGACCTTCTCGTGATGGGAGTGATTTTCTGGGTGGAAGAAACATACAGATGACAGAGGTTGTGGCCTGTCCCATGAACATAGCCTGGAGCGCTACCACCGCTTCTCTTATGACTGCAGATCTGCAGGGACTTGGTTCAGACTATGTTTGTCTCTCACCCGGCTTGCTACATTGGCCCATCTGTGAATGGGAAGCTTGTCAGAAAAATTAACCTGTAAGAGGATGAAAACTGTTGGACATTTCTGTTTACTCAGTTCTTTATGCCTCTGGCCTCTGCTATGATGCCTCTTTTCATGGCATTTTTGTTAAATTTGAGTATTAGGTGCTAGTTAGCCTCAAGCCATTGTGTGTCTTCAAATAGTGATGAGATGCTAATTGATAATCACTGTAATTATCAAATTAGAATTTGCAAGGTGATGGTAGAAGTGAATCATTTCGACACAGTAACTAACTATTGTACTTAGGGGAACATTATCCTGCAGTGACCTCCAGCTCAGTGGTCTAGCATGCCTGGGCATAGTCCTGTTGAAAACAGAGCTCGTTGCAGGATTGGAATTTATTAGTTATGTATGAGATTAACAAACACTGATGCCTACTGAGGTACAAAATGTTTACTAAAATACTAGAATATTTGTATGGAAATAGAAAAATCCTGTTTATTTAAATAGGTTGGAAGTTGCTAGCGGCTACTGTAGGTGCGTCTTAATGGATTTAAGTACCTTCCCAATGTCTGTCTTTTGTTGAAGAGTGAAAGAATACTTAGAAAATATACTTCTTCAGATTGATGGCTGTTGTTCAGAATGATTTTAAAATAGATAAAAGCAGTGCAAAGCTTTAAGCTTCTACAACAGGAGATGGGTATCTTTAAATATTAAGAAAGAGAAGCTTGTCTGATTTTTCTTAGCTTTATATCAATGGAAGTGTAATCTTTTTATGCTACTTGATCAAATCTGTAATTCGGAATTCTACATGTACCGGAATGTGCATTTAAGGTGATATTCATATCTGTTATGCTTTGACAGAAGCCCTGACATGGAAGATAGAAGAAAATATTTCTGGGGTCCAACTTTTTCCATTCAAATATTTGATCTAGTGTAACTTATAAACATGCTAAGTGTAGTAAGTGTTTTCAAGCAATTTTCAAACTGCATTAGATGCAGAGATGATAAGCAACTTGCATAGAGTATTTAGTTGTTGGAAGGACAGAGAGAAGGTTAAATGTGAGGGCAATACTTATTGGAGTGCAAAAAGCATTCTCAATTAAATGTAGAATGATGCATTTCTAATTACAAAAGATTCTGTTACTGTTTATTGGAAACTCATTAATTTGTATTGGATTTACCTCTTGTGTTTTATGTATGTGCTAGTTTTTAAACAGGTGAATTCTTTGTGTATATAATTATAATAATTAAAAAATTATTTGGAGGAGTAGAGACAAGCCTAGTCTAAACAGAAATAGGGTGGAGAGAGTGGGCTTTGTCTGTGGCCATATCACGCGACTTCTAACTCTCTCTACTGTGGTAAATCTGTGTTTGGCTTATATGCTTAGGTTTAGCTGAAAAATGACTTATTCTCAAGACTTCTCAAGGCAAGTTCAAAGAGATATGTATACATGCCCATTAACATTTTAAGTACAGTGTTTCAGATTGTTTCTTGAGAGTGCAGTGTAATAGCACTATTAGAGGTGAAGGAAGACCATATGCAATAGGTGTTTATCAACTTTGTCTTCATGCATTACCAGAAGATGCTTAGACCAGGAATTACCTAGGTATGGAGAGAAAGGTTGTGGCAGTTCAGGCTCAGAGTTACGCTGTGTGACTTTCACATCACTTAAGAAGAACGGAAGAGAATCTATGTCTGTGGCTTATAATCCTTGAAAGGTTGTTCTGAAAGGTTCTGTCATCTCTGTGCATAGTCATATATTTTGAATGACCAAGACAAATATTGGCTAATATTTTAAAGATTGTCTGACTGATTAAACTAACCATAGAAATTTTAATAAACAATCTTAACGTGAATTATTAGGAGAGTGTTAAGTGAAGGGCTTGCACTTTTGTATGCCTCAGAGGGGTTTTTTTGTTGTTATTTTATTGTTCTTGCCAGCATATATGTACAAGTCTTGAACACGCTCTTGATTCAAATAAAAGATTTTCATGCATTTAGCAACTCTGTGTACAGCTTTACCTGAACATCCCATTCTGAATGGATTAATTATTTGGTGCACTTGGATATTTTTGCAGTAATGAATCTGTGGGCAATTAGATTCCTCATGGAGCAAAATCTTGTTCATGCTGAGTTCATTGCAGAAATAGACATTTCTTCCTCCTTCTGCATATATACATATATAATATATATTTAAATAGGTTTTAACAAACAAATTGATGATTTGTTGGTCCTTTCAAAATTGTGTTTTCTTGAAGTTATAACATATGAACTAGAACAACTTTTATAGTATTTGTGCAGAGATTAGAAAATGCCAGAACTAAGGTAGTTTGTGCATCTTTAATCTGAATTCTTTATGCATGTGCATTATGATTAAGTTTAAATGGATACATATTATTTTACTGTTTCCCCTAGTCAGAACCAAGACTGAATACTGCTCACTGAGCAGTTTTTCAGTATTTTGTTTTCTTGTCAGTGCTTGGCTCCATCTTTCATTTACTTCAAATTTTTTAAATTCAGCACAAGAAGACTGTGTGGACTAAAGAAAGAACTGTTAGCAGCTATAGTGGCATTGGATTAAAGTACTTACTTACAGTTATTACAGCTGGAAAGCAGGTGATTGGTGAGACTTGGTTTCTGTTTCTGACTATTGAGTGAGTATTTTCTAGTGAATAAAGACTCTTTGCTCCATATGCCTCAAAGACGACCCTTCACCACCCATATAGCTCATGCAGAACAAAAATATAACTCCATGAAATGTCTGTTTGCAAAGAACTTGGGGTTTCTGGAATTACGTCTGCTTGTGATGTTGTTGGACTTGTTACATACCATTTCAGACAGTTTCATAACTTTCATTCCCTAGGATTCTTCTGATAAGTGGCCTCACATGTAGCCTAGTTAAATTTATTAAATTGGAGATGTGTAGTAGTTGGCATACTTTCTTATGGGAAGTGTATTGTTTTCTCAGTTTATTGGTGCTAAATAGATGCAATGAATTTTTTTTTCCATGTAAGTAAAACTTTCTGATTCCTTTATGGACATCATCTTTGAAACGTCACAGCCCTGGAAACTTCCAGTAGGTTCTATAGGAATTAGTTCATGTAGCACTTGCAGGTCTGAGTTCAAGGGGTTACGTGGCTGAGAAGAACCTTTTATTTTAATGTGCATACTAACTTAATTGCTTTTAAATGTATATGACTGGGTTTGTAAGATTTATTCATTCTACAAATTTGTGGTTTCTAGACATACACAGTATTTGTATACTGTATCTTGAGCATAAGTATTTTTGGTTTACTAAGAGGTTTTTTTTTGTTCTGCCCTTGTCAAGAAAAAGAATAAATATATTGCTAGAATAAATACTAATCATACATTTTATTTGTGAAATGCCCCGAGGTGTAATACAAATGGCACTCTCACTAATATTAAAAATGTAGATCTAGGCGTTTTAAGGGAAGTGTTTCTAAAGTTAATTTTCAGCTGTTTAGCTCCCTGAACTAGCTCAAAGTGCGGTCACACGAGCATCAGGGACAATGCAAAAGAGGTGATGAGATTGCATGGCTGGGGGACATGACCCTGTCAACCATCACTAAGATCAGGTTAAATTGTTAGGAGAGTTTTCAGGCTCTCTAGGGAATGTACACTGCCTAACTTACAAACATGTAGAGGCCACTGTTCCTGGGTAGAACATAGAAAGGTTAGTGCCTTCAAAGGGGTGGTTTAGAAGACTTAACTTTGGATCTCTTCTCTGAAAGACCCTTTCAGTGAGTTTCTCCCTCCTTTAGATGGAGTCTTCCTAAAGAACGTCTTCCTAACCTAAGCACGTGAAGTAAGTGCTAAAGTTAGGTAAAATGAATATTCCCCTTAATCCTCTTATATCTAAATTCTCGAGACCAATAATGGAAATAATATTTGTTTCCTAAAAAAATAAATTTTGTAACTTAAGTTGAAAATGCCACAGTTATTACTTTTTAACATTTGTATCTAGTATGCAGATTCAGCAGGTAAAAACGGTGGTATGAGTTCCAACAACACTGATAAAAGGAATTCTTTAACACTACTTCATGCAAAATGTGGAAGTGCATTGTACAATCTTATGTCACACCATCCAGATAACTTTTGAAGTGTCATTTTTGATAAACGATAAAGCATTTGCAGTTTTTAAGCAGATAACTTGAATCTTTAATCCTGTTTTTCACATTTCTATGCTCTACTGTGGCAGCCTGAAGAGAAAGTTGATTCTGGTAGATAAATTATTGTCCCTTAGGTCTCTTTAAACCACTTTATGGTCTTTCAAGCCATAAGCCATATATTTTTCTAATAAACTCCTAGGTCTAACAAGTTATCTAAAAAATAATTTGTTGGGTATAGCCCTCTTGGACCAGAAGGTAGAGAATAACGATACATAGCTCCAGTACCTGTTGCCAAAACAGACCCATATTGATTCCAGGCTGAAATTGAAGTTTGTAACTCATTATTACACAAAGAATCAGAAGATCTCGTAGACGCCACTTTTATCCTCAGATTCATATTTGTCTAACTTTGTATATTTATTAGCAGAGAATGTTGTGGCTTTGATGGATGTTTTTGGCATTGAGTTCATAGGAAATCTACTCAGTAGCAATGCCACCTTTTAAAGGAAGACACTAAGAAAATAATGGAACTATAATGCAAATATTTAAATTGTTCAGACATTTAGAAAAAAAATGCATTTTGTTATACTGGTACTGTTTGCTCCCCTAACATTTGTGTTAAATACAGACTCAGTACAACACAGGCATTGCTATCTTCCTTGCACATTGGGGAATGTCACTTGTTTCTTATTTCTTATCTGTCAAGAAGGGCAAAGGACATTCATGACTAAATAATTCTGAAATAACTAAATGGTATGAGGTGATTGGAAAAGAAATGTATGGTGCCATGGAACACATGGCAAGTGGCACACTGCTGTAGTATTGAAGTGGGTCGGAGGAGGTAAGGGGAATTCTGTCAGTATTTCTAAATGTGTGTACTGATTAATGAAATTTAAGTCCTCTTGAATCTGTGCATGTAGAGGTACAACTAACTCTTCTTGCAGATTGCTTGGGGCTGTTTTCTTTCCTTCGGTATTAAGAGGTTGAATAAACTCAGATTCTAACCTGTCATGCTAACGTAATGTTTGGAAAATAGCACCCTTCTGATATCTTCCCTGCTGTCCCTGTTGTTCAAGAGAAACTCTTTGTCCATGAACAAATATGTCTTTTAAAGTCTTCATCCACTCTTTTTTTTTTTCTTTTTTTTTTTAATGATGCATAAAAACCTTTTACAGTAGCTCAGCTAATAATGCACTAGAAATACCGTTGTCCCATGATGAAGACTGTCCCATTGTTCGCACGTATACCCATCTGTGTGTCTCACTGTTGTCTTCTATTTGCTTTATCTTTTTGTCCCAGATTGATAGAGCTTCTGCCACAATGTGCTTCTGGTCTCCGATTATTGCTCCTACATGCTATTGTAATACAAACAATGCCTACTGCTAGTAAAAGACTGAGGTGATACTTTAAAACCCCTGTTTCTATATGCGAAATGTAGAACTGGTACCTTAGTTATCCTCTAACTGGACAAAGTATAGCTTTTCTAGGACACTGGTGTTATCTGAAGCAGGGCTTTTATTGTGCTGGAAGACCTTGTTCACAACAGATAATCATAAAGATTGTTTAATGGTAGATTATCCCAGGCATTGTGTTTCAAAAATGTTAGATAAGACAAGAGGCAAGAGATCAAGAATAGTAACTCCTGTGTTTTACCTTTTGCTATTTTTATTGCCATGAAAAAGTTAGATTTGTTTTTGAAGAGGGAGTAACTGAAGTTACTTTTAAAATTCCTTTTAATACATGCCCCTTCAAAACGCCAGATTTTAAGGTAAATGCTACCAAGTAATTTTCCATTTCCCTTTATATTTTTTTTTCTTACAAATGTAGCTAGTTACTTCTTTATCACGAGCAACACTGGACATGTCATAAATAGAGAAAAGTATGTGGATTATTGTTAAAATCGTTTCCTGCATTGGCATGTGCAACCATCATTTTAAAAATAATATATTTTAAAAAGAAAATAATATTCTTTCTAGTTATGTTAAACTTTTTTTTTTACGTTCTGTGCCATCTTCTTGCTTGGAACTAGCGTGCAAGATTCTTAGCTTTCAAGAACTACTGAGAGGTCTGTGGGTTGTTTTTTTTCCTTTTGAAAAGAATACAAATTTTATATAATAACTTACTGAAATTTGTAGACTGAGAGAAGGTGTTTCCTATTCACAGTGCCTAATCATGCTAGTGCTCGTTATCCATACGACAAGGCTAAAATTTCACTTTTAAGCATTTCTGTTAGTGAAAATGGGAGAATAGGTTAATTGATTCTACCTTAATTCAATTAACAAAATAAGCTGGTGATGCTATTGTTTACTGAAGTCATCAGCAGAAAAATTTCAGGTGATTCTGAGGATAAATCTCCCACTTAGCCACAAGTTTGAAGTAGCAAAGAATAACAGCAAGGTTGATTTCATACCTGTGTTGTTTGAAAACTTATCTTGAAGTCATTTATGTAGTACCTAACATCTTCATTTCAAGTTCTTCTATACTAGTGTTGATAGCAGTCTTCCTCAGATTTAATTATTTTAATTATATATGATTTATTATTAGCATTTAATGGGTCAAATATTTATGCATATTTTTCTGAATCTTCAGTTGAGAATTCTGAGTTAATGAGAGTCATGTCAAATTCCAAAGTTTTAAGTGCGGGTAATTCAACATTACATTCACTATGTAAATGTATCATAATTAAAATGATGCCTTGTCAATCCCATTCAGGTTTCTCATGAGTATAATTTTCAGCTTTTGTATACTGGATATAGCTATGTTTTCTGCTATCTAAAACATGAACAGACCTATTTATGGAATACTGGTGTCAATAAAAATCTGCAATGTTAACTGTTGTGCCTGTTAAAATTGGAAGAGTGCAAATCTTATTAATTCTGTTAGGGAAATCCATGTATGATCTAAAACCTAAATTTTTGACATTTTCAAATTGTTGAGCTCCACTATTAAAAAAAAATAATTAATGGAGCCGCCAATGAGAAAATGTAAGATGGCTCTACAGTTGGACCATCCTAATGTCATGGGCAGATGGATACTTTTCATCTCTAACAATGCAGAATGTGAGCTTGATGCCTGCAAAATAGCTTTCACCAACAAATGTGGTATCACTTTCACCTTGACTAAATAGAGAGATAAAACTTTTTTTCAATTTATTTTACACATTTGACATTATGCTGAATACATCTGTTTTAATATTTCCTTTCTATAGGCAATTTCCTCTGTAAGTTGGCAGTCAGTGAAGAGAGACATAAACACCACTAAACCACAGGCAAATGAAACTAAAAACTCATCAGAGCACTAAAAACTGTAGGCAGATAGAGCTTTTAAAATGACCTCAGAAACAGTGGTGGCTTCTCCTAAATGGCCGAGTCCAGAGGAAGGATATTCTTTGGTCTAGGTTCTACTGTCACTAAGTAGGATTGTGTTTTCATTGCCCTTGAAATTGTTAGTTTCATTGTGATGGTTAATAAATCAATGATTAAATCAAAGATCAGTAAGCAGGAGTTATTTTTCTATACTTAAAAATGACAAAATACAAAAGCTTTCACCCACTGGCAAGTATAGCAATAAAGGGAAGTGATTTATCAGTTAGAATTGGTGGCAGGTGAATCAGGAGACAGTGTCTTTAATCTTCTAATTTTAATCTATGGCTCAGTTACATCAGTGCCAGCGTAAACTCTTCAGTTTGGGAAGAACCCCTCTGCTAGAGCGTGTTCTCATCTCAGCTAAAGTGACATCCCCAGAAGTTTTCAGTCATCACGTGCTAGTGCAGCTGGGTAATAACAAAAAGCTTAGCTCCTCTTGATCACTCTGCTGACTTGGCAAACAAAAGAAGAGAGTAACTATCAGTTAGTGCTTGTGCAGTCTGGTCAAAAAGAGTTATTAGTTTAGCAACTGATCAGTGATATTATTTAACATCTGTCCTGACGGTTTAATACGAATGAGGTCAAAGTTTTCATATGGTATATAAAAAAAATAAAGTGCTGAGTATTTTTGGATTTCCATGCTTACATGTGGACAAATGTTCTTACACGTAAGAACAATTCTTACAAGCATTCTTAGTGTTCCAAATATCTTTCTATAGAGCTGCTGGACATTTTAAATACTGATGAGCCAGCTTGTGTGCAAATGTTCTCTATAGTGGAGTCAGAGTTAGCTGTCACTTTATTAGAATTAATGGCATAACTACTCATGTTTACTTGAAATTCATTCCAGCATGAAGTTATTAGGCATAGGTGCTGTGGTAAATTATGGCATACTGTATATTTTTTTAATAACCAATTAGTGGGTGTTGGGCACATGCAATGCATCTAGTTGTCACTCACACTTGAGATGAATTTAATTAGCATCCGTATCTGTTTACCAGAAGAGTTCTGTTGGAAATATTAACATCTGACAAAGACAGTGGATATTATCTGACTCGGGAAATAAAATGTTTGCTATTGTTTGTTTTATTACAAGACCAGATATAGTGCTGTTCTGAGGACATGACTGCCTTGACTGAAAGAGCTCCCAAAACCAGTACTAGAGTTGCCAGATATGGGTTTCTCATAATTCAGTCAAATCTTATATTCTGCACAAAAGGTAAATGTCAATTTCATACATATTTGCAGCTCTCAGTCATTTTTCCAGATATCCAGCAGTCTCAGTTGCCTTGAAATTCTGGAAAAGTGGCCACATGCTGAATAAAGTGTGCATATGCATCCTTGGCCAGATGCTGCCTTAAGGCAAATAGAACACAAGATGTAACTATTCAAAGATCACATAGTAAGCTGACAAGTAGAATGTACTGTACATACGAAGAACTGTCCATAGTGATTGATACGTTGGGGATTTTTGAAGGCTTCGGTATCTTCAAGCTCTCTGAAGTCCTGTTACTGTTGCTGGTCAGAAGTTCTTTTCTGATTTTTGTAGACAAAGTATTACATCTGTATAGAAAGAAGTTTTACATTAACATATTATTATTGGGCATATTAGTGCTTTGCATAATTATATTCTCCAAAATTACATTTTAATGCCTCTGCCCTATTTTTAATAATTCTTTTTTAACAGGCTATTTTAACGTATCTGAAAGAATGTTTTGTGTCAATTGGCACTGAGTTAAATAATTGCACTCTTAGAGTGTTTGGAACTGTGACCCTCAGGGTGCAGTGTAAGAAGGAAAATATTGTTCTAGCAGTAATTTCCACTCTCAGTTCCGTCCACCCTACTCAGTTGCCTTTACCTGCCTCTCTAAATTCTGCTGGCAGAAGCAATGGGGAGATAAAGCAAAGAAAAAAAATGTGGAGCTAAGCTACAGAAATAGTATGGATAGCGCCCAGCCTTAACTAAAGTCATCTAACAACATCTCAGTTCTTAAAATGCTCGTTCTGGAGGCCACCGCCTTCCTTTTGTGAGGTTTATTTGTTCTTATTTCACATACATTTATAATAATGCATTTAAAAATGTTTATGATATTTTAAGTCGAAAGTTTAAACTTTGTACAGTGTTTGAGTTTTAAAAAACTCATTCTGCTATGTGCAGTCAATCCACATTTAATTATATGGACCTTTCAAACTTTTTTCTTCCACAAAATTATTTGGCTATTTGCTCTATATTAGAGAAGAACTGGAATATATTTTAAGAATTTTAGCTTCACATTTAGATCATAGTTGTTGCTGTTATATGCATAATATTCCTTTATAATCTTTTGTAGTTGTCTAAAACTATGTGAAAACAATGATATTGAAGTAATTATCTAAAACGTTGTGACCTTGTGTCTCTTCTTAAGCCAAATACAAGCATACAAAAGGGTGGAATGTTTCTTTTTTGTTTCAGATAGAGACATTAATGTCAGTATCTTGTATTATGTGTGATGCTGTAATTTACTGGAGGGGGCTATAAAATTAATTAATGTGATTTAAATGCATATATTGCAGAATTTTAGATCTCTAAGCATAATTTCTGTTTATGACTCCATCTAAATGTAGTTTCATTTTGTACCTTGTATATTGACTGAGAGAAACTATGAAATTGCATGATCTTAAATGGAGATCTCAAATCTCATAAACCTGCATTGTGAAATGTAATCATGTTAGAGCCAAAACACTCGTGGTTATTCAATTACTTAGTCGTGCTTTTTCATTTCACTCTGTGTGCAGCAGTTCTGTCAGAAACAAAGAGTTCGGATCTTTCAGACGTACCATCTTTGAAGAAACAGCTAAAGGCAACAGGTTTCAAGCGCTTTGAAACCTTTGCTCTTTGAGTTCTTTGTAAAGTATGGTCTATCATCACTACTGGTTGTTTATTGTGTGCTTTTAAATTTGTGGGGAAAAAAAATGAAGTGCATTATTACATATTCATGTCGCACAAAAAGGTCTTTTTTTTTTTTTTTTTTCCCCCTTATATAGTACCCTTCTCCTGTATTTTAGAACCTGCAAATGTTATTGGGCTAATTACAATGAATCCTTTTGGTAGGAGGAAACTAGTGACCGTCTAAACTAATATCATAAAAAGGAAGGTTAAGATTTGTGTGGCTTGTTGAACATGATAACTAATGTAGTTTTACTAATATAATAACGTGTTGTATAAATGTACATGATTTTAATTTTAGCCTATATTCAGTAAAGCTTATATGTTAGAAACATTCGCTGATATGGTGATTCTTACTTTAAAATATTTTGAAAGGTTATAAGCTTTCAACATTTGTATTGCTATTATAAAATTATTAATAATTTCTCTTTAGGCATTTAAAAAGCTTCAGTTGTGTTGGGACGGTTTTAAAACTTTTTTGGTAGAGGAATTAATGTGTACAGTAGGATTTACTAATAAGCATTACTGAAGTTATACAGATTAATTCCAATGAAGTTCTTTACTGTCAGTGTGTAGATTGCTCTCCTCTTCTTACTGTCACCCTGATCTAATTTTTTTGTGTATAAGTAAATGTGGGGGATTTTGTGTGTGAAAAAGGATGTGCTTCAGCAGGTTTCAGGAACTGAAAAATTAGGCTACCCACTCACTCAGATTGGCAATGGAAGTAATACATTTTACAGGTAAAAAATTAGTTTAGATGTAGGGATTTTATGATGCAAATATTTGTCTTTTGGGATACATAGTTTTCATAGCAGTTCATAATAAAGCCAAGGAGTCCCATGTTTTGGTTTTGTGGGTTGGTTTTTTTGTTGTGGGTTTTGGGTTTTTTAATGTTATGTTTTGGCTCTATGTAAGAGGCTTAAGAAAATAAACAGTCAGGTTGTTGCGAAGATCAATACCGTGAAAGGTTTTTAAACCATGAAAGGTTTTTTAAACAGAAATTTGGTTTGAACCCGGAAAAGACATGAGACTGTATCTTCATGAGTATGCTAAGCAAAAAAAAATTAGTACACTTTGACAAATGTTGCTTAGCAATGTTCACAGAGCAGTTTGATGTCTCACCAAGTTAGTAAAAGACAGCCATAATCTTCAAACTTCCACTTGAGCATGTGTCACCTATTTAATAACATTAGGTATTTTTC
This sequence comes from Rissa tridactyla, assembly GCF_028500815.1. Classification (NCBI taxonomy): domain Eukaryota; kingdom Metazoa; phylum Chordata; class Aves; order Charadriiformes; family Laridae; genus Rissa; species Rissa tridactyla. Next base: position 3,720,470 of record NC_071473.1, read on the forward strand.
CCAAGTCTTAAGTCTTAAATGGAGTTGCTTGTGAAGGTATTTTAGACAGAAACAGCAATACTGAATTGTCAGTTGCATTTTACTGTACTTGGTTATTCCAGCTCTGTAGATCCCCAATCATACGAAGGCAGTATTTATTCTAAACTCTCTCCTTTCCTTTCACCAGATCTAAAGAAAAGATGTGTGTTCTCAGTAACTCAAATATTTAGATTTATCCTGCTTTTAGGTGTTTCACACTGCAAAAAAAAATATAAGTTAAGCAAAAGGATCTCCTCTAATTGCCATGATTTTAAAAATCACTACTGTAATTCAAGAAACCTTATTTCCTTATGTATCTTTCCCCTTTCTGTAGAAACTCCTTCTTATACAAACCAGCATCCCATATTCCTAGAGCTTTCCCTTACCCTGGCTCCTTTTTTTGCTTTATTTAGTTTTTTGTTGGGTTTTTTTTGTTTTGTTTTGGGTGTGGTTTTGTTTGTTTGTTTGTGGTTTATTTTTTTTTGTAGCTAGTGCAGGGACTTTTGTGAGCAGAAAGGATGTCCTGTGCAGGAGACAACAGAGATACAGCATAAATGGCTTTTTCCACACAGGAAGATGCTGGATCTTTCTTGAGTTCTTATCTATAAATTCCCGATACTGTCCATTGGGGCAGAGAATAGAATACATATCTCAAACTGTGAGTTACAGGGGAAAAATGTTCAATAGGAAAACCAGCTAACAGCTGCTGGCTCTTGCAGAGGGTTTTTCTTAGAGCAACAGCCTCTGGGGACTCCAGAGGGAGAGCGCTCTGCTGCAACCCTTGAAGCCTTTGCAGTTACATCTCTTGCGCCCTTCAGCATCTCAGGTTCCACATAGTCTAACCTGTTTATCAAAATGGACATCGAACCTTTGGGTCTGCATGTAAGCCACAAGTTAGTGTGCATCAAACAAGGATTAGTGTTGTGACGGTTAAGTATGGGACATTCCCTCACTTTTTTGAAAAGGACATGTACTTACCAAATACCGTCTCCTGGATCCCCTCTGACCTGTATTGTTTATAAGACTGGAGATAGGTAGAAGAGTTTTATTTGACTGCTGTGATTAGCATGGCGGAAGAATCCTTCATCATTTGTCGTCTTTAGTGTCTCGATGGCTGTTTGACCATCTTGAATCCTATTTCTCCTCATGCATCATCCACATAATCGTTTATTAAGTTCTGAATAATTAACCTATGCAAACTCTTTCAAGGCAAAATAATCTGAGCAAGTGCTGGTGAAGCACTTGCACAGTATCAATATTGTATTGATATTGCAAATATAATTCATTCATTCACTTTTTGTATCAATTTGACAATATGACATAATTTAAAGGAAGAAAAATAATTTAATTAAGCATATTTCTGTATTAGTGAACAGCTATTTAGGGAAATTAAAGTACTTTCTTAGCTATGAATAGGTCGAAAGAACTGTGGAACAAAAATACTCTTGTAGCTGTACTGCTTGCTTCCTGGAAACTATCCTATTAATTCTATTACAGATTATTAGTAGAGCATCATAAAGTGCGTATGAAGACAAGATTACTCTCAGTCTAAGTGAAGAAAATTGTAAAGGCAGAAGAACCAAGCTTTTGAAGATGGTTTGATCAGAGTTTACTAAAGACTTTATCATATTGACTCGTTCATATGGCAATGTTAATGATATAAAAATATGCTACTCGCAGCTTTGGATTCTTTAAATGAAGGCCACAGTAATAGGAAAAATCATCCTCATCATCAAAAGGAGGTTTATAATTTTTTTTGGTACTTTTCATTATTAATCTAAAGTTATTTTTAGTCAGTTTTCACATTTTGAAAACTTTGTCAGAGAATTGTAACTATTTGTGAGGATTCTTAAACTATGTTCCTACTAGGCAAAATATATATTTAACTAGCATACAGTTTCCTCTGGCAAGCTATTTTGATATTGACGTTAAATTAGGTTAGCTAAATTATATATTATCACCAAAGGCAATATACCAAAATACATGTGGAATACATTGAAGTATAAGTTAGTCCATCAACTTTGTAGAGAACTGAGTCTCTGGGAGGCAGACAAATATTATTCTGACTTTATTGGTGCTTTGAGAGTTAATGACCCATAATAAAGGTAAGTATAGCTTGCTAATTATCCATTAGTTTTGTTTTTAATAACATTTTAATTTGCATATTGGTCTTCTGCTGAAAACACATGCTTTTAATTGTTCATCTTCAATTAGCATTACTTTTCAGATTTTTAAATAGGTTTTTAAAAAGTGGTTTAAAAAATTTGTCTAAATGAATTGACGGCCCAATCAGAAATGTGCAAAAGTAAGCTCATGTCAAAAATACTGGATTTAGCTAGAAACTGAGAGTTATATATTCAGTTCTTGTCCTACGTGCTTTTCAACTTGGAATGTTTTGGTCCATTATGGCCGTGCCCAAATTGACTGACTTTTCCGTCTTATCTTGGACGAAACGGATTATTGTTTAGACCCTAGCATTACAGTTTGAAAGGATAAATTATTGATTGTTGACATTTTGCACAATATCAGATGTTACTCTCTCTAAGATCTTTCCTACAGGATGGAATTTAATTTCTTTGATCTTATAAAAGTAAAGTAGAAAAGCATACTTTAAGTTGATTTGGAAAAAAAAATGCTTTTACAAATAAAATGATTTTTTTCATATTTGCATTACTTAAAATGCATTTTTTTGTCTTATAAATATGCTAATCTTTTTAAGCTGCTTCTGGTATGACATATGGTATATAATTTTGTTTCAGTTCTTTGACATCAACCTAGTTACTGTTACATAAAAATGTACAATTGGCAGGGAAAATTAGTATGTTCAGTGGCATGATACTTGTAAGACTTTTGAGAAGTATCTGGGGTATTCATCTGTGTTAGAAGTAGACAGCTGCTTGAAGAGGACTTGTAGATTCTGTTAATTGTATGTTTGTTCCTTTTCAGATGGCACTTCTTTTGGGCCCCTTTGGTCTGATGGAAAAACTGCAGATAAATACTTAGGAATAAAAGAGCAAAGCTCAGTTAAACATATGTTTATTTTTTAAATAGTTTTATATAAAAAAAGGATATTTAACTTAGAAGAAATTAAGATTATTTTCTTAGGGGGATGGAGCAGTGTCCAGAAAGACTTGTTTTGTGGGGTTTTCTTTTTTTCTAAAAGATCAATTGAAAGTGCTCCTTAATCTATCAGTCAAGGCTTAGCCACATGTAAGCACAATGTTGTCTTAGGAAATGACGCAAAATTAAATTATAAATTCAAATTTTGGAGCTTTTTACTAGTGTAGAGCCAATGAATAAAAAACTTGAACCAAAGGAACAAAAAAACTCCAGGAAAAAGAAGCTGATTTTGCCACCATGCTGCTGTTTACATGGAAGGAGATTTGTTTTTTTTTTTTGTTTTTTTTTTGAAATTTAGTATATTCTAACTGTCTGTTGATCTACCTCTGTTTTCTATTTTACAGGGCTGTGCAGAGATAACTTATTTCTGAATTGAAAAGCATTTCAGGCATTTATGTATAAGCAAATGATTCAGCATTGTAGACAGGAATCTGAGTCTTGCAGAACTAGGATTTCAAACCTGCCCTTTGTTAACCTTTAGCTCCAGCTAAGCTTACATCTAACACCTTCTACACCTTGTTGATAGTAGCTGCTGAGAATCTCAAGTACCCAGCTCTTCTCAACTAACACTGAATCTGGATTTTTGAATTGAACTGCACAAAGCACATGTGAAACAGTTAGGTATAGCATATGTACCCACTTGTTACATCTTGAATGTTAGAATATGTTAAAAATAGTTGCCTCATTGTTAAGTGCTTTCTGTTCAAACTAGAAGCCATTAAGTATTGTTACGTGGATACTTTTGCCTTTTCTTACAAATGTTTTCTCCATCTTAGCAACAAGAGAGATACTTCATAAGCCAGAGAAAGACAACTATAGGTGGTTTGACTTGACTGTTGGTGTTAAAGGGTTCTTTGCTAGAAATGGATACTAAAGAACATTTCCAAGAACTAATTCATTATTCTTGGTTTTGGAAGGTCGGTTTGATTATGATTTTCATTTAGCTAAATTCCATCGTTGAGCAATGATTCCATACAATTTTATTAAAACTAATGAAATGAATACTCTGTTTATAGGCCAAATTCAGTACAGTACTTCAGCAAAAGCTTAATTTCAACTACATGAGAAGTGATATTATTGATGTCAAGCATGCTTTATCTCACCAAAGTTGCATCATCATTTGTATAAAAAACCCTCCCACTTATTTGAGTCCTTTCATAATGAAAAGTTTCTGTAAATTATTCTTAGTAAATGGAAAACATCATATTAGTCTTGCTTGGCTTTGTTTGCTCTAGAATTTTGGGGTAGTTGAGTAATTTTGAGTAGTATGTAGAAACTCTTATACTTTTGGGCCATTAGTTTAACGTTAGCTATGCAAAACGTGGCAGAAGCATCACTGAAGTTTTACCTCATGTTTTGGCTCCGTAGTCAGGGAGTCTTTTCTTTTTGTACTAACATCTCTTGTCTTGTTTTATCTTAACACGAAGCGATCTGCACTTAGTAAGATATAAGCCTCAGCTAATCAGAATTTGCAGCTATCTAGAGTAATAGACTGTTAAGGTGTGGCTGTCGTTCACCTGTCAACTTTGGCTCTCTCAGCTTAGGTGAAGATCAAGTGTGCTATCTGTCAGGGCCTTGAGGATATTAGGTCTTAATTTCCCTGACCAGCCTCACCAGTACCTTCCACCCAGACCCTCAGCCCCTGGGCCCAGGAGCTCCATTTCAGCTCAGGGCTGGCTGTTCAGTCCCTGCCTGAGCCCTGTTAAAGGTGTGCCTGCATCCTGCCCTGCCTCTTGGATAGACCTCTGGCCTCTGTGGTAGGTGGCTTGTCTCCTAGGTGGGTTCCTCAGAGGTGCTTTATAACTTGTGTCTAGTGCTACAGACGCTATCTCTGTCCCCATTTTATTTTGCTTCTGGCTGGTCTACCTGGGTATCACTGTCTCGTGTCTTGTTGGGGACTGTCAATGGATTATGTGACCAGCACCTCCCTCTGCCTGCTGTGTTCAAGTGTGGTGGGGCTGCACCCTGGGTGGGGAGGGACACCCCTGTGCTGGGGTCACACTTGGCTCCTGGGAACAGCCAGCCCTGGCTGCTGCTTGACACTGCTGCACATTCAGTATCCTGTTCTGGGGTGAAGGCTATGGTAAAGAGACTTTCTTAGCATTGGCAGCCAATGTTCTTCTTCTTGTCCTTTTTCCTCAGTGGTAGGAACACCAAACACAGCGCTCTGGCTCGGATACGGTTCCCTGGCACCAGTTCACCTTTCCATCTCCTCACACCTGCTCTGAGCCCCTGCCCATCAGCCCGTCTCCCTACCTTGCCTTGTTGAAATCATGCTCTTCCAGTCTAACCCTTCCCCACCGTTGCCATAAGGCTATGAGCTTTTTATGATTATCTGCTGCTTCATGACTGAATTAAATATGATTAATTTTGAGTGTGTTTTTAAAAGCTAAATTAACTAAAATACAATGATGCAGATGCTGCAATTCACTGACTCAAAGAGAAGAAAAAAGCAGGAGGGCTGGAAAGGGATTCAAAGGTTCAACAGTATATTCTCCTGGGCTATGGCAGGATCAATCACACCAACACATTCCTGACAGATATTTATTTAATCTGTTTTCCAAGCACTTCAGTAAGGGAGATTCCAGAGATTCCATTGTCAATCTGTTCACTATTTAACTATCCGAGCTGTAAAGACAGAATTTTCTTGAGTTCAGAGTCTAATTGCTTTTGCTGCTACCAGTACTCCAGATTGCTAAAGTAGATGGTATTTCAGACACCTGCTATACGTAATCCTTTTCTGTTTCACGGCTTTGATGAGCCTATGCTTCTTGCATGGAGATTTGAAGAGAACTGAAGTGAGCTCTCTCTTGTTACTGAAGTAAACAAATATCCAAACGGTGTCCTCAGCAGATTACTCTGCCAAGTTTTGGGAGACTGCTTGGCAAGTCATAAGAGTGCTGAGGAAGAGTTAGCAATTAGGACTGTCATTTAAAAAAAAAAAAAAGAAAAAAAAAAAACTACTACAAAACCCCAACTTTCTGGAGGCACTTGCACTTTTGCAGCCCTTGGTCAGAGACTGCGGTGATGTTTTATGCTCCTTTCAGACTTGATTCTTTTCAGTCTGTTGTGTTCTCAGTATATCCTCGTCTTTTAGGTCAGATATCATTCTGGGATATCTAACAGGAATCCTTTAGTTCTGAACTCATTTGCTAAGTATCAGGCATGCCCCAGCCCCAGTATACCTCAGGGCTGCTCAGCTGTGGAGGCAGCACCAATAACTTGTTCCTTAAGGTAAAATTAAGATGTAAAATTTCAGCTTTTAGGGCCTGAAATCTAGCTTCATTCTCCTTGCTGTGTGATAGTTGAATTAAGCATTGCCTGAATGCTTCCAGGCCGGCTATAAAGTAAATATATTGAAGTGTAGAGAACGTAGGAGAGTTCAGTGTTTGATGAAATATTATGTGTGTTTCAAGTAAAATTACACTGTTTTGTTCCTTTGGCTTGTAGGTTGGTATTTTTTTTTTTGCCAAGGAAATGCTGAAGATATTTAATTTGGAAGACGACTGTTTGGATGTTTTTATCTGCAGGGAGGAGGAGTAATTTGTATTGGAGGAGGAAAAAAGGTATCAGAGTGGGGTTTAAAAAAATGAAATGGAGCGAAAGAGAAGAGCAGAAGTGTAGTCTTTTAGAATGGGATGGGGTTTTGTTTGTTTTTTTTTGTGAAGTAGAAAGCTATTTGGAGAATAACTGGAGTCCACTTTCAGGAGAAGCCAAAAGGTCTGAGACCCAAGGCAAAGTCTGGGATCCCAAATTCTGGAGAACACTCAAGAGTAGGAGAGTGCAAAGGAACCAACACATGGAAGATAATTGTTTGCTTACATATTCGTATCTCATATACTCTTTTCAGAGTGACTTTTTTTTAAACCGTGAAGTTATTTTGTGCTTCAGTTGTCCGCTCTAGAAGAGTTAGTGAGCTGTATATCAGAACAGCTACAGGTTTGGAGCCCTGGAAGAGAACGGTGTTAGTTTCTGCTGCTCACGGGAGGTCTGTGAGGGCTGGGGCTCCGTCAACCACGGCGCTCTGCTGAAAGTGTCGGAAAGTTCGGAAATTGGAAGGAAATGAGCACCCAGCGCTGGAGCCTGACCAGCCGCGGGGGACCCGCGGGGTGCGGAGGTCGGAGGCGGCGGGGCCGGGCCTGCTCGGCGCCCGGAGCCCGCGCCGCCGCTGCCCGCGCCTGGGAGGCGGAGGCGGTGTGGCACCGGCGCCAGCAGAGGGCGCCAGAGCGCAAGGCGGGCGGCGGCGCGGCGGGGCGAGGGAGCGGCCGGGGCCGCGCCGTTCGGGTGCCCTTTAAATTGGGCGGTGTCAGCCGGGCGCTCGTCTCTGCGGGGGCACTTGGAGGGGTAGGGAGTGGAGGCGGGTTTGGTCCAGCCCAAATGACCACGAGATCCTTTCGTGTACTTGCAGGTGGACGTTTTGATTAATAACTACATGGTTACTTTGAACAGAGCGTATGAGGCTATGTATGTTTAAAGTTAGGAAGATGAACGATTTTATGTAGTCGAATGTATGAGTAGGAAGTCAAAATTTGTAAGAGAACCCTTAAGACAATGTTTTAAAATTCTTTGTCCAGTTGTGAACAAGATTTTCTTCTCCCTTCAATCCAAGAGCAGTATAGACTAATCCAACAAATGCAAGATTATCATAATCCATTTGATTTTTTTGTCATAAAAACACGTTTGGTTTGTGAGAAGAGACGTTTAGCTTGTTGAAGGATTTGGTGAGCTAAGAATTATAGACAGCTTTTTGGGATAACCGATAACTTGTTGTCTATCCAGTTATCTCCTTAAGAGAAAATGATCCTTGAAAATGGTCTTTACATTTCAAGGAAGGCAATATTTCATGCAAGATCCTGTACTACATTCAATATACAGCTGAAGTCTCAGTAACTTTAACAGGGTCAGGGTTTTATTGGAACTAGTCTTTCCTATTATCCTTCATAGATCTCTGACTGTCTGGAAGAAGCAATGAAGGATATACAGTGCAGGTTATTTCCCTGCCTCATGGTGTCTAAGTGAGCAAAGCTGCTGTTGTACTTGGCAGTTCAGTTCAATTAGTTTAGAAAAGATTTTGTTATAGATGGACATCAAAGCTGTAATTTTAAGAGAAACAACCACGAGGAACTATGCATTTACCCAAAGTGTATCTGTTTTTCTAAATATCCTGTGTTTCCTCAGTATTCACCATGTATCCGATCTGATTACCTACCTCCTGCCTCGTACTAAAATTTATAATTTTTTTGATGTTAAGTGAGATGCTTGAATAGAAGTTTCAGCCCACACCCTTTTCTTTCCTCCTATGCCCCCACAAATTATGAGGGTTTTTCCTTTCTGGTAAATAGCATCTGAAGCACTCAACTCTAGGGACTTCTAACAGGTGATAGACCTTAGCATTCCAGCTACTGGAGGATGAAACAATACTTTGTGTGTGGTTGGTTTGGTTTGTTAACAACAGTAATAGATTAGTCACATAGCTTTTGTAGATAAGGCTTGAGTAATTGAGCCTGCTGGCAGGACCTTCCCCTACAAGAAGGCTTGTCCTGTTTTATATATAACAGACAGTTTAGTTTGCCTTTATCTTGGTAGGGGGTATTTTTCTTAAGGTCCTCAGTTTGTATTTTAAGGGATTTTCTCTTTTTATAGTATCCTTCTAATTTTATTAATATTTAATTAAAATAATGTTTCAATGTTTAGTAATTCCAGTTGCCTTCTTTTTAACACACAAAGCTTTCACTTTCTTGAATCACTCTTTTACTCTTTTTTTTCATGTATTTCTTGGTATATCTGCCTTTAATCAGCTATTTGAGAACGTACTGCTGTATCTCTTATGACCTTTGAAGGGATGTCGCTTCCTCCCTTTCTGTACAGGAAACTGACGTGTTAAGGCCACTCTTCTCATAGCTATATACAAAAATGGTCAAGCGTATTTTCACTGTGTCTGGCATTTAGCGCAACTAAAGTGATTTATTTCTTTTTGGAGTTTGGGCACGTATTTTACATCCAGCTGTAAATGTTATTAAAAGCACCGGTGATGTTAGAGTCGTACCTATGGAGATTTTGCCTCCTTGGTAGACAAATTGCTGCTGCAGTGTGGGTAAGCTGGTTTTGGTCCCTGTTTTGGTTGACAACTCAAAAAATTCTGCTCATAATGTAGAAACCTTTGATAACTATCACACTTTATATGGTTTCTCTTTGGGTCAGATTTTTCAAAGTTTAACTTGACGTTTCAGCAATATCTTGTCTTTCATTGCTGCTTATGAGAATTCCAAAAAGTTATCTTGAGTCTACAGTTTCCCAGACACCATATTCTCATCTTCTGAAGTAGAAAGCGTGAACTGTCTTTCTGGCTGTTTTCAAGAAAGAAATTTATGGCAGCAAGACTTTGATGTTTTTGAAATGTTATAGAATTCTTTTACCTTCCTGAATAAAGAGAGGAGTACTAATAGATATCTGGTATTCATGATGCAAAGATGATTTATGTAAGGTCATTCTGCATTTTTACTTCACAGTCCTGAAACGGGCTGTAACACCTATGGAAGTTCTGGATAAGATTTTTTTATCTGCCTTGCTTACCCTCTTCTAAATAGCTTGTGTCAGCAGACCATGTTCCATAGAATTCAGCATCTCAGATGCATATCATGCTCTGCCTTTTTTATCACATCTTCTTTGGGTATTATATTGGTGTGAGACCACTGAATAATTTGTCACGAATCAACACGATATTTTTTTTTTCTTGAAATTTAAGAAAGAGTGCTATACCAATTAAGAGTCTGTAAAATAGTAAGCATTTGAATTTGGAGCTGTGACAGATAGAAAGCATTATTTCATGAAGAATTAAGATTTAGCAATTCAACATCACACACTTTTTTTTTTGTCTAAAAAGTGTATATTTCAAATACAATACACTGTTTTCTTTGTTTTGTCATCTCGTGGGGTTTCTTTGTGTTGTGATGGGGTTTGGGAGCTTTCTGTGAGTTTTAAACTCGTAAGCTTCTCTCTTATGTACTGGACATTGAGAGTGGATCTGACAGTATTAATGAAGTGCAAAAGCTAATTTACTATATTTTGTCTGAATTTAGCCTGGTATCCACTCAAGTGAAGAATTAATCTTGGATATATGATGATATATAATAGTCTTGCACTTGGGAGCGGTGCAGTTACATTTCTCTTATTTAATTATCATGTCAACGAGAGGAGAGTTGTCTCCCTCTTCATATGGTGTGGTAAGGTTATATCTTGAATTTTTCATGCATACAAATCTGAGCGTATTACTGCTGTAGGATTGAGAAATCAGAGGACAGAGCACATACAGTGTTGGAGCAGGAAAATTAAATATTTCAGTACCAAAATTTCCACTTGCTGTTTGAAGATGAAGAAAGGCGGATAAAAGTATGTTGCCATAGGATGGATGCAGAGGTGAAGATGAGAAGAAATTGTCTAGAATAGCATAATAGCTTGTAATTACAAGGGGAAGGAAAGATAAGGAAAGAGATTTGGTTTATAATTCTGGGATATTTTTCATACTGCATGTTAGAATTGTGCTAACAGTGCCATCTCAAACTAGGTGGGACAGTATGTTGGGATAAGCACTTGAGAAAACATCCATAGTAGAAAATTATTGACTAAAACCCACTTTTCATACCTAATGGCTGTTTATTTGTCTCCAATTAGTAGTTGCAAGGATGATATTTTTATATGTACAAAGGGTTGCTATTTTTGGAAAAAAAGAATTCAGCAATTTAAGGAATGAGATCAGACTTTTTCTCCTTAAACTAATGCCTCCCAACACTTTGTTCCAGGGTTCAGATGGAGAATTAGCTAATCTGTATTGAAGCCCTTCAAAAACCAAATAGTGCTATGCAGTCTCTATTTCTTTTATTTATTTATTTGTTCTGAGGAATCCTGCTTGAAATATCCATTGTTCGTATGGCAAAGAAATAAAATGGAAAAATAGCTTTACTGCTTTTTGCTATGCTCGTCATACTGCTATTCACCCCTGGTCTATAGGCAAACAATTTCAGTGATTTTTTTTGTTGTTGTTGTTAAATTATGATTATCCTTTTAGTTTATTTCAATTTAAGAATTGTCTTGATGAGTGGAAAACTCTTGCACAGCTAAATGATGTGGTGTTTTTCATTCCCATTCAACTAATCACTGAAGAAAGGTGAAGGAGTTTGCGACTTTCAAATTTCAAGACGGTCCTGAAGAAAAATGGGATAACAGTTTAATTGTGTGATTAGGTCACAGAAATAGTTATACATATGTTTATACGATGTTAGTAGTTGTCAACTGTCTCTTGGAGTTAATGGGTATATTGGGGACACAGGGGTTTGACAGTGCTGGAATAGAAGCTGAGCCTTTCCCAGCTGTAAGCGGTCATCTCTTCCT